>NC_086249.1:64336397-65536397 GCF_021018805.1 Prinia subflava
GAAAGGAAAGGAAAGGAAAGGAAAGGAAAGGAAAGGAAAGGAAAGGAAAGGAAAGGAAAGGAAAGGAAAGGAAAGGAAAGGAAAGGAAAGGAAGGATTTTTTTAAAAAGTAAATTCCAAAGACCTTTATTTGACTTACCTGCCAGAAAAATGCTGAGACTGATCCTGTCAGCATTTATAACTATCTGGGATTCCAGAGATTCGTAACTTTTCCGTTGCAAGCTGACTCAGCTTTAAATGGAAGCTGAATTGACTTTTGAGGATCACAATAGTGACATTGAAGTCTGAGGGTATGTTAACCTAATGCCTAATATTTCATTTTTAGAGCATAGAAATAAAGAGGGATATGGTATCTTCTCTACCGTAACCATGTCTATATTCTTTAATCTGTATGTAAAGAGAGCAGTATGTAATTATTTTTGTATGCTACTTAGGTATGATAATAATAAAAATGTAATTAAAAAGAGAGTTAAAGTAATAAGTTTGTAACCATTAAATACATGATAATATCATAATCAGTTCCTTTACATGTCATAATGAAAATTACAATTTTAATTAGTACATTAAACCTTATTTATTCTTCTTACTCCAAAAAGGGCAAAATCTTTAAATAAACTGCAGATCTTAAAATGACCCTCACTTGAAATGGCAGTTGCAACTGACTCTTCTGTTTCTCGTGTATCATCTATGACTAATGCACTTGCCATTAATGCATATTTTTATTCTAAATATCAGATTAATTGAATTCTTTATTCCTGGAAAATGAAGAAAAAATTCTGTTTCAGTCTTACTGATTATGATGAAAATTCAAGGAAATTTTTTTTTCACTTTTGCTAAAAAATAATCCTAATTCTTCTTTCTTTAATATATGTCTTAACTCTTCTTTCTTGATTTTAGAAAAAAATCTGAATTTTTCATGATAACTAGTTCAATAACAAATAAAATTTCAATTATTTGCTTTTTTTCAGCCTTACTGGGACAAGAATCCAAATAATTCTGCTTTCTAGAGATAATGAATATATTCTCCCTAATACTCATATATTTCTAGTATTGAAATGAAATAAGATGAAAAGACAATGTATTGAACACAAGAGACAGCAACTTGAAGGGAGATGGAAAACTATAGGACAGGGTAGACTCTTTGAGGGAAAAAAACTCTTATAAACTGAAGATTCATCTCCTCAGTTATATTCCCCAAAACCCTTTCAGTATCTCAGTCTTTCTCCTTTCCTACCCCTAGAGTCTAAATACTATTTTGATGATAAATTTGTTTGATGTTCCAAACACAAAACCAAAATGACATGGTGAAGCTCTGTTTTGTCTGTGTTCCTCAGAAGTCTCGAGTTCATTCTGCTTTCTATATTCACACAAAATCTGCTTTCATATTCAACAGTGTTCCATATGTGTTTCATAAAACCTCTCTTTAGCACATCAAATTTCTGAGAAGATGTGAATTACTTATGGAAATAAAATAATTAAATTGGACAGGAAACTCTCAATATTTTCACTCAGTATTTTTAGTTGGTATATTCACTCCTTTTACTTTTTCTTCAGAAATATTAAAGATTCTATAGTTCAAACATGTGTGGGAAATATTTTTTGAACTTCCTGATTTTATACTAACTGAAATCCATTGTGTTTAAATGATCAATTTTGTGTCAAAACCACATGATTCGGCAGTGCATTCTGGCTCTCACTGTACTCTGTGTGCATTTTATGGGCAAAAATAGAGTTTCATACCTACTTTTACCTCCATTCAGAACATTCTTTAGTGTCTTAGTCTGTGTGGTCTTGTATTTTTCCTGAAGAACTTGGACACTATGACTAGACATGAAAATACAGAAGGATCTCCTCTCCTTTAGAACTGAATCATCAAAACAAACATAAATTCCCAGGATGATAAGAAATCCTTCTTGGCTTGAAAGAATTAAATGATCCTTTTAAAGTCTTCTCATTTTCATTTTTATCCCACAATGTCTTATTTCTGTACAAATATAGAGGAAATTGTAATAAAGTGTTAATAAGATCTTTAGGAAAAGGCCATAAAACAACCTTACATGTCTAATTAATTATATTCAGTATTAAAATCTGTAATGGGTTTGTGCAACCTGAACAGAGAAATTGCGAAATTCAGGAGTAAGCATATCTACCCAAATGAATTTGAGCCAAGGAAGTTCTTACTCCCTTGAACACCTGACAGTGCTGTGCAATTGTTTCTTAATTAGTAGTTCAGCCTTGACAGTGAAGATACATAAAAAATTATATTGAAATTCAAAAACTGCCATTTATTCTGATAACAGTATGTTAGTCATTGCAGTTTTCATTTTAAGTCTGTTTAGCCTAGTGGTTTTTGTAACACTTTTGTTGAAATAAACACTGCTGAAAAAAATTAATTGAAGCACAAAATACCTGAAAGAACACTGGTGACTAATGTTTCAAGGTCTCTCAAATTAAGAGAAGCTAAGCACTATGCAGCACTGGAGATGGGCTTCTAAAGTGGGAGAACATTAATATCCCAGTATATGTGAATGCTAGCCATTTCTTTCCAGCCCTGCTGGAAAATCATCCTCCTTGCAGAAATGTTTGAAAATGAATTCACTCTGTCTTTGAAAAGATACCCTTTACCATATCATGAATGTCGAGCAAGTGATTTGGTAGCTGGAATAAAAACATCTCAAACAGAGCTGAAGACTCCACAAAGGTGTTGGTAAAATGAAAAAGAAGCAATTTGTAAAAATATAAACCCTAAAAGGACAGAAGTCCTCTAAAACTCTTGTAATCTAGTGGTTTAAATACCTCCAACAGTTACATCATTTGTCTCAAATAAATCAGAGAAACAGAGGTGTTGAAGCTGTTTCAGGATTTAAATTGAGATTTTTGAGCTAATATCTATATGCCACAAATATAGTAAATGTTTTAGATTATGCTTTCATACTTCAGTTTAGAAAAAGAAAGTCCACAAACTATGTTTCTGATAATTTTCATGGAATTTTTAAGCCTTTCCTAACATGAATATCTTTCTCATAAGAATTTGTTCACACATAATAAATTTATTTTTTTTAAATTCAAGTACAGTATCTGTACCTTATGTTGTTTACCAGATTTATAGATGTTAGACACTGCTAACTAATAGCATTAGATGTAATGGAAAACAAGTAAATTAGTTCTTAAAGATGGTTAAACTTAAACCTAAAAATGCTTGTAACTTTAAAGTTCCATATTGCAGCCTCATATTTCAAGCTGAAACAAATTTGTAACAGTCTGAATATTCAGGAAACTATTTAATTTAGTAACTTAAGTCTATTTAATTGTTAGTCCACTATATTACCTGAAAAAAAAAATTGTACAAGATTTCCTCTGGTAAAAAAGAAGTACTTAATGCAGTTAGGATATATTTTCAGCTTGATTAACACATCTCATAATCCTTAAACAAATTAGTCTAGAGTACCTAAAGTTCTGCCTCTGGATATTCCCCATAAACCTGCAATTGCTTTACAGCTGGGGCAAGGTTGTTAACAAGCTTTTATGTTTGAAGTGTAAATTAAGCAGAATTTCAGAGTCAATGTCCAAAGGAGTGTCAATGTTCTGCCTCCTGCAAATGTTGAAGCCCTTGACAAACCTAAATTTTTCACATTAAGTCATCCACCTGGAGTTTGATTTTGTACAAGGCTACATATACTAGAATGTTGGGTGACCTTTGAAAGTGATCTGCTACCTCTGTTTTGAAGTTATTTGGGCATTAAAAAAAACCTGCTGCAATCCACATTTAAGCTTCTTGCTCCTGAGTTTATTTATACTTTTAATCATAGGATCATAAAAACAGGGCAGGATAGGATTACAGAAGGTCAGCCATTTTCTGTCAGGATCAACTCTAATGAAACCATTCTTGACAGGTATTTACTGAAAATGTATTTAAAAACCTTGAGTTATGTAAATTCATCAGCTATGTGGTCAATGTATAACTTGGAAATAGTTCCAATTTGTGCCAATGTACTGAAATAGTGCCAGTGTGCTTGAGCTTATGGTCCTCAGTTGATCTGCTCTGAGTTTCTGAGTTGTTTTAGGAGGAGAGAAAACCAGGTCTCTCCCTAAAAAGCCTGTATGACTATGGTTCACAAGTAATTTGTCTACAGAAACCTCTGCAGTGTACACTGATCATACCATACTGATTATTCTCTTCCAGACCATGACTGTTTGCTGGCACTTTGGTATCTTGACTTAAAAACAAATGTTGTATATGTGCGACAACCAAAATAATATAATTATACTGGCCACATTATGAAGAATTTAGCCTTAAAAGAACAATACCTTTACTATTGCAAAGTGTTTCAGCTAAAAAAAAATCCCAGAGGGCTAAGAGAGCAGAACATCTGTTGTAAATTGTTTTGAGGTACTCCAAACTGAATCTAGAGAGAAGGGATGAAGTAAAAACTTCAAGAAATGATTCTTCTTATCTGTCTAAAAGGACATGGAAGAACAGTTTTCCATGGGGGGTTTCTTTGCTTCTTTAATCATTACACAAAATTAAACTCTCCCTTCCTACTTGATGAAATCTTCCATAGTCATGCCATGAGCAGAAACAAACATGGGAGATGCACACCATGCACCTGATGGATTGATCTCTGAATAAATAGGTACTAAGCAGTGTGTCATAGACAATACCAAATGACAGATATAAAAACCTGGGTCTACTGGAAGGAAAGCAGGGACTTCTCCTTGAAGCATGTTCTTAGAACAGTCACGTGTAACCACTATAATTTAATAATCCTATTAATAATCTATCAAGTTGTTTTTTTAAAAAATTTAAACCCAGTATTATGACAGCTAGTTTATTATTTATCATCTTCTATGCTTGAAAAATTAGAATGTATATTAAAACTGTTAACTTTTTTTTTTTTCACTTTGGTTATATTTTCCCTAAACTCTATTACTCCAGCTCTATCCAACTGTAAGTCCTGATACAGGTTTGTGTTACAAACCTTTCAGTTTAAAGAGAGACATCACTGCAGTACAGACTGAAGAAAATTAGGTCCCCTGAGTCTTTGTCTCTTGATTATCCATACTGCTTAATTTTTAATTTACTCATAAGCTCGCTTCTCACAGAAACTTCTAGTTTCCTCTAAGACAAACTTGGATGTAATTCTGTTGTACAGTTCACACCAGAGGCTACGTCCGAAAGGAAATTCCAAAGACTGCATGATACTGATTTTGCCTGCTGTAGGTAATGCCACACTAAGTAAATTGTGCAGTCTGTAACATGCCCATTAACACTCTCATGTCAGGACACACTCTGCAGACTTTGAATTTAATGCTGTAAAGACACTATTTCATTTAACTAAAATAAATTCCTCGATTGTCTGAGAAACTGTTTACTGGGTTAAAGTCCCATTATGCACATGTAAGAAAAAGAGTAATTAAGCCCTAGGTCTAAAAGGACACTACATGGAGGCAAATTGGACCTAACTAAGTTCTAGGCACTGCATCACTCTGCTGTTGAGAGTTGGTCTCCCTAGAAAAATACAGGCATGAGCCATCCTGCAGCACTAAACTTCAAAGCAAGAAGCTGCTCCCTGGAGATCTCTTCAGTAGCATAGAGGAATCGAGTAGATCTAGGATGTCTGCACTTACATTGCATCTATTTCAACTATTCTGTAGAATTCATAGATGGCAATAATAGTTTGCATATAATAATTATAATAATTCACACAACATAAATATATATATGTTTATATATAGTAGTGGGACGTTTGGACTGTAGGATTTTTTTTTCATAATAGACAGGGCCTAAGTCCATCGTAAAACAATTGACAAAAGGCTGTCATAACTTTTGTTTCTAACCTTGATGTAAACATCTTCAAAATTTGTGGAGTATTCATTGAGCTTTCCACAGGCCAGTCTTGCCTTCTACTTCACAATAAAGTGAAGAGGAAACTATTACCCAGCAAACAACCCCTCAACTTGACGCTACTCTAACTTCACAATGAGAAAAGTGAAAAAACGATGAATTTGACTAAGTTTCAGGACAAAACTAAGCTAACAGCAGTCATACATCAAATCTACATATCATCTCACTTTAATACAACTCCACAGATTTCAGAGAGGAGGAGCAAAGTTGTTGTTCAACGAGGAGTACCATGTGTAATGAAATTTGTAACATTTAATACTTTTGTTCCACAACACAATTTCAAAGGTCTAGAAAGGTAAAGAGGCAAAAAAGAAACCATGCACAAAACTAAATCAATAGTTCACATCAGACAAAACTGTTCATATCACAAAGACTTTCAGATTTAAGTAATGCTTAATGTATAAAGGGAGTACATCATTTCTTGTCCTTAGCAAGGAGATACAGCTGTGGTGCTGATACAGGTAATTAGCTGCTTCTTACAGCAAATATAAGGTGCATTCACAGATGTCTGGCTGCTCTGTGCTGCATGAACAGACAGCTCCTCTTTGAACAAGGCAGAAATATACAGTCTAGAATTCTACCCACATTTAACAGTGCAGTTAGCTTTGTGTTTAAAGGGTTATTATAAGATCGGAGAAGCTGGAAGTCTTTTTCCAAGTGACTCATGTTGAATTGGTCATGTAAGCAGGTACAACTATGTCCCTTACATTATTGAATAAAAATGGTTCAACATTTTTTTAATCTGTAGAAGGTAAATAAAAACAATACTCTCAGGTAAATGTAATGTTTGCGTCATATTGCTCATGTGTTGTAGCACCTGTGGAAGACCTGTGTGGGAAATGTTAGAGATCTGAAATTTGTCAGGGACATTCATTGACCTGTGAGAACCTGTTTACATTTGGCCAAGAGAGTTTGAAGAAATCCTCTGTATATAACAGCTGCATTTTCATGGGCAACTGAAAGATGACAAATGTAAAGGCCCATCAACATTTTATCTCCCTTATGCCACTGTATGGATACACTTAGTGGATGTTTTCAGTTTGTGATTGTCCCGCCAATATCAAATTGGAGCAGGAAAAGAAAACCATGTTAGAGATAGAGGAATGTATAGGTTGCTTTCCAGATGCGAGCGAGACATGATGAAATGCTTTAAATAAACACTATTATCCCAGAGTTAGCAGGGTATTTATTATCTAGTGAGGTCATTGATATGGCAATCATTTGATATGGCAATCATAAGATAATTTCTTATGCTGTGAAAGTGATATGGAAAACGTAAGAGCTTTCTCCTGTGGAAGAAGCAGACTTGTGTCAGGAAGGATTGGAAATCCATCCCGTTGTCCTGAGCAAATCAGAAGCATATAGGGATATATACAGAAGGGAAGCCATTTGTGCAGTTATAGCAGCACCTATTGAAAAAGTATAATTCATAAATATGTTGTACCATTGCAGAAAAGCAATAGCACGTCACTGTCTTCTTCCACTAAACCGTACCTTTCATGAAAAAACTTCAATATGGTTTGATTTGTTGATTCTTTTTTCCTAATTTAATTACATTCTAAGAAATTAACAAACGAGTAATATCAATCTATAAACTAAAATATAGCAAGCAAAGGAGAGAAGTAATTATACTGTGGGTGTATTTCAGCAATCATATAAGGTTTTTAGTGGGTAGACAAAGTTTTCTGGGTGTAAGAACAAATGAACATATTTGCTGTTCCATTCCACACAATGGAGTGTAATTTATTTCCTAAAATATTGCCTGCGGTTTCTTCAAATAACAGTACAATAGAAACATAGTAAAGAGTAACAGAGAATTAGAACTGCTGTTAATAAAATACAGTCTAATATAAAAATTTTCCTATTAAATATAAAATTTAAAAAAGGAAATAGTTTCTTTAGTTTTCTTATTACAGGACTGGAACATATAATTTTGTGGTCTATATACAGTTTGTTCTGACATGATTTTGTGCCTGTTAAACTACATTGTTGGTTATGGATAAAACTTCAGCTGCCTCCACAAAGTTCTTATTAAAATCGGTGTCAATGAGAACTGCCAGGTGTTTCATTCTACTTCATGCTTCATATTTATATGATTATGAGAACACTTGAACAGAGCCTGAACAGGTGATTTTTAATCTCTGTCATTATGTACTTCCCAGGCCAATTCACTAGACAGCCAATCAAATTATTGTTCAGTGGAAAGATTTTAATAATCTAATGCATTCAGACTGATACTCTCTGCATTATTATTCAGCCAGGTACAGGACAAAAGGACAGAACATCCTGCTAACAAATGATATCCCTCACTCTGAGTAGTGGTATACTTGTATTTAAAAATAAGCTTTCACAGTTCTTGCAAGAAAAATATATTTCTTACAGAATAACCAGCTTTTATTATGTCTTAATCTTTCTGTGGATGTAATTTAAGTACAGCTATTCTACATAGAGTTTTCAATTCTTATATTTCTGTAAGACAAGTGTTGTCTGAACAATTTTAGGAACATTTTAAAAGCAAAGCCCAGTTCCAAATATCTTCAAAAAACATGCATTTGAATTTTTTATGTGAATGTCCAGATACAAAAAAGAAAGATAAATGCATAAAAAGAGGTATAAGATGTCCTGGATGTCAACACAAGGCTAACAACCTGGGAAGCTGGAAGAATATTGGGATGCAATGGAAGTTCTAAGAAATAATGTTTTTGAAGGCATGTTTCTTTCTGTTTCCCTTTCCATTTCTGTCAATACATTTTTGAGTACCTACATTTTGAGAGTTGCCTATGAGTGTTAAGTAAATACTGAAGAAACTGAAGGAATGTGGAGTTACTTAAAAATCCTAAATGCTGAGTTGATGTTTTCTAGATAAACAACTTTGTATAGAAGGGTACTTGAACTTAATTGCTTCCTCAAAATTATAGTGCTTGCATTTTATTTACAAGAGTATTCAGAAATAGTCCCCTAAAAATACAAATTTCAAAGATGCTGTCATTTGTTTCAGTAGTATTGCTATTGAGGTAAGAAAGGAAAACATTTTATCTAAGCGTGTGTCATGAGAGCACCTTCTTCTTGTTTTATCATTTGCCCAAAGTTAGACAGGACTACAAATTCAGCAGCTTGTTTGTAGGCAAAACCAGACAACATGAAGAAGACATGGGACCATCCTTTTATAGAACAGTTTCCATTCCCTCAGGGATCTGAGGTTTACTCGCCTTATGGCAATTTGCTGTAAGGTTTAGCCTAAAACTGGAGATGGAATTCTGTACTGAGCTTTAACAGACAACATGCAAGTTTTCCAACATGCAATTGCCCAGCAGGCATCAAACCACAAACCCATTTCCAGAAGAAACTGTGTGCTCATTTTCAGCTCTTAATTAAGATGGAGCTCATAGAGAAAGAAGTCCCCGCAAGTTGGATTTTCTGTCATATGTCCAAACCTCACACCAATTCAGTCGAAAGTTTTTAAAATCTTGTAACACAGCATCATTGCTGTATCATTGGATTATTGTACAGGCTCTCATATGTGGGTGGCTGTCAACGAGCTGCATTTCATTACTTGACGCCTTAGATTTTCAGTGAGCCATTATGAGTCATTAAGTGATCAGAGTCATTTGTGCAGAACTGCAGCTTCCACACTTTTCATCTCACTGTCTATTTTTGCACATGGAATATGTTTCCGTATTTGTGTTATATCTATATTTATATATATAAACACTTCACACTAACCCATTGTGAATATATTAATATAGATTAATGCAGAGTTTGTAATTACGAGGAACTTTAATCCACGAGAAACTGGTGATAGTAAAAATTTTCTCTTGCCTTGCATGTGCAGCTGATGACAGGGAGTTGAGTTTTTTGACATGATTACCTGAATGCTTTGCTTTACAGCAGATGTTAATGAATATAACATAACTCAGCTATCCATTTGGATTTTGCACAGTCCTCTAAGTGTCCTTGAGCATGGGAGTGAATCCCAGCTCTGAGTGAAAGCCAGGGAAGGCAGTCAGTGTTGTAAATGCTCAGCACTTCATACAGATCTCTGCAGAACTGAGCCAAAAGCAAATATACCCCAGAGTACTGACAATAAAATTGACCTGGTTCAAATGCGCTTATCATGGCATCCTAAGGAGAAGTAACAGATTCTTTTCCTCAAAACAGTCAAACATGTATTTACATATGGATATATGTATGATTGTAAACTTTTGTATAGCTGATGTTTAGAAGAGTGCTAAAGCACTTATTTTGAAAAATCAGTATGTTTAAAATACAAGAGTTCATATACTTTAATCAAATGGTACAGCTGAAAAAAAAAGTCTTGAATTTAGACATCAAAATGTGTGAATAGCTTATATAACCTTTTTTTTCTAAGTAAAATTAACCAAAATCATTATGCTGTTTCTTTAATTATTAAGTAACAAGCATTTCAACAACTAGGTGCTGACCAGAAATTTATCCATTAAGTCAATGTAAGGGCTAGTTTGTTTTCAGAACATAATTAAGTGTAAATTCTTTTCTCTAGACATGATCTGTGTTTAAAAATGTGTGTTTGAAAAAGAACTGGATGTGACACTCAATACCATGGTTTGGTTGAGCTGGTAGGGCTGGGTTGGACTCAATGATCTTGAAGGTCTCTTCCAATCAGTGAATCTGTGATCTGTTCTGTTTCATCCTGACAAAAAAAAAAAAAAAAAAAAAAGGCGCCTTTTGGTAAGCTCAAGAGCTCCTTCTGAATCTCCATTTATATCTTACATTTCAATAGCGACTGGAAAGTGGTGTTCTAAACTCACTAGCATATTTCCCTGTCCTGCTTTTATGAAAAAGTCAGAATCAAAACTGCAGCAAGAAAAAGACAATATAAAGAAAAAGATGATGTCTTCTTATCTGAATAGTAGCAGATGCTTTTTTTGAAATATATAAGCACTTAAGTACAGGATACAGTGCTGAAATGTTACTTCACGGCTCATTCTTATTGATGATTCTGGCAGCCTAAAACCTTTCCTTTTTCAAAAAATAAAGGAAATTTTATACATCAAACTGAAGGTGACTGTTTACCAGTACACCTTTCTAGTTGCATTGTCAATGCAAGAGGAAATAGGATTTTTGCTCAGGATGCATGACCCATCCTTCTGAGAATATAAAGGCTTATCAATGTAAGTGTGGGGCTGGAAGACAAACAAAGGAGGTTTATTTTGTCAGACTGGCCTCTCGGCATGTCTTGCACAAGGCTTTTATCTCCCTCCATCAGGTCTTAATCTTAGCAAAGCACTAGCAGAAAACCTTCATCAGTGTTGGAGGAAGGTATTTGATGCATAAAGAATTTAATCCCGACATCTATTCTCATACATTCTTCTGCCATCCTTATTCATAGTTGGAAAGAGAGAAGCAATATACCATCAATAATAATTATTATGCTTAAGCTTTATTGGAACAGTACCAGAATTTCCAGATGATCTTTACTTTCTAAACAGCCCTGCTGATTTCCCAGTGTACTAGAATAACATTTGTGCATGATTTATGTGCCAGAACTTCAGCTGGTCTAAAGCAGTGCAATTTTACTAAATCCAGTGGATGTATGTTGTACAACAAGGGACCTGAACAATGTTTTGTTCATCAAAAAAACCCAAATTATTATTGAGTTTATATGAAATCAATGGAACTACTTGCAGACCAAGGTGAACTGTGGGGGGAATCAGATGGTCCATGAAACCAAAAATCCCCTTAAAAATTAATAAAAATATACTTGTCTTACAAACACTCTGCAGATTCTCAATGCAAATATCCATATCACTGCTTTTCTGTAGTGTCTAGATTAATGTTACTTTAAATGAGAGGAATCTTTGAATGTCACTTGAGGACGCAATTTGAAAAAATATTGCCAAGAGTAAAAATAAAAATGGCTCTTTTTCCTCTGCTTATTTTCATAGAAACTCACAGCAGCAGTCGCTGGACCTAAAATTTATTTTAACCTAAGATAAAAATGCCAAAAAAAAAAAAAAGAAAAAAAAAAAAAAAAAAAGAAAAAGAAAAAAAAAAAAAAGAAGAATACTGGCCTCAAAACAAAATTTAAAACTCCTCACTAAACAGCCATTAGTGAATATACTCCTAGAGCATATTAACCCCTTGAATGGAATCATTAATCGCAGAACCACAGAATAGTTTGGGTGGGAAGTGACCTTAAAGATCACCTACTTCCAAGTCCCTCTCCCATGCCATGGGCACAGACACCTTCCAATAAATCATGTTGCTCAAAGTCCCATCCCACCTGGCCTTGAGTACTTCCAGGGATGAAGCATCCACAGCTTCTCTGGGCAACCTGTCTCAGTGCCTCACCTCGCAGTAAAGACCTTCTTCTTAAAACGTAATCAAAACCTATTGCTTTCTCTTTAAAGTCCTTCTACTTGTCATATCACTACATGCCCTGTAAAAAGTCCCCCTCCAGCTGTCTTGTAGGCTCCCTTCAGGCACTGGAGGACTGATAGAGGGAGTCTTTGCCATGCTGAACAACCTCGCCCCTCTCAGTCTCAATTCATAGGAAATATGGCTCAACCCTCTGATCATTCCATGTCCCTTCCCTGGATACACTCCAGCAGGTCCAAGTCTCTCTTAAGTCGCGGTCCTCAGAGCTGGATGCAGCACTCCAGCTCAGGTGTAACAAGAGAAGAGGGGGAAAATCACCTCCTTCCACCGGCTGACCATGTTTCACACACTTTACAGACACAGATTTCAGAAAACAGCCTTAACATACATGCAATAAGTTTTGGGTTATGGCACATTTTTTAATTCCTAGTATTTTACTTATTTGAATGTTTTCCTGGGGATCGTGAGAGTCAGTGTGTCGACCTTGGTAAGAACATAAAAATTTGTCAAGATGAAGTTATGTATATCATTATTACTCTGACTTGGATCTAGAAAAAAAAGCTTTTGAAGCCACTGCATATTACTCAATGTAGTCATTTATCTATAGGTTTTCATAGTTCAGAAGTAAGACCATATGAACATTTCCAGGCCATTTCAATACAAATTAGTTGACAGATGAACAATAAACTTTTTAACTGCTACATCTGGATCTAGGAGAATATGTTTGTCCAGGTCATAAAGGTAAAAGATAGTGAATCAAACCCATGTCATTGAGTAAAGGAGGAAAGTCACCACCCTAAAGCCCACAGTGTTTTGCAAATCTGTATTATAATACATTAAATTTTACCTTCAGTTAACTATTAGTTCTTGTGTGGTTTATTGTCACTCAAGGTCAATGTTTTAATTAAAATTCATTAACTATAATTTTACCTCATCAGAAGTTATTACCTAATTATTATTTGATTGTATATTACTGTTACCTAGATTAATAAGGCAGTTGATTTGAAGTCTTTAAGTAAAGTTGCATTTAATTGGGGTTTATAATGTATTATGTTTTAACAGATTATGACTACAATAGCTAATGAATGGTAAGTAAAAAAGTAAAGTAAGATAGGCTTATGGGGAACCAAGCTGTAACTCAAAATATTTTCTTTGTATCCCGAGACAGAAGTTCTAATTCAGGCATTTAAAATACAGCTTAAGTCTTGAATGGAAATGTAATAGTCAGATGAGAGCCTCTCTGCAGAAAACTGAAGGATGAAAGGGTACAGATGTAATTTCATCTGTACTACAACTGGGATGATTAGTGCTAGAAAATGCAGATATAAAATCTAAATTTAAAATCCAGCCTAAAATTTATGATCTAGTATGTTGAACTAGTTTGGAGGGTGTTTTCAGCACACCTGACTCTGTCAAGATTGAATTTGAGTTAAAATGCCTGGGGGAAAAAGGCTCCTTTTTTTTTTTTTTTCAGAGGGTTGGTATGTCAGTGTTCTAATTTGTAATTCTCATTTTGAGACTGTCAGAGACCCTTTTTTGGAACTCAAAAGTTTAATTACTATATTTGCAAGGGTCATCACTCAGTCACTGCACAGAGGATGAATAGTGCAGCACTATTTAATAAAGGATACTTTCTAGAGCTATTTTTAAAAGCAGTTATGACAAAAGTACCCCTGTTCTTTAGGACAATAACTTGATGTCTCATCTAAATTTCTACTGTCACTTAGAATAAAATTACCTTCTGTTCATTCCATGGACTTAGCTTTTAAAATGTTCCATAGTTCACAGGTATTGCTAACTTTAGCTTTGCTGGTACCTGAAATTTTATAATGATAAACTAAATAATGAATTCCTTTTTTTTTTTTTTTTTTTTACTATATTTTGCTAATTAGAGGATAGAATCTTCAAAGACTCCTTTGTACATAGATCTAAATCATACATGATCTGCCGGGCAGGTGCAAAACCTTTTTCTGCTTTCCCTCTGTGGACATTTAGATGTTCAAACAGAACAAACACTAGCACACACACAAAAGACTGTATTTCACCTCAAATATTTATCAGAGGTTCTTTTCTGGTGTTTTGCTTTGCTTTTGTCTAGCCAAAGAACAGCAACGGCAAAGAGTCATGTACTTTTGTAACTAACCCAAACTCTGTCAGTTCAAACAATTGCTATGAACTCAAAGCTATTGTTATGAACTTATGAATAACTTCATATGAACTATGAACTTGTTTGTAAATTAGTAACAAAAGTCAAGAAATTTTTATTTCTATATTGTTGTCATTTAACTCATATCTTTATTTAAAGTATTTATTTTGACACTTTATCATATCACTTAAACAAAGCAGCTACCTGGAAGATCAACCCATATGAAACAACTTTCTCTTTGTGTCAAGTGTTTCCTGGAAAATTCCTGGAAAAAAGTGCTTACATTAGACAATGATGATGTGTTTGTTGCATGACCCAAATTCCGTAAAACTTTGCCCCAACACCTATACAGATCATTTTATCCACATGCTATATATTTAACAATCCCTTCAGTGAACCAAAATATCATGACTTTGTTAAAAGTAATATTTTCTCCATAAGACATTTCTTCTTCACTTTCTCAACTTCAAGGAAGTTCCTCATTTATGACTTTTTGATATATAATGTTTACAGTCTTTAAACTAATAATTTTTATTGATGATTAGCTAAGGACTAAGATATGCATTACAAATTGTATAATATGATGGAAACTGTACTGTCACTGTCATTTATATCAATATTAGAAAATAAGTTACTTTTGCCTGGCAAGTAACTTTCAAAGAAATTTATTGAAAATGTATTAATTTTACATAATTTATAGCTGGACATTTAAAAATACCTGCAAAATAATATATTATATTGATTATTTGATCAAATTATTTATCTTTTTAAAAAGTTTCTACTCCCTGACCCCTTCCCCCCCATTTCCCCTGGTAGAGTCACTGTGATCACTCCTCTAGGCAGTCTGTGATAAACATCATTTTTATTTTCATGTCTCTCAGTCTCTTCTTAACACCATTATATTTCTCGATATTTTTAAACACTACTCTTGAATGATCTGCATTTAATGAATATTGCAATAAACTCTTAGTGTAGGACTACTTTTCCTTAACTAGTGCAGCTGTACCATCTTGGAGGAAGGTTTTGCAGAAAAAAACCACCCCAACGCTTAATCACATTGGAAATCCCACCAGTCATTTTAATGATAGAAAGAATCTTAAAAAATACCTAAACAATCACAGCTGAAGCATCTATCTCTTAACTGTGATTTCATGATTCATAGATTCAAGTATACTGTGACATAGCCAATACCTAGAGTAAACGCTAACAGGTTTTTCTGTTTGAGTATGTTTTCCCTGTGAATATCAGTGAAATTTTATGGTTCAGTTTAGCTTCATCCATAAGTTACTGTAATCAAATATATAACTTCATTACTAATATTATATCACAAAGTACAGACCCTCATTTGAAGCTGAACACAGCATACATATTTGAAAATTTGATTAGTTACGTCACTGCTTGCACTCTAGTATTTTAACAAAAAGAGAGTTGTATTTAACTGATTTTTTTTTGAGCTTGCTGTACAAGGAGACTTAGCTAGAAATACAAAGAGTTTCTGTTCCAGTTAAAATATATGAGCAAACAAACAAAAGCACCAAAAAACTCAACAACAACACACAAAAAAACCCAAACCAAAACAAAACCAAACAACCCCAAACTTCAACCCAGAGGACGCATAATCCCTTTGGGATAATGGAAGACATAGACTAAAGTCAGGTGAAAGACCAAGGATTAAACTTGGTGTTTCGCAAACATTGGAGAGTGTATGTCAAGTAAAGATAAAAATACCTGTTGGAAATTTAGGTAGTTTGGCATTTGTGTAGGAGCCCAATGAGACGGAGTTGTCTTAAAAAGAGAGAGTTGGAAAGGCTGATCACTTTAAACAGTCTGTTTGTTTAGCTATATTAGGCTCAGATGAATGATAGTGATATTATACTTACTGTATCTCACATTCTCCTATTCCAAAAATTAATTCTTTTGCAGGTGGGAGAACAGGAAGAACTTAATGAACTGACATTGGTAGTAAGCCCAGAAAGAGCCACAAGAGACTAAACTGACACCCAAAATTATGTTTGTTTTGGTTTTTCTTTTTTTTACAAAGAATAAAAACGACATCAAGTAACTGAAATAAAATTGCTGCACCTGCTTTTATTTACCTTTGAGAGATACCTGGAGAAACTGTAGAGACCACTTAAGATTCTTTCTGCAAATTAGCACATTTCCTTAGCAATGTACTTGAAGAAGAATTGAAACAATAAACTTTTAAAGACCCCAGGTACAAGTCTGTAGAGGCAGAATTAGATACAGACAAGGGAATTCTTCAGATTATTTTGTGTTTTGAGTTACTCCTGTGGAGATCTACACCATCCTTCAGGCTGTCATCCCCTGCAAGATAGTTTCTCTCCAAATAATACATAATTTAGTAAAGTACTAAGTCAGAGGTGCTTTGTGATCCATCTTTGATATGAGCATGGCAAGGGAGCTTTGGAATTCAGTTTGTAAAACATCCTACAATATTTGTAGTGAAAGATGCACATGATATGTGTTCTGTTGAATTATAGGTCACACATATCATCAAGAGCTAACATCTTTATATCTTCCTTCAGTTAAAATTTGAAGATGTTTAAATGAATTGGATGAGAAGGGGTAAAGGAAGAGAGATACAGAATATCCAAAGCAAAATGGTAAAACTAAACCAGGTTGTCTCCAAGCACTACCAAGGCTCATCATACCTAAACTGAAAGCAGATGACTTAAAAAAATAGCTGCCATACACTGTTTTAGGAATCACTGGAGAAAGACACTGAAGAGTAAATGCAATAAGATGCAAACAATAAAGGGGGAAATAAAGTTTGAGGTTAATAGATTTTATTTCAAGGGATCCACAGGATAAATAAAAGAAAACCAGGGAACTTCCACTGGATTCTGATCACATCTGTTACATCATTGCAAGGTGTCTGACTCTATTTCAGCCTGTTCCAAACAATTATTAAAAGCCATTATTTAGGCATAGTTTCAGAGATAGTGGAGCCAAAATCCTTATCCAGAAGGCTGCATCAAATACACTGTCAATATCACCTCATACAGGCCTTCAAATATATTTTCAAAGGTACCTTGAAGCACTCCAAATCATCCTTAATGACATGCAACATACGTCTGAAATTTCACACTAAAAGGAATTCCACTCTCTTGGATGGAGAAAAAACCCTCTCTATTATTTCAGACTGTGAATGCATAAAAGTAGGGTTTGCAGAAGAGCACAGGGCTCAGAGGATAGTCAAGCTGCTCAACACAAATATTTTACTATGTCTTAGCTTCAGTTCTACTTGTTCTGGAACCCATAATAATTCACTATCTTTAAGTTAGCAAAGTACAAGTAAATTACAAATACATAAATGTAAAATACAATAAAAAATACAAGTACAACAATAATAATTAAAAAATCGCTCAATAATATCTTGGGTTAGACATACAAGGATTTCTCATTGGAAGCATGGTTTCATCTTTCTCCCTTCCTTTCTTATATCTTCCCTGGGAATGAAGAGGGTTTCTGACAAAAGAGGCCACTTAAAAGGCTTGGTTAGCAGTTGGACACCCTTACAGCCCAGTTATTGTTCACTCAGAGAGGTAGAATAGGTAGGATTGGCATTGCTTAGTGTCTGCCATTCTCACTAAGGCAAGACTAATTTAAGGGGTTGTGGCAGTGTGTTAATTTAACCAGTTATGCTTTATATATTTTTGTACTCGTCGGGTTCTCTGTACCCCACCCCCCTGACTGTTCTTTTGTCTAACCCACATGTCTGCACCTGCACCTGTTATGCGGCACACGGTTAGCTGTCTGTTATTTTTTCCTGTCTTTGTAAATCCCTCCTATTTTCTCCTGATTGGTCCAAGTCATGTTCTCTTACCCCCGGGTCCCCTAGCAACTTGCCCTGGTTGGCCAGCAGTGACTGACCACTCCCTTTGTCCCCCCCCGACTCGCTCCGGACAAAAACCCACCGCACACTCCTCCCCCCGAACAGTCCCGGGCTGGAGAGGTGTTTCTAATAAACGCTCTGTTCGTCTGGAATTTGTTTCCTCCTTTCGTTCCACTGCCTGTCGAATCTCCATCGCTCACCCAAGCCCCTGATAGGACAAGAACCCACAGGAGTCAGCCCTGCCTGCGCTGCCCGCGGTCTGACCCCCCTACGACGTCTGTCGCTGCTCTGGGCTGGTCGGTGATAGAGCCGTCGGCTCTGAGTGAGCACCCCGACAAGGGGTCTGTAATGTGAATGCCTACTTCTCACTTAACTATTCTGTGTTACAGAAACAGACATTTCCAAGGAACAACTGACCTGCCCTGTTCTGAGCAGAGTCTTTAGAACAGGATGAAATGCTCATTACTTTCTGTCCATTAAAAGTGAAACCCAGCTCAGACACTGTAAAGCCGAAGGTTGAACATCTGAATCACACTATGGTCAGCAAAACTGTAAAAAATCTGCTCAGATCAATTTTATGATTTTAGGTAGTCAGGAGTTGGCAACCACCATTTTTCAAGATAGCATTCTCCATTTAAAACCCCCTAAACAAAGCTGCACAGCCCAGGGAAGGTCGGGAAAATACATTCAGTTGCTCTAAAGCATTTTTAACAAACCTTTGCCATATATGTACATATGACAGGAAAAAAAAAAAAAAGAGAGATAAATCCATTCTCTTGTCATTTCTTTAAGCACAACTGCAATATTTTCCTTTTTATCAAGTGAAATATTACTGAAAAATAAATGGTTACATTTATTAGAATCCTAGCAAATCCAAGAAATCTTGTCTGTCAACATCTACTGCATGAATACAAATTTTACCTATTTTCCGCTACATCATAAGAACAGGTTTTTATTAAGATAAATTTTAAAAAAGTAAAAAAAAAATCAGAGTATACTGAAGCTTTGGTATAGAATCCCCACAGTCTTCTACTCAGTTAATGAAACTTTTCCAGTGCAGCATCAGAACACTATGGACATTATTTGTCTGATCTACCTGCCATTCCAACATCACTTTTAATAGAAACATTAAAGTAAATTAAGATTGTAGAATTTATTTAAATAAGTATTTTGAAGGTTTTCCTACTCATTTTCATTTTATTTTGTTGTTGAGAGCAACATAAGTCCAGAATACCTCAGAGAAATACTCTATCTTTCATGAAACAGGTGCAACTTATCAGGAAAGTACAGCCTGGAAAGCGTGGTGGTTTCGGTTTTTGGGGTTTTTGTTTGTTTGTGGGGTTTTTGTGGTTTTTTCGGTGTTTTTTTGTTTTGTTTTGATTTGGTTTTTTGGGGTTTTTTTTCCTTCTATTTGCCTATATACAATACAAGTAAAAATGTAGATAATACCTCTCAGTTCAGGTACTGGAAACTAGAATAAATATAACCAATATATAATTAATGGATACATGAAAATGCTATTACACAGGTGACACAAGTTATATTTTACATAGAGCTTACTGGGGTTTATTTGAAGATATTATGTACAGGATGCTGTTTGAACCTTCCTTAACTTTAGCATCCACTAAACCATTCTGGAAATTGTCTTCTTTGACAAAAGAAGATGTCCTTTCAAGCTGCTTCAAATAAAAAGAGTTTCATTGCTTGTTTGAATACTAAGCTACAGTCTCACAGAATGTAGTGAGAGCACTTCTGTGGGAAGGTACTACCCAGTACATATACAGCCTGAAAAGCTGATTTCACAATTTATAGTTCTTTATCCAACGGATATTTGGATAATAACCACAATCTACAAAAGGTGAATAACTGAAACTTTCCACAGGATTAGTGATGAGCATTTCCCATTAAGTGATTAATTTCAAGGATCTTACCCACCTTGCACTACATCAAGTGTATCAAGTATCATTCAGTGTCTCTATGGAT
Source organism: Prinia subflava (assembly GCF_021018805.1). NCBI lineage: Eukaryota > Metazoa > Chordata > Aves > Passeriformes > Cisticolidae > Prinia > Prinia subflava. The sequence goes on from NC_086249.1 coordinate 64,356,644, forward strand.
TACAGAAAATGAATTTTCTTGCTTTTTAGATCTGTAAGCTCTGGTAAGTATTTGAGTAACCAACTCTATCTTCAGTTTTATCACACTTGTTTCAGGGCATAGTGGAATCTGGGTGCCAAAGCATGATGAAGAAAAAGTGCTTATGCGATTCATAAAGTTACCTCTCCTCAGACTAATACATAGTTGAAACCAAATAGTTCCTGAAGTGTAGCAGCAGCATGAACTTTAGCTGTCACTATCCTCCTACATGTACAGAGGGAAAAAAAAAAAAAAAAGCGAGAAAGCAAGCTGTGTTTTTGTGACTTCACACACATAACAAAAGGGAATAAACAATTTTAAAAGCCTGCCCATCTCAAACTCCTCCAAAACTTCAGAAAGAGGAACATGTTAAAGAAAGAAGAAAAAGTTAACTCACTGTGAAATGTCATGAAATCTTGTGAATTTGTCTCACTTATAAGAAGCTTCTGAGAAATATGCTAATTAAAAAAGTTAAGGAAAGACACTCTTTTATTCATTAAGAGACAGTCAAATATCTCTGTTTGTTAGCTATGAAGGCTATAACAGATTTGTTGCCGTGTTGCTGTCCTTCTACTTCAAGGGCAGCTGCATTAAAGGATTCTTGGACTATATTTTATGGTTTGCCTCAAGCTGAGTAGCATCAGAATTCAGGCATTGTCATACTGGATCAGAGCATCTGGGTACACTGTCCTAACCCTGACTGCAGCAAGTGCACAGACTTCATACTCAAAAGTTTCTGAAGCAAACTTCTGATCTGCTACATAGAGAAAAATGTTCCCTTATTTTTTCTCCAAGTAGAGGTTGGCCTAGGATCTGAAGCTTGGAAGTTTTGTTCCCCTCTGTGCATGTGCTCACACATGACTGACTCTATGTGTAGTGTGTCAATGTGTGTATATGCAGGTGTAGCATGATGGGACAATTGGCACCTTATTACCCCTCTAAACAGACAGACAATGATTTTTTTTTTTTTTTTAATAAGATGGTAAGGCAGTAGCTGAATAGCTAAACAAAGGAGGGAAGGGCAGAACTGTGATTTTTTTTCTCATATTATACTCCTTCCACAAAGGGAGCATAAGAAAGGTAAATTGTTTTTTCAGCTGTATAGTTAAGGTTACCTTAAGAAGGTCATCTGTGGAGACCGTTGATACATATATGACAGCAGTCAAAGCAAGTTTTCTAATACAAATAAAAGATTTCTAGGTGCAACCTAAAAACAGAATAATTTGACTTGGTGCCAATAGTCTTAGCCTGTAGAAACTGTTGTTATCCTCTTCGCAAGTGTTACAACATCCCTCTTAGAGAGATTAGAGGATAGAAATGAACCAACACAGAATTCTTGTTTATCACAATGTGCCAAAGGGTCCTGGTTTATTCCACTTTACAGCTCAGCCATCCTGACTCCAGCCATTCACTGACTCTGGCTGCAGCAAGCTCCCACTGTAGGTTTCCCTTGCAGCCTCTCACTGCTGGTTATTTCCTGCTAAACTCTGACTGCAGGTATTGGTTTGCAGACTCTGACTGCAGGCTTTTACCTGGCTAGACTGGGACTGCAGGTTCCAACAACAGGCTCCAACTGCAGACCCAGACTGACCTCACAGCAGTGATCCTCTCTCCTCAGAACCCTTCTTCTTCATGATCCTCTCATTCCCTCTTCCCCAAGGCTCCTCCTCTTTCCTGATTTCCTTACTAGCTAACCCCCTCCCTTTTATCACCCGTATCTTTATTGACTGTAGCTGTGACTCATCAGGGGTGAGGCTGTATTGGGTAATTAACACAGCTGTTACTTTCAGTGACAAGGTCACCTGTATTCCCCTCTCCTATAATGAGTATGAATTCTTAGTTGCCTTAGAATGCACTACATGCAAAACATAATCAGAAGGCAGAGGGTATACCTTGCTCAGTCAAAACCCAATGGTTACTGGCACAAAAGAAGTAGAGCTCAAAAGCTCACTTGACACACAAGTTTGTTGCAAATGATATATTAGATTTATATTAGAAATATCAACTAGATATTTAATTAAGACTTCATCCTGTCAGCTATTAAAGCAAAGAATATAGTTTGGATAAATGAAGGAAAAGTATGTCTACAAAAGCTAAACAGTATAAAAATAGAAGTGCTGTCCAGAACATTTTGGAAATACTTTCTTCTAGCAGATATCTTGGTGCGTTTTGTCTCATAATAGTTTTACAAATTTTCACTTTCTTTTTATAATTTTATATCTTTCTTATCTAATAATTGATGTTACCTATTAACACAGAAATGGATAATTTCTATAGTTTTCTTTGATTTACATAAATCTTCGTTCTTCTCATTCTCCATCTTTGTAACTGCTTAACTTTAGATAACTTTTACTGCACTTACTGCATCCCAGTATTTTATGGAAACAAAGTCTCACTATGGTTGAGAAACCACAATTTTACTTTTTCTGCTGGATACACTTTAGCTGAATCTTTTGACAGTCACATTTTTTTAAAATCTGATTTCCATTGCGACTAATAATATGGCCTACATATTCTCTTCTTTATTTGTCACCAGAGATAAGTTGCCATCATACAGCTAAAATTCATTTGATATTTGTCCTTGTCAGTGTATCCTTGCATATTGCCCTGCTTCAGCATTTTCAAGATCAGTTGCTGCTTCCTATGTGATATTTCAGTCCTTCTCCATGTTAACAATTCCTCCCAACTTTGGTGTTTTTAAATACAGTTTATTTTTATACAGTTTGTTTATTGACAACAGTATGAGCCTCCCCTCCTGCTGAATTATCCTGCACATTTAAAAAAAATAAAAATTGTCTGCCATGTAAGTATAAAACCTTATGTCATTATAAGCTAGAATGTTTATTTCTGAAATGCAAAGCATCTGACATATGTAATTAAAAATACCAAATATTTCAAAACAGTCCTGATATATGACTAGTCAAACAGCCTAGAAGTCTTGTAAACTAATTTTTCACTATGATCATCTACATTTTTTTGAGGATTTCTCATTTTTAATTCCAGCAAGAAGTGTTAAATTTAATATACTTGAGATTCTCTTTGCAACTGTCTTTTCAAATGCAATAGCATCTGGGCATGTCTTAACAAACATTTTTAAAGTCTTTGATTAAGCTTTCATTTGATAAGTTCAAAGACTTGTAGCATACAAAAACAAAACTCCATGTAAATATTATTCAGTCAGTCATATTTTTTTTTACTCCCCAGTGACAGCTATGAAATGAAATTCCTATTACATTTTTCAGCTGGGTTGTATACTGAGGAATCCCAAATGACTGAAGCAAACACAAATTTTACAGTGTATGCATGATAAGCATTTTGCCTCCAGGATACCTGCCATTTGACTATAAAATGTATTACATTTGCATTCCGAATATCTAATCATAATTATAATGTTTCCTATCAATAAATTAAAATATAACAGTTAAGATAGTAAAGGAATAGAATACCATTTCAAAATCAGTTTATTTTCATATTTTTCTTGCCAAGAACTACTCAGTAATAAATCTTGAGGAAAAAAACCCTAAAGGCAAATAAATCTATAGACAGGATTGTGTGGGGTTTTTGGATCTTGAGTTTTTTTGATCTTGGGGTTTTTTAAATAAAATAAGTACTTGGTGATGTGCTTCCCCACCTTGTGATAGTTTCCCCTACTCAGAGCAGAAAAAAAAATTGATTCTTGAATTACTTTATGCTGTACTGACACAGTTTCCACAAGAGAGTGCAGTCTTTGCTAAATTCCTATCTGGACAATTCAATTTCTGGATGGTCTATGCAGTATTTTTTCCCAAGTACTCACTTCTTTTACTATTGACTGGAGTTTAACTTCCTTTTCTAAACAGTAAATTACCTTGGATACCAAAGAGATGTTGCTGAGATTCAGTGATATGATAGAGATATGTTGACATGTCATCCCACAAGGGCAAAACAAAATGAAAACATAACTCATGGTTCCAGGTTGTAACCCAGTGACAGAGGCCCCTCCATTCTGTGTTCAGTGATGTATTCTGGAGAATTAGCCTATCAAAATTTTAGTTACAGAAAAGAGTTCAGTATTAGTCAGTTTTAAACAGAAACAATTTAAAATTAAGAACTTAATTGATAATTTTAATACAAGTCCATTAAAATGCATTTGTTGATTTAGAACCAAGTTGGAACAAAATATTTTTAAAATATTCAATTTTGCAATATTTTTGATACAAATACTCAAGTTTTGTGCACATATTGCATCTGTTTTCTCTGCAGCACTGTACCTTTTAAAATAAGTCTTCATAACTTACAGCAAATATGATCATTTATGGAAATTGGAGCATTTGGTAAAATACTTTCTGATTGTACCCATCCAGAAAGGAAATTCCATGTTATATATATGGCAGTGTAACAGAAATTAAATAGATGAAGGAAAATAACAAAGAAAGTCAGAGACAAAATATGTGACACGAATGCTTTCTGTCTTTTGTCTCATTGTGGACTCCACGCACACAATTCTGTTTTATTGCCTAGCTTCTTCTTCTCTGGGCTTCCCAGTGGCTGGGGCAAAGTTGTCAATATCTGTGCAAGCCAGCCCAGGGCCCAGGGTCTGAGGCACCAGGTGGAGGAGCTGTGGGAGGAGTTGAGCAGCCTGTGCAGCAACAGGAGCTTGACAGAGCCTTCACAGACGTGCAAGAGCTTGAACAGCTCAGCTCAAGAGCCTAAGGATTGCAAGAGGTTAAGCTTGAACAAGTGGAAGAATTATACTCTGAGGATGGAAGTTCTTGGAAGCTTTTGACTTCTGGCATCAGGAGACTGATGGAGGGAAAATTCCGGACAGGACTGGATCCATCTTGTAAATTAACAGCTACTGGTACAGCTGGTGGTGCAGGTATAACTTCAGAATTTTTGAGCATGGATCCCTCTTAGAAGCATAAGGAGTGCTAGTATGAGACAAGGTATATTTGTCACATTCAGGTAAAAGAAACTTTGCTAGCAGTTTGAGGGCAAACTTTAAACTAAACATAACAGGGATCAGAGTGAACAGTGAGGATCACAGTCATGGGAGATCAATATAGAAAACCAGTCAAGGCAAGGGACTACAGGTGGACTTATCTTAAAACAACTTGAAAAATCTCTGTGTGACAGGTTCTTATGGGGACTCAAAACCTCCTTCTGGGAAATCAACAAAACAACCCTGGATTTTCCTAAAGCCAGCAAAGCAGGACAATTAGGTTGTTGTTCCCACTGCAAGACCCACTACGTTGATTCAGCAGAAAAACCCCTAAGTTTCCAGGATGCTCTGTAAACTAAGACAGTTCATTATGTTAATGGCTATAGATTTTATTGTGGGAGACAGGGGCAAGAGAGTTCTAGTATGGAGCAGAGAGAATTTTTGCAACTGTGTAAAACTTGCTATGGGATGTTTTAAAGAACTATTTCAAATGTATTGTGAGCTGTGTGGGCATGGAGCAAAGGAGGGGAAAGGAAAAAATGGTGATAGGGATTATAGGGAAGGAACGGGTATGGAAAAACAAAGGGAGAAACTGTTATACATTAATTTATTCTTATATTTTCATTTTCGTGCTTCTTATGTTATGTGGGCTCTCCAGTGTTTCACAGTCACTCTGGCCATATTAGACAGACAGTCAAAAATATCTCTACTAGCAATTTATCACTGTGTAAACACTGGATTTGACTTTAAGTGTTTTTCTGGGATCCAAGCACTTTATTATTAAGAGTTGACATGTTTCATTCTCCTTAATTCATTATTTGTTTATTGTTAAGGTTTATTGCATTTTTCATAGATTTGGGGAACACATCTTCATCTTCAAATGGTAGAATTTTTTTAAACTGTATCCCTTATTCAGTCAAACTATCCTTTAATTTGTTGACTATTTGTTTAAGCTCATATTGAATTAGAATGAGACTTTTATTTTTGACATCATTAATTTCAAGATATAGACAATATAAATCTTGGTAGAAAAAAATTGGAATGTATTTACTGAAACAACGGAGGAGAATTACTCTTGATTTAGACCTTCAGTGGGTGGAATTCTATACTTAATATACAGATTAATGCACAAAAATTTGATATCTTTAAGCAAACAAACAAAAACAACAACAAAAAACGCAAGCTACCAAAAATTCTTAGTAACTTTAATTTTAAAACAAATATGTACATTAAATTGAGGAATAGAATTAAAAGGAATATCTGAAAGATTAATGCTAGCTTGCAGACAAAATGAAGGTACTGTGAAGATTAAATATTAGAAGTTCAGAGTAGATATATGGTATGTATCAAAAGCCATTCAAAAGCCATTATGTTTCAACAGGAAATAAAGACAGCTATTCTAAGTAAGAAGTAAAAGTTTTAGCCAAATGAAAAATTTGACGGGGACATAAACTCTAGATTTGGAAAATAAGGGAAAGTTGTTGAGAACGATTGTAAGCACATTCAAGTGATCTGCAGCTGTGTATTGAAAAACACATATATTAATTGTTGCTTAGGCCTATGTGACTGATAAATAGAACATAGACTCATAGAATAATTTGGTTTAGAAAAGACCTCTAAAGATCATCTAATCTGACTCCCTTCAATGAGCAGGAACATCTAGATCAGGTTGCTCCGAGCCCAGTCCATCCTGACCTTGAATGCCTCCAGGGATGGAGCATCTGCCACCTCTCTGGGCCACCAGTCTTTTACCAACCTCATTGAAAAAACTTCTTCATTATATCTAAGGTAAATTGACCCTCTTTTATATCCATATTTAGTTAACATAAACTTGTGATAGGCTTTGAGACCCTCTATTGAATATTCTTGAGACTCCTGCCCTACTGTGGAAAAGATCAAAACACAATGGTAAATTACACCAGCCAAAATCCCTGAACCACAGATGAAAACAGCAGATGTGGTGATCCTCCAGCATGGATGAGTTCTGCTGAGCCTTTGATTTCACTTATGTGCCTCTGTCTGGGTACTGCTTTGGGATCTCCAGCTGGTAAGGTAATGAAAGTAAATTTTCTCATAGCATTTTATCTGTGGTTTCAAGGTTTTTCCTGCCATCTGCCTGTGCCAGCTCATAGATCCACGAAGTTAAATATAGAATCATAGTAAGACATTTCAAGGAATATTTCAGCAGAAGTCTGCCAAAAGGGTAAGAAAAACCACAAAAACCTCTTAAGTGCTTCAAAATCAGAAAATCTTCCAATGAACAGGTGCAGCCACTAGATGAGATGTAATAGGAATATCCTAGGAATGTTAATCCAGACTAAAAGGATTACATTATTTTTTCACAATTTTGTTGACTGTGGAATATTCTGACACTGAAGGCATTATTTATATGGATGAACCAAATGGATAATTCCAAATCAAATCCAGGTAGCAGCGGTTTTAGAATAAATTAATAGAATTAACAACTTGGCCAAATGCCATTTACCTAAGTAAGGCACTGAAGGGACTCAAGTATGAATGTCAACATCCTATCTGTTTAAACCAGCCTTAGCAAAAAGTGAAAATTATTTAATTTAATAGCACATATTTGAAAAAGGACTTTATCAGTGAAGGAGGAACTACAACAGCTCAACCTGAATTTGATTGACGATCAAATTCATAGACATATAACTGTGCAAAGTAAAAGGGGGAAAGGACTGCAAATATTTTGTGTCAGAAATTCTTACCGTGAAAACCTATGGGAATTTTTAAAGAAATCAAGTAGCATATCTGTCCATGTCATCTAGTCATAACTCATTCAAATTTCAAAAATCTGTCAATGGTCTGCATCTCCAAAGGCTTCTAAACAAAAACAAAAACAAAAAACAAACAAAAAAACCCCCACAAAAACAAAAACAAAAAACAACAAAAAAAGGAAAATAGGGGGTTGTGTAAAAAGATGATAACTTAGCACTTGATAAGAAATAGAAGGTTTGAACAAAAGGGAAGTTTTTACTCTCAAGAAAATTTATAAATGTTGCTGTTTGAGAACAGTTTGGTTCCATATATTTGTAAATATTCTAGAAAAATATAAGAAGACCACTAAGTTTACTAGTAATGTTGAATTATCCAGGATATATGATTAGAGAGAACTTTAAACAAAAATCCCACTATATTGACACAGTACACAGTGAAAATGAAATCCCATGTCAGTGAATACAAAAAGCAGTGGAGGAAAATCTTCCAACTACACAGATAAAATATTGTCTGCCAAATGAAGTAATTTCACTTAAGGAAAGAGGCAAATTTATTAAATGGGTGTCTAAATAAAAATAAAAAATGAGGGATGTGAAGTTCTTTATTCACATTTGATATAATTAAATTGTGAAATTTATCAGTGTGTATACAGAGCAAAACAATAATGGAATTAAAACAGGACCAGAAGCCACAGAGGACAAATTTATTATTGGACTTTAAGAACTATAAGTCCAAATGAAGTCTCTATCTTAATAAATCCTTAGAACAATAATTTCCAAATGTAATGACAGTAGAAACACTATTCTTCACTTACTTTTATACTATTCATCCTAAGTACATGTTAATAACCATTGGATTTTATCAATTTTGCATTACAAGAGGAGTAATCCATTTTCCATTTTGAATAAGCTCATACATTGTCTGTATAAGCTAGCTTTAACAAAAAAATCTTGACGGATATTTTTGTATTTTTTATTAATATACATAAAAGCATATTTCCTTTCTGAGGATGTCTAAGATTTAGTCAATCTCTAAATTGACTTGATGAGAATTATTGTTTAAACTAGTTTAGAAACAAAATGGAGAACTGTAATTTAGCATATTCTAGGATTTTTTAAAGATAAAAACTATTTTGTTTTTATTTTTCATTTTTTTATTAAACAATAACAGAAAGCTAATTTTTAATCATAATCCCAGAATACTCACTTTCTCAGTGTATCCCAGTGTATGTTTGCATAAACTATGTTTATCTATGTATAATCGGAAAGAATTTGTTTTGATAAATATTTATGTTTTCCTGTTTTAAATGGAAGGTATATGGCCAAAGCCACAATGCCTAAAGAGTCTACACAGTGCAATACTAAAAGTTATTTCTGCTCATGCTGCTCAGAATCCTCAGTTAATAGTTTATATCTTTAAGTCGAGGAGAAGCAAAACTTATAGCTTGTACCTAGGAGCAAAGAAAAACTGATTTGCATAATGCGCAATTTTAATGCAAAATGAATTTTGAGGTGAAGATTTTTTACATAGCTATTCAGAACCACTCCATCACCTGGGAATATTCAAAGGTGTTATTGAGCTCAACTCATCTTTTCATGTGAAATTCTGACTAAACTGTGTGTTATATATCTCATTCTTTTTAGATTAAAACCAAATTATACCTCTTACAATGTTCATCATTATCTGCCTGTTCTGGAATGCAAGAATTTATTTCTGTAGACTTTTAATATTTTGCCAGTAAGAACAAAGGCATGCAGAAAGGCCCAAACAAATGCATTTATAAATCTCATAGTTATTCCATTTTATGGCATTTCATCCTGTACTGTACATAATCAAACACTTTCTGCCTCGGGTTTATATTAAGGATTGGTTGGAAGGGCTTTTTTGGTGGTTGAGTTCACTGTTCATCCATGATGACTGTCTGCTGAATTTGCTCCACTTTCTCTCCAATTCAGTTTTCCAATGGAAATTCCAAAAGCAAGCTGAATTTTACTTTTCTGAAATCCGGGGCTGTGGTTATGCTTATGGTATTGATTTTTCTCACTTCTTCCACGGTTTTAATCCCCCTAATCTCATGGTTATACTGCTGCCAAGGCTGCCCTCAGCCTTCATATCTGTAGTGGGATATTCGTTCTTTGTAACAGATCCAACACAGTATCACAACTATTTGACCCATCAATCAACAGCATAAAGGAATTAATATTTTAGAGTAACATAAACTTGCCTGTTGACATTAACTTGGCTGGACATCTGATGGGGTTCTAACCAAATATATTCTCATAGAGAATACATTCTTTCTTGAGAATACTTTTTAAATGTGATTTGATCACAGGGTAATATCAATCCCAATACTGCTTTTAAATCTTCTGCAAAAAGATCTGTTTATCAAAAAAATAGTTTTTTAACATTATTACCTTTCAAACTATGTATTAGTACATTTCTGGGGACAAACCATGAGCTGGCTGACAGTGAATCTGAGAAAGCTAAGTGATCCAGTTCACTTTAATGTCATATTTACCTCAAAAGCTTCTTTTAAGGTAAAATGGCAATTATTGTTAGTCTACAGGAAAAAAATGTCCTAGTAAACTAGTCCAGATCAAATAAATCTCCCTAACAAAACTGAACTCAAATTTTTCTTATAGTTTTGCTCTTTTAAATTATTTAAAAGGCTACTCCATTTACTAACCTCTCCAAGGAAATTTAAAACCTCTCATTAAATTCTTCCCCAATATTATCATTCTTATCACCTTGAACTAGCCTCTCACTAGTCTGTCATGCAATCCCTTAAGGGTTATCTAATTTAATCTTCTTTCAGAATTTTAGAATATTTTGTATCAACTGCACTACAGAAACAGTTGCCAAAATTATTCTCAATAATAAATCTATGTTCATCTTTTGTATAATTTAGTGGCTGGAGAGTGGAATTGCAAAAGATCTATTTTTCAGGTCCTGTCTCAGATGTGTATCCAATTAAGATAGTATTTTGCTCTGCAATTTATTTATTTATTTATTTATATGCTTTGGCACTTCATTTGTGTTTTAGCACTTACTTTACTCCATTGTAATTTACCTTATTCTTTTGTGGAAGATTTTGTCTTCTTATCGCTGATAAGTCCCTGAAGAAATTATGCACACTGATCTAGATTGTTTATCACCGCTTAAATGGAAAGAGAGACCTCTGGGAAAAACAGGGTTTCGTTGCTTGAAAACTTTAAAATATTAAACCTAATATAAAGTCAATTGCTACTGCTGACAATGCTCATTTTCTTTTGAGAGTTACTTTGTTTGATACAATTTCTTCAGGGGAAGGAAAAGAATTGTAAGACAGAAGAATATATAAGAATAAAAGATAGAAGGACATAATAACAGAAGGAAAAGAAGGAAAAGAATTTCAAATTCTGTAACTTTGTTTCATGCTTAGCCAAGACTAAAATTACCCTGTAAAAATAGGTATCTTTAACATTACAATTCTTTAAATGTGTTAATAAATGCAAATGTATCCAAATCAAAAGAATAAAAATGCTAATGACCTTCAAATATTTCTAATAGAGCATCAGCAATACATAAAATTGAGATTTGTAATCTGACTTCTGTTTATATGTGTGGTGAGAACATATGAGATTTTACAGCAAAATTTTGCCTCTGACAAAAAATAGTTATGTTCCTGGAATATGCATGTAAGATTGCACATAAACACATATATTTCAAGTATAAAACTAAGCTTTGACATAATTGCATCCTGTGTTTTGAAAGAGGAACTCATATACACCTATAATTACTAAACTATTTTTAATGCTATTATGATTGTCAGGAACAGTGCAAGCTACTGAAGATCATCAATGCCCTTGACAGGTCTGGTGTGGTACATTCCTGAGGGTGTATGATATTCAATAATGTAATTCTGAATCTTCTCACTAATATCCTGATGCTGAAGAATTTTCTTTTAAATGGGAAAAAAAAGCAGATACATACACAAAAAAAAAAGGACAGAAAAAATAAAACACATGCTATTACTTTCACTGCAACATATGGATTATTTTCACCCCTCCTCACAATCTCTTTCCATCTTTTCTTTTTCGCTCTTTCATAGGATTTAGGAAATGGTAACAAAAATTTTCATAGTAAAGGATACAGCTGCTTCTTCAGCAATATTTTTTTCTTTTTTCAACTTGTTTGTTATATTTTTAAAATATAACTTTATCAACTTTATTAAATTAAATCTTAGTATTTCCTAATTTTTGGTAAAGAGCTCTTTTCACTTCTTAGGAAGTTGAAGAATGAACTGTTGGGTTGAGTAGATTTGTTTGAAGCTGGTGTCTTTATTGTATTTAACTGCCTCATTTTGAATCATCTCCAGTTCTAATCTCAAATATCCACTTAGCTACACCATGTCTTTACCAGGACATTTCTTAAGGGGAAAACCTTGAAATATGACACCTTGAAAAAAAATTATAAAAACTTAACTGCAGGAAATTATCTGGGGAAGTTTTAATAGATGACAATGAATATATTACATAAGGCACAGATGGTGAGAACTTACCCTGATGTCTTCATTGCCCACTCATTCACTTTGTTTGCCTAATTGCAAATCAGAAGATAAAGCCCTGAGTCATATCTTGAAAAGTGATTGTAAAAATAGTGAGACAGTTTTTTTCTTTGTGTTAACCATCTGCATCTTCCGTACTATTATTCTACTATGGTTTGTAACAGACAAAAAATATCAATGTATGCACCAAATTCCTAGCTGAAAGATTTTATAGAGATTTTATATAAAATATTAAAGCATATAGAATGTCTATGCATTTCTCTATATATTCATATTAAATATGAGTATGTATACACACATCCACTCACACATAGATCAGGGGGCTTTTTTTTTTTTTTTTTTAATTTGTTTGTTTTTCTGGTTACTTTGCCATTCAAGTGATGTTTAAAAAAATAAAATGAAAAGTAAGATAATCTCTCTGTGAGATTAAACTTTAGCATAAACTAATAAAAATTATCAGAACTGAGCAATAAATGAGCCTGCATTGTTTAGTCAAGCCTTCTCTTTCTATGTTAATACTTTATGAAATGCTTAAGTTACAAGTAACAAGAAATTAATGGGTACAGGTTTTTGTTGGGTCATTTGGCATTTTTTGGCTTGGGTCATGTTTTTTGGGGTGTATGTGTTTTGTTGGGGTTCTTTTCTTCTGAAAGGAGTTATATTTTTTTACAGGCTCTATATGAAGCTCTTAGAACAAAAAACTGGGGTAGAAAATCATCTAGATCTTATACAGATTGTATACAATTCTTATATTAAAATATTAAATGCATAGTCAAAACATCATTTTTGTTATGATGTACAATTTTTTGCACAAATATCACCTGAACAGTATTTTTTCTCTCTCATAATGGTTACTTATGCAAGTGAACTTTCAAATATTATATATTCAACTGGGAATGCCTCTCAAAGTACAACTCTCATAGTCTCTCCAGCCAATACAATCCTTACTACTTTCCTTGGATTTCATTTTTATCTATAATTCATTAATTCATGAAGGTCAAAAGTCCTTCAGCTAGCGTGAAAAAAACTCAAGAGTTTAAAATCCCACAGCAGAAAAAGTTAAAAAAAAAAACCAAAACCTTAAACATCTTGAACTTTCCACTTCTGCTGCCTTTTAGGTTGATCAGTCCCGATGTGACAGTAATACTAATGATGATTTCTTGAAGAGTAGATGTCCTCAATTATGCAGTATAAATTGAAGGTAAAAACAAAACTTCATTAGTATGCATCCTTGTATTTCTGTGCTCCTTCACAGTTTCCTCATAACAATGCACTTTCTCTTCTACTTATTACAAAGAACTATTCCCTTAACTACTCTAGAGTCTTTGTAATAGTAATACATTAAGCTCAAAAGCACCTGGATTGTGGTATTTGAATAGCTGAAGGGAATTTTTATTTATCTTTAGGTTTTTGTCTTAAACAAAAACAGGATAATAAATTAAAAATGTGAATGTCACAAGTATTGAAAAATTATTCAAAAGCATCACCTGGAGAAAAACAAATTTGCCATCTGCATACAGTTTGAAAACCTTGTTCCTTTGTTATAATGTATTTTGTTTTATTTTATTTTAGGTAATTGTAGTAATTGAAATTTAGAAATATTGATAAATTTCTGGAGACATCCATGCAGCAAACTCATTCTTATCTATTTGTTCAGTGATGATCCAAAGTAAAATGGGAAACCAATCTCAAATAGGAGAATTTGGATGCTGAAGCCATGAGAAGTGAACCCCATTGCTCAGTTTCATATAGTCTCAAATTTATTTATAAGCAATATGAGTACAACAATTGGTTAGTGATTTCTATGTTTTGATGTGCACAGAGTTCACACTAGTTAAAAATTATGGCTTCATCTCCCCTGGTCCAATGTAGACCTCTATGAGGGGTCCAGAGTATCCCCACATTTAGAGCTAATTAGTGTTTTCTAATTAGCATTTGTTAGCTAGTTCATAAGTACAGCTCCAAAATAACACAAATATAAAGCTGTTGGCAGTTGCCTGACAACTTGGGTCATCTTTTCTTCTTTCTTTCCTTCCCATATGTACCAGATCAACCTAAACAGACAGAACTGAGGAGACACACTGTAGGTCTCATTTACCTGAGTAGGCTGTACCTCTTTGCAACAGAAAAGTTATGACTGATCTAGGACAAAATTCAATATGCAAGGCTTGAATAGGGAGTGAGTCCAGTGAAGATCACAAAGGGAATCAAGGGACTGGGGTATCTTTTATTTCAGAAGAGATGGAAAGGGCTGTGACTGTTCAGCTTGAAAAAGAGAGACTTAGGGAAATGGAACACAGAAAGACACTCTTCTCAATGATGCCCTGAGACAATCTACTTAAATTGAAACACACGCTGTTCTGTCTGAACATAAGAAACATTTGCTTTCTGTAAGGGTGGGTAAACACTGGAACAGGTTTCTTAGGCAAGTTTTGGTGTCTTTATCTGTGGAGATATCTAACACCTGACTGAACACTGCCCTGGGAAACTTTCTGTAGGTGAAGATACCTTTATTTGGGTACAGGGTGGCTGAAACAATCTCCAGAGGCATTTTCTGGCTCCAGGCCACTCTGTGATTCAGTGATTTGGTTTTCTGCTTTCCTTTTCAGCCACCTCACTACTTTCATTGATGCTCTTTGCCCTGTCTCAAGGAGGTATCATAAGCCTGGTGGACACACATGCATTCCACCTCTAATGAGCTTACACTTCTTGGTGAGAAATAATTAATACTCTGGGATGAGTGGGTCACTGTTTATATGGTCCATATTATGCCCCTGGGTTTTTGCATTTGCAGCTGGAGTGGGTCAACTTCCTGAGGAGGGGTGCTCAATGCCCCTAGAATTATTCCTATGCTAAATAGTTTTTTCTGATAACTTGTTAACATAAAATCAAGTTTAAAAACTTCCTGTTAGGCTAGGCAACACATCAAGGAAAAGATTCATCTTTTCTTAAACACAGACTTCTTAGAGTTAGATAATCAAGTTTTGCTGGTTCTCATAGGTTGACTTTAAAGTGAATGAATACATTAATTTTGTAGGGTAGAAATTGTGAACCTCAGGGATAGTATATCAAAGTAATGGTTTTGAGCTAACATTGTGAACAAACCATACATTAATATCTTGCACTGCATTTTTTAAACTCTGTTAGGAAATTATTCTTGTTCTCACACAAATGAGGCTGCATAATCACAAAAAAGGAAGTAACACTAAATAATATTTAAAGAAAATTTATGTTTCTTATGATAGTTAAAATATGAATCCATCTATCAGTATTAGCCACTATTTAGTTATAAACTCACAAATAAGCTTCTTATCTCGGTCACCTGTATTCATAATTCTGTTTGGAGGTTTTGCTGGGCTTTTTTAAAGTTGGATTTTGGTTTTGGGGTGGTTTTTGGTGGGTTTTTGTGTGTGTGTGTGTGGGGGGGTTTTTTTGGTTTGTTCTGTTTTTTGAATTTTGTTTTTTGGTAGGGGGCAGTGAGGGGGTTGGTTGGTTAGTTGGTTGGTTGGATTTTTTTCAGGCATGTTGAAACACCACTACAGCTGGCTGAAAAATCCAGAGCTTTATTTAGGAAAGTCTTACTTATTCAAGCAGCTTTACTTGTTTGAAATTATGTAGGTTATGTGTAGCCGAGTTTCTCAGGTATCGTGGGCATGCTATGCTCACAGATACCATTTGAGCTATTCTAAACTAGGCCAAACTAGGCCTCAAGCCTAAGTCTAGTAAGCCGCAAAACGTTCAGCATACGTAGTAGCAGATAAACTTATCTGCTACTAGGAATGTGTTAAGGTATAGACGCTCGCAGCATAAAGGTAATGGCACTAAATCTCCGTAGCTACCTTAACCCTAGATTGCTTACATACTTTTGTATGTTCACCGCCTATCACAGTGCACCTGCTAACTGTAAACTATTCGTTCTGTATTTAATCTGCCATCTTGCAAAATAAAGCAGAGTTCGTGCTGGAAACCATACTGGTTAGTCTCACGTTACTCTAGTCCCCAGTCTTACCAGAGCTCAGCTACAGTTATGAAAAGTAGTTACATGGGTAATGCATTCAAGATATATCATGGAACAGGGATGATGTGAAGTGAGTGCTGAAAATAATTAAGTTTTCATTGTTATGTTTAGAGTAGTAGTACAGCAATTAAAACCTAGAATCAAATTGCCTTCCTTAGGCCTTACTGACACCTTAATTGATATTTAATCATATTTAATCACAGATTAAGTATGAAGCCCCATCATAGATTAAATTTGAAGTATTGTCTTTTGAAGGTTAAGCAAAACAAAATCTGTCTAATTGATTCAAGCGTAATAATTTTTTGATCAGGAAATCTTAGAAAGAAGGCAATTATCTGAAGAATTTTGTGTTATTGTTAAAGAAAAGTAAAAAGCCAAGAAGAAAAGAAACACTGTTACAATGACTGAATCTGTCTATAAGTAATAAAAATCTGTTATGTCGTTATGAATTTTTGCTGAATATGAAGCTAAAGAAAGTTCCAAGTAAAACACTAAGTTGAAATATATTGACAAGGTTTGTTTCAACAACTAGAATCTCTACTCCTTGATCCCAAATACTTATTATTTCCAAATTAACCAGATATACTTGTTCCATAGCATGAAGTCCAATATTCAGACATGAGCAGAGTTTATCTGCTGCAAAATATGAAATATAGAGTTCTTATGTACAATTAACCAATTGGAAAGGTAATTTAAATATTCACATAGAGATGGGTAGACATACATACAGGTTATTGTCAAAAGCTGACATTCTCATTCAGGTAGTGTAAAATTTGATTTTTTTTACCTTCTTCAGACTGAAGAAGCAGGAATGTTACTAGTATCCAAAACAAGTGTGTGAACTTCTGTCATCTGCAAAAATTTGGATAAATTTTACTTTAGTTTTTGAAAACTAAATTTTAAAGTTCACCCCAGTGGGGTTTTTACTACAATGTGTGTAAATAAACCAGTCAAAAGAGCAATAAGAGTTACAGTTTTCACATGACCTTCCAAACTGAAAACCATTTCTCTTTTTTTTTCTGTTTATTAACCTTTCATCCTTTTCTACGTGTGTCTCACTTTAGTAGGATGACATAATGACTTCTAGTTTTTAAACACCCATCTAGATTTACCACAATAAACCAAACATTTATAGGAGACTGAACAGATAAAACAAGAAAAAGATAATTTGGAAAAAAAGAGCCATTGCTAGATTAAGTGCTGTCTAAAGGTAGAAAACATTCAGACTCAACTTTATTTACAGTGGTAAATGTGAGAGGTATACAGGCCACTGCTTCTTAGATTCTCCCTTTTCTCACACATCCAATTCTTTTCCTAAATTAGTTTCATTAGCAGAGATGCACTACCAGGGAAATCAAAGATGTAAAGGACTGCTAGGTCACCTCATCTGCAGAGAGTGTATGCATCTTAAACACTGCACAAGCAGGGTCTGATTCATTCTACCACCTGTATTTTCATCTATTGCATTTTACAAAAATTCACAAACAGTACAGATATTTTCATTAGAGGGGGAAAAAGAAAGTTATTCTGGTATTTATTTTTCTTGTGTTTATTTTTCTTCTACCACCATAGAAAACCTTTTTTTTTCCTTAAGATTCCAGCTCTTCAGAGAGCAATGGTGAAAAGACCTCCTTTTCCTTTTCACATGTTCTATGGCTTGTCTCAGACTTTTGTGTGGTTCATCCCACATCTTTATTTTTATCACTTTCATGAAGAATTAGAATAACCAGTTTAATCTTTAAAGTGCTAAATGTTCCCATTTGAAATCTAATTGCAGTCCATCTGGCCTTAGTTAAAGCAACTGCTAAATAGAAGATATTAAGTAGAACATAATTACATATTACGTTTCAAAATTTGAAAATTAGAAAGTAACTTAATTGAACAAACTGTATTGCAATACTATATATCACAGAGAATATGCATTCATTCCAAAACTAACTGCTAACTAGTATAATTTATATAATCATTATCATGAGCTTCCTCTTTTTGAATTTTTCTCTTTGACATTTTTACATTAAGAAATCATTAGGTTTAGTATTTTAATGCAATTTTTTCATTTAAATTACCCGCAGATACTCATTATGGTTATGACTATGCATGGCTTTTAGCACTAATATATCTCTGAAAACACATTGTTTATAATTCCAAATCCTCAGCTTTATCATTTAAAATTTTAACTCCTCTCTGAAACTGGAATAATATGGTTCCTTTGTCTTCAACAAATCTATTTTGGTTTAGAGAAGCTGGGGAATTTTCTCCTTTTTATTGCACCTTCCTTTCTCATAGGCTCCAATTCAGTTAGACGGTTAAATATGTATTTTCTATACCTGCTCTAGAACTTACCATTT
Source organism: Prinia subflava (assembly GCF_021018805.1). Lineage (NCBI taxonomy): Eukaryota > Metazoa > Chordata > Aves > Passeriformes > Cisticolidae > Prinia > Prinia subflava. The sequence continues at coordinate 64,375,231 of NC_086249.1, forward strand.
TTCTTTCTGGCTGTGAATGAGTATGGACATGTACTAACATCAACATGTATGACACAATGTTAACATTGCACTCTCTTCCTTTTCTTACTTACTAGCTACTTACACCAGCTTTTCCCTTCTGCACCCCTTCAGCTGTGTCTTCGGTTGTCCTTCTGTCCTTTATTGTCTCTTGTCAGTGCAGACTGTTACTTGGTTCAACCTCCCTCTTTCTCATCATTAACTACTGTCATCTTTTACTTCTTCAGCCCCTTTTGCATGCAAGACTGAATACTTGGCCCTTGCCCATCCTTCTGCTGGCCATCTGTTTTCCCATTTCTAAACATTAGGAACTGGGGACAAGAAACAATGGAACCAGTCTGGTCTTCTCTCATGCAAAAGACTACAGCCACTCTGGGCACTAATCACAGCAGATTGACAATAGAGACCTTGACCACACCTGTCATACTGTACAATTTTCATTAAAAAATTCCAGAGAAGTGCATGTCCACAGTCCCAGTATTTTTAATATTATTAAGGTTTAATCCTAGCACACGTCTCTACAGTTCAGAATTAAATGTCCAGCTGTGTCTGCAGTAATCTTTATCAGGTAAACAACAAAAGAAAAAAAAAAAGCAGGGACATGCAAATGTATTGTTGACTTATCATTTTAAAGACATGAAGCAAATACATATGAAAAACTGCACCATTCCCTGAAGGAGTCTGCCTTAAATATATCCCATAAAACTGAAAACACCCCCAAATCTCTTCACACTACATCAAGTTTATTAAATTGTGTGTTTACCAAAGAAGGGTCTGAAGACATGGTAATTCAAAATTTATATTTTATTTTATATTTCACATAAACGAGTAAGCAAGTTGCTCAGTAGTAGAAGCTATGTATTTTCCTTTCTCTAGCAGAGGAGTTGACTTGAGCAAATATATGTAATGTTTAATGTTTAAAGAGTGTTAAGAAATGTCTATTTTTTTTTTGTAAAATGATTTTATTCTTCTTAAAAATAAAACTCTATTCACCATTTGACTTAGCATAAGGCATTAACTGCTAATCTGATAACATACATGAAAGTCAAGGATTGCTAAAGGGTCTCAAAGTATATGGATTTCAGCATAATGAAAGAAGTATATATAGTATAACATTTTTCATCAAAAATTTTAGGAAGAATACTACAGATATGAAGTGACCAATTTAATGGTCATTTAAGGCATCAGGGGTATAAATGCTCGGCTTTGGTGGACTGCTGATGAATTTAATGTTATGCTTCTGCTCTCAAAAGAGAGAAAAGCCCTAAAGCCTGTTTAGCTATGCATAATGATCTGCTTTTGACTGCAACTTTTTGCTGTTACTGAGGAAATCTGTATTGGCAGGATCACATTTCAGCATGGAGTTTATCTTTTTGCCATAAAAAAATGGATGTTGTTCAAAGGAGATGACCATTTAATTCAAGTTGCCCATACTGGGGTGTGCTGGGTTTGTCTGTGGTAGAGCTTATTTTCTTCACAACGGCTGATATGGGGGTATGTTTTGGATTTGTGCTGGGAACAGTGTTGATAATATAGAGGTGTCTTTGTTATTGCTGGGCAGGCCTTGTACAGAGCCAAAGCCTTTTGCTGCTTTTCTCTACTGGCACAGAGACTGGTGCGAGTGGGAGGTTGGGAGGAAACACAGCCACAACAGGTCACTCCATCTGACCAAAGGGATATTCCCATCAGCTACATCATGCTCAGTATACAAAGCTGGGAGATGAAGAAAGAAGGGGGGTACATTTGGAGTTTGTCTTCTCAAGAAACCATTGTGTGTAATGGAGCTTTGCCTTCTGTGGAATGGCTGAATACCTGTCTGACAGAGGGAAGTGGTGAATTAATTCCTTGGTTTGTTTTTTTTGCATGCATAGCTTTTATCTTTATCTCTGCCCATGAGTTTTCTCACTTTTAGTCTTCAAAATCTCCACCCAGTCCCATAGGTGGAATAATGAGTGAGCAGCTGCATGGAACTTAGTTGCCAGTTGGGCTTAAACCACTACAAGAGTTTGAACCAGTTTTTCTGCTTTTTTCAAGATAGCAGTTGTTCAGTTTTTGCAGTATCTCCTTGCAAACATTATTCCATTTGTTTCCATTGAATGACATGTAATTACCTCCACCAAAGATTCGATAAAAGTTTGAGACACCTAAAAAATATGGTTTTCTATGTGGAGTCATAGGTTAGAAATAATATCAAGATCAGGTATGTGTCTGTAGACAGGTAGGTGTCTGAATTTGGAGCTGCGGATCCAATTACACATGGAAATCAGGAGCTCAATTACTTACCTAAAGATGGGCTTCTGCTATTTGAGATCACAGACTCATAGAATGGTTTGGGTTGTAAGAGACCTTAAACATAATGTAGTTCCAACCCTCCCTGCCATGGCCATGGACACCTTCCACTGGTTGTCAGAGTGGGCCTAGGAAAGATACTTGGGCAGATATGCTTGAGGAGTGATTATGCCTTCCTGCAACGGCAAACAGGAGCTGAGCAGATTCATAGCCTGCACTGATGAAACCCACATTTTAGAAAATGCACATCCTAATTACAATTTATTCAAATAGAGACTGCCAAAATGGGTAAAACAGGTGTTTTCCTTTGAGGTTTTAAACTGTTTAGAAAAAAAAAAGAAGCTCAGAGGTCCAAACCAGCTAGCTTCTTAATTCAAGTCAGAATTAAAATACAGAAATTTCCTATATCAGAAACCAAAAGTAAAAATAAACCCCAAACCTATGAAAAATACAAGCTCAGAGATATTATGTATAAAGATGTACAATAAAATGAAAGAATTCGTTCTCAGCAAGTGCCTTACCTTTTTTTTTTTTTTTAATTCAGGGATAAAATAAAAATCATACAGAAATTATGCCGTCAAACATCAATTCATTCTAACGTAGCTGTGAACAGAAGACAAAGGGGTACGCCTGATCAGATCACTGAACACCACAGTAAATCCTAAATGGCAACTAGGCCTTATGAAACAGGAACCTTTGTAAAGAATATTTTGTGGAATGGTTTAAATGTCTTCCAAACCTCTGTAATTACAAGAATAAGCATGTTCTAGTGAAGGAAGACCATCCCTGTTTCATGGTTATGGCATGAATGGGGCAAATTGCCACTCTATCAATGGATATTCTCTTTTACCCTAGTAAAAGGGTAAAAAGTTGAGTATGTTTAGCTACTACAGTATATAGATTTTTAAACATTAAAATACTGCTATAATATTTTAGGAGTGGAGCTAAAATACAGGATTTACTAATACCTTTCTTGATCTGTTTTTTGACCTCCTTACTGAAGAAAGAAATCACACTCAGAATAAAACTAGTGAAGAGAAAGACATTTAGCCTTCATTATCACCTCATCAGTTCAGTTAGAAGGAAAACAAACATGATAATGTGGGTTGTTAGTTTTCCTCTCCTTTGCAGTTAATACAAATGTGTCTTTTCAAAATCTCGATAGCCTAGAGCACTGCAATCAGCATTAATGTTAAGCAAAATTACTTAATGCAACTTGAAAATGAAAGACAGAGAACACAGTTAAAAAGAAGTAACAGAGCTAGTTCACGAAGAGTATTGGAAAGAGATTGCAGAAGTCAGGGCATGTGAAAAAGAAGGAAATTTTGTCACTTTAATTATGTGCCAAAAATTGCCAAAATTAGCTTTTAATTCTTATACTTGTTCCAATAGTAATTCAGTTTTACTGGCCACAATCTTCAACTTCACTAATAGAGAACAGCAGGGCAAAGTTCCCTAATGGAAACAAAACCAACCATGGAAAGAGCACTCAAGAAAATCTCCTATTAAGTAACACAGACCATTTGGGGGTAAAGATGTGATATCTAGTGCATTTTCCTGCACTCACCAATTCAAAGTGCTGCATTTATACCACTTCATAAGTGGGTAGAAATTATTATGTTAGAGCATTTGGTTATCTAAGGTGATACCAAAAAGAAGTCTCAAGTTAACATAAAAATCAATAAACTATCTGTGTGAGTAAACTGTAGAGTTGATGTGTTAAAGCTATGCCTTTCCTCTTTGCAGGGCACTGTCGCAGACAATGGGGTATCAGCTTCACACTTGTGTGAATGACTAGGGAGCTCCCCTAGGAAGGCATATTATCATCCTGTTAGCCAACAAATAGAAAATACAGCAAATAGGAAAGGAATTTTATTTATGGCTATGTAGAGAAGTATATTTCCTTGACTATCCCTATCTTGCATAGCTGGATTATGAATAAGATCGACAAAATCCCTCCCAGAGGTACAGTCCTGGTGTAGACATTCACAAGAGAAAATTGTGGAATATGAATCAACAGAAAGACAGAGGCTTAGTGGTGATCTTCTCTCTGTTTAAGTAGAATAAAAACAAGTAGTAGAAAAACAAAAATGAAATGAGAACTTATTTGCTTAGGAAAAGAAAGTTAAAGGAAAGTTTTAAGCAGAAAGGAATGGATTCTCATATTGGCATAAAATACCACCATAGACAATAATTTTAATGAATGATAAAAAATAATAAGGAATTTTTTTTCAGACAAAACCTATGAATTTTGGAGGAACTTATAAGAAAGAGTGGCAATAATTTAACTACAATTACAAATATACCATCCATCATGTCTTCAAGACTGATTTCTACTTAAGACAAAAGGTGAATCTGAGTTCTCAAAGGTAAATAGTCCAGGATAAGAAAATATCATATGAGTAGTAAGGAAATTAATAAAAGCCAGAGAACCTTCATAAAGGGAAGAATGTACAAGTATGAAGAAAATATTAACCAAACCTTTCAGAAAAGGTACAATGACCCTTTGCTCAAAGGTTTTTAGTCAAACTTGGTTCCAGACTTCTGTGATATAGATAGAGAAAATATAAAATAGGCTTTCTAAATCGTCACTTAGTGAGAGAGTGTTGAAGCACAGAATGCTCATTTTGAATGGCTAGACAACAGAAGCAAAGATATTTCTTTTCTATTTGAGGCTAAATAACATAAGAACTACAATTTGAAATATAAGGAGGTTTCAATCAAACATTATTTTCATACACATTAAGAAAATTGACTGAGGAAAAAATGTATAATTTTTATAATAAAAATTCTGGTTAGCTCTTCAGATGTGACTAAAAGAAGATGGACAGGGGACAACCAAAACTAATAATTCATATTTTGTGTAATTTCTGAACTATGTAATTAATGGATTAATGAAGGAATTTATCAGCATCATTCAGATGTCCACTGCTACTTGATGTGCCCTACTAAATTTTACATAACATTCAGCATCTAGTCCAGAACTCACAGGTTTTCCTTAAGTCTTATGCTTTCCCTCCCAGTCCAGCTCAAGTGTCTCTTATCTCCGTGTACCAAGGGCACTAGACACTGCTCTAGAAGGTGAATAAATCCCCAAGTGTTTTCTGCACCAATTAGCGACAGAAAGGCACAGACGACCAAGATTATTACGGCTGACATGTACAATCATTATCCAAATAAAAGCACTTTAAGTGCTTCAGAAAGTAGAAAACTGACCTTTTCACAAATGTTAAGTCTCATGGCAGAAGAGCCTCTGTCGTAGTGCAGAGTGCTTCTGTAAGTCAGTATTTTAATTACCTGAATGATTTACATTTCCAGTTTACTTGCCTGCTCTCAACAGCCAGCTCATCTTTCATCTTATGTGTGCAATCACAAGCAGTGTGAAATGTTATTAAAATGCTTAGGCATAATTGATAGAGTCAAGTTCCCAGCATGCCTAAATTACTTTCATCAGGACATTTTTTCTAAATTTATTTTTAAACCCTGCCCTAAAGGTTTTCTAAAGCCTGGCCTCTAAACTCAAGATAGCTGTGGTTTCTTATGAAAGAGACTGCCTAATTCTATGAGCCAATGTAAGAAATTAGTGCAGAGAAAGAATCTCAGTACAGATATAGGGAAAGCAATGCAAAAGAAACGTCTGAGTAGAAGGGAAAACATTATGGTCTTGCAAGAAACGAAATGCAGAATTAAACTGTGTTGGTTATCCCTGTTCACTTGCAACTGAGCAAATTGGGATAAGTGTCTCCTTAACAATGATTCCAGACAAGTATCCCTGTTTTATGTTTTGCATAAATGTCCCTATTCAGTCAAATGTAGAACATAGGTTTTTCTGATTACTTAAGAATGAAAAAGGCAAATATTCTTAGCTTTCTTCAACTACTTAAAAACCATTTTGCTCTGATATTAATTCAAATAAAGTTGATTTTTCTTCCAAGGTGATCCTTATTTTATGGGTGTATAAAGTGGCCATATAACTAAAGGCTTTAATCTACACATCTTGTTCTGAGAAGCCTTTTTCTTTCAGGCAAAACTAAGCTCCTGTTCCAAACAGCCTAATTTCTAATTACTCCATCCTGAGTAAGAGTCTGTTTTATTCTTATCAGCAAAATTTTATTAAAAGAGAATCTGCAATCTTCAGCAGACAAGATACATTACCTGAATTCTGCTTCATCCCCTAATCAAATCCAATTTATAGAAAATTGTACATCTCTAAGGTGCTGAGTGTTTTGCTGAAAAGACTATATTGCAAAGGGATAACACCTACATCACCAAGAACAGAACGTTATTGGATTTATAAGCTGCCAGGCACCACAAAAAACATTGCTGGCTGAAGCTATACCATTTACCATGTGATGTCACACTGGATATAATGTAACAAGATCTGGTGATACAATTAAAGGATAATAGTGGTCCTGTCCCTTTTTAACTAAGAAATAATTCAGTTCCTAGGTAGACAAAGGAGGCTAAATAGCTAATAGCCTGAGTTGTGAAATTATTGCAAGGAAAAATAGTCCATTACTATCTTCAACTTGTATTTTATGAATAGGCATAACAATTTGGTTTTATAATTGACATTTGCAACTTTTTCTGGGGTTAAATTAAATGTTTAGAATTTGCTTTTTAATTACCTACCCTTAATTAAAGTAGTCATCTTGTTAAACCTAGAAACACTCATTTTAGGAGAATCAGTGCTTAGAAGTTCACTTCAACAGAAGGGAATTCATTCTCTCTTCACTAAACAATTCTGGTTACAAAGGGATCAGATTACCCATCTGTGTGTCAGCTCTTCAAACTGATACCTTTTCACTATTTTTTTCTGAAGGGCAGAGTTTTCTTGAAATGAATTATGCTAGCAGTGTCATGCCTCTCGTAGGTAATTGCTTACTTCATATATTGCAACATAAAACCTTAAACCATAAAGCTGATTCTCTCTCTCTTTGGTCTCCATATAAATTTTGTCTTGTGTTCCGTGCTTACAGCTGTAGAGACAGAATTTGATGTGCTAATAATACAGATAGCAGACACCGAGGTCTTTGTTGGAAACAGCTTCTATATTTTACTGAGAAAATAAACTCCTTAACTTGTCAGTATCTCTCATTCTGGAAATGATTTAATCACAGGAAGTCAAACTGAAGTACTAACACTTTGGTGGCAAAACTATAACTTCGGTAAATCTAGGAATTTATCTTCCTTTATTTATTTTTGCTTTCCAATTGGTATTTTTAACAAACAGACAATTCAGGATATAGTTCAAGGAACATTATATGCAAGGGACTGTTGTTAATGGGTGACCTTAAGGAGAATCACATGGATTGGGGGTGTCTGGGGTTTGGGAAAGAGCCTGGAAGGGGAGTTGTATATGCTGGTTTATCCTAAAACCAGCAAAAATGTTCCTGGCTTCTTTATTTACCCGTAGAGTCATAGCCTCAAAATAGCTTTAGTTCTCAGTTCCCCGGATTTAAGATACTACTACCAAAGTTTTTGCAATGCATTTTGTTATCTACTTAGAAAAATATATACTTAAAACAAGAAATTACTTGTTATGCTCTTTAGACCAGCTAACATTCTATTCTGGAAATTTGAAGCATTTTTTCCCTATATTAAGGTCTCCCATTTTCAAGAAATTTCTCAGCTCAATTTACCCTTACTTACAGATTTTCATCTCATATCTGTTGTTGCTTAACCCAAGCTGGCAACTAAAACCACACAGCTACTCACTCCCTCCCTTCTAGTAGGATGAGGGAGAGAATTGAAAATGTAAAAGAAATTGAAAGTATAAAAGTGGGAGAACTTGCACTCTGATATAAAAGACAGTTCAATATTTAAAAGTAAAATCCATATAGTCAAGTGGAGCAAAACAATTGGTTTATTCACCACGTCATAGGGGCAGGAAGGTCTTCAACTATCTCCAGGAAAGCTGAGCTTTGTCATGCGTAACAGTTACTTGGGAAGACAAACACCATAACCCTGAATTTCCCCCTTCCATGAATCTCCCCTGGACATTATGATCTGTGATATGGAATATCTCTTTTATCAGTTCTGGTCACCTGTCCTGGCTATGTTCTTCCCAGCTTTTTGTGCTACTCCTCTCTAGCAGAGCATGAAACACTGAAAAATCCTTGGCTAAGGACTGTTTTGGCTTGGAAACAGCCAAAACATCAGGGTGTTACCAACATTGTTCTCATATTAAATCAAAAACCCTCAGCATTGCAGCAGCTACTAAGAATATGAACTCTGTCCCTGACAAAACCAGGACAATCACATTGCCATCAATGCACTCTGCTCTACAGATGATGCCAGCCTTAGTGGGTTTCTTGCTTTTCTACTGACAAAAATCTCTGTGTTTCCTAATGAGGCAGTGCTCTAGACCTGGCTGATAAATATAGTGTATTCCTATCTTCAGTCTCTTAGGGCCCACTTTTATGAAGTTTTTACAGTAAATCATCAATACATAACTTAGAAGTGGACAGCTCAAAGAAATGAAGGGGTTTTTTGTAATCAGTAAACTAAAAACATTAATAAGTGAACTTTAAATATATGGGGTTTTTTCTTTGATTAAGTCCTTTATTTCTTTTTCAATTTTATTTATTTTTAATTTGACAGGTACTAAACGTATCTCTTTATGTTTATAACTTTATAAACTTACAGGTCCCAAGCAAAGGAGTACAAGATAAACATAAATTACATCATAATTACTTAGTGCATCTAAATTATTAACATACAACCACACCTGTGTGGTCCAGTTCTAATCATAACATTCATTCTGTTTGTGCTGTTGCTTGTGAGAACATGTATAGCTAAAAACAGAAATTAAATATGTTGTGGGGTTAGGTTTCTTTCAGACTTTTTTAACTAGTGTGTGAACATGTTTATAACAAAGCCATAATCAGTAATCCTTTTTATCAGCTGAGATTAGCAACAGGTGTAACTTTTTGTGTAATTTTCCAATACCTACTTTGTTTATAAGTTACATAAAATGTTATTACAATTTATGCCTGCAGTCTGGTTCTGGGTACTTCTCAGTGTTAATACCCCTATTTTATTTCTCTAATAGGTCTCCTTCTATATAAAGGGTTTCTTTCTTTTTGTTCTGAAATTTACCGTATCTCTTGGTCCAATACCTGTGTTTCTATATTTTCTGACATTTTCTTTTCATCTATATAATTGCTTTACTGTGAGTCTTATCAGACATTAAAGAGGAAACCGACGGTTTTATTTCTGGAGATAAATATTTAGCTTTCTTCATAATCTCCTAGCTCCTCTATTACATGGATTTTTCATAAATTGATCTCAACTAGCCAAATCCAATAGTTGCTCTGAGCAAAAGGCCTGTAATTACATATAAGCTGATGTGTTATGGAATACATAGAATTCTAAAGCACTATTGTTGGCCTCAAAACACTGTTATAGAAGGTCATTCACACCTGTAACTGTAAAATAAATATGCAATTATTATACTAGTTAATGTAACCTGCCATATCAGTTCTCCTTAAAATTACCAGTGTGAAATGGAATGATTCTTGTTTAGAGCAGAAAGACAGGAGGGCTGTCCAAGGATAGCTTAAATGTCATGGGAAGTTTATTTCAAGTTAATTGAATCTAACTCTTTTTGGCCTTCATTTTTGCCAGGTGAAGTTTCTTTCTAATATTAACACAACTAAATCCAATTATCTACCTGTGGGTCAGGATTCTTTTCCTCTGGGGAAGGAAAAAAAAAAAAAAAAAAAGAGAGAGAGAGAGAGAAGAAAAAAATAAAAATAAAAAGCTCTTTCTGCTCTCATGGGAGAAATATGAGGTCTTCCGGAAGAAAACATCTATCCACAGCATCTCAGGTATAAAAAAACAAGTGGGTTTATCTGAATATTTAATAATTATTACTACTGCCAAATATCGTATACCTCCTATTGTGTGATCACAGGGTCTAATGATTTTCCTAGTTTAGCTCTATGAATAAAGAAAACCTTTCTCAAAAATAAGTTTCTTTTGTGCTTTTCAGAATAGAGGATGTATATCTTTTTTCATAATAAGTAATTACATATTCAGAAACAAGTAGGGCTCTAATATTTTAACCAAAAAACTTGAGGATATTTGCTTAGCTGTTACTTTGCAGATCTCTGTTTTAGGTCAAAAAACCTGCAGCCATTGCATTAAAAGTCTAGGTACTCCTATATATCTAAAGCAGCATGGCAACAACAATACTTATGTATGTATATTTATCTTTTTTGTGCATAATGAGCTGCTCCAACCTTCTTGGTCAAAGGTGGTAGTAGTAAGAAAAAAGTAACATGCTCTAAATATATCCAGTGGTTGGTTGCTTAAAGATCTCTTACAGGATATGGATGAAGTAATTCCTTTCACCTCTGGGGAAGGGACAGGAACTACCCGTCATCACTGAAAACAAATGAAAAAGGCTGTCTGGAGCGACAGAGGCAAGAAGATTCTCAGTTCCCTGCAGCTAAACTGAAGTATTTGTATTATATATTGCTGGAATAACTCACTGTACTCTATACAATTGCACCTTGGATAAAGGATCGCTGAGATACAGGGTATGTTTCAGTTACTTTATAAATGAAATTATTTATAATAATCTGTAGTGAAGGACATGGAATTTGGAAAGTTTCCTAATCACAAACCCATAGAGGGATACTAGATGCATTTTCTGCTCAGCAGAGGCAAACTGAAAGGTGCTGTAGGCTTCTAGCCTAGTAATACTGTATTAATAATTAATAATTAATAATAATAATTAATAATTGCTAGGGACAGCCACCTGAGTTTGCAGGTCATCTTTCAGAACAGGTGCTTGTCACACTTGTCTGAACCTTTTGTGAATGCAGCTTTAATTTTACTTATTTTAGTTGTGAAAATATTTTTCCAATTTCTTCCTTCTTCTAAAACAAATGATACAATTTTTGCTTTCCCATGACTTTTAGTTAATCTATCTTTGCTTATTTCTATATGCTAGGCTTACAGGTTTTTTTACAAATAGTAGCAGTAAATATGTTGTGTTTTTACAACAAGCTACTTATGCCTGAGGTATTGATGTTGTGCAGAGAAATAAACTCCTGGACTCATAGTAGAAGCCCCAGGAGCTGGGGATACACAATGTGGAGGAAGGAACACAGGCACAGCGATGATGGGAAACAGAGACAAGGTCAACACTGGACATCCCGTGGTTGTAAGAAACACATTCATGGTAGGTTAAAGAAATGTAGCCCAGGATCTGAATACTTTTTTGCCATGAGAGGACAACAGACTTGGCTCTGGCGTACATAAAACGTACCACATTGTAGTGTAAAGCTGCATGTAGCTTGTAGACCAAGAATGGGGTTTAAATTTTATCAAACCTATTTACAAAACCCCAAATCACAAAGGGGGACCCTTGATGGTAGAAAGGGAAATCGCTGACAAAAACATGATGCTCTTTCAAGCACATGGGGATGCTAATGACCCCTCACATACACCAATACCAAAGAAATTGCATTTACCTTAACACCCAGAGACACAGGGGAAGAGTGAATGTGGCAAGAAGAGGACTGACTACTGGGATATATACATAGTGTGTGTAGGTCTGTGCTGTCTTTTTTCACTGTGTTTGGTAAAGACATTGCCTATGTTCTTTGAATGAGTGCAGACAATTGTAGCCACTGTAGGACTTGATGATCTTAAAGGTCTTTTCCTACCTTAGAGATGCTATGATTCTGGGGTTTGAACTGAATTAAATGACAAAAAAGCAATTTGAGACAGGGAGATACTCACTGCAAATTCTGTCTTAAGCATATTGTTGATTTTTCAATTTTAATTTCTCCTATGAAGGGAGAAAATAGTGGAGAAAATATATTCAGGTAGGCATCATACTTAACAATGGAAAGAATGGCATTTGAAAGCAAATAGAAGATATCCCCTTTATTTATATGCTGATTTTTACAGGGTTGTACATTTCTTGTAACTAGATACAATGGAGATTCAAATATTAGAGTTTCTTTTTAATGAAAAAACTATTTATCTTTGCCATGTACAGAAAACAGTTCTGAACCTTTTAGAAATAATATTTTCAAAGTGATAAAGCAATTGCTAGAAAAAGAAAGAATTTATATCCCATGGATCAATTTATACTATAAAAATAGAATATTTATCATTCTTGTCTGAAAACCATGGTTTATTTAGATAAAGGACTTTTTTATCACCAGAACTATACATACTTCTAATCTAGACTTTAAAGAACTCTCATGTTGCTCTCTCTTTTTGGGTGGGTATAAAGTACCATATGATTTTTTAAAAAATAAATACAATCTGAAGGATTCTATTTTCTCCTGACAAACTAATATAGAGTCTGAGAGAATAAGGAAGTAAAGTTTTGCAAATAAATAATTTCAGTCATCCACCATTCTGTGTCAGTAACATTTCAGTTGATACTGGAAAAAAAAATAGAATGCTATGAAGTATTAAAACTAACAGGAAATAAGAGTACAAACTGCTAGTTACTTCCAGCAGAGTTCAATACCTTAATCATACTCAATGATATTTTGTTTTGAAGATTACATCAATAGAAGAAAAAAACCCTAATTATTTGAGTTAATTGATGCTCAGCGTGTGTAAATCTTCCACTATTTGGCCCTGCATATTTATTCAGAACTTAAAGAATGTCAGTTCTAGAAATATTTAATTAAATTTATAATATTAGTGATAAAATATTTTGAAACTTTGATAAGTTATCATGTGAACTGAACTTCTGAAAAGAAAGTATTACACTGTGTTTGAATTAATAGGTAATGCTTATCTTACTGGAAAGAAATGGAATAATGAGATTCTTCCAGTAGGGTTTCATTATGTGGACAAAATAAGTATGCTTTTTGCAGACATCATTTGGATTAATTTTGCAAGTCTTTGGGAAGGAGTTAGTTCATTGTGGTGACTTCATAGAATTTTTTTTTTTTTTTTTTTTTTTTTTTTTTTTTTTTTTTTTTTTTTTTTTTTTTTTGACAGTGCTTGACACAGAGCAGAATCCAGGTTACTGAAGCCTTTGAATGCTACTCTGTACATTTTCATGTTTTCTCAGGAGAAGGGATGACACCTTTTTCTACATAGCCCAAGATATTTTTTTTAATAAATTCTTTGAGTTTCAACCTGTTTGTCTTATTGAGAGTGTTCTGTCATTGATTCTGTGATTCTGTGAGTGCTCTAGTTTCCATCCACCACAACTCCATCTATTGTTAGAAGTAAGGAAAGTTTTGCCACTCTAAGAATGTAGAGTAAATAGCAATTTAAGAGATAATGTAAAAATATGAATCATCGATGTGTGGCCTCAAAGACTCACCACTTTTTCTACTATGGATCTTATCAAATAGCATTCAAATGAAAGGCATGGGAAAAAAAGGACAAGAATTTTTGTTCCTGGGAGAAAAGGATCTGCATCCATGCCTCCTAAACTATCTCCCCAAACAGAAGGATCATGTTTCTATCTATTAACATGACTTTGACATGTGACTGGTGGGTCAATATTGCAGACTTCCTTTAGTTCTGTGCCATATCTACCAAACTCACAAGGATATTTTTATTGTTCCTTTGTACGATTTCGATAGCTGAATCTAATCCCTGGTCTCCACAGGGACCCTGTTATCTTAATAATAGTTGGCATGAAGTTCCATATGCAGTAGAGTTCAGTTCTAAATCTAGAACAGAAAAATATCTGTGACTGAAGACATTACAGTCTCTTCTACCACATATAGTATAGAGAAGAGCAAATGTCTCTTATGAAATAATTGTTGGGTGAATAAAAGTCAGGCACGCAACATACATTTTTGTGAGTACTTCTGCATACAAAAAATAGTAGCTATTCTTCTATGTCCTAACACACCATACAAAACCAGAAGTCCAGCAGCTGTGACAAGCTGATTCTGCTAATCAAAAAGGCCCCATATAATATAAAAAGCATGTATATTTTTGACAAATGGAAGATAACTGGGAAAAAAGGGACATTTTTTTCTGTCTTATTCAGAGTCCTGGGATTCTGAATTCAACCCTTTGATATTTAACTAACTTACAGGGCACATGCCTTTTGGAAAACAGTGTATGGATTCTGTATAAAAGGCAATCCAATATTTGGATTTTATTTCCAATACTACCTCAGTTAACATTTACAAAGGTTTAGCCTCTAGGAAATATTTAGGGCATTATTTAGTATGGATTTTTTTTTTAATCACTGGTCAAAATCATATACTCATTTTTAGAGATTCAGGCTCTAATTCCCCATTTTTTAATGTCAAACACAATAATTCTTTCAGACACCTCATATGCTTGAATGTAAGCAGTCAACTAAACATTTATTGTAGTAAAAGTTCCACATTTAGCACACATAAGAGTAAGATTTCTGGGTGTTTTGCCCCTTTTATTCTTTGAAATACAGGAAATCTCTCTCTCTTTCATTAAAGTCTCAGTTGAACAGATGTACATTTTTTTTACATATATTTGCTTATGTGTTTATTACTAAGTATTTTAAGTGCCTAATAGTTTCTTACGGCCTTTTTCTCTTTTATTGCAGACAGCAACTATACAATACAAAACTCATTACACAAGTCTTTTAAAAAAGTAATTAACATTTTTACTTCTCTATGGCAATTATTGCATATTTTTATGTCATTTGTCCTGCATGTATAAGTCATATTAAACATTTCATTTGTATTTCTGAGTTGGGATTGCTTTAATGAATGTTCACAATAAGATTTTTATGTGAAATCATTCCCTCCTTTGGCTGTTTTAGGAGGAATTGATTTCAAAATAATGACATTAAACTTAGAATAATCTGTATATATTTTATGACTGATCTATCCAGTATTTTCAAGTCATTTGTGTATACTGTGTTATTATAATTACAAAAAAATTTTAAAAATTTTAAAGGTTTCATATAGCTCCAAAAGCGATGCAATTAGTTAGTTATTGAGTTGACTTACAGTTAAGAAATGTAAAAATGGCATTTAATCAATACTCTTCGGTATTTCAGATATATTATGAAGGCATTCAGACACTAATAATCACTGTGAGCTTTAAATATATATGGAAAATCAGACTTTTTAAAGGAAGGTCTTGAAGGCTCTACATTCACATTAAAATAAACAGGGAAAAAACCCCAAAAACCAGCAAAACCAAACCATCTTCATTGCATCATTAAATGGTACACAAAAATTCACAAATCAAGGAAGAGACATTTAATGGCATTTATATAACTGAGAGAACTTGGTAAAAATGTTTAGCAAAAAAAATTAATCTGAAATAAACTCCTTTAATTGGAATGTCTTGAATTTCACTTTAGAAAATAACCATGCTTGCAGTTGTGGGAGCATCTGCAGACTCTCCTGAGTTATACAATGCAACGTGATACAATGGAATAACAGAGCTCCAGGATTAAAGCAGTAGGTAAAGACAAGAAAAGTGGGAAATATGGATTCAGGAGGAGACTATAGGGCAGAAGATGATAATGGAGATAGATATGAGTGCACAGATGACTGGTCTAAGGGTCTCAGATTTCCTGAGATCAGTCAATGGCAAAACAGAGGGTGGTCAAAAAAATTAATTAGGGAGAAGAAAAAGCACATGTACAGCATCTGGTATTTCTGCACAGCTGTTACTGGGTCTCCTTTTGCTGATTAGAAGAAAAATACAAACAGCAGGTAGGTTGCTACAATTTTGACTACATTGCCACTGAAGAAATGTGAACATGCTTTTCTCCATTACCTTGCATCATTTATAGTTCGCCTCCACAGCTGGTGACTGAGAATTATTTCTGTACTGTTTCTCCCAGCTTCCCTCTGATCTTTCATAATTTGTATTCTACTATCTTACTCTCTTGGATGCATCAATAAATTAACTGAAATGCCATACTGAAACATGGGACAAGATTAATTCTAGCAAAGTATTATCATTTGTTCATGGAAATTCATGAACACCCCTCCCCCATTCTCCCTGGGCTTTGTTGGATTGTTTTGAAAAAAAGGGGTTTTCTAACAGCACAGGATGTCTCATTACATACCAGGTGCACTTCTCTGCCTTTGAGGACTACATGGATGAGTGGCTTTGTAAGTCTGCATGACAGTTGCTGGTAAACTAAAAATCCAACTGATCCATTCTGCACTTAAACTGGTTCCTTTCCTCTCATACACTTCTGGTTTCTTGCAAAGGACATGTTAGGGTCTTTTCAGAGGTGAAACTTGTGTCTGGCTCATGAATGGCTCTGTTCCATGTAGAATAATAAGAACAAATTAACTATATGCACAATTCAGCATTAACTTAGGTTACATGTGAGAAGCTATATAAATTAAATATGCAAAGGGTTTTTTTAATTCTCAATGTCTTCAATTGGGAGACTTATATAGTCATTTAGTAGCTGAGCAAGATGATGCAAAAGTACCTAATACGTGCTAACTTATTAGAAGTTATTTTGCCCATTTCTGAACAAGGTATAAGCAGTAATGCAAGCTGAAAAGACAAGATTATTGTATTATTCTGGCTTGATTTGAGCATTACAACAGTGATTACACACAGAAATTCATGTATTTCTACATGCAGCTCGGTAGCTTGCTAAATTCAAGCACATGCTGAAATGGAGACAGAAGTCATACTTAGTCACTTTACCATAAAAATATGTAATGGTATTGGAGTAACTTTGAAGATACTGACTCATCAAGGATTAAGTGACAACTATAAGCTCACATTTCCCAGTATTTATAATGTTCAGCAGCATCTCTGTTTGTTGATTTGTTTTTATGATGAAAGCTGCATAGAAGGATTATTTATTGCCTCTGTGTTCTGTGCTGTTATCCTCTTTGCTCTTCAAACCTTGCCAGGCCAATTAATATTCCTTATCGCTAAGAAGGGTAGTTCTTTTTATCCCCGAATAAATGTAGTCTTACAGCAGCTCCCAACACACCAATTATTCCAGAATACCAGTGTGATTCCATTATATTATGGATAAGTTCAGGGTTTGCTCTACTTATCAAACTCAAGACACTCAGAATATGTTATATAAAGCATTAATAATAATTTTCACTTTCTGCTTCAATTTTTCTAGCTTATCCTTTTTGAAAAAAATGATTTCTCCACATGGCCGAAAGCAAAAATCTTAAATCTAAATATCTGTTGTAATGATTTTTTGTTTTTCACAAGTGATATTGCCATTTTCTGTTTACACTTGAACAGATGAGAATTTACTTAAGTAATTAACTGATGGAGAAAATGAACCTAAATAAATCATGAACAGGAGTGGATACCTAGCTTCACACAGCTGACATTCAACCCAGTGACCTGGATTTTCAGTGGATGTCACATGGGTCTCTAGACCTGTTCTAAGATTAATATTTCATTACTGTCTTTCTTATCTTAACCACTACAGCTATATTATAAAACTCCAGTGTAGTGCTCCTTATGGCACCATATTAGATTAAAAAACATACCCCATTTCTCCAGGTCCTACAACTGTGACCACTTTCTCTAACACCAAAATATCTTGTCTTCTGTCAGGAGTGATGAGAACTGAGATTCCTCAGCACTATCACACAATAGTAGTACTAAGTATGGAATAAAACAAAAATTAGATTATATTTTGATACCCTTTAAAATTTTTGAACCAATAATTAAGTTTGTGAATTGATAGAAAATGAAGATAAAATGCCTTTCTGACATGGGTGCAGCAGTTTATCCTGCAGAATCTGTTATGTGGGGGGTTTTCGGCTCCATTTTACAAGTCTCTTATTTGTACTCCTCTCAGAAGGTTACATTACAGCATTACTTACAAATAGCAGTGGATTCACTCTAAAATGAGAACATCTCGAGTGAAAACCATACTCGTGTATAAAAGCAGTCTGAACTATAATTTTATCATTGTGAAAGTCCATACAATTAATTTTATGTAATTAGTTATTAAAATCTACATTTTTTCAGAAATCTTAGAAAGTATTTTTTTATTCATCAATGTATAACTTGATATATATTTCAGTGCTGGTTCTTATAGCACAAATCATAGAAAATGGTCAGTCTAAGATTCACTGCCCATTTTTCTAGGTCAAAAATGTTTCAAAATAATCTACTCTTGTGACTTTTTACTTGCCTTTAGGTTTTAGGTATGATTTAGGTGTGATCTAAAAAAAAAAAAAATCCTTGCAAGTTATTTCCCAAGTTTTGTCACTTCTAATGACCAGATAAGGGGATGATAGACCTGGCTGTGCAGTAAGGTGCATTTAGTTTTGAGAGTTCTCTAGTTTATGTAAAAACTTTTTCAGACCACAGTCAGATGTTTTTTAAAAGGTACTTAAAGCAAACAAACAAAACAAACAAAGAAACAAACAAGACAAATAAAACCAGCACAGAAAACAGAGGAAGCAGTCTTATTTACATATATCTTTCTTCGCATCACCATAATTTTACTAAATAAGTTTTTATTTTGTGTGTGTGTCTTGATGGAAGCTGCAGAAAGAGGCTTTCTGCTTAAGAGTCACAAAAGATATGATCCATCTCAATCAATTTTAGCCTATAAATTCAGGCCACTAAATATACTCATTCATCAAGCTCCACTTACAATAAATGGGGAGACCTCTGTACTTCCATTTGCAAAATGAAAGGGATTCCTTTTCTCTTGATTGTCTTTCTCACTCCATTTAATAAAGTGGTAGTTTATACTTCCTCATAAGAAGAAAAAAATTAATTTTTAAAACAAAATTTTAACATTTCAGTCTAAAAGCTTTTTTTTGTCATTAAAGGGTTTTTTTAGGATTTCCTTCTGAAATAAACAATATGACAGACTGGTTTTTCTATGTACATTTATATTTTGTTATATTTTTTGGAAGTATTTTAGAAGTATTTCAGGATTATGAGGACTACTCAGAGCCTTGACAGACCAAGTTAAAAATAAAATCATAACGTTTTTACACATTTTCTGTATCTGTAGCTGATTTAAAATATACATCTCTGTGGTAATATGTGAACAGTTTAAAAGATATATATTCACTTTTGTCCTCTCTCTTCTGAAATAACTTGTATTCTATTTATTTGAAACTCTTCCAGAGATAACTATAGGATTTCTGATGCTACATCCGAATCAGAGTGGCATCCCTTATAATTTTGATCTTTTAAGTGGAACAGCTTATTTTGCAGCAGAACATTCCTCTGACTTCTATAATGTCTTTGTAATGTTATGAACAACAATGTGATTTTTCTTTTAATTTTTGGTTTTTTGTTCAAGGCACATACCTAAAGGCTCATGCTGCAAAATGCCAGCAAGAGTATCATCCTTTTATTCAGAAGAAAGTCCCAATGTCACTTAAAAGCATGTGGATGGTAAAAAAAGGAGACTTTTCTCAGTAGCCATAAATAAAAATCTAGATATCTTCTCTGCATCATAGCTGCATTGTTGTATTCCATGGTTAGGGGAAAAGGTTCATGTGGATCATATTGCAGACTGGCATGAATAGGTAGCCAAAATCTTCAAGGTTCAGGCCGGAGCAGAGAAGACTGACTTAGGTAAGGAGAGCACAGATAAAATCATTGATGGAGTTAGGGGTTTGCTTTGAAATTTGAAGAGGATGCTCTTTTTGGAATCCTTGTATGTTATGAAGTTCTGTAAGTAGGAGGGGAAGAGAGATGAAAGTGACAAACTGTGAAAGCAAAGCTTTTTAAATATTTTCCATTAAAGAAACAGAACAGCGGCAGAATTCTATTTCAGTGTCATCAGGTATACTTAAAATTCCTGGTGGTGTTTTACATTTCCTGTATTTTCTAAATTTTCAACACTGGTACTGAGTGGTTGGAATTAGGAGACATTTAAATATTTAATTGAATCAATTGTTTAGGAATGAAACTACAAAAGCAATATATCACATGGATAGGAGATGTTCTCCAAGGAAGAAAATGCAGTATGCCCCAGTGAGGATATTAAAGGCTGAATTATGGTTTATTTTAATGGCAACCTGTATTGTTTCCATGGATGTTAAATTCTCAGTTTTGAGGGGTTTCAATTTTAGAGATGAACTAAATTTCCAGAAAGAAAATTATCTAATTTGAATACTTGTGGTAGATTTTTTTCAGTTTCTTGTTTTTTGAAGGTAAAAATCAGAGAGAAGGAATTCTAAGTAGATGTGATTGCTTATATAGAAAGATAAATACCTTTACTGTGGTTTGAGCCATATTTTGAAGGAAAACCACATGGGATGAATTTCAATTTTTGAGAAAACTGAGTACATAAGGAGGTCACTTTATGCTGTCCATCTCAGTCATTTACTAGTTTTGCTGTCTTTTAAAACTTTGCCAGGTACTTAGATCTTTGTTCTGGGCTGAAACGGCTAATCCTAACTGGCCTGAAGTTAGGTAGTTCAATATTAGGTTTCAGAATAAAATACAATGTACACAGAGCTTCATTCAACAGATGTACATATATATCCAGTTTATATAAGCAAAGTATATACAGCAGAAATATTTCAGAAATGTATTCAAAAAATGTAAAAAAAAGAAAATGAATACAGTAGAAATGCCTGTGTCAAAAATATAACTATACGACCTCGAGAGACCAATCAGGTTTTCTTAATTTGTGGCAATTAGGCATAGCTTGTAATAATAAGGGGAAAATTTTATCAGAAACCGAATTTGTGTGTTAATTATGAATCATCAGAATTTTTTTTCATATTTCAGCAAAAGCTTTTACATTAACTTCCATTTGCAAGACAAATATTAAATATTGTACAGGTTAATATCTGTCAATTATGTCCTACATTCAGTAATACTGAATAGAAATGGTTCTTATATTCAGAAAATAAATAAACTACATTGTTTATAGCCTGCTTTTTGCTCCTACACACCTGCATAAACTTGGTACTCAGAGTAGCCATTGTAATGCCTTTTGCATTTGTGAGGATAAGAAAATACACATCTCTTAATGCCATAATGCAGAGTAAAGTGACCTTGTCTCAAGACGTGAAAGAGAAACAATTATATTTTTCATCTACAATTAAAAATATATGACAACTAACAGCTGATAGTAATCTCTCTACACAAGAGTCCAAATTTTATAATTTCAGTCTTTATTTTACTCACTGTTGTCCATGCAGCAGAGGAGTGAGTAATAAGTAGTGTTCTCAGAGGTCACTCCTAAGGTTCATTCAAGAACACAAATGAAAAATAGAATCATATCGTTAATGTATAAAATCAACTTGGGGCAAAGTTAAGTTGTATAAATAATTTCATTGTGCTTCTCTGTGCCTTAATATTTTTAATTTTTAAGTACTCTTTTCTACAGCTTAGTTTGCAGATAATTGTAATATATTCCAATTAAAAATTGCAGAGAGAGGTAGTAGTTTGATTGGATTTTTTTAATGTAAATGATTCATATTGTTCCATACAGACTCTTATATTTAAATCTTCTGGAGTAAAGATTTTCTGAATTTTTTTGTTTATTTTTACTTTCTGTTCTTGCTCTTAGAACACAGAAAATTGGGTTGTTGTGGTTTTTTTCCTCCAGAGCTTTTTTGTTTTGTTTATCTCTACCCATTATTGCTTCACTTGAAAATGTTTTTACTCCTCTGGGCTTCTGTAACAACAAGCCTAAAGCTTGACTGTAGAACACTTAACCTCTGATTCTGACCTTTCACACACAGTATGAAATTCTTATAAGAACTCTATTCTAACTGGAATTGTCAATCAGGTAGCATTATAACTTATGCTTAAAAAAAAAAAGAAAAAAAAATCAGTCTACATTTTTTCCTGACTAAAGCAGGCTGCTGTGTTTATCTCAATGGGATTTAATACCACTGAGGTTGAAAGTGTTAAAGTTTGTGCACCATATACCAATAGACCACTTGAAGAATAATTTTCTTTTTAAAAAATTAAAAGCTGTATCTGGAATCTAATCAAAGGATAGATCCATTTAAGAAATAATTCTAATGTCTTGTTCTTACTGGACATGCATGATAAACATGGAAGCTATTTGTAATCAGCCAAATGGTTATACGTCTGTTACTATGAGAATATGGTTTAAACTTCTCTGTATTGATTGTGTGGTCTGTTCACTAAATAAAATATGCGGGTTTGTGACTGAGTCTGGGAAGGGAATATTTCTTTCTTCTCAGCTCTAGGGAATAGAATTCCTGTAAATAAAACAGAACAAGTTTTATTCTGTGAGAAATGTCAGGGTTCAGATTTTGTGCCTAAGGCTCTTTCTCCTAATCCAAGGTGACCTCACACAGACTACATATAGAAGAAAATTTCCAGCCTTTCCTGAACCCTATAATTAATCTGTGTGCTGGCAGCCTGCTGACCAGCAGAATCCTGAACTGTGCTTCCCCACAGTTAAGAATACCCACAACCACAGCCACGTGCTTGAGTTGAATGCTCTGACATTTCTAGGTTTTCCGACAGTTTTTTTGGTATTACTGATCTGACTGCGAATGGGGCCCACCCTTTAAGCAAAGGCACAGCTGATTGCACCAGAGCATTGGTTTATGATAATTTTTATTCAGCATCAGAGGAAAATAAAACCACAATAAATTTCAAGAAGATACAGCAGAGAGGAAACCTTGACTAATATTGCTGTGATTCCCTCTGCAATGGGAAGGACTCTCTTCTCTTTTAGAGAAACTTCGTAGTACATCACAGAGGATTAAGACATGCCTTTTGCTGAAGTCCACTTGCAAAATTTGCCTGCCTAATATGATGTACTAGGCTATAATATGCTAGGAAAAAAAACACTGTTAAAATAATCCTCAACACTCTGATTTCCTTTGAGAATAAGGTAGTGCAAGTCAGCTGCTGCCCCCAAATCAAAAATACTGTTCAGAAATACAACATCTTTTAAAGGAATATTTAGGGTCTTGGTATGTACATTATCATCTATGGTTAAGAAAAGAGCACCATATTTTCCAAATACAGTGAACAGACCCTTCAGAGAAGGATCACTGGGAGACAGCAGGATGAGGAATCTCAAAACACTGCAGGTTTCAAACTGAGGGCTGTCTTGGGAAGCATTTGGAAGATCATTTCTCTGTCAAAGAGAAGCTTATTATTTTCTTCACAATGTTATTCCATCTTTAAAGTTAATATATATTAGCTTTACTTTTAGGTGAGACATTTCAATTGTCTCAGAAAAAAATTTCCCAAATAAAATTCCCACTGTTCTGAAAAGAGTACAGAATTCTCAATAAACAGTAGGGTGGAATTTCACATTTTCTTACCTCCTTTGAAATATATTTGAGTCCTTGAACAATTTAAGAGTTTACAAGAACCAAAATCCCTTTTTGATGGATATGAGTCACAGCTTTGCTTGCAACTAATGAGAACAATGAAATCCACGCTGAGAAGTCTAAATACAGTTTGAAAATTAGTGACATGACTCTATGACTCATTTTAGAATGCAGTGCCCAAGGCTGTTTAAATCCTCAAGTGGCAATAGTGGTATTTTCCAATGGTATCAAAATAATTGCTGCCAATGTAAATTAATTTAAAACCTGAGAGTCAATCAAAATACAAAATTTTGTCAGGGAGGTCAAGACTGAAAAATGCATTTCTGCATGTAAGATACAGCACAGTTCTGAATTTATCCTTAAAGCAAATTGGCTATGTGAATAGCATTTTTACCTTTTGTTTGTTTGTTTGTTTTGGGGGGAGGAGGGGGAGGTGATGGTGGTGGTTTGAACATATGTGGATTAAGATTCCCAGGAACAATTGACAAGAAAAATAAGCAACCAAGGTTTCTTCACATAATGATAGAAAACAACAGACACAAAAAGGCATGGATTGGTGCTTTGCCAATTAGAAAAATTAAACATTTAAAGACAGATAAACTTTGAAAAAGGGATTTTCTTAAAGATAACCAGGAAAGACTAAATTAAAACTTAAGATTTTACAACTTTTACTTACTCCATAGACAAAAAAGTCTACATTATCCATATGCCAGGTGAATGCTTACATCCAGCCTACAAGGTGCAAAATTAGCAACTCCTTCAATTTTGCATAATATCTTTTGTATCTTTGTATAAATAATGTGTTACAAGTGTGTTTGGTTTAAAATCAACTCCTCCACTGGTTCTTATAGACAAGACTTAGACTGTCCACTGATAGAGATTGAGAAACTCACCATCACCTTGAATATCAATCAACAGTTGGATGAGTTTTGAAAATCAGCATTTTTGATTTTTCACCTACAATGGCAACTAGGTGCTTTATCTATCTACTTTTGGAGGTCTTGCTCTTTATATTTATCCATTAATATGTATTAAAATCCTTTTAATGTCACATTTAATTTCCCAATCAATCACACAGTGTAAATAGATCATTTATGTTTAAATATGTATACGGATATATTTCTTCTCCAAGAGGCACTGAATGCTAATGTTACTTTCACAACCATGATATAAGGAGCACTAAATATCTCTGGTCCTTAAGGTCACTGAAATAAGAAAGTCTTATTTTGGCTCAGAGGACATCACAGTCTCTGTTTTGTTTCCCAGCCTTTGTTCTTTTGTGAATGTTTTTTTTCAGGTTTAGTATCTTCTCCTTTCCACAATCTAACAACATATTGTGATCTCTGCATAATAATATGATAAAGTGTATTGCATATTCTGATTTATTTAAGTAAACTCAAATCCCTTTATCAAGCTATTGCTGCAACTACTATTCCTGCTCGGCCTTAAAATTACTCAAGAAATATTCTGTGGTCCATTATGCTAAATCAATAGCTTTTAAAATGTGAGTTAACAATCCACACACTGTATTTTCTTCTCCAAACAGTAACAGCATATCCAAATATCCCCTCATAGACCTCTTCAGATTTGGATTAGCACAGCCTTCAATAATATTATTCATTTTCTGTTTTAAACTGCTTAGTAGAATTGTTCTAGCCATGCTCAGCTTGAGAGAACAATACACTTTCATACTGTGTAAAACCTCTCTGTATAACAGTTGAAAATAATTCTTTTTTGTGAGGAATATGTAGCATTTTGGGTTGATTGCCAGTGAAATGCAGAAAACACAGATATAACTATTTGCATTTTTGAGAGCTGGAGTCAGGGGATTAAGCATTTACAAAATCAGTTGCATGCATGGTGTCTCTACTATGCATCATTCATTGCCCCTGCTTCTTCTGTTTCATTAGATTACAGGATTTTTCACCTCATAGTAGGGATATTAAGCATTTCAGCAGCAGTAGGAAAATGATTTAATATCTGCATTATGTTGAATTCACTCTCTAAATTGATTCAACTTACAATAATTTTAACATAGTCAAAATCAAAGTATTTTAAAATTCTCCGAAAACCTGTCATCAGGGGGAAGAGGTGGGGGGGTGTAGGAGGGGGAGAGGAAGAGGAAACTAAAATGGGAACATCCAAAGAAAATTTTCTGAACGATTTCTGAGTCAGAATCCAACACCTAAGTCCAAATTCTACATCAAGAATGGGTATATAACTTTTCTTCAGCTAGAGTATTGGTTCTGAATAGAATAACTGACCTGGGATCCTTATTAGCAGGAACTGTCATGATTATTGTTTTCCTCTCCAGGGTTTATCTTAAAATGGACATTTCTGCTTGAAGAAAAGAAATTAAGAAATCACATATGTGAGTCTGAGATTACTTAACATAAATAATCTAAATTCATATCTTTATATAAGTTTTATCTCTCTAGAAATATACAGGAAAAAAATTCTCTTTGGTAAAAAATACAATTAAAACATATTTAAATTTTAAGCATAATACCACTTTCATATCACTATATCTTTGAAAATCTTAAAAATAAGTTAATCAATATTAGACAATGAATATATGCTTAGGATTTTGAATGTGCAATATATCCTAGTCAGGTAGCTAAACACCAGGCCATTAAAATTTATTCTTTATTTTTTAAAAAAACAACAAAACAAACAAACAAAACCCAACAACAAAAACAAAAAACCCACCACAACAACAACAACAAAAAACTGCTTTTATGCAAACTTTAAACTTTGTCCATAACTGGCATCCATATTTTAAAAGAAATATAGGATAACTCCCTCTTTCATATAACATAGTAATATTGGTGTGACTTTTCTTTCTGGGTTACATTCTATAATGTATTCCAAAATATTATTTTCCAGCTAAATGAAATAATACCAAGGATATAGGGTGTTAAACTGTTTAGAGAATTGTTTATGAACCCTTAGAAGATGAGAGAGTAGGCAGATGGCAGTTCTGGTCCCTTCATAATTCTGCTTATTTCCATAGTATTACTTCACTAGACTTTCATTCTTTTGCCCCACAGCTACCAACTTCTACATTCTTTAACAAGAAGAATGTACAATATGTACCTATGTTATCCTCAATTTCTGCAAAACTAGTAGTAAATTTACTACTAGTCCCTGACATGTATTAGCTTCCTGCTATGGATGTATTTGTTTAGTTTCTAGAAAATAGTTCCTTATTTCTTTTAGTCTTCCACAGGGATGACAGTCTTGTTTTTGCTCTTTAAACGATCTTGATTCAAGCTTCTGTTCTTTAAGCTCTTTTCTTACTTGTAAGTCACCTGTTTATGGAATAAAGGACAATACAATATGACTGTTTTGATTTGTTAGGAAACAATGCAGTGAAACAAAGGATTACATTTCAAAGTCATGCTCATTTTAACATTTTTCTATGCAGTCTTTCAGTTTCTTTATACTTATATAGCAATCAGTTGATTAAACTCCCCCAGGTTTTCTACTGCAACTCAAGGACTTTGAAAATCAGAGGCACATGAGATGATTCTTCTGATCTGACTTCATGCACATAAAACCTAGGGAGCTTAAAGAAATACTTTAAACTGTGCAAACCACTCTAGGTTTTCTATTTAATCTTCTGAGAAGAAAAAGGCTTCTGCACAGAAGTGTCATCCTGGACATCTATTTTGGGATGAAAACAAAATAAACCTATTCTAGAGGTATGCTTTTTCTCCACATGTTAAGAAGACAATCTGATATCTCTAACTCAAAGCAAATGTCTGACAGGGTATCTCAAGGAACTGAATTACTTGTGAAGTTATTAAAGCTTTATGCCTGTGATTTTCAATTCTTTGGCTTATTTTTTAAGCTTTAGTTAAATTTCAGAAAAGATATTTTATATTTTATGCAGTTAATACATATTATGTACTTCCAAGGGTTCCACTTTTGAGACTAAAACTGGTTAAAAATATCAGAACATTTTCATTGATCCTTTCATTTTTAAAAGTCTGTTCAGCAGGAAAAAAAATTAAAATATTAGTATATTTCTCTTTTTGTTTTCAGTGAATTATTTAATATGTCATTAGAAAAGTTATTCTTAATTGATATCCAGTTTTCTTTGGTTCTAATTGTCATTTTTGGTATGTTCTTTAGGAGCGTGAAATAATGTTTTTTAAAAAATAATAATACATATAACTTGATAAGAGCATAATCTGAGTGAAGGATGTTTGCTGCAGATCCAGTTGTTGATCTCATATACAAATGAAAATATTTTCTGTCCACCCATGCATTTGGTATTCTTGTAATCCTTATACCAAAAAATCAGAATGTTAAGCACAAGAATTTAGGTGATTGATGCCAGTCTAACTGTATATCTTCATTAATTTGTCCTAAATAGGCTTAATCGTTCATTCTTGATCTATTCCCTGATCTCATGACCTGTCTGCTATCCTTTGCCACAGGATGGCATGGTACAATTCTGTAAACTGTTTATTTTGCTTGCTATTTTTTCCTATTTTTCCTGAAATTTCTGAAGCCAAAAGCTAACCCCTGTCAGAATGGCTTTTTCATTAAAAAAAAAAAAAAGAAAAATTAAGATATATCTTTAAAGTAGCTTTCTTTCTGGCTTTATGTTTCAGAACTGTGTCAAGAAAAGCAAGACCAAGTGGATGGTATATAGCAAAAGTAACAAATTGCTGAGTTATGGGAGACAGCAAGGGGGATGAAAAAAACAAGGGACCAAAAAAAGAAACCAAAATTTAAAGCTGTCAATGGCTACCATATAAACAGCTAACTACAGATGAGAACACAAATAAAATTACTAGACAACGAATAAAGACTTGTATATCTTGATCAATATGGTTCATTACTAGATATAAAATTGGCTTTTTCTTACATGAGGTTTATTTATGCCATAAATATTCAGAATTACATATTGCCTATCATTGTTTTCAGTGTGTTGCTTGGAGAGGATAATACTTCTCTTGTGTTTAAGAACTGTTTCATTTTAGGGTGTTTTTCAAAGGGAAGAAATATACAGGGTTAAGAATTTGTGGGCAGCAAATTAGGAATGAAAGACCAAGAATCAGCTCTTTAATCAGCAAACAAAAACTAATATTTTGAGATAAAAGTGATATCTTCTGAGTCATTGTCTGACTGGTGATATTACAACAAACTGGTGATATTCAAACAAGAAAGTACAAAGAACATGAATATCTAAGGTGTCTTAATTTATATGTCATAAATAATTTCAACAAGTTCTTGAGTTGTTTTTATTTTTAGAGTCAGAATGGAGAAAATTTTCATCTATGTCCATTTAATCTATGAGAAAGCAAGAACTCACTATGCCTTCTTGAATAGTTTCACTGACTTCATGACTTCTGATATAAAGAAAATGAAAAACTCAGCAAACTTAAGAGCTAAACTTTTTATTTAAGCAATTTACCAAAGATGACTAATTTATATTGTGTCCACAGGAAACAGAGTGGAAATGTAAGTAAAGGAATAACAGAGGTAAAGATTTTAGATATTATAATGTAAGTGAATCTAGTTTACACCTGCCTGTAAACTAAAAGCCTTTAAAGATTAAGATTTGGTTTTCCTCTTCTGTTATGAAAATGGTCTGTCTCTTTACATCTGAGTGTAAAGTTGAAAAAACAAGAGCAGCTCTATATTACTTTACAACTGAATATATGTGTGTATACATATACACACAGTGAAAAACAAAGAAAATAACCTGATTACTGTGACAAGAGTGCTTAGAAAACAGACAAGCCAGGTGGCCTTTAGACTTCAAAAACTATGTCTACTAAATTCACTCATTAACAGCACACTTCATGACAGTGCTTAGTAATTGCTCATTAACAATCAATATTTTAAAGTTTATTGCATTGCCTTCAACAAAGCCTCAGCACCAAGTGTACAACATGTCTTCAACTCCTGAACTCTGAATTACCTGTGTGTGTGCAACTCCACATCACTGATGCCACTGCTGGTTGTGGTTTGTGGTGGTCTTTGGTGAGAAAAAGGTGATCAGCCTTGAGAGCTGTTGACAGCATAAGTCAGATGTGCATTGTTTCATCTTGTTTTTTCGGCAGTTTTCCTCACTTGTGCCTGCTGTTTTCACGCTATTTGCTGCTATAGTTCCCTCTTGAACCTCAGGAGAGAAATCATCTCCTCCTGATTCTGCTTTGAAGGTGAAGGATATCTTTCCAGTTATCATGGTATACTTGGTTGGAAGTCCTGTGGTTTGCAGATCCTTGTGATTATATTTTCCTCTACAACTTTGTCTTACTTGGATGCCTCTTATATGCAACTTCTCTTTTCCCCTTTGGTAGTCACATCATTCTCATTCTTATGTAAATTGCTGAATTGTCTGCCTCACAGTGTTATGCCCCACAATGCTACAAAATGCTGACATACTGTTCTTGCTTACATTGCTTCAGTGTGCTTATATTCAAGTTAAAATTAGTTGTATGATGATCAACACATTTATGATTCCTAGATGTCACAGTCCTCTATTTTGGCTCCTCTCAAAATGAAAGAACACCCTCTGCATTCTAGCTGTCCAAGCTGCATAAAGTTTTTCTGGCAAAGGAGTTTCAGCCACTATTTTTCTAAACAAGCTTGTTAGAAACCTCCAACTTCTGGCCTTTCATGTTTAACAAGCATTATTTATACCTACTTCCTCTTTGCAAAGAATATTTCTAGGATTTTGTCCAGACCATATTGTAAATTTTGAGGAACAAACATACTGATCGGGTACAGTTCAGATGTGCTGAAGTCTTTTGTGCCTTTTTTTCTTGCCACAAAACCTCAAATCTTGCTGGGTTGCTAAAACAAATCATCTTTGTCTATGCTATTGGGAACTGCCTCCTGTTCCTCCTAAATAAAAAACTGATTATAACATTAGGGACACTTCAACACTGAAAGCCAAGGAGATTAATGTCTGCACTGAAAAGTTGTGGCTAAGAAACGGTAAGTCCTGAATGAAAGAGATGTGGCTGTTTGCAAAGAGAAAAGGATTTAATTGGAGCTCAGAAGATCTGGAAGTACACATTTACCATGATGGATCAGAATTCTATTGACAAAAATTCTTTCAGTTCTTTTGGCAAACAATATCCATAAATCCTAATCAGAAAACCACATTTTATAGGTTGTCTATCCACAGTAACTAGCTGCAAAGGGGTGACATCAGTTAAACTCTTTCCTTTGTAATTTGATGGAAAAAGAACATGGAATTCCATCCTGTAAGTCATCAGTAAAACTTTTTATATAACTGAGTTTTGCCCATATTATCAATTGCAGCTAAATATCTTTATATCTTTATTTTTCTCTCATTTAATAAAGAACTGCAAAATTGTTCTGATTTCTCCAGACATGCTGGACAATTATTTTTTGATACTATTCTAGTGTGGGTTGAAATACATAGTATGGGTTAATTAATCTTTGGAATTCTTCACAAACTATGCATGCTAAGTGCTTGCAGTCAGTGTGGGTTTTTTTGGTTTTTTTGGGTTTTTTTTGTGGTTTTTTTTGGGTTTTTTTTTTTTTTGGTATCTGATGACCAATTAAATTTAATTGTTTCCACTTCTATTCACTTTGTCTCATTTAGGTGGAAAGTAAATAATGGAAAGTGCATGAAAAATGCAATGTCCACAACAGAAAGCAATTTTGTACCATAGGACAGGTTTTCTACATCAAAATACTAATGTTAAAGTGCCCACACTGACAAGATATGAAATATTTTGTATTCAATGTGTCTTTTACTTCCTCTAGTCTAGTGTTACTCATTTTCACTGGATAAATGTCCCCACCATCCTCCTGCTATGAAGACGTCCAAAAGAAGAAATCATTGGTTCAAACATTTAAATCCGCCCCAGCACTGTAAGGGCATCTGAGGCCAATCTGAGACCAGAGCTCCTGTTGTGGTTAACTTCAAAAATAATCAAATACTTTTTAAATGAATACTCCTTTCAAACTGAATCAATGCTCAGGGATAACCAGAGGATTCACTTTGAAACCTCATTACCACTCTTAGCAAGCACACTAATGTGGACACAGACATTTAACAGATGTCTGTGGTTTTATTTTAGTTACTTTTTTCTATAAATGTAAGCTGTTGCACTTGGAAATATAATAACAAACCATGTTAACAGATTTTTAAAAGCTCGACCTTCAAACACACATTATTTGTAGGAATAATATACTTAGCAACAAAGGGATGTGAAATTGCAGAAAAAAAATTGCAATCCACAATTATTCACAAATAATCTGTTTTTTTCAACTTTCCATCAGCTTCATTTTTGAACTTATTATTTTTCGGTTTGGTTTCACTTGTTTCTTTTTTGATAAGTGTAATGTTATTGCTTTTGACATACCAATAGCTAATATAATTTCCACCAGTTTAAAGCAAGTTCACATCTTTCTTCTTTGTTTTTATTTTTTGGGTTTTTTTGGTTTGTTTGTTTGTTTGTTTGTTTTTTAGTTTCTTTTAGCTTGGAAATAATTTGGGCTGTCTTAAGACTCTTGCTTAACTTTGTCTGCTTTGACCTGTGATGATTAGTACACACATCCATCATTTAGTCAAACATTGTACCTCTGCCCTGAAAGATTAAGTGAATTTCCATTGTAGAATGCATTTCTTTTCAACTACAGACAGGTTTTATTGTGCTAAAGACACAGATGCACATTCCATTATACAGTTTCTCAATACAACTAATGAAACGACATTAGAAAGGCATCAATTACTTAAATATAGCACAGAACATACAGAGTATATCTACAACAGAATTAATTTTGTCCCTCCTAAATTGCTTTTTGGATGTGAATTGGTTTTTATATAAGTAACACTACAGTAGAATTATTACAATCTATAAATTAATAAATCATACTGCAGCACTGAATAAATCTCTAAATGCAAAATTTTATTCAATAAAAACAGGGGAAAAGATTTTTTCCATGGTTTTCTAAAAAATGAATATCGAAAGTAATGTATATTATATTAACAGGGATAATGTAACTCTCAAAGCTATAGATGCACTTGAAAGAACAGGTAAAATGGAAGATTTCTGAAAGTATGTGTAAAATGCTTTACTGTATCTAGTTATATTCTATTGTTTCCTTTTGTTTATGGGTTTCATCCTTTTATGGTTTTTTTCTGTTCTCTGTCCACAAGATTTATATTACTGGAATGATTTTTGGATATGTAATGTTATGTTTGTGATGTACTTCAGCTTAAGGCTAAAAAAGATTGAACTGCTAATAATTTTAATGCCTGTGCAAATAATGCTGATTTAACCTAAACCCATGTATATTTAGAAAAAAAAATCTTTAGAAAAAAATAGACTTTAGAAATACCTATATCTAGGCTTTTTCCTGTGTTGAACTATGTTATGGGTCTAGCATTCCTATTGTCCTTTCCTTGTACTGCCACCACTAACTTGCTGCCCCTAAAAGTGAGGGGAAATCTACCAAATTGTTTCATTGAAGGTTTGAATGTAAAGCACATGATCTCATAGGAATGAAGCTGTTTCATGAGACAACACCACATTTCCTCTGGAAGAAAATAAGATTAAGTAAATGCACTCTCATATCTTCCTCTGTGTAGTATAAGGCTGTTTAAAGATTATCAAAATTAACATCTACCCGCAATTCTGTAATAAATCCACTGAAGACTGTTTTTTTGGAGGGGGGTTGTTTCGGGGATTTTATCAGCTCTTCTGATAATGACACTGAGGAATCATTCTTCCATTGTTTTTTGCCAGCTTCATGCTAGGTTTAACCTTGTATAGCCTTACTTTTTTCATATTTTGTTGCATCAGCCCAGCTGCTTCTGCCTGCCAGGTTGTACTGTCTTAGGTGTAAAACCATCTTGATACTGTTAGGGAAGTGCACCCCTCCTAACACAAGCCGTGTAAAATGTTGACAGCCAGTCAACAGTTAAACTCTCATCAGAGCCATTGCCGAAAGAGAGAATCCACAAAGCATCTATAATTCAGACTGCTTAGCAATGTATATCTCTGAGGGAAGAGCAGGAGCCAGTCTTTGGAATAACCTTCTCTGCAGACTATCAAGGGAACCAAGATGATCATATCAGATCAAATTTTCAGCTTTTACGAGATTAAATAAATGAGTTAGAATTGACTCTTTATTCCAAAGCAATCATTTCTTTATTTCTTTTCCTAATTCTTCCTATGCCCCTTCATTATTTATTGTTTTCGTTCTTAAATCTCTTTCTGCCCTCTTGCTGTCTCAATCTCTCCCCTTCATCAGCTTTCTCCATTCTTACCATTCAAATAGGTGATTAACAGATGCTGGCTTTTCTTTCCAGAAAAATGTCTTCCTTCTCTGACCCTTGAAAAGTTTTCCAACTGCTGTAACAGCTAGTTAAGTTCTTCCTTGCAATTTCACAATATGAAATAATTTTGATAATCTATTTATTGCAATTTTATAATTCTTCCTTCTAGAATGCATTTAGTTCTTCATTACACTGCTATTGAAATGGAAAACATTATGTATTTCTGGTCTCAGGAGCTGTTTAAGTTGACTTACTGACCTGAATGCAATTTTAATATACTGAAGATAAGCATGCAAAAACTATATGTTTTTTGAATGGCATTTTCCCCGCAACATTTTTAGAATAAATGGTGGCATAAATGTGTTGACAGCAGCTAATCTCAGAGGATGAAGTATGCATTCCTAATAAGCTCTTTACTCATGTTAAAGGAGAGTGAATGACAAGGCAGTGCAAGATCTTATCTAAAAGGCAAAATACATTGCACTGCATAATAATGCACATAACAGGTCTGCTTACTTATGAGCTGTGGATAAATGCAAGAAACCATTAGAATAATATGCCCGAAGACAGAACATTTATTCTCGTTGTGTGGGTGAGTGTGCTGTAGAGATCAGTTAGATCACGTAACTCCTGCAGACAATAAGAATAGCAGTAATAAAACCTAAAGCAAAGAACATATTGCACACTGTGCTGACAAGGTCAAATTGATAGTAATGATGTGTGGTGGCAGCACTGCAATAAGGTTGTCTTATACTGTATGCATCTGATATTGGCTTTCATTACCAATATCCTGGAGTACAGTCAGAAGCTTACTAAAATGATAGTGATTACCCAAAGGGCAAAAACAAATAAGACAGGCATTTCAGTCCTTGTGCACCCTGCAAACTGCATGAAGGCAGAAAAAATTGTACCTCATGCTAGATATTCAGTCCTTACTACCACTGGGATCAAATTGAGTTTATACTGCCTTTTGTCCATTTTTAAGCTAGTGTGGTGCTTTAAAGCATGTATATGCTTAGTAAGTTTATTAAGCTACACTGTCAGAGACCATGTACTCTGCAGTACAAGTCTACAAGTACGTACTCTAAATCAGCCTGTAAGACATATCATACACAAGATGTACCTTTTTTCTGGAAGTTTCAAGTTAATGCTGGGTGGGTGCTTAAAAATTTGGGGTTGGGCCTGGTTTGAATAAACCCCAAATATTTGGATGAGTGTCTAGTCTTTTTGCAATACAGTTTCTTCGTAGCATTTTAAAAACAAAAGTAGACCAAACCAAAACTAATCCTATGCTTCACATTAGATAAAATACCTTCTACCACCCCTGAAATTCTTCTTCCCTTACAAAAGAAGTAATTCAAACACAAGGAGCTTTAGTCTCTACTGAATAAGACATGCTCATAGACAGAAAGGTTAATGAAAAACAGAGTGTCCTTTGGAATGATATATCAAACATTTCAAAGAAAGGCATCTGGGAAGTTACTTCTGGTCTTATCTGATGTCCTCACAGATCATGCAAAGTGTGAATGGCTGAATAAAATTAAGCAGAAAATTTTTCCACAAGGTATTTCTCTGGCTCAATTAAGCACTTAGGTGAATATTAGGTTTTGTAATGTGGTCATGTGTAATGTTCCTGTCCACACACACACACACACAAAAAAAAAGTTTCAACCCTGAAAGTATTGAGATGATATTCAAAGCAGAGATGAACTTTCAGAAAATGGAAATTTGTGAACTTGACTGCTCTTGACTTGCCTTCTCATTACAACATTAAAATGAACACCTGCTCTTTCTCTAATGCATGACATTTTCTGGGTGTTATGATTCTTCTCTTTTGTGGTGTTAACTAATCAGGGAATCAAGGGTGGCATAACAGGACTTCAGTGAAGTATGTCAGTCAGATCTGCCCACATACTCTGGATCTTTCTGTTTTGCACTCGACACTGCTTTGAATTTTTGTCTGACACTGTTGAGAGGATTTTTGTGGCTGTGACTTCTCATACAGCTGTGTCATGTTAGGGGAAAGACACCTGTGAGGAAAAGGCTGGGTGTTGACTATGATTCAGACATGGTGGACGTGGGTGAGAGCAACAAGGGAACAGTGCCCCTGACATTTGGATTACCCAGATGAGTCACCTCAGGTATTCAGTTAGTGCAGAAGGAAAATCATAAATCACAGAATGGCTTGGGTTGGAAGGCACTACCTTAAAGATCACATAGTTCCAACTTCCCTGCCTTATAAAAGGTTGCTGAAAGGCCCATCCAGCCTGGCCCTGAACACTTACTGTGCCTGTTCCACTGCCTCATCAGCCTCACAATAAAGAATTTCATATTTAATCTAGATATTAACTTCTTTCAGTTTAAAGCCATCAACTGTTCTACTGCCACAATATGCCCTTGTAGAAAGTCCCTCTCTGGCCTTCTTGCAGTCTGGCTTTGGTGTGTTTCCAACACTATTTTAATATTTTAAATAAAGGCTTCTGTGTGTCAGATGCATGATTTATACAGACTAGAGGCCTCTGGAGAGTTGATCTTCAAACCATGGCAAGCTTATGCCACTTCTCTCTACTCAGTGATGGCCCCAGTTCCACCCTCAACAGCCTTTTACTATGCAGCACTCTCATGGCTGTAGCTATAAAGCCATCTCCTATCCTACTCCTAGCTCCTTGTTCGTGTCAATCTCCTGTCCCTCACTTCCTTCAAAAACTTTTTTTTTAAAATATGTGAGCCCTCTCTTCTGTCATTACTCAACTGAAGAATTATATTCTGTTTGGAGAATCATTACTTGGTATACACATTCAGGAAAATGATTTCATTGTCATTACGTTACATGTTTTGCCCTAAACATGTTTGATAGGCTTTGTGAATACTGATCAAGTTTTTCATATACATGATACACTTTTTCTTGCCAAAAGCTGGATTTCTCACAGGACTTCTGGCGAAACAAAAAATATAATCTTAGAAAATACCACAGTAACTCATCCTTGTAAATAACTGCCTAAGAATTCACTTTCATGATTGCAAATGTTCAGAAAAATTGATGTCAGTTAATAGCCTGTGGGATTGCATTTTATGGAAATGGTTTGCTCTGGCTCACCCCTGGGAAATGTATGGTTTATCCCAAGTCTGTACCCTCCCTGCAGTATCCTGTATCTGTAACCTCATTGGCTGGAGAATGTTACCGCGCCCCTTTGAACCTCTGTGATAAGAATGCTAAGGCAGAAGGCTCTGCCCCTCTTGCCCCTCTACCCCTGGAGGCCTCCTGATGCTCCCTTTCCCTCTCCTCCTTCCCCCCCCCTTCCCTTCCCCTCTCCCTCAGTGAATAAACCCTCACCTCATCAGCATCCCACCGGCATCTGAGTCTCCTTGCCTGCCAGCGCGGGAACACCACGAACCCAAAAGACCCCGGGGGTCTCCGGGGGGCAGTCCCCGGGGACCCCCCATAAATTTAAACAACAACAATAGCCCTTCTGTAAAAGTAGCCAAACTCATGAGAACCTAAAACACCGAGTAAAAAAAAATCTTAGCATTAATTTTTCAGTTTCTTTTTAACCTATGCATTATTTTTGTAAAAAATTACAGATACTGCACTTCAGTTAGTAAACAGGTTTTCTTTTGCCCTAGGTTTTCTTTTTAAAAGAGGAAAAGCCATTTTCTTAAAATGTGTCTTTTATTATATTCTTTTTCAGATTAACTGTAAAGAGCCAAAGTCATCACTCACATAGCTACAACAGTTTGGAAGTTTGCTAATATCAGTTTCTTATTAACAGTATATTATCCTAATGCCTTCTCTTACATACATTATGCATCTTTGATCAAACAAAGAGCCTAAAGATTTGTCGGTGCTTCAGTTATTCCATACACTCTCCTTGTAACAGCAGGTATGACTGTGACTAATTCAGCCTGTATCAAGATGACTTCCCTAATACACTGAGATTAAAAAGGAAAAAACAAAAACACATTCATTATGTTGCAGCTCTGAGTTTTTGTGCTGAATAGGAAAACATATACATGTAAGCAGTATTACAATGGTTGTAATTACTTCTGCAGTAAGAAATGCATTACCATTTACTGTTCGTTATCAGCTGGAACACCCCCCTGAAACCTTGCTTTCATGAAGAACAGAACAAGAGAGACTCCTGCTGGTTCAAACTCTACAGAAATTAACACTTTTTTACTAACTTTCTTTTTTCTATTCTTTATATACTTACACTACTCATTTCTTCCTTAAAACCAAAAGGCTCTAAAGCTGAGTGAATGCACTAGACACTCTACTGCAGCTCAGAAGAGCTGACTATTTGAATTTTTTATTTCTGAGACAAATAAGTAGAAGGAAGAAGGGCAGAAGTTAAGAATGCATACATACAATCACATAAAGTACCACATAGTAGTTTATGTGGTTCTATTAAGCCTATAGCAAACTATGAAGCTACTTATTCAATATGTGCTGCTCTTAGTGGAGAAACTGATTATTTCATGCAAATATTTATGTGTACATAACTCTTATTCAAAAGTAAACCAAATTAAACCATCAAGAAAAGTACAGTTCACAAAATTGTTTCATTAATCTTAGTTCTATTCTCAGGCAAAATTTTAAATTATTGTGACAAAGTATTACAAGTAACAATGACTTTATCACATACTGTTGTTTTCCTCTTAGGACGTTTGCTTTGTTCTATGTACAGGAGGATGGCCACTGCCTAGAAAAGGGAGAAATTGCAATTCAGTATTCCCTCACCCTCCTCCTGCAATTTGTCTCTACATAATACACAAACCTGTACTGGAAGGAAG
The DNA here is from genome assembly GCF_021018805.1 of Prinia subflava. NCBI lineage: Eukaryota > Metazoa > Chordata > Aves > Passeriformes > Cisticolidae > Prinia > Prinia subflava. The sequence goes on from NC_086249.1 coordinate 64,413,823, forward strand.
TTTACACATTAATTTTTATACTGCTCACCTCTGTATCTGAGGGCTAGATATTTAAAAGGAATTAAGGGTTGGAGAGAAAAAAGGTGTTTAATATCCATGTTCCAACTGATGTAGTGAGAACTACACACCGTGTAGAAATACTAGGGTGTCTTTAAGGACTACAGCCCAGGAGTGTGAGTGTCCACTAGCATAGCCTAAACTGCACTTCAGGCACAGCACAAAGATGCCTATGGAAGCCCCAAATCCAGGCTGGTATTTTGAAATAAGGAAGCAAACTTCTTTAAGGAGCAATGATAGCAGCTGTACTCCACAAAATACTGGAAATGACAGTCCACCTGAGCAATCTCAGAAGGATAAATTACTTCAGCAACTCTTGCTTTTGGAGGTAGTGTTTCTGCCCCTTGCTGGTTTTTGTACACTACAAGGAGATATTCTAATTCCAAAATAAATATTGTCAAACCTTTTGCCCAGTTTCCCTTCAACCCTAGAGGTACTAACTTTTACTGGTAATAATTTTTGGTATGCTTAAGTATCTGCATCAAATTACGGTGTTTTGTGAACAATGAACAGACCTTTCCCCATCTCAGCAACAACTGGAATTTAATATTAAGGATTTTCCCTATTATGTCAGCTAAGGTTAAAAATGGATTTTCTCAGAGATGTTTAACCTTACAGAAAATATAAATTGAAGAACAGTAACATTTTCATTTACTGAATAAATTAGCAGCCATATATTTTTCTGGGAAATGGAACATTCGTATCAAAAGCTCCTCTCTTTAATAGGACTTGAATGCACATATTAAGAGCTCTCCTGGTTCTCACAGGTTTCAGACTACTGTTGTCAAGATGAGACATTTCTGAAAATAAATGCTATGTACTTCATCTTGAAAAATGTGTGTGTACTACATTAAAGCAAAGGGAGAAATGTCAGTGATTTTCTCGGCATCACAGCACATATTTATAAAAGGTTTTACCATAGAATCCTTTTTACAGAATTTTTCAAAAACTTTTGTAAGTCTGAGTCATCCTCTCTCTCTCTCTCTCTCCTCCCTTTATCTTTGATGTTTTTCTACCTCCTTCTAGGAGTAGTAAAGGACTTCACTAACACATGAAGTGCAAGACAGCAGTCAAAAAGGAAAGGTGATACAACAACATGCAATTAGACTTGGCACTGAAGTGCACAGGAACATCCAACTGTAAATGGCATGCTGCAATAGGCACACCACAAGACATGCTGCTGTCAGGTGAGGAAAGGCTCAGGCAGTCTCTGAGGTCACAGGCTTTAGCCCAGTATGTTTTTATCCCAGCTGGGAGATCTGAAAGGACCTCCAGGCTCCTCTGTTGGGGGCTTAGAGCACATGCCTCCTGTTAGAATGTACCTGCTACATCAGACCCTTCCTGGAGAGGAGAGGAAGCTGCAAGCCTCCAAGGAACCTCAGGGCAGGTGGTCCAGCTCCCCAGAGACAGCAGCCCACAGCACTGCACCACACACAGCCCAGCTGAAGCTCTCCTGGTCTGTTCTGCCATCTCAGAGGGTACCAAGGCAGGGGAAAAGCCCACCACAAGGTGAGAATGCTGACATAGTCTGCACCAGGGGAAGAAGCTTGTCTCCCCTGCAGCTCATTTATCTGAAGGGACAGGAGGCCAGTTTTGTTTCAAGATGTTGTTGCTGATTGCATTTTGACCTGTACCTGTGAACCAGATACAGAATATAGTTTTGCTTTGTGGGTACGACTGCATGACCACTTGCTACAATATATGTTTTCTGGACAACTATTGGCTGTTCTATTATTCAGTATCATCAGCTCTTTTAGCAATTAGTTAAAGTGCTAACTCACTCTGCATCTGTGGGCTAGACTAATTTTCAGCTACTCAATACCAGTAAATTATTTAAAGCACTACGGAGGACTTGTGTTTTCTTACTGTTTGACAACTTGCAGTACATGAGCCAAGGACTGAGTAAGGCTAGGAACTTCCACAGCAAAAGTGGATGATTGCAAGCATTTTCCTCTGAAGTCTGAAACAGCAGGGTATAAGGGTACTTGTAGTAGACAGCTGTCACCAGCTTGAGTACATTTATGTTGCTTCACCCTGGTGACACTGGAGGTGTAAATAGGTTCAGAGAACTCATGTTTTTATTTAGGTTTTTGATGGTGTGCTATTTAGAGCTTCAGCTTAGCCTTCAAAGCAGAGATGAAGTTAAATGTATTTTTCCACCTAAAGAGTTAGATAGGACATTGATGTATTAAGTTGAAAACACAGATCCAGGCTGGAAGAGAAACCCATGTTGCTCTAGGAAGTCAAGGACAGGGACAGGATGGTGGCAGAACAGAAACTCCCTTTGATTCCTTTAACATCATTAAAATAGACATGAAGAGAGACTCCAGGTATAGTTATTTCACTCCTCGTTTCACAGAGGCAATTGAATCTCTTCAGTGCTATGATGGAAAGGTTCTAGTGATATCAATATTGCCATAGCTACTTCAGAATTTACAGCAGTAAAGTGATGCTCTATGAGGTCATGCTTGACTTTTCTGAGACAGGTGCTAATTAAGAGATAAGCAGAATTTACCTGTAAGTAAAAAATCATCAATCTTCATGTTTCAAAATCTCTGATTACCTTTACTCTACCCATTACATTTTCTGCTGTGGGGCAATGTAAACAGGTTCATTAAAAAAATGTATTTCACAAAATTAAGCTGATTTATAAAGTTCATTAATATTATATTACTTACAAATTTATCACCACAGTTATAAACAGATGGTCTTGTAATGTTTTTTTACTTTTGCATGGTTGAGATAACAGCAAAAACTATGATCAGTTGCTATAGCTGCCTAAAGTAAATATAAAGCAGAGTTAGGCCTCATATAAATTGGAACTATTGTTTACGACTCAGACACTTTTAAGAATATATCCAAAAATGTAAATATTTTTCTATTACAGTTGTTAGGCATGATCTTGATGTTGTTAATCAGAACAAATAGATCCTTTTCTCCATTCAGATTAGACTTAACCAATATGTAGTATGATGCTGCATGTGTTTATTAATCTTCGTCTTTCTCTGCATTATGACTTGGGACTCATTAAAAGTACCAATCTGGCTTTTTAGTGGAGATTTAAAAATTAGATAATAAATGTTGTTGCCAAAGAAAATACAATTATGTATTTATTTCTGTGTTTAGCCCAGAGGGATTGGCATAAGTTTTCAAATTAATGGTTTTAAAATAAGTTATAGCATCCCTTAGGTCACCATAAATTTAACAATCCCTTGTTTCTGTTTAGAATATACTAATTGCAGATTTTTTTGCTGATGAGCATCATATTGTATAATAAATATATGGAAGTGTCAGTGGAGCGTCCCTTCCTCTAAGCATATTTGCATTCATAGGATGTTTCCTAAACATACTCATTAAACTTTTTAAGAAAGAAAAAATGCAAGTTGGTTCTAGATTAAATGATTTTATAATAATTTTGATTTAAAATTTCTGAAGAAAAAAAAATTCAAAACAATGGTTTTAGTGCAGATGAATAATCCATAATTATTAAATATTAGTCTTGCCTAAGATAATAACATATTTGTCCAAAAATAGTATGACTGACATTGCTAGGGCTGATTGCAGGGAATGGTACTATTAAGATGACTCACTGATATAATCTAATCCAAATATTTTTACTTCAGTGATGGTCTTCAAATATTTTTATGCTAAAGTGAATATTCCAACTACATAAAGAATTTATTTTTAATCATTTCTTCTCATTCTGATCACCAAAATGCTGCACATTTCATTCACACATAGAAATCTTGGTAATATTGATGTGTTTTATATTTAGGAGAGACTGTATTACCTTCTGCATCTGCAGATTCACAACTCATCTTCTCAAATAAGTTAGTAGTGATGCTTTCTATTACATTTGAAACACAACATTAAGGGTTCTGGAAGCACTAAGAGAATATGAAATTTGTGACGGAAAGATTTTGATAAAACTCAGGCTTCACAAAAGAAGAAATAAATTTGAAGTTAGTCTGTGAAGAGTCATCGCAAGCTAAATCCTGGTTTCTGTATGTGAGCATAAGAGCACAAAAATCAAAAGTAATAGTTATGGTTTCAGAGCAGTTGCTTCCCATTTCAAACTTAAATTTTGTTTGAGAGAAAAAGACAGAAAGAAAAAACCTTTTTTTGTATGAGGAAGAAAAAAAAAAAAAAGAAAAACCCCAAACCCCAGATTATCTTATTGTTATTTACATGATTTGTACAGTGCAACTTTTAAAACTAGGAGATTAAAAAAATTAGTAAGAGGAAAGAAGCTTTTGTTTTGCTGTTTATTACAGTGGGTGCACAGTGTTTAAAAAGGCTGCTTGCATCCTGTTTCAGGTAAAATCCAGTTTGATAAATGAGTTTAATACACCGATGTTTACCTCAGAGAAAATTCTGCCTATATTTCAAAGAGGCTTTTCTGCATAAAATCTGTTTATCACATTTTTCTAATACAGAATGTGGTCAGCAATTTCACCATGGAAAAAGAAAAAACATTTCCCATTAGTCATTACAAAGAATGGTTTATTAATTACAGAAACTAAACCAAATGTAACTAAAGACTTCATGCATTGAGAAATACCATGATATTTTTATTTATAGGTTCTTTCAGGTAACTGAGGTACATATATACACAGATGACAACACCTTCCTGGCCACCAACATTAATCCAGCTCTCATTTCACTGGAAACCTGAGTAAGTGGGGGTTTGTTTGTTTTATGAGTGTTTAGCTTGGTTTGTGGTGGTTTAATTTTAGGGTTTTTTTTAATAATAAAAGAACAAGTTCCTTCAAAGAAAGAACTTTTTACTGCAGAGAAGCTACTGCTTTTCTGATATGCATGAAATCATTTCAAGGGATGGTCTACATCCAAGAGTGACTGAAAGAATGAGCAGACTTGGAATTTGCCCAAATCACATTTTTCTGGAATGATCTATCACTTCCAAGTGCCAACCATTACACTCCATTTCATCGCCACATCACAGTTTGCAATAGAAATATGTTCCACAGAATCTGCATTTTGTGATTTTCCTTTGCTTAAGACATTATTGTTTTATACAGTTCCTGATCATATATACTTAGTGTAAAGTCCATCAAGACTTACTCCATGTTCTTCAGTTTTTATGCAGTGATTGAGTCATGGGTATGAAATAAAAGAAGCCAGTAGCTCCTATATAAAAATGAAAAAGAATATTGCTGCAAAATCTGAATATTAACTTGCATGCTGTTAAGTAAGTTAGTATGGGACAGGCTTTGTTTCTGAAATTAATGGTAAGGAGACTGCAGAATTAGAGATTATAAAAAGAAGTGGACATTGTATATCTTTATATACTTAAAACTTTATAAAATGTTAAAAAATACATTTGTAAAACATAGATGAATGAGTGAGTGTACTTATTTCTAGGAACTCTGTGATTTAATATTTTAATAGCTGTTGATTTTCATGCGTTTTAATCAATAACATATCCCATGTTTTTTCAATAATGAAAGCTTTTCTTTAATTGTCTATACTTTTAAAAAATTGATTGATGTAAGACTGACTGTGATTTAAATAGTATTGGTGTATGACATTGTAAAGTATAATTTTACTGATGCCTTTATTGAAAGATTTATTGAATCATGGTGTGATTCTTGGGCTGTCCTGTGCAAGGCCATGAGCTGGACTTGATTATTCTGATGGCTCCCTTCCAACTCTGCATATTCTATGACTCTGTGAAGCTTGGAAAAAGACAAGGCACAATGTGCTCACACAGTGACTGACTCTGAAAACAGGGGGTCACAAGTGATGCCATGGCTCTGCTGGACTGCCTGGGATGCTGAGTCTGGGTCATCTGGCAGCAACAGTTAATGACACAAATGACATGTGAAGGTGAATAGGAACCACACCAGCCCTTGGCTCCAATTGGTGGCACTGTGATTTGAGACAGGCATGACCTGCATGTATAATATGGGCAGCATCCTGCCTCGACTGCTGACATTTGCCAAAGGGCAGGATGTCAGGGAGCAGGGTGCCAAGAATAAGGAGGAGAATAGACTGAGAGCAGCCCTGAGGAGAAGGACTTGGAAGTCTCAGTGAATGAAAAACTTGACGAGTGTTACTATGTGTAATTTTGTGTTGTAATACACTACAATTTACTCCCTTCCCCTTCCTGGGGTGGTGGTTTAGTCTGGGTTGTCTGTCTTCCCTGATACACACTCCTATTCCTAAATGTTCCCTATCAATCCTCCCTGGTACCAGCCCCTGTCTGGACTGCCCCTTGGGGAACCCTCTATTCTTTGAGGCTCCATTGGTTTGTTTTTATAAACCTCTTTACGTTAGCCTTCTCCTTGGTTTACAGCTTGTAAACTGCAACTTGGATCCCTCCCCGGTCTTCTCCCTACTGGCCCCTTGACCCTAAACCCCACCTAGATTCTGTCCCTTAAAACCCACGGTCCTGGCTTTGTTCCCCCGTCTTCACCTCTGCTCAGTATTCAAGTTATCTGATGTGATAATAAAGAGATCTCAGACTCCATGTGAAGCCCACCTCTCTCCTTTTTACACTGACCCAGCAGTGACTGCTTAGGACTCTCAGGACCCCCGGGATCTTGCTGTTCCCCTGAAAAGTGCCACATCACCAGGCACAGGACAACACATGAGCCTTCAATGTGCACTTGCAGCCCAGAAAGACAATCATCTCCTAGGCGGCATCAAAGGAAGTGTGACCCACAGGTCAAGGGCAGTGGTTCTCCCCATCCACTCCCCTCTTGTGAAGGATACCACCTGGTATCCTTCCACTGCCTAAAGAGGTCCTACAAGAGAGCTGGACAGGGACTTTTCACGGGATCATGTAGTGATAGGATGGGGTGGTGAGGCACTAGAACAGGTTGCCCAGAGACACTGTGGATGCCCACATCCCTGGAAATGTTCAAGGCCAGGCTGAATGGGGCTTTGAGAATCCTGGTCTAATGGAAGGTGTTCCTTTCAGTGGCAGGGAGGTTGGAACTAGATGATCTTTAAGGTCCTTTCCAAACCTCTGTAATTCTGTCATTAATTAAATAACCTCACACACGTGAAAATCTTTGATCTTAATTTTATAGAAATGTTTAACAACAACTAGTTGCCAGCTGATTATGTAAGACAAACTTCAAGAAGGACAAAACAGTTAGGTACCAGCACTCAAAAATTAACCTAACTGATTTTCTGGTAACTGAAAATTGCTATGCTCAGTTCAGAAACAATGAATCCACAATGCTGCAGGAAATTATTCATACAATTATATAAAAGTTCAACCGTTTAGAATTAGGATTGCAAGGTGTTTGGTCTCCTGTGCTCTATTCAATAGCTTGATCCTTGAAAATGCACAATTCAGTAGTTCTACTGAATGTAATGAAAATGTAAATATAAGTTACTAGCCTGAATATATGATCTCTGAATTGACTCTGAACATCTCAATTTTCAGGGTAGAGTGCATTCATTTAGGTATGTGATATATTCTAATACAAGACATGGCACTAAATCTCTGTGAATACCATTGAAAATTGAGATATGGAAGATAAGGTATTTAAAGCTTTTCTTCATAATACTATCATAGTTATTATGATGTGTAAATGGCTTAAGCTATTGGACCTTTTCTACGAATAGATGTAATGCTACTTTATTCCTTACCTAGAGAAAAAAAATGACTTGTTTGAGTTTTTTTAAAATAATAAGTTATTCAGTTTAATAGGAATGTCTTCACATAGTGCAAATGATTCTGTGCTAAAAGTCATTCTTTTATGTGTTTCTGGATTCATACAGGGCTCAAAATTTTGAGTTAGTTCACCATCTTTTATTATAAATCTAGAAACTTTGAAGACAAAGACTAAGGTAATGATGAACTAATAGTCTTCTGAAGATATGAGAAAGCGTTTCTGTGGACTTCTTCACTTTTGAAAGTATTAGTTTGTAACTCCTGAGAAATAAGTAATTAGCATTGAGGAATTGGTGGAGGGGTTATATAAATTTTTTTACATTTGGAATTGAACTCTTCCAGAATTGTGTACCGAATCGATCAGTTCAACTCAGAAAATATTCTGCTGGACATAATTTTACCATATTGCCTAAAGCTTCTTCTTCTGGTATCAAATGAATTTATTCTGAAACCTTTCAATAATATTGATTCCATAGCAGCTGATGTATTTTTCTGGCATAAACACTACCTAGTTTTAAACACTCTTGGTGACTCATATGTTTTTGATATTGGGCCACAAGCCTCCACAGAAATGAGGTTACTACCTTTTCTTCATGCACATCTGGTAAACTGCAGATTACTTCAGTAATATTTTCCATCTGTGCATTTCTTCTACTACAACTTGTCTGATATCATCAATCTCCTTATACCTACAAAAACTCTGGAATTTCTTAACATCACCGTCCACACAAAAGAAAATAGCAACTGCCCTCAAAGGCATCAAATATATAAGTGTTGTAGTCATATTTTCAGATGTATCGTCTGCATTTCAACTTTTATTCCTTATTCTATTTTTATTATTTCCATTTTGTTAACACAGTCCTATCGAGGTTGCTTCAGAAATCTCCTCTGTAGTTTACATTGTCTCAAGAAGATGACATTTATTTCTCATTCATTTATGTGTCTTTATTCCTTTCATTCAAATATTTATTTATTATTTATTCCCTTGAAGTATCCTACATATTTTCACTATTCTCTAGAATAACATAGGTCAAATTAAACTTACTCTAGAAATATTAATTTTCCTCCAACATCAATACATTGGCCTTGGATGAGTCACTGAAATACAGGTTTTGACTGTAATTCTATTATTTATTTAAAATTAACTTTACCCCATGATGTTGCCATGAAGTTTTTTTCCTGGTGTGCCGAGCGTTCGCGTTGAAGCAGAGACGTGCAGTCTCTCGTGCTTGTTAATGTAAACACTGGCCATGTTTTGCTAACTGTCTTTTATTGTTTACATATTTCTAGTTGGGAGGAGAAAGGTGATTGACAGTTGGCCTTGCCAGTGTGGTAGGGGCGTGGGAATTCCATCCTCCAATCCACAGGTATCATAGGAAATGTATAAAAGTGATTTTGTAAATAAGCCTCGGGGCTTCCTGCCCTGCTCTGCTCTGAACCCAGAACTGTCTCCCGAGTTGCTCTCTTACTGGTCAGGCCCCGCAGTGATACCATGTGTCTTTCCAAATCCAAAACAAAAATTCCATGGCAGTAAGTCTTGATGAAGATGCACAGTAAGATAGTGCTTCTTTATACCCTTTTCGCTTGCATTTTTAAGAGTTGAGCTCTGTAAGGAAATTGCTTTCGCTGAGTTCATCTCTTGACACTAGTTTTTTAGTCAATAGTTAGACTACAAGAATGTTTCTGGGTGTATTAGAAAATACTGCTAAAACATGGATTTTTAACTCAATAACATGAATATTCAATACAGAACTGCAATCCCAAGAGTTTACTTACTAGTTTAGTCAGTGAGTTCCAAGATTTACATAACCAAAAAAATTCATTTAACTCAGAGTTTTTTATTTTCCCTGGATGAAAAAAGCTTGTGTAAACCTGTCAAGAAAGGAAACAAGGGCAATCCATGTGTTCCTGACTGTGTTATACTCACTTATTGAGACAAAACCTGTCCTCATCACAACTTAAATGCATACAATATATATACAATTATATTTGAGAGCATAGAAGAGAATATTTTATTTTTGATTTTCTGGTACATTTTGCTTCTGAATTGCATTACAATTAAATCAATTGAAAAGGGAAGAAATAGAATCTAAATCTCTAACCACTGCAAAACACTCACCACAAGAACTGGTCTGCCACTAAATTAAAGGGAGATTTTTTATATTTGCAAATCCAAAGAGACACAAAATTTGTGGTTTTTTTCTAGAAAAGCAGCTACAAAGGGGAGAATTTATCTTGGAAAAGAATTTATTTTGGACACAGCCCTCAAGATCTCAAGATACAATGTACTGAATGTCTTTATATTTTCAGAATATTGGGATCTTAAAAATCATGTACTTAGAGTTTCAGTGGAGAAAACATGAAATGATTCAGTTGGATTAATTTGAATGTGTTTATGCAGTTCTGTTTTCAGAGGCATTATTGATTAAAAATATGCATTTATCTCTAAGAGATATTTCTTTTGCTGCTCTTTAGTATTAATAAATTAATTATTACTTGATCATGTATGTCTACATGACATTCAAATATTGAAAATAAGTAGCCACAGGAAGACATGAATCAACTGTCAAAAAAAAACAATACTAGAAAAGATAAAATGTTAAAAAGAAGCTTTGAAAAATACATGTGTGAGGAGATATAAATGAAAAAAAACCACCTGTTTTTCTGAGTAATCTCCTCTGTTCAGTTTTGAAACATTGTAGAAAGTTTCTACATAATTTGCAAGCTATTCACATTTCAAAAGTGACCACATTTTTTAAGGGAAAAACATCTCCAGGTAGTTATTGTACTAAAAAATCTGTCAGTGAGGCTCTCATTTCTTTATTAATTAGAGTTCTATTATGCCAAAAGAAAGACTGTAATATTCCAGAGAACTTTTTGTTTGACTATAACACAAAACATGTATTGTAGGACCTAAGGAGATTCATTTTCATATGAGTTGAGGAATTAGGAGCTATATACAAGTTGTTCACCTGTTGCACGTCCCATGAGCATATGGCGGCTTGAGGTGATGTTTGCTATTTTTAAGAAATACTGTTAATACTTTGCATGTGCAAAGTATTAACAGTAAAGAGAGAAAATTAATACAAGAAATGTAAAACTTGACAGCAAACTTAAATGCCTTGACTAGTATGATTAATGCTGGTGTGAGAAATATTCCAATCACCACAATTCAAAAAACAGAAACATTGCATAAAATTTTTACAATATGGATTAATTTTAACTGGGTCTTTGACAGCACAAAGACATTCAGTATATCGCTAGGCACTTTCCATAGGCTCATTTCTTCTGTATTTGCTTTCCAGTGTACACTTTCCAAGTTCTACCTACCGAGACAAGGACCGTGGCCATTCCTCTCTCGCATTCTGACAGCACTCATCCCTCATAGGCATCCACATGGCATTTTCATGTATATCTTTCATCCATGCTTCACTGTCAATACTACAGTCTCTCTAAAATAATAATACCTTAATTAATTAAATAATTAATTAATTGGAGGACTAAGTAAAAAAAAGAAAAACATCCTATAATTTATACCACTATGATCGAACTTCCACCATCTGCACCATTCAGTGGGACAACTTTGAAAGTCCAACTGAAATGAAAACACTTTATCTGAAAATACTTTATCTGAATTCTTTTACTGAAATGCAAATCTCTAAATTTTTAAATTACCAACTAAATAATTACTAAATAGACAGGACTCTTTCACATAACCTAAATATTATTTCACCCCCCAGAAAATTCCTAATATGTAGTCTGCATTAGTTTAACTTTCCAACAAACTTATTTAATGTTCATTATCTTTACTGTTCTGCTTTTAAAATCCCAAGCTTCTTGATTCATCATAAAATAAATTTTTGAAGCACAGAGGAAACAAAGTAGGCAAGCACTTTATTTAACACTGGATATTTTTTTAAGAAAGTTTTATCTTGCTTGTTAAAGTAAGATGAGGAGTTTTCTATTAACTAGGCTGGGAAGCCTTAGGGGCCACTGAAAGCTTTTTAATTGCATATTTAATTAGAAATGTGCTAGAGAGCTGGTGTTCAGCTGTTCTGAAGCTCATGGCTCCTGACAAAATGTCTGCTTTTAAGCCATTTTGTCTCTTGAAATGTTTTCTAAAAAGTGGGTTAAACAGAAGAAGCTTTAATTTTGCCTATTTTTACTTCAAAGAGATTTTACTGTTTTATCAATCCTACTGTAAAACCAAGGTGAAATGACATCTTCAAAAGTAAGCATTTTCAGGTAAAATAAATCTCCTAAAAGAGCAAACTTTAAAGATTCTAACAATTTGTTTCTCCGCCTAGCCCACCAGAATGAAGGAAGATGAAAGAAGAAAGAGGAGGAGGATTATGTCTGGCTACAGGTGCAGAGTTTGCAGAAGCAAACCAACAGACAGTTCTTCCAGTAGCCAGTGTCTGGAGGTGAAGCGAAATAAATTCATAAATATTATCTTTATATCCTGGGTAGAACAATGCTGACAGCACTGCCTGCAGTTGTCAGGATGCACAGCATTTGCTCCATACCTGGACAAAACATGACAAGCCCAGTATGTCTTATGCCCAGTGCTTGATCACAGCGCCTTTTCCAAAAAAGTTTTCTGAGAGAAGTTTGCTGGGAATTTAGGTTGCCTCAGAAGTCCTATCTTCCCTGAGGTAATTTAATGGGTAAAGGAGGGCAGCCCCAACAAAAGCTGACAGCACTTCAACCCTTAGCATTGCAGGTATGAATACACATTAGTTATGGCTGGATAAAAATGCTTCTGAAACACAGGCTATACCAGTAAAGAAAGCTGCTGACTTTTTAATGAAACACAGTATTTGAATAAGCATAGTCTCTTGGAGGCAGAATGGAAAGCCCTTTTTGTTGTTTTAAATAACAAGCCCTGTTTTTTAAATAATTTGCATTAAGTAGAAAAGTTAGAAATACATAGGAATTCGTTGATTACAAGTGCAATCTTGTACAATGAAAGGTAAATATATGCTAAAAAACAACTCAGTAATTAAATAACATTTTATACTAGACAGTAAATCTAAATGAATAGAATTGGAAATGCCTTTTGATACACACAAAGGAGAAATTTACCAAACTTGACATAACATATAAATGGACATGAAAGTGCTAATGCATTGCTGTCCTTATATCACCTTCACTCAATAGCACAGCCAGAGATTTGAGACTCCCTAGATACCCTCCTCACATAACTTAGTCTATGTCTTTCATTTCTAGTAAAATGCAGCAAGTACCACCCAGACCTTGTATTAACACCAGAACTGGAATTTTTCTATTTTTTCAGTGAATCAGAGCCATACATCATGATAGTCCATGCATTTGATGACAGAACATGGCAAATATATTTGAAGGGTAGGAAACAAGTTTTGTTAGAAATAACTTGATTTGAGGAAATAGTCTTGAATATCACCCAAGACTAGCTCTTATGAGGCACTATCATTTAATTTCTGTCAGCCATGATTAATTATCAAGTTTATCCAAAATGTGATCCTTTTAGAATTATTTCAACTTCACATTTAAATGCTCAGAGACTGATCTTTGTTACTAATATTTCCAATTTTCCCCTGCTCTGCAACCTCACAATTTTTTAATTTAATTTTTTTATTAATTAATTAATTGATTAATTTATAAATGGAGAAGTATGTGTTTGCAGACTCATTCCAGTAGCATAGGCTAAGTAAATGGTTCAGACTTGGCTATGGAAAAGAGAAGAGTAATTCTGGCTAGCAAATATGTTCATGCAATAACCACGAGTGACATCACTATTTCTATTAGGTGCAAAAACAACACTTATAATTTAATCATTACCTATTCAAAATAAAGTTACAGATTTGACACAGTTTTATGAAATTAAAGTAGGGTGAGTTTATTCACACCCTTTGTTATGAAACCAGAGTTGAACATATTGATTAATTTGCCCTCTATTTTTAAGATTAACACAGATAGAATTTGGTCTTATCTCATGTTGCCCTGGTTTTTCTGAGCTTTTGTAAAGCCTTCTGCCTTGTTCATAAGATGGAGTCAGCCTTTTCTGCACAATATTAGGAGTCAGTTTTTCATATTTTCATGCCTTGGAACATAAACAAACCCTTTTGTTTCTGTTCACTGTCTTTTGTTTACATATTCTCTAGCCTGAAAATAATGCTGATTGAGAGCTGGTCTGGCCAGTAGGGTGAAGGGGTAGTAACCCCAACGGCCAATCCACAACCAGACTTCCAAATGTATAAAAATTAAAGAAATAAACAAGTTCACCCTCTTTTTGGGGAAGCAGCTCTTGCACTGCAGACCCCTTGCCTCCGCGTTGTCATTTCGCGTGTCGGTTGACACAATCTCTTGCTGCACAAACCTGTCAAACAGAGGTGCGAGGTGAGATGAGTGCCATTATTATCATTACTCCAACAATGTTCAGCTCTGGGTTTCCACATCAAAACCAAATAGAGCTGATTCTTCAGTAATTGTGTTTGGCATAGTCCTGAGAGGAAGCTGGTTGGTTTAGCCTAAATCCTGTTAAATACTGATGCGGTCTGGCAAGAAAAATTCTTTGAAGCAGTGGCTGATGGCCATGACTGCACCTTCTATTGGAAGCACCTGCCAAAGGAATTCCAAGTTTATGGACAGTCCTAAATTCTTCCTAGATTATTGTTGATTTTGGATGCACAGACAGCCACCACGGCTGAGAAAAACCTGAATGCCAAGTGGTCAAGTGACTCAGTTTCTGCCATAATATCTTTTCTTCCTCTCTCAAGTTCCCAGGCAATGCTAAGCTTCTCTAATGCAGTCTGTGTTGGATGAACCCTCTAATTATGTTTGCATGATGGGGATCATTATATGCTAGATATCACACAAAGAGAAACTGGGAGAAGGTTCACGTGATTATGTTTGGCATAGAGTTTTCTGAGAGAAAGAAATTTGTCTTAGTGGCCCTTCAATCCATGGACATCCTGTGCTTCTACTGAAAACCCATTTGCAAAATCCTAAAAGAATGAAAAGGCAAGTGCAATAAAGTTGAAGCTATCATCTGTCACTATCATTTTCCTTAAGAACTGTAGTGAGTTAGTTACCCTGAAAAATAAAAGAAAAAATCCACTGGGTATTTTGTGTACACAGCAGCAGATTTAAGAATCAATGTTTTTATCTCAAATATTTTTAATCTAGATTGACATTTTAGAGATGAACAATGGAGAATGAGATACAGTTGAAAGCACTATGAATAAATGATAATGTTTTACTCATTTCATATTAGTTCCACATTCTTAAGCTTTTTAGTAACCAAATTAGTTAACACATCTCTGCAGATACGCTTAATTCATAAAACTTAAAATAAGAAATGTCTTAAATTGAACAGGGCTGAAAAGCAGTCTGACTGCTTGCCATATTGGTTTGAACTACTGACAAATTTTACCCAGTGTTGTAACATTCCATTTCACCAGCAACAAATGAACAAAACCGTGTTCCTATTGAAAAGCATTCTAGCATTCTTCTTTCAAATTCTCCTTGTTTATTGCTAAGATAAAAACTCATAACTGGTGGAAAAAAACCCAACAATTTAAAGGATTGTAACATGTCATTTAAGGCTTCTCAGATGAAGTAATTCTCTTTAGTTTAAAAAGAAATACTGTTCCTTCACTGGATGAAATCCTCAGTCAGTCTGTGAAATACTTTCCGTGGTTTGCTCATCAGGTTTAAGAGTATCCTATTTACATATGTTGGCATAACCCCTTCAACTTATCAAACAGGCTGAAACCATTTCTTTCTTCTTTAAGTTTTTTCCAAACACTTCTGGATAAATGTTGGTTTCTTTCTTATATTTATAGTTCCTTTTTTCCCCTTGCTGTCTGTGAGGAGAGATGAAGATTTGTGATTTCTCTTTTTTTTATTTTGTTTTTTCCTGTGGGCCATAAGATCAGTCCAGAGTTTCTGGGGCAGAATTCTGCTTTTAAGAGCTTTCAAGGAAGAGGTAGTTTGCTTTGAATGCTTGCTTATTGCTCAAGGAATGATTTACCAGTAACAGCAAAAGACACTAAAGGCATAGCAGGTTTGTAGTTGGATGGAGTCTACAGAGGATGTGAGGACATCAAAAAAGTGCAAAGAGGACTAAAATTAGATAATGGAAGCCAGGAAAAATCTGAAAGGCTTCAGAATAGGAGATGAAGCAGAGTGAAATGTCACTACACTGCATTTACAGACAAAGATTTTGATTCTCAATGACAAATTCCGTATTTTTCCTTTCTTTTATTTTCTGACAGCACCGAGTTTTTTCTTCACAAAGAGAAAGGCAGTCTGCTTCATTGAATCTGAGAGAACTCAGCAAGATTAGGAAGGCTTTCCTTTTCCCAGAACAGATGATTGTCTACATGCAGCAAGGCACCAGCTCCTACCTAATAGTTTCTCTAAGTCCCCATTTTGCACAGACTGACAGCTTGCAGCATGTAAAGCGGCAGTACTCCCACCATCAAGAGACCAGCAGGAGTCCTGCAAGGTAGATACTATCAATCAGTTATCGTGAGTCAGTCAGTGCCAGGGATATCTCTTTGCACAGAGCCCAGCACTGCTTTCTTGCAAAACAGCTCTAGGAGTCAACAGGAGCTCAGGGGCATGCTCCCACTTCCCCAGCACATAATTCATTGGAATTGCTAGAGAAATTAAAGCAGGCTGAGTATGTATGTCTATGTGTGTGCACACTTTTGCATGCATGTCTGTGTGTGCAAGCATCTCTGTGCCTCAGAATATGTTGAGATGGCTGTTTGTGGTTTTTATTCCAGTTAACTTCCATGAGATCAAAACAGCTGTGTACAATCCAAGTGGCCTCTTTCTCTCTCCGTGTCCCCTGTGTCTCAAAATCACCCCTGAACTCAGCAGATATTTGCCAGGAGGAAATCAGAGGAGCCAGTGATTTGCTTTTTATCAATGTGAAGTTTATCAGTGTTGGATTTCTACAGTGTTGGATTGAGACAACAAGGTGCAAATACTTGAATTTTCATTAGTTTTGTAGTTTGCCTATTCAATTAACAGAGAAACTACCTAATGCACAACAATAGACATATTACAAAATGTAAATACTTTATTAAAATTGGTTGCAACATTTACAGCTGGAATAAAATATTACTGTTATGTAGTGGCACATTACTTCCCTCTCTCCCTCTGGATGTCCTGTATTTTATAATGATGTCTCTAAATTTCAAATTTAGTAATCTTTTTCAGCTATAGACTCCCATTTTGATGATCCAGTCTCATGGATTATCACTCAGCAATTTACACTCAGAAATTATGTTCTTTGCCTAGTGGATATTTTGTATAAATAGATTGCTTTAAATTATATACATATATTTTGGTAGGAGACAGGAATCTTTAATAGATTTTTTTATTTAGTTTCCTGCTGTGTTATTTAAAACCAAGAAAATTAATTTTAAAACTTAGGAAAATGTTGGCTAAATAGACAGAAACCTATACTTATGCTAGCATTCTAGTGTTTCATTTATCTACTATAGTCCTAAAATGAATGAGAGTTGCATTTATATATAAAATATGAAAGACAAATATAATATGAATTGATTACTTTAATCCAAATTTGAGTCTTTTAAGATGATTTTATTGTTTTTTCACTTGCTAATTCTCTCTTCTAGTTTCTCTTATCATGCCATTCCAAAAAATTAAATCAAAATTATTTATGCATATAAATTTCCCCAAACTGCAAATGCTAATTATTTCTATGAGTGCAAAGTGTTTCTGGAGAGTTTCTTGATGAAGAAGTAGATGCTTATCACGAAAAATAAATACTGTCTATTCTTGCAGGAAATTCCAAACCAACATCAAAAAGCCTTGGGACCTCTTCTTCCTGAGCAGCCAGGAGCTGCCACAGAAAAATCTTTGCGCCCTTGATTGGCCTCAAAGTAAGAAGAGACAACACAAAGGAGCTGTGACCCTAAAACACATTTGCTGTGTTATCACCACGGGGCCTGACCAGTAAGAGAGAGACTCAGGAGACCATTCTGGGTTCCACAGAGCAGGGCAGGAAGCCTCAGGTTTATTTACAAAACCACTTTTATACATTTCCTATGATACCTGCGGATTGGAGGATGGAATTCCCACCTCCTCACCACACTGGTCAAGCCAACTGTCAATCACCTTTCTCCTCCCAACTAGAAATACGTAAACAATGAAAGAGAGTTAGCAAAACATGGCCAGTGTTTACATTAACGAGCACGAGAGACTGCACGTCTCTGCTTCAACATGAACTGGCACACCAAGAAAAAACCTCATGGCAACACTGTGTAAGTATTTGAACCTTGAAATGCATCTGCAAGGGAAACACCTTTCCCCTTCCCTCCTGTGACTGAAATTTCAAGAGTAACCGATGCCCAAGCATCTTAAGTGCCCAAGCACTAACTAAGGACTCTACAAAACAACACATCAAATTAAAAATCTGCATTCTAGCAGCACTACACAGGACACTGAATCACACCATGAAACATTAAACTTCAGGACTTTGATCCTGCCTGAGACTCCATACAGAGTAAGAAAAAAATATAATTGTACTTGAAAAGGAATAAAAGTGATTGCTTATGCAAAACAAGCCTTTAAAATTTCCTACTGTGACAAGCCTAGAAGCTGTGATATATTTAGGAGCAAATTAATAATGACATGGTCCTCAGACTCATCTGAATGCACAGTGGGAAGCAATATCAGTCACTTTTCTTACTTCTTTTCACTCTCACAGTTGATTCCAAAATACCCATCTAATCCATTTATATCATAATTAATCCTGACCTTCCCTTAAATGTTACCCTTTTCTACTTGATGTCCTCTGACTTCCATAAATGTATATTAAGATGCGTCAGGAAAAGTATTTTGATTGCAAAAGAGACCACAGGTATCTTCATACAGCCTACATATGAACAAGTCTATGGGAAAGAATATTTGTGATGTTACCTCAGATAAATCCTAGAATCACAGAATGATAAAATAGGTTTAAAAGGACCTTAAAGATGATGTAGACTACATTGCCTGTTGTGGGAAGGGACACTTGAATGAGATCTGACTGCTCAAAGATCCATCTAACCTGTCTTGAACACTTCCAGGGATGTGACATCAAAAGCTTCTTTGGGCAATCTGTTCCAGTGCTTCACAGTAAAGAATTTCTTCTTAATCTCCAGCCCAAATCTACTTTCATTCATTTTAATCCACTGCCTCTTGTCCTGTTACTAGAGGAGCTGGTAAAATTTCTTTCTCCATCTTTCTGAATAAGCCCCCTTTAGATACTGAAAGGCTTTTGACAAATCCAAGTAGATGATATTTGTGCTTCTTCTCCTGTCTGACTCAATGAACAATGGAAAATGAAAGGGAACATAACTTTATTCCTAATATTATTTCTATATAGGGAGGTAGGTCTATAAATTCTATAAATTAGAATTGAGTAATACCTTGCAACCAAGCAAAGAACTCATCCCTAATTAATAGGCATGGTGAATTAATTGTACTGGTAGTTTGAGCATTGTTTGGGGATTGTTATTTATTTATTTAATTAGCATGTCAGCAAACAGGTCAGAGAAGAAATCACACCGAATTTAAATCTAGGTTTTCAAAAACTCTTTTAGTCTTATCATCAATACAAAAATGCTTTATAATTACTTAAAATTACTTGCAAATTTAAGAGAAATTAGGTAATTGCTTAGATGTTTAGACCACTCAGCACATCTACCGTTAAATCTTAGTTCTCACTGGAATACCATTACAGACTTACTTTTGGGATGTATTCTTTACTAAATATCTGAATAAAATTCAGAAATCTTCTTTTAAGAACTTTTGGATGAAAATATTTATTTATTCTCTGTGTCCCTAATCTGAATTTGAAATCTTTTTCTGTACTCTTTTTTAAAGATATATAAAATTAAAAGATTTCTATTTACTGTACCATCGATAGGGTATAAATCTGGTGATATAGATGCTATGAGTAATTTTTTTTTATTGACTCATTATATTTTGATTTAAAACTTAACACATACACTGATAAGTATTTCATTATGTCAGGTGCCATGTCAAAACATTTTCTAAGCTAAAATGTGAATGTTATACAAAACACATATTAACCTTTATTAAAATTTAACTATGTTAACAGAAGTGTTTGGACACTCCTTAAAAATTTCATTTCTAATCAGGCCTTAGAAATTGTATAATACCAATTATATTCAGAACAATTGGTCTGCAGTGCATGCATTCAGGACATTACACTATGGATTCAGTCATCTCTTGTATGTCCAGAACAGAGGAGACTGAATGCAATAAAACAGGATAATACTTCTCTAATCTAGGAAAAGTTGTCATACAAAAACCAAAATGTAAATAAAATGCAGACTTAAATGTAATAAACTCCACAAATATTTTTGATGCAAAAAAGGGTATTTTTTTCAACAAATACAGTGTCGTTGGAGAGCATTCAATATTTAAAGATGCTGGATGTTTGCTACAAGAGTCTGAGAAACCCCATTCCCTCCCCCGAAGTCCATCATGAACTGAAAGATGCATGGAACCTTGAAGAAGCGAGCCAAAAGCAATTACTTAAAATTTGTCAAACTGCCTACCAGGGATGATGGGGAGTAAGATTTATTTTTATGCTGTGGAAAGTGTGCTTTGCAGACAGAATCAAGAAAAACACTTTGCCCTGAGGATCTTGCAGCCTTCTTACAAAAAGCTTTCAGTGTTGCACCTTCTGTGTAAGCCCTGAGGAGCAAAGATCTTTGAACACTGGAGAAGAAGGGAAAATATATAAACTAGGTCTTCAAAAAGGTCAAGAAATCAAGAACAGGAGTTGATATTGTAAATGCTAGAAATTCCTCTTGTTCCAGACTGGTAAAGGAAATTGAACATAAGGGGCAAGAAATATAGAATCTGATATAAATCACAGAAAGATAAATAAAAATATCTCTTTGATTTTTCTGAAATTTGTAAAAAGACTATACTTACCTGTTTAATCAGTGTGTTATTCTTTCTGTTAGTCCCTCTAGGAAACTGGAAGCAGTTTTACATCTATCAGTAGACAACTTCAAGTTCTCCTGACTGATCATTATTTTTCTCAGTGCTCCAGAAATAAAAATGAATAATTCTGTCATCTTTCTTTAAAAAATAATCTTTGTTGCTTTATGATCTTTCCAGAAGAAAAAGGAAGGACTTAAAGAGATGAGACTATACAGGCTTTTACACAAATTATGTTAATTTACATTGCTAATGGCTAAAAGGGCAACTTCAACATTTTTGAACTTGTATGAAAATATAGTCCCATTTTGTCTAACATTAAAACAGGTTACTGCCTGTGAAACTAGTTTGAGTATTTTACTTTGCTCTAGAAACCTCTACTAAAAAAAGTGTAAGGCCTCTTCTGAATTTTAAGTCTTAAATGTTCTTTACTTTTCCACAGTTACGCCATCATACTTTTTTTGCCATACATGCTTTACTATATTTTTAAAATACTGTTCTATCTATCAGTTTCTTCAGTATCTGACCTGAGTAAAATACATCTAACATTTTACAAGGTGTGTCTCTTCACAATTTGTTATTGGCACATTTCTGAAGGAAAGAGAACTCATTTCAATCTGGATATAACTTTCATCAAAATAGTCTGAACAATTAGAGACACAATGTCTCGTTTCCTCCCTTCAGAATCTGAAATTAGTAAATTTAAATACATATATTATTTTCCCCTAAATAAAACCTCAACAGCTAAGTTCTATATCCTTGTAAATATCTCATATGATTGAACGTTTTAGTTCAATGTGGGAATTGAAAAATAGTGTGAAACTTAAAGCTAAAATTCCAGGGGAAATATTTTATGTCTAGATTCATATTGTTCTTCCACTAAGCAGTGTTCTGGACAAAGAGAGGGAGTAGTATCTGATTTCTGTCTTAAAGCACATTATGTCAGGTCACAAAGCTTATAGCATTGTCTTGTGTCACATTTTTGTTTCTTTTAACCTTTCAAAGCTGAAGAACTGACATTCATTAAGTACATGTTTTAGATCAGAAGAAAAGTAATAGAAAATGGTTGATTCCAATAACCTTGAATATTTCATCCTGCTACTCTGCAATGCTCAGATGTTAATAATGATGGTAAGGAGTCACCAGTTAAGTAGAAGGAAAGAAATCTCAAACCATAAGACCTTTCCTACAGGAGAGATTTTACATAATTGTTTTTGAAATATGACCTTCCTAGCAGCCTTTGTAATTTTACTTCAAATTAAAACTAATATACTGTCAAAATCAGTCTCTCAGTTACTGAGCATAGCAATTCTGTTCCATGGACAAAAGGGAATTTATTGCAAAATAATGTTGGAAACTTTATATCACACAGAAATTCAGATATCCTTGAATCCTAAATAATAATAAATATCATCTATGCACTAGCAATGAATATTAAATGCAGATTCATCTTGCTGTCAGACTTGAAAATAAGATGTAAAATGAAATAAAATAGAATTTACTCATATTAGGAACATTTTTTACTCTCCTTCCTACTTCTATAAATTAGTATAATAAATAGCAAAATAAAAACATCCATATTCTTCATAAGCTAGCAGTTATTTGCTGCTATGGTTCTTTTGGCAGATGATTTAACTTATATAGTGTTATATTTATGGTGTTAAGCTAAACTCTGAATCATAAGTTGAGACCTTACAAGAAGAAAAGGACAGACAAAACGGGAAGAAAAGTGGGATATTCTAGAGGTTGTGACTGAACCTCCTATCTTCGGTGGTAGAGGATCTCTAGAGTAGAAGAAAAACAGTTCAGGCTTGTAGCAACACGGAATTTAGATGGTGGTTGCTGCTGCCTTTCCCCAATAAGCATCTCTTCTGGAAAAGCCGCTTGGGCAGGCACTCAGGCAAAGCAGTCAGGCCCACACACCACACACACCACACCAGCTCAGCAAAGAGAGGCAAGAAGGGCCTTCTGTATGGTAAGATCCAGCAAAAGTTTGTTACCTCCAGCACGCCAAAGGGATCAGGGACAGAAGACCAAGATCAAGGTGTGCACAAGGTTAAGTAGGGGGTCAGGAGCCAATGGTCTGAGGGCAAGGGGCAGTACAAGGGCAGGGCAAAGACCTATAGGGGACATGGGGGCAGGCCACCAGGGATACCACACCAATGGGGAAACAGGGAAAGGAGAAACCACGAGAACTGGGGACATATGGGGAAAGCAAAACTGGGGTAGATCAAGGTAGTGTTGCAGGGCACCATGGGAGAAGTCTTTTCTTTCAGCCTAGGGAGGGGAAACTCTATGGTATATTCTTCCAGGGCAAAGCTCTGGAGCTTCCCCTGAGGGGTTCAGAGGTTTCCATACAGGCTAATGAAAAAGCTCTTCTTTGTGACTCTGCAGTAATAGATTACTCCAAGGCGAGAAGGTAAACATTTCTGAGAGGTGCACAGGCCACTTTCCATCTCCTTTGTTTTTATTTCATCTTATTAGATTTGGTTGTTTTCTCTAGAAAGAGAACACCTCTCTAAGTACACTCAAACATTAAATCATTTCAGATAGAGATTAGAGGTAATTATATCTTCAATCTGTGATGATGACCTCATGTTCAGCTTGCAAAAAATGTACTCATCTCAGTACATGACACACCTAATGGCATTCATCCAGCTTCTGAGGCATTTATCCCACACACAAAGTCACATGAACTAAACACTGAAATTGTATTTTGAACAAACGCATATAGCTTTTAGCTGTGGCCCCCAGAAACATAGCCTTAGAGTAAAAAAGATACACCTGAAAGAAGGACCCAAAACCTTTCTCAGTGGCTGAGCCTTAACTGCTAGGCAGTATAGATCAGTATAGATCAGTATATCTGCTCTCCTGCTCTCATTTTAATCCTATCATTCTTGTATTTTTATGATTATTCATCAAAGAAAAAGAGCATAAGACTATCTTGTACTGCACAAGACTAGTCTTTTGACTGCCAAGGGGTTTTCTTGGAGGATGGCAAAAAGTGACGTGGGGTAGAATCAAGCTGTTACTCTTCCTAGGAGAATATTTTTATCAAGAATCACACAGCAGTATATCATCTGTCTTTGTTTTGCTTTGACAGCCAGTGCAGCTGCTGGGCACTGAATTCAGCATTGCCTGCTGTGCATACATCTATGAATATTAGTTCCAGAAAGATTATTTTGAAACAGATTTCCTGATGTCCTCCACTTACTATACGTTGTATCACCAAAATGGTTTATTTTTCTAAATGAAACAAGAAGACACACTCCAGAAGAATGCCTACTTTGGTACTGTACTCAGCACTGGTGAGGGCACTCTCTGAGTGCTGTGTCCAGTTTTGGGCCCCTTACTTCAATAAAGACATTGAGGTGCTAGAGCAGTTCCAGAGAAGGGCTGGTGAATGGTCTACAGAAGTAAGTATAATGAGGAGAAGCTGAGGGTGCTGCAGGTGTTTAGTCTGGAGAAGAGGAGGCTCAGGGGAGCTGTTATCACTCTCTACAGATGCCCAAAAGGAGGTTGTAGCAAGGTGGCGGGCAGCCTCTTGTCCCAGGTAACTACCAATGGAACAAGAGGACATAGCCTCAAGCTGCACCGGGGGGCTTTCAGGCTGGACATCAGGAATAATTTCATTACTGAATGGGTACTTAAGCCTTAGAATGAGTTGCTGAGGAAAGTGGTGGACTCACAATCCTAGGAAGTGTTCAAGAAACAAAGAGACGTGGCAGTTGGTTTAACGTGGCTAAAGTTTAGTTGACATGTTGGTGTTTGGTCAAAGATCAGACTCAATGACCTTGGAGATCTTTTCCAATTTTAATTATCCTGTGATTCTATACGTCAATTTTTTATAAGGGGAACAGTCAGTAGCAAATTGCAACACCCAAAGTCACTGTAAAAGTAGTTTGAGCTATCTAAGGATAATTTCATACTACATTAATATTCTGAGGCATGATGAACCAGGCAGTGGTGTGATTCTGGCTTTAGAGGCACAATCAGACCTTGGCAGAGATTTTTGGAAGCTGAATTATCTGCATCACCTATGCTTCAGTGTCTCCCAAGAGCAGGACCTTACCTCACCTGGCATTATGCAGTCATAGATTGCACTCACTGAGCAGTTGCCTTTACACCAGCTGACAATGAAGGCTGTGGTCAAATGGGGCAGGAGCCACCACTCCTTTAGAACACCATTGGCTGAGAAATGAAAGCAGAGGATATGAGTAAAAAGTTATTGTCACAGTGCAGGGAAGCCACCTGAAGAGCTTCTACACTGTTTTAAAATACCCATATAAATGCACACATATATAAACAGCTATGTACATATATAAAAATTTATATATATGTGTGTGTATATATTTTGTATATATGTATATGTACATAGAATATGTATTTTTATATATAAAATATTTGGAATGATTAATAAAGAATGAAAAGTTGGCTGCCTATATGGTGTTATTCAAGGGAGTAAGGACACAGCAGATTATGAAGGATGTTTTATTTTAAGGCAATAAGATAGAAGATGAAGTTGACTGTAGATTATTAAAAAATGTAACACAGAGAGAGAAATTATTCAACCTTCATATTGAAATCTGGGCTTGGTAATGACCATTAGTACTCAGATGGAGTTTCATAAAAATACCAACTCACTATTTGGCAGAAGTCAAAATAACCCCAGCTGAAGTGCAAAGAATTATTAGGAAGGAATTAAGGAATATATATTCATTACACAAATATACATATATACATTAGATCACTGTGAAGTTCTTCTTCCCTCAGCTCTAAAAAGGATACAGGACAACCCCAAGCATTTCAAAGGGATACAAAAGCAAACCTAACCAAGGGGTATATTATAAAAATGTGCAGAATGAGAGGTTTTAAGAGCACGAACAGGAGCAAACTATTCTCTGACTTTTCCCATGTAAATTCTATGATGATGGAATGAAGTGTGTGTGGGTACTACATAAAATACTAAATTGGCTGGATTAAAATGCTTTATTATATTTTGAGTTTCTTTCTGAACAGACACTTTAATCCTTCCTACATTGACCCTCATTAACTTGGAAAAAAATGTAATTTATCCATGAAAATATAAGTTAAGGTTTTTTTATTAAATGAATCCCCTAAGGAAAAGAAAAATAAAAAATGTGTATATTGCAGGCTTCTTTACCAACCATCAAAGTTTAGTATTGTGGTGATTTTGGCTCCTGGGTATCAGAGACCATATATCATTTAAGCCCACAAAATGCAAGGCTCTGAAAGGGCCTTCATTACCATCATGTCCCTTAAATGGAAAAGGATATCAGTGCATATAGTACTGAAATGATGCAGAAAATTTGATAGTCATCACTAGGTGTATTTATACTTGCCAATTTATTTTTTATTTAATATTGATCATTTTTGGTGTATGCAATACTGTAGGATACTGTGCCCCTAATGGCATGCACAGTAGTCTTCACATTCATGTAACAAGTGTAAAATAACCCTTTAAAAACAAAATGTATTGTTTTCTAGCTGAGACCACCAATCCAGCAACACAGCTATTCAAAAATATTTAACCATACCTCGGGTTAACATTTCAATGCTCAATTAGTTTGAAAAACAACATCCAGAGACTAATTTTGGTGGAGTATAGATAACTAAGTCTGTACTGTGACTCCCAAGACTTTGTAAGAATATAAACCCTTGGGAAACTCAAATTCTTCAGGTAATCAAAACTCTGCTTATCTTTATGTCTAAAGGCACTCTGAAATTGACAGTAATGATTTACTGCTTTCTCGATCAAACCTGTCTTCCACAAGAATTTCCCAAATTTTTCATTCCTTTTACTTTTTTCACCTTGAAGGTCAGAGGTTTGGAAGGAGCATAGGCATGAGGGTGTTCACAAAATACATTTACCGGTTAAATACCATAAAAAAACCCCAAAACTTAACTACTATTTTCCTGAAGAGGGAGACCAGAAGAGTTATCAATGTCCTTTACATAAAGATTTAGTGTTTAGGACATTCATCCAGTACAAGAAATGTTCTTGGTTTATTTCTCCTCTGCGTGAGGAGACTTAAAACCAGGCTTTCTATTTATGCGCTTTACATTTCAAATACTTAATCAGCCCTCGAAGCTGAATGCAAACTCCAGATGGCCCAGAGGAAAGTTGTAAGCACTAAATTAAACCCCTTGTTCTCTTTCTTTTTCTTTATCCCATCTTGTCTTCTCCAATGCAGTCCAGAGCTGCTTTAGACCAAGCAGAAAAATTTCCTACAATGCAGATGGAACTCCTCACACTCTCATTCCTCAACCTAACCCAGAGTTACCTGGCTCCATAAGTCCATTCCATTGCTCCAGATATGAAAAAATGGCAGGACCCAAGATGTACAGTCATTGGTCAGTACAGTGCTTCAGGACTTGCCTAACCTGTCTTAGACTAAGAGAGTCTTAATCTACTCCTCTTGCCCAAACTATTCTAGCTTAAACTGTGTCTTAGTATTGTAAAAGGCCAGCAATTTTTGCCTAAGGAAAATGCTGCTGTGCCAGAGAGAGTAAGAAAGGCTGTTTTTCCCCTTGCAAAATTTAACCAGCAGTTAAAAAGAAAAGATCAGGTTATTTTAAGAAAATATGTGACATATCATCCATGCAGATGCAAGATTGCAGGCCCCCAGGACCAGTACAGAACCCTTCCTTTGCACACTTGATGACCTGCTGAGTTAATGCGTCTCTTTTCCTGAAGAAGACAGTCTGCACTGACTTTAAAACTGAGGGAGTGTTTGGAAGGGTGAGCCTAATGGCAGAGAGGACTAGATTCAGTAACTTGTCCTCTGTAACATTTTCAAGAGCTTTATGAAGCTCTTATATATTAATACAGGCTATGGCTCTTAGTGTTAATATAACTGGATTTATTATCACTAAAATGTTAAATAGATTTCTAACAAATTCTTACATACCTATATGTAAGGTATAATGTATACACCTGTAGGTATATGTACCTATATGCAAAGTATGAAATAGAACCTAGAGTGTTTTATTTCATACTTTAAAAGAATTTGTTTACAACAAAAAGAATGACTATTGTCTAATTTTTAAAGAAAAGGTCTTTAGCTGTGGCTGGTTATAAGCTGTTGTGACAAGTAGAAGATCCTAAATGTTCAATGTGCAAGACATCTAATCCAAAAAGGATGGGGTTCAAGACACATCCTTTCCTTCTTACTTTGCTTTTGGATTTCCCTTTGGAAACCTTTTGCCAGTATACCATTTCTCATACTTATCATGTTCTTGTGAGAAACCTATTCCAACAGTTGAGCAACCAATATTTAAATATTAATTTTTTTTCAAGCAGTCATTGTTATGATCTCTCTTTTTTTTAATGAATTGACCTACTGAAAAGTAGTTCTTGTTAAGGTTTTCTTCATTGACCTTTCAATGTCCTAAAAAATGCACATGGTTCCAGAATACTCATCAGGTCCTCTGCTACATAAACAAATGTAATTTAATTACCTTATTTTGTAGTCTAAGACTAAAGTTTGGTGATAATAAATGTCAATATAAAAGAACATTCAGATACTTAACAAACATGTAAGTTAATTAACAATTAGTTCCCTTCTTAAGAAATTGCTTCTCAAAATCTGTTACCAGCAGTTAACAGCTGGTATACTGGCTAATGGGGAGAAACATTTCCAAGGACAAAGATAATATAAAGACAGGAGCTAGCTTTAGTAGATACTTTTTTAAAAAATTATTTTATTTTTTCATGAAACTGCTGATATTGTACAAGCAAGCACATATTCTGTAAAATAAGAGAATTCGACAAGTAATACTGCAATATACCTATATAACATCATTAAAAATTTTGTTACAAAGGTACAAATAATTTTGTTAAATTTAAGATGGCTTCATGTTGCAAATGTTACTATTTAAATTTATTGCATAATCTTGGGCATTAGTCCAGTTCTAATAGGAATATTCAGCTCTTTCACACACAAAAAGTTGTTTTCTTGAATAGCAAATGATACTAGCAATAATGCAGATATTGTCAAAAAGGTGACAGTTGTCAAAAATATTACCAGTGTATGTTTTATCAAATGGAAAGTGAGTTAAAATTTGGTATTCTGATTTCAGTTTGGTGCACCTTAATGCTTATAAGAAAATGCATTTTAAAAATTATTACTTAGGAATCTATTTTGTATGTTCACGTGAAAAAGAGCATAAACAGAAGTAAGCACTGATGTTCTTTTTAAAATCTGTTGTGATTTTGCTTTTCAATTTTTACACTTTTTTATTTAATAAGACCTGAAAATAGAGGTATTTAAAAGGTTCTCATCCAATGACATTAAGTAGTACTATGAAGGGTTTTGGTTTGGTTAAGAAAGCACACATTCATATATCAAAAAAATAAAACTTCAACTGGCATTTTACTTGATCTTTAAAAAAGGAGAGAAAAATTTTCAAATTT
This sequence comes from Prinia subflava, assembly GCF_021018805.1. Classification (NCBI taxonomy): domain Eukaryota; kingdom Metazoa; phylum Chordata; class Aves; order Passeriformes; family Cisticolidae; genus Prinia; species Prinia subflava. The sequence goes on from NC_086249.1 coordinate 64,442,946, forward strand.
AAAAATTCTAAGAATCAATTTGAAAGTAATCTTTTTTTCCTGAAGTGAGCAACTACAGCTTTTCAGAAGGAATACCTTCCTTTATATCTTATCTACATATTTTTATCTACAAGTTGGAAACAAATAGATAGCAATCCCTAGAACCTTTATGTCAGGCTTATGATATGGTTGCATAATTTTGTTATGTCCATGAAACTTAATAGAGTTACTACAATCATGGAATTGTCATTTTGTTTTCATGAATGTTTGGATTTTCCTATGGGGGAAAAAAAAGGATGACAAAAACTATTATATTAATAATGAATTTTTTAATCTGCAAATTTTTGGCTCATATATCTGTATAGTTTAAGACAGAATACACAAAGAGTTCATGTGAACATAAAGTTTTCATTGTATAGTACCATATATGTTTTATTTCATAGGATAGAAATGTAGAATAATTTGGATTGGAAGGGCCCTTAAAGATCATCCAGCTCCAATGCCCCTGCCACGAACAGTGACACCTTCACTAGAACAGGCTGCTCAAAGGCCAAATAAATCTGGCCTTGAACACTGCCAGGGATGGAACATCCACCAATTCTTTGGACAATCTGTTCCAACGTCTCACACACCTCAATGTGAACAATTTCTCCCTATCGTCTAATCTAAACCTACTCTGTTTCTTCTTATTCATTGGAGGTCTGATTATGGAATGACAGTAAGACATTTCAGCAGAAATGTTTATGGTTTACAGTTATCTTTTCAAAAAAAATTAGAAAGACAAGCATCATGATAATAATAATATTATAACCAATAAAATTTTATCAGTCTATATTCCTAAATTCAAGTGAATGTGATAGGCAGAATACTGAGTCAAAACAACTTGACACTAAGTAACTCCAAAAAATTCTTAATAAAGCAAAGAATAGAAAAATTTCCATGACTTAATTTTTGTTTCTAACACAGTTTTAAAAATCAGGTTTACTTTTCTTTTGCAACGTGTCCTGGAACACAATACAGATTTTCAATATGGCTTGTAAAATATTTTTGTGGTGTATCTCCATAATCATGTATGCTGCTCTTTCAATAGTGGGTAAAATCAATCAAACAAACAAAAACAACCCCCAAAAAATGAAAACATTGTGATATAGAGAGAAGGTCTAAGTGACAAAATTTACCCTAGATTTCACAACTGATAATTGATTTTTTCCAGGTTCTACCTCTGACTCATTCTTTGACATAAACAAATTACTAAGGAATGCCTTAAAAATAAAAGTCTGGATACATTGATTACTTCTAGAAATAAATATAAGATGCTCAAAATTAAATCTGACAGCAATGAATTAAGTATTTTACCTTGTTCATATCTTAACATATTTGAAAGTAGCAGAAATTGCAGTAAGTGGTATAACCTAGGGGTAAGGAGGAGAAGGGGTGGAACATTTTGAGTGATGACATTTGTCATCTCGAGTAACTGTTATTCATGGCAGATCCCAGTGTTCTGGGAGAACACTTACCTGCTCATGGGCATGGTGGATTAATTCCTTGATTTGCTTTGTGCATGTGGTTTTTCTTTACCTCATCCCACAAGTTTTCTTACTTTTACTCTTCTGATTTTCTCCCTATCCCATCAGAGGACAGTGAATGAATGGCTGTGTGGAGCTGAGTTGCCTACTGGGGTTAAATTATGACATTCCCTATCTTTGGGAATGTGAAGTATTTGCATAGATTATTTTCTTCAGAATTGATTTAGGCAAGGCAGAAGGAACATAAAGACAATATTAATAGATGTGTACGATACAAAGGCAAATATTTCTTAGGAAGAGATTTGTTACGGTATAAAATGTACCAAGTTACAAATTGCTTACTATTTAGAGATGAAAAATTCACAGAAACAATCCCAAGGTTAGTATTCCACAAACAACATGACTGACAATTTGACAGAGTGCTGTGACTCCTCCTGGCTCCATTGACTGTAAGTAAAAATTCTAATTTCCCTTCAGAGATAATTAAGAAGATAATTTCATATTCCATTGAAATTAAATTGGAGACCACATGAAAAGACCTGGGAATAAGTAAGTTTATTTTATTGAGTTTTATCTTTATAATGGATTTTTTTTATCTAGTCTCACTCAATAGTAATATAATGAACTTGTATTAACTGTTAGCATCTTGGAATCTTGTATTATAAGAATCTGAGTATTTGAGTTATGAGGTCATCTATGTCTGCAAAGGAAAACAAAAGAAAAAGATAAAAGTTATTTTTCCAAGAATGTTAAATTAAGAGTTCGAACTCCCGATAGTAATTTTCACTGGGCTAGATGTTAATTTGTCTACTATATGGTCTTACAGGTAATCATAATACAATTTAGTCCTATTTTCTGTAAATTTTCAAACTTTTTCTGTGGATATCTCTATCTTTTGACAATAAAATTGCAGTGATTAGTCTAGACTAAATAAATGTCCTTTGCACAGATGAAATCAGCATTGTTTTATTTGTTTTCAAACTCCTAGCAGTGCAGAGTTTACCTAAGTATTTTGAGTATGCAATTTGAATTTAGTCCTTTGAACAGACAATTTCAAGGATAGAGATGAACAGCTTAATAAAAATTAAAGAATTTGGGAACATTCACTTTAGTTTAGCTGCAATGTTCCACTCAAATGTGCAAAACAATGCCTGGTCGTATTTGAGATTTTTGGGGGGAGGTTTGTTTGTTTGTTTTTTAACATCTGCATTTTCTGTCTCCATCTTCCCTGTTTTACCTCATCTGTGGGTTAGATGTTTTGCCTTTAAAACATTACAGTTAGCAAAGCCTACCTCAACTTCAACATGGATTAAAATTATATCAGTCTCGTCCTTTGCCAATTGCACGTTCTTCTTTCCCTTATTTACAAATCACAAAATCACAAAATCACAAAATCACAAAATCACAAAATCACAAAATCACAGAATCACAGAATGGGTCAGGTTGGAAGGGCCCACAGTGGTCCTGGCCACCTGCTCATCTGGTCCATCCTCCCTGCTCAGGGCTCATCCTGGAGCTCACAGCTCAGGATTCTGCACAGACTGGCACAGCAACTTTTAGAAAGAAATGTTGCCTTTGGCTCAGTTGACAACCTGAGACAGAGTGAGAGTTTTTAACACCTTATCAGTTGCTCACTACCTTTTTTTTTTTTTTTTTAATATATGTGTTATAGCTAATGTGTTTAAAAGACATGCTCAAATGCATTTATTTGCATAGATGAAAACACATCTGAATTAAATCACAAATAAACATATTTACATAGTAAATTTTTCAAATAGCCACATAACCTGGAAAGTCACATGACTTCAGACAACATTTTTGTGTTATTCAGAATAAATATATTTTATCTGATATCATATATAAATATGCTTTATCTAATTTCCCTTTCATTTGAAAGAAAAAGAAAACAGTTCTTGATTCACACAAACCCCAATGTATTCACTGATTTACCTAAATGCTTGATTAAAAACTCGTCTAGAACTTTAATCTCAGATCATCAATACCAAATATGAGCAAACTGAAATATAAATTTGTAGAATTTTATTGATAAAGATCAATAAAATCTTTTCTTTTGTTCCAGTCAATCCTGTAATTTATTCATGTCAAGATCTAAACACTTTTTTCCCTTTTCAAACTGTTAGTTTACTGTTAGAATGCCTCTTGTATAACATTTCAAGAATTTTGACTATTGTAACAGTGGTAGAATTTAATTTTTTTTTAATCAAAAATACATTTCTAAATAGGAATTAGTGATATCCATCCTGTGGGATGAATGTTACACTGGGGTCTTTTTTACTCAGCATGATGTAGAACTAAGCAGCTATGTCTCAATATGCTCAAACACTTTGAGATGAATATCATTCATTCAAGGGTTATGTTGGTATTACCCATAATATTTGCAATAACATCCCTGAAGTTGGAGACTGAGTTGTAAATAGAAGTGATCGAGTTGGAATTTATGGTCACATGCAAAAGAATTTTTTTTTCTGCTTCAGAAAGTGAAAATTTGAAGCCTTTAATGAGAAATGGTGATTAGGATGACTTTCACACTTCTACCAAACACAAGTGTAAAGCTACACATAGGTACATCCCATGGTAATAATTCACATTGAGAGGTACCTTGAATATTGTGTTCAGTTTTGGGGGCCTCTCTGCAAGAAAACACTGAGCTGCTGGAGTGAGTCCAGAGAAGGGTGACAAAGCTGACAAAGGGTCTAGAAAAAAAGATTTATGAGGGGAAGGTTGGGGAGCTGGAGTTATTTATCCTGAAGAAAAGATTCTGAAAGGAGGGAAGACCTCATTGCTCCTTACGAATAATTGAAAGGAGGTTGTATCAAGATAAGAAGCTGGTGTCTTTTTCCAGGTGAGATGAGATGAGATTATAAGAAATGGCCTCAAGTTCTGCCAGGTCTAGACTGGTATATTGGGAAAAGTCTTCAGTGAAAGTGGACCAAAGCATTGGAACAGGCTTTCCAAAGAAGTGGTGCAATGAACAACCCTGAAATTGTTCAAAAGTTGTACAGATGTGGTGCTTAGAGACATGGTTTAGTGGTCGACCAGACAGTGCTAAGTTTATGTTTTGATTTGGTGGAATTAAAGGTCTTTTCCAATCAAAATGATTCTTCTGTGTTACTCTGAAACTGAAACAATGCAAACATGGAGGTCCAATTGAAAAACATGCATTTTCAGGATGGGAAAAGACACTCATTTCTGAATTAGATACCCTGAATGTTTTTTTTTAAATTGTTTTTGGAGAATTGTTTTACCATGCCAGGTCTGGGCTGATCAGAGCTTTGATTTCACCTCTGAGAGCAGCAACAACTCCTGACTCTGGTATTTCTTGGTTTATCAGAAAAAAGTAATACAGTATTATTATAAGTACATTCTCAGGTTTAGTTTTTAAGAAGTTTGTATATAATTTTACCATGTTTATGGGTTTGTACCTTAATGACAATTATACGGAGAATACCTTTTCTTCAAAGTATGAATAGGGACAAAATCAATGTCACCACATTTGGCAGCACTTTGCAGTTGTGTACTTTACCAGTACTGTGTAGGCTTTTACAAAGAGCATTATTTTTCCAATATAGAAACTCTTCCAGTATTTCAATGCACAGTGGAATATGTAAATTTTATTACTTGTGCATAACTTTTGTTTACATTTTATCTTCTGTTTCTAACAGGAGAGAAATTGCTACAGAACAAGAAGAATAACAGAAAACATTAACTCATAAATATCATTACTTTTTTATTCTTCTCACTGTTATATAAAGGACAGTTGTAAAATTATTTCATGGCTCATATATAGAAATAGTATAATAAAAAAAATCAGCCTGATGGTTCTGAAGTTAACAAAATAATTTTAAACTGCCAGAAAAAAATGTCTTGTTTATTCTCCAACAACAATCAAAGTATTGAATATAAACTACAGTATACTGGTATGAGATTGAAATTGGTGAATAGAATATTAATAGAATTTAATATTCATTTTAATAGAATATTTTTATGAATCTGCTTTCTGAAGGCACTAAGGACTCAGGAAAGTAGAAATTTTTAAGGATTCAGAATTGGTATATACTCATACACACCCTACAGAATCAGCACAGTCTTATGCCATTTTTTTCAGAAAAGGTTAGAAGTTTGACAAGATAATATAAATTTTAATATAGAATTTCAAATAAAAAATATTGAATTCCATATAAAAAATTTTAGGACTTAATATCCGAGATAGGGGAATGGAATGGTTCATCATGCTTTACAAAAGTTGTCTTTATCACTTCAATTCTGCTGTTGTCTCAGAAGTATTGAAATCATTGTTCTTACATTTTCAATTCTTTCTGATTTTTTGCTTAAGCTTAAGTATAGCTTTCACTTCCTAACTCATGTTTTGGTCTCTATTTTCCTTATTACAGTAAAGTATCTTCCTTTTATTTTTGAGGGCAGTCATGCTAGTTTTTACCAGAGTTTTGTCCTGAACTAGATACTTTAAAAGTATTAAATTCTATGAGTAATTACTTTTATTGTCAGTAGTGGTGTGAAGATTTATTTATGCAGTTCTAAAGCACACATATAATTAATTTGGTACACTCCAGTTAGCTGTGTGCAGTGTCACTTGTCCTACTCAAGTTTGCAAGGACATCAAGAAGTCTTTGACTACTACAAAAGGTGTTAAACACCCTCTACCATTATGTTTGTATCTTTCTACCTGCCTTAAGTATTACTATTGGTGTCAATGGTGACATCTACACGTGCTTTCTAATCACCAGGCCAAAGCCACAAATCCATTTCATGTCTCCAGGGGGGAGCTGTTGGCCTTCAAGGACCTCATAGTCATACCAAAGTGGTGTGACCTGTCACTGCCTCAGGATTAGAGTGTGTTGGAGGACAACTTCTATTCTTTTTAACTCATGCTGTGAGGGGTTGGCTGGTTGGCTCATTTTCTTCTGCCAAAAAATCTATGCAGCTAAAAATAATTCCAAATTCACAGGATTATTTTGACTTTCAATTTTTGTTCCTTTTTCTTTTAACACTTAAAAAACGGTAATTTATTCTATTTCTTTCCTTGTGTTCTTTAATTTCCAAACTGTATGGAGCAGGCCACTCATTCTCATTCTGTAAGACAAACCCCAATGCCTGCATAGTACTGACAAATGCAAGACCTACAGGTTTGCACTCTGTTAATTGAAACGTACAGAGACTGAGAGAAGCTGGTCTGTGTGTCCTGTTTGAGCCCATGGTAACATCCAAGGCTAGGTTTTCGGTTATATTACAATAATTTGGAAGAAGTTTCATCCTTTCAGTGAAAAACTTTTTATACTTTTTCTCCTCTTTACATTGCAAATTAGAACTTATTGACAAGCAGTGTGAGAAACTCAAGTAATATATTACATAGATTGAATAAAAACCTGTTGTTTCTAAGAGGATTTAGTAACTGATGATCTACAAGAGACAAGAAACAATGGTTCTTATAATGTAAAAGTAAGAGAAAAATAATTAATGCAGATATAGGGTGGGAGTAGAATTAGTGCTTAGAAGCAGTGAGTCCTTCAGCATCTTCTGATGTAGTAGAAAGAGGCCAAAACATTTTGTTTCATCCACTGATTTCACAGTCAGTATGAGGCTCTGCAAATCCCTGTCCTGGGCAACGTTTTGCCATTGTCCTAAGATGTGATCTTGACCACCTTGCTGTTTCTGATTCCCTTCTATTCCTTTTGAGCTTTTAAAAATCTTTATTTATTTGTTTGTTTGTCTGTTTGTTTGTTTCTTTTTGTGACTGCAAGGAGTTCAACAAAAACAGTCTTCTTGTATGTTTCCAATGCTCTTGGTAATAACAGAATTGTTATGTAATATTAAGTGCAATATGCTGGGGACTCAGATAAGAGAAGATAGACCCCCAAGTGGAGTACTTAAATTTGTTTGTATCATAGCTAGAGACAAGAAGATAAAAACCCTCATCCACCCATATCCCCAGAATAAATACTTCTAAATACATTGAGAAACAAAAAGCATGTATTGGAAAAGTTGGTAATAATCCAGTTTATAAGAAAAGGTAAAACAAATTAGTCATGTGAAATACTGTATTAAGGCTCTGATAAGACTGAGACTTGCACATCACCCTGTGTGGAGATTCACACAAGTAGCCAAAGCATTACATCATAAACATGCACAGGTTGAGATATTAAATGCAACCTAGTCTGAGAAGTCCTAGTTTCATAGAAGTTGAAAACATATACAAAAGATGGTGTAAGAACTTAGAAAAATTGTACAAGTCTTATTTTCCAGTTAAGTTGTTTTATTGCATTTGTTCAGGTTTTCTTTAGTAACATAAAACACTTGTAAATCCCTAAGGATTATTACATTGTTCATTGTCATTTTGCTGCCTTGCTGCACTTTTTAAGTCTTCTTCTTAACTTCATTCTTGATGCTAAAGGGAGCTGTGAAACCTGGATGCATATTGTCTTTGGGTACTCTCACATAGGAACCAATTGATATAACAACTTTAGAATTAGGTCCTTCATGTCTGTCAAATGACATTATTCTAGGAAAAACAAGCAAGGCAAAAGCACTTGATACAAATACTTAATCAAGAATTAGAGTCTTGACAAAGCTTTACTGTGTTCCTAGAGAATTATTCTAGTTCAGATTATAGAAGCATCATCCTTCAGAGGCTTAAAACATTTGAATTTGCTTAAGAGTGACTACCAGCAGTTTCCTGATTTTTGCTCCCTCCACCCCTTAGCAGAAACTATTAATATTTGCATATCACTGATTGCAAAATATTTCACAAGATGCATGCCAAAGGCTGCTGCAAATGCTCAAAGTGCTAAGTTCTAGCCTTCTCCTTATATAACTTAAAGGCTTTCTGAAAGTTCAGCTTACTCTGATTCAGTTCTATACCTGCTCTTCACAGGGACCTAGATAGTCACCTTGGTCTCAGATTTACCCTCCCTAAAGAACTGGGTTTGCAACATAGGAAAACACATATGGACTTTCTAATATACTTACATAGCTATTTAATTTAACTCTTCAGTTTTAACTGTCTTAACTATGTACCTGTTTTTCTAATATTCTTTTTTATATATCACATATAAAATTGTTGCAATGGAAGTTTCATGCAAATGTCAATAAAATTGTCCAAGTCAGTATTTTTAACGAAATGCAGTTCATACTATGAAAAGACAATACTGTAATGGTCATTGTTCTCTAAAAACATCATCCTTTGAATGACAAGAGTGCATAGCTTTGATATTAATATATTTTAATACATATACTTGATCTTCTTTCTGTTTTTCATTAATCTTCCTAAAAAGCTAATGTTCCTTTTGCATCACTCTTGGTCTAATGAACAATAAAGCAGAGACTGTGGGTTCATATCTTCTTTGGAATATGAAGGTTTTGGGTTTTTTTCATAATAATATGGATTATTTTCCTTGTTCTATCAAGCAAGAGATAGTGTGCTCGAGTGAGTAGATCTGGTGTTTATTGCAGCCCCAGTGACCACCCTTTGACCACTGTTAAGCTCTTGCCTGATGTTAAACAGGTCTAGTGAGGCATCTCCTCTGGTAGGCTCACTTACCAGTTACATGAGGAAATCCTTTTCCACACACTCCAGGAACCTCCTAGACTTCATCCTCTGCTGTGTTGTACTTTCATTGGGCATTTGGCAAATTGAAGGCTCCCAGGAGTACCAGAACTGGTGACGGTGAGAATTCTGCCAGCCGCCCATAGAACGTGTCATCTGCCCATTCTTGGTGGCAAGAATGTCTGTAACAGGCACCTACCAAGACATCCACCCTGCTGTCCTTCCCCCTGGTCTTCACCCACAGGCACTCAACCTTGTCATTGCCTTCATCATCATCATCATTGATTTCAAGACAATGAAAACATGTGGCTAAGATGCCACTTAATATTGCAGTCTTCTTTATTAGTGATATTTTCCCCTGCCTTCATGAATATTCAGATTTCATTGCTCAATATGTGTTGGTCTTTTTTGGCCAGTGAACAATTGAAGCCATCAGAGATTTCCAAGGTAGGACAAAACCACAAAAGTCACTCATATTCAAAAGAAGCACTCAACTAACATTCTGAATTTGATTTATTTTGAGGCTGAAGGTAGTGCAAAGAAGAAAAGTTTGTACTGTAGCAACAGCCACATGAAACTTGACATGTGTATGCATGTCTTTGAAAAATCATATCCTGTGCAAATTCTACACAATAATAACGGCTACTAGATAACCTTGCAATGCTGAAGTTTACCTTTCTCATCTCTTAGGGCATTATTTCCCAAGGAAATTATTGCGTAGAAGATGTATGTTTATAAGGTTTTTAATTCATTTATCAAAATTTAAATATGAACCCAATGTAGTAAATTCACATAATGCCAAATTACTTTTCAAAGCAATCTTTAAGTGATTACATTATAATGATATTTAAATTTTTAATTGCTAATAAGAGTGCCTTGAGGAGGTATAAAATACAAGGATATAAATTGGTTGGCTGAATAAAATCACCTGCAGATATTTTTCTGAGTTTGCCCACTACCAAATCAGGAAACACATTTAAATAAATATTCCAGTAAAACTAGGAAATCCTCCTTCACAATTTAGGGAACTTATTGTCAGCAGCGGAACACATAACGCAATCTGATATTGGTTTTGAAAGCATAATTTATTGATATTTTTTATTGATACATATAGACAAACCACACACATCCTCATGGCAATACACCTATGTTACTCTCTGCAAATAGAGAAAATTGATTAAAAGGAAAGACATTCAGTAATCCAGGCACAGAAACCAGTACCAAGCAGTAATTGGAAATTATGCGTTTGCTTGGGAATTGCTTAGAATACTGCATTGTTTCAACTGAAGAGAAAAAAAAAGTATGCAGTAAAATAGCAAAACCCTTTTCTTTTCAGGTGCAATTGATCTCAGTTTGAAGAAACAGCATCAGAGAACACTAAATACAGTTCTCCAGCCTCATAAATATCTCCCACAAATATTAGAAGACATCCTAAGATTAGCTAGATAACATTAGACAATTCAGATGGAGTTATTGGGTTATGGGCGCCTAGATTTAAACTCAGATTAACAGTAATGAAATATGCCTACTAAGAATAATGGGCCTTTCAGAAAAGAGTACATCTAATCAGTTGTGTTATGCGCCATTGGGTTTTTGTAAAGGGGCTTGCTGTTTAATAGCTGTTTGGTGGCATTTGGAACTGGATGCAGTTATTAAACAACGTAAAAAGCTAATTTGTTTCTTGGCAGGAGGACTTAGCCCTTTTGCTCTCGCTCAAATTCAGATAAAATGACCCACAAGTAAAATAACTGCAGAGAAGGAAAGGATATGCATGTGATAATGAAGAAACTGACAGCATATTATTTGCAATCCTGCAATCTTCTGCTGGAAAATTAAATTGAAAAGAAATGTAGATGGATTTTCAAGTACTCTGAATCTGAAATAAGTCTGAACAAAATATGGAGAATGGAGACAAAATCAGTAATATTTTCTGTAAAAAAAGTTTGTTTTGGTTATTTTTCATTTGTCTAATGACTGTATACTACAATATAGCCTGTGATAGTACCTCATAAGATATTACAATAACAGAAAATCTATAGGATTAAAGATGTCCCTGGCTTGGCACCTTTAATCAAGAAAAACCTTCCAGAAATTAGTTTAGAATGATATAAGAACAGTAGTCATAAGAAGTATGCAACTGGTTCATTAATGAACCCTTTCAACAATTACGAGGTTTATTTTAATTTTTACTTGGTTTCACAGTATCAGGGGTACCAAACATACAGATGCAATGAAATCAATAAAACAATTAGCTTTTGCTAGAGATTCAGAAATAATAGAATCATTCTCAGCAGCTTCTTTATAAAATAGCAACAAAGATATATTTCCTGCAGATGTCTATGAAGATCTGATCACTTATACTGGAAGATGGTCTACAAAGACAATTGTAAAGTTAGGGTAGACATTCCATAACTTCCACACCAGAGTCGTTTATTGCATCCGTTTTTGGGGAGCTTGAGATTCATCTGACCAAACAGATACAGATAAACAAACAAATACACATAATTTTAACACAGATGTGAGCCCACAGTGTCTATTCATTTATATTGTGCATAAAAAATTTAAAATACCTAGCTCAGGTTTTGCTATCCACATCCTGTCAGATGACTTCCAGACACAATGATTGAGTATATGTGATCCTGCTGTGGGCCAGATCAAAGATGAACAGTTTAAATTACCTCTGAAAACTCTCATATTTGATTTTGGTTTTTGAAATATACTAACAAAATTCATAGAATAGTAAACCTGTTTTTGTATCTGGGTAGATTTAACTAAAGTGGGTCCATCTGATCTCCCCGTGTATGCCAGCCAGTTTAAAGCCCATACTGATGGGATCAGTCTGGCTTTGTTGTAGATCACCTGAGAGTACAGGACTGAAATTGTGTGGAAGGGTTTGGGGCTCTATTCTTATGTAAATGTGGATGGTCATAGAATCTTCAGTTCAATTCAGAATAAGTTAATCATCCAGCCACTGAGGTTTTCCCCTTGTTTCTATGGATATATTTGCAAACTAAATGGGGACAGACTGCATTTAGCACTGGTATGAAATTTTCATACTGTTAAATTATTAGCATTGTCCTTGATCCCGTTTTCGCCTAACTTGCAGTCTTGAATAAATGCTCAGGTAAGAGAAACTCTGAATGTAACTGAGATTGTTCTCAATAGATAATTTGGTTTGATTGTTTGTTTCATCAACATGGACACAAGATGGGCCCTGCAACTTATTTTTAAGGTCAGAGGAGTCAGAGAACCACTTTTAATCTGATTTTTTTTTTGACTAGTATAGGCATATTCTGCATGAACAGCATAGTCCCTGGTTACTTTTGGACCTTTTCAACTACTACATTGAAAAGGCAGTATGGACAAGACTGTATCAATTTATACTCCATCCTGTGTAGTCCTCTAACACTGTTCTAGGAGGCATTGGGCTGTGGCTCAGCTTTCCCTTCCTGCAGACACTCCAGACTAACCTGCTCCCACAATTATGCTTACATGTGCCCTGGAAGAAACCCATAGGCAAGTATCATGAAGACATTCAGACTTGGGCTCAGAGTTAGAGGATAGCTGCAGTCTTTGTTTTACATAACTGTCTACTCAAACTCAGTTATCTTTTTACTACCCTTAAATATATTGCTTCAAAGGTGTGGACTGCCATCTCAGTATGCTTGTCAATTACTGTGATGAGCACCACAAAGGACTTGAGTAAGTGATTCATATTTTAACTTTATTTTTCCTCCAAAATTTAAATGAGCCCTCAAAATATCAAGACTACACAAAATTGAGAGTATCAAAAAAATTCTGTTCAACAATATCAATAATTTCCATTTTATCTTTTTTAGAATTCAGAAAAAAATAGTAGAAGATAGTTTCAGTCTTGAAGGAATTGCATGGAGAAATTTCATGCATTCATTTCCTTTCATGTGTCACACACTTTAGTCACACTGTATTTAAGACTACTATGGCATTATGCATATATTCTTATTTGCATAAATCCACGTGAACCCATATGCGAAAAAACCTCAGCATGATAACCTGCTCCTGTTGCTAGTTCAGTTGATGGGATTTACAGCGCAGTATTTTCTTCCCAAGTGTTTAAATGGATGTCTCCAAATAAAATTCTGTCTGAGTTAGATGTGGCACAAAGGAAGTGATTCCACAAGATGGCTTTTAGCAATCACCAATTAAGCCCTGATAGCAAAAATTACCAGAACTGCACACTCACAGAGGTCTGAATTAATTGCTGTAAATGCCTCAGAGGTTTTTTAACAAAAAACTGATGTTGAGGAAACCTGTTGAGGAACAAGTGCTTGTGGGATTTACAAGCGTTATTTTAAAGGCAGATATCAGAAAGTGTAGGCAAGTTTGGAAGGACACTTAAAGCAACCCATGTACATAAAAGAAAACCAAGCACACCATAGCAACCATTCTGTGGCACAAAATCGTTTAACATACAGCCTATTCTTAATTTTCTCAGTCCTTTTTAGCCTTGTAAGGTGCTTTGAGAAAATGTTTAGAATATTGTAAGACGAAAGGGGTAGAATGAATTTTTAATTGTACTGTTCTTATGGGAAATAAAATTTTTGTGATTGTAAAGTATTTACCTCAAGAGATGTACATACAAGATTTCCCATACAACAAAGCATGGCATTTCTAAACATAGCACTACCATTTCAGTACAAAAGGAAATAAACATAATTAACCTGGAGAATACTTTTCTCACATTTTCATAAAACTTTTCCTGATATACATTTTATAGTTTTCTCCAGAATTTCCATCTGAGTTTCTCTTCTTTATGAAGTTCCAGCAGCAAATAAGCAATTTTAGCCACTTCATATTCTAAAGAATATGAAAATTGATATCATCTTACATAGAAAATCTGGGTTTTTTTTAAATACGAAACACTTGGAAAATAATTTCAAATTCTTGAAGGAAACAATATCAATATGAAATCCTCTGAATGGTTCAGAATATTTACAACAATGAATTCCTTTCATAATTATTTCAAAATATCAAGAGGGTCTTTCATAGTGAATCATGTTGTTTGTCATACTGCTGTTTATCAGAACAAATGAAGTTCAGTTTGGAGAAAATCAAACATAATCCTATTATTCTCATCAACCTGTCATTTGCTGTACTACCTACCTTGATTCTATTTTAGCACTGTTCCATGAATCCACGGAATGTGTAAAATGTGTAAAATAAGATGTTAAGTGGGTTAGGAAGTTTTAAGATTATGATACGTTTAGTAGCAATTTGATGTCAGCAAAATGCAAAATAGTTTATAATAATTTTAAACTGTCAGTTCTAATATTTTATTGTTTCTATTTAGGGATGTTTCTGTCAAACTACAATTTCAAATACAAGAGAACATATTATCTGGTAAAAGTCATCTTAATTTAACAGATTATTTGAAGAAGAAATTTGGCACCAGGTATTAATGCCGAATTCTGGGTGCACTCAGCAGTCAGTCTCTTAGGGATTTGACCAATGTTTATCCCCAGAAATAAAATAAATAAATAGGCTTTCTGAAGAACTTAATTAAAATCCACCTGTAAAGAGAGATTTTTTTTCCTCTAAATTATAAAATTCCAGCCTTTCATATCAAGTGGCAGGTAACACTCCCAGCTACAAATGCTGGTCCTGAATCTGTTTCATTCTAAGGTATATTTTCATACCAAGCACAGTCCAGTAGCAATCATACTAGAACTCTTTTTTTCTTTTCTAGGTCATGCCCAAAATTAACCACAGATATGGCAACTTAGGATGCTGACACTGAATCCTATACACATCAGATCACTGTCAGGATCATTTGTCTTAAAGAGCTCTCTTCAAAATAAATGTGCTGCAGAAAAGCCCAGTCCTCAGCAGTGTGGGTGGAAACACACTTGTCCTTTGGGTTTTGGCTAAGCTCCAGTCCCCCTTTGTTAGCAATATCATCATAACTGTAGGATTCTGCTGTGTCTGAGATGTACATAGTGTCATGGAATTCAGTACATGTCTCCCATACCCTGAGGGAAGACTGAAAAGAATTTCTTTGACTTGGCTTAATATTGTCAGCATTTTTTTATTTTATAAAGAGAGTTCAAAATAGGATTTTTTTCTGGTGGCAAGTTACAGCTAGAATCTACATTGAAGAAACAAAGATGTTGGAAAACAGTACAAAGTCTAGGTGAACTAGGTCAAGAAGCTTACATTTTTTCTTTCATCAGGTCTTCAGTAATTTCCTGATCCTTTGTGAATGAAATATTTTTTAAAATACAAAATTACTGATATTTTCTGTTTGTTTTTCAAGATAAGTCTATCTTATTATTGATTGTATTCCAGAAGTATTCTCTTTTCAATTTTTCCTGAATTAAGGTGAAAATGTTAGCAAAGTAAAAGACCATAATTTTTTTTAAGTGTTTGAATCTTCAGTCTCACAGTTTTGACAATCCTGTTATCAGGATTTAAGTGATGAGTGCTAGAAACCAAAATACTTGATTTAGAATAATGTAGAATAAGTAGTAATAGAAGCCAGGAATACATAGAATTCTGTTTTAAATTAGTCAGCAGACTTCAAAGGCATCTAAAAAGTTGTTGCTACTGGATTATTTTTTTCATACTGAAAACTACTTCACATCTATTCACCAGCCTTGAGATGACATGCCATATTTTGATACTTCAATTTTCCAAATTAATTTTGTCCTCATATCTGCTTCCCTTTTACTCCAAAGAAATCATGTTGGATAATGATTAATAAAAGCCACTAGAGAATTTAAATTCTAAACAAAGGACATGTTTGTGGGAGCTCTTGCCAAGATAAAATGTTAAAACATTTTAAATTTTTCAGACTTAAGGGGTAAACTTAATATGTGCTCCATTTTAGGTGACTGGTCATGTAATAGATGCCCTATCCCTGTAATTAAACATTTTTAAATTGTAGATAGAAGCAATCTACTTGAGGATTTCAATCTGTATTCATGTTGCTGAAAATTATTAAAATGCAATAGACTGAGAGGTTGGCAGGAATAAGAATAAATCCTTGCTCAGGAATCTTTTAGAAAAGACAAAATTGCATGATTCTATGAACAATTAAGTAGAACAGGCACATATAGGATTAAAGGTTTTAATTTCTACTACATAAAGATACTTTCTCATGCATCTATCCTACATTTTAAAAGATGCCTGTGAAACTCATTACTCCTGGAAGAGACTTTAAACAGGAAAAATTAATGACTTTCACAAACAGTATTCACTTTTCTACATTCCTATCCATCACACTCCTTTAAAATGGTGAAAAGAAGTAAACTGTACATTTTGCAATTCTTGTGCCCTGTATGGTGTTTTGCAATTTCTAGGAAGCTGTTTCAGGGAGCTGTCAGTCTGAGTGTTCTACTTGCACCCAGACTGGGCAGAAAAGCTATGTCCACAGAAGGAAAAGATAATATATGTGAAAGAATCTGAGAGGAACCATGGACAAAATTCTAAGAGATGATCGAGATAATTGTGACACTGCTATAGAAAAGTGTATTAAATATTTCCAGCTGTTTGGGTTTTTTTGTTGTTCAGTATTTATCCCTGAGTAAGGGTAGTGACAGACATTAAGTACAGAGCCTGTTATTTTACTTATAATACTTTTTCCTTTAGTAAAACTCATCTGTAGTATCAGTATAGTATCATACTACATCCATTTCATCTGAACTGACATTTTTGATTAAAGTTTCTTTGAGATTCCCTTAATATTAGCTCATTTGTTTCAAAGGGAGAATATTTCTTTCTTTTAGATTTAAAACCAAAATATTTAAAAATAAAATAAGAACTGACAATGTAGGAAGAACTCTGCTATGCCTACTGAAAAAATAGAAAAAAATATAATGCTTTAATCTGTCATGATGTTTCTTTCCAGACTCCTTCTTCCTACATGTAATCATACATATTATGCAAAACCTCCTCCATGTAGCATAGATGTCCCAAAAGAAAAAGTGTAAGGATGAAAGGATTCTTGTCTTTATTACTGCATGTACTGCTGTTCCAATTAATTAATTAATTAATTAAACAAAATTAATTTTGGGTTGTCCAATAACCTAATCACAGTGCTCCCTCCTGATTTGTTGGGTTAGGAGTACACAAATGTAGAACAATGTAACAGATGTCCTGCCTTTGCATAAAAGAAACTGTCCACCATGTATTTCTAACAGTGTCAAGAAAATCTGGAGGGAAATGTCTGGGCCATATGTTTGATGTTACATATCAAACTGGCCTTCTAGATAGAAATATTCAAGCCAAGAGCCTTAGCAATGTCCTTTTCATTTGCTTTACTTGTTCTGTTTTCAGTATACAATAAGCACTCTAGGGGATTGGGAGCTGATGTCTGTCACATGTGAGAGGCAGTAATAGCACTCATCTGCCACTGCAAGTAAAAAATGCAGATTCGGCTGACAAACCATCTAAATATGGCTGAAGGATGGACAGCAACTTGGCAGATCAGATATTAAATATACTACAAACCTTTGTTTAGTTACTCCGTCTTTACTCAAGTGCTGAGCTGAATTCAGCAAACTACACAGGCAGAAAATCATAAAATAGCAAGATAAGCCTATATATTTTACAATGAGCAAAGAATTAAATCTCTTAAAATCTTTTAAATTGCCTCCTCCACTGTAATGTTACATAATTTTTTTACAGCAGGTTGTAGAAGTTCGGTTTCAAAGGCCTACATATTTCGAGTTGTCCTTGAATCCTACTGAGATGAATCAGGCTGATGGACAGTCATTACAAAGAGCCTTATTTCAGCTTGGCAAAGAGGTAATTACAGGGCTTCCAAATGCTCCCAAATGAACAAAATGGACTCAGGTGAACAAAATCCACCTTCTTTTAGAGGAATATTTTATCCATTTAAAAGGAGACTACTGATTTTTCTCACTGAGAAATCTCAAGTCTATATGTCTACAATCTGACTATCTCATATTCAGTAATTTGTTGTCCTGAGTGAATGCTGCTTGAGGGGTTAAGGGATGACAGAGATACTTCTCTCTCTGGGTGAAATATTTCTTAATGCACATGTGGAATATTAACGTCTTTCATTTCTGTCAGCCTTTCTTTACACCTAGCAAAGAGAATGCATTAACACAAAGCATATCAATTTACAGATTGTATTATTTCAAATGACCAGAAGAACTAAATACATGAGTAATACATGTAAACTATGTCTCAGGTTTCAACTAGTAAGCAAAATCATCCCATCCTCCAATCTTGCAAGAAAACAATTCCATCCCAGACATCCAGAGAAGAGAAGAGAACAACCCTGAAAAGGGAGTAACTTAAGTGACAGATGCAGTTGTGGAAACAAAACAAACGGAAAGGCCTTAGACATGCTTGGGTTTGGTAGTGTTGTGTCATTATGTTTGAAAAATATTCCTGCTAAAAATCAAGCTATAGCATAAGAGTATGTTAGCAGTGCACAGAAATCTAAGTCATCTAACTCTACCTAAGTGTGGTAAGGTAGGTTCGACCTATAGAAATGGCTTATTTTATTGACATACAAATTTTCAAGAGGCAAAGGATTCAGCAGCTTTTCTGTAAAGGTCCTTCAAACTAGGGGGAAATGGAAAAATATGTGAGTACACGTCCTGTGTAGTGGGAGATGGCACTTATTTACCAATTTATTTTCCAATTCTGTGCATATTCTTTTTAGTAAAAACACAATCATAATTTTTATTATTAACTACATAAAAATTTTAGCACATATTTTGGAATTTTTCAGAGGGGCTGGAAGAGTGCAGGGTTGACAGAGCCATTGCTAGAAGACATAGGAGCACGGTAAGGTGGGCAGTGATAGCTGCAGGTGGGAGAACAACCTGGTAGAGGAAACAATGCACATGTGTACAACTGGCAAAAACAAGTCCCAGTAAAAGTTTTCAAAACATTAAAATGTAAATGAAGGTTACTGCAGGAAGGGCAAATCAACTAGATGGTTTAATGCTAGAGGAAAGACAATAAAACCATTGTAATTATATACTAAGGATTAATTATTATTACCCCTCTTATTTGTACCCTTACTATGTTGGGGATTTTTATATATCCCTTGAATAAAAGCATTATTTTTAAAATTTCAAATCATGCCTGCACATGGAAGACTTAGATATTTGAGTCACAAAAGCTTAATATAATTATGCCAGGTCTACTTGAGCTGGTATTTTAGAAGCAAGCCCTTAAACATAATTTCAGCTTTTGTTGCTGTCTGTCAATTCCTGCCAGGAGGATTACACAATCTTTTTTAGAAAAAGTTTTTATCAAGTTACAAAATGAATGGAATTATCAGATCAATAATATTCTTTCTAAATTAATCCTTAGACTCCATAGGACAAATTTGGATTGTGGTAGTTCTGCCTAGCCATCAGTCCTGAGAATAAAGTATTTTCTATTCAGTGACATTTGATATAGGAAAGTCATTTGCAGGTTATAGTGAATGTTGATACTGTGGTGTAAATGTAGCCTGGCTGAATCATATGTTGAAAGGGTCAGAAAACTACCTGATTCCCAACACTGAACTTTCCTACAAAGGACTTAGTATAACCATTAATTAAATTAAAAACATCAATTAAAGAAATAATCAATGGGTACAGATTGTTAAATAACTGCTGCTAAACACACAGAGACGGTATTGCATACAAATGTTGAACACTCTTCAACAATTCCTGTTGAAATGACTTAAATGTTTGAAAAAACTGTTCTGAATTGTATTCACAGAAGATGGAGTTTTAACATAGTTGAGAGTTGATAACTTAGAACTCAAGTTAATGATGTTTAAGATTCAAGGATTCGATGTTGAAGAATCTCTTGATGGGTTAGAGGTTACTTTCTTGTGATTGTGTAACTATAGATGTTACTGAAGCCATCAAAGGCTTTTAACAATGCTGAAAAATCACAAGTCTCTGTATCAGGTATAGTGATATTAAGAGGCTAGAGAGTAGAAATCGTTGCAAAAAGAAAAATTTAAAAAAACCTCAACAATACAACAATAACAAAACCAAGGATGAAAAACTGGTTTTTAATAAGAGATTGAATTTCTCCTTGCATTTTTTTATGATGATGGTTTCATTCATGTTGCTCACTGATAGTCTTTCAAAACCTGTTTAAGAAACTGGAGGTCACTTTTCTCACCTGAATAATTTCCTAGAAGAATATCTCATTTTTAAAAAAGGTCTTCCTATTTCAGATATTTTTGCTAAGAAATTGTGTATATATGTAAAAAATTGCAAAGGTAAAGAAATTGTTTCCTTGAAAACCCTAGTTCACAATTCAAGACTCAAAATAATTTTTAAAGTACAAGTTAGAAAAAAAAATATAAATGGAAGAATACACCAGTTATGCTCCAAATAAAGAGAGATTATAAATGTATATGGTAAGAAAGTGTTAAAAGTTTTTTTCATCTAAAATTATGTTTTGAAGGCTTAATATTTATATGCTTTTATGCCTCAAAGGGACAGATTCATGTCTGCTACAGCTCTTTTAAATAGTTATCTGCAGTCCTCACATCATGGTTCTGGTGAAGTTTTTTTCCAGGTCTCAAAACTTTACTTAAAACTAAATCTTCAGATTTCTCTTCCAGTACTTTTTATCAAGCATCGTTATGACTGTGATCCATGAAGCATAATAAACTTTTAATGTTCCCAAAAGGGGAAATGCAAAATATGAATCTAAATTGCTAGAATGATGAATATCTATGAATATATAAACATTTTTAAAACTACAATGATGTTATAGAGAAAAAGATATTTCCCAAGAGTATATGTTCAAATAAGGAAGACTGGACAAAAGAGTTATCTCACAAAGATAGGAAATGTGAATGGCTTTTGAATTAAATAGTTTCCCTAATCTGTGAGAACCTAATAAAGCCTCTTGATGAAGCCAATTGCCAAGACAATCTCTTTTCTGCAAAGTCTGTAAGAAGTAAGTTTAGACTGGAAATACGTGAAAAGATCTTCTTTCCTTTAGGAAGAATCCCTGCCCTTTTCATACTGCTATCATCCTCTGCACATTTTAGTGAGCAGCTTTTTTCTTATCATTTTCTCCAGACCCCCATGACTTTAGAGGTCAAGCTGAAACACTTGCTAAATTAATTAGTACCAGTCATAGCAAGGAGTAGCATAACACTCACCATGTAACCTCGTATATGGGGTAAAAAGGAAAGAGCATCCTTTCTTCTCTACCCCATCTCTGCTTCTAGCTCTTTGTTCTAATCCTTCTGTGCTTAATGTAGGTCTAGCTAGAAGGATTTTGTGCATATTTACCTCTCCCCATAGATTCTTTTCACCCTACCTTCATTGACACATAATCTGGATGTACCTGACATACTTATTTTGTCATTCCTCTAAGTGAAGAGCGGTCTGGATTTCTCAGCACACCAAGTCCAAGATGATTTCTTATAAAACTGGGAAATACGTTTTCAAAATTTTCTCGTTTTCTCAAAGACATGCTTGATCCCACTGAAATGAAAAGTAAATAAAGGAAAACCTTTAATTTAAATCGCTATGATTTGGACACTAGATAGATTCATTTAAGATGCTATCTGAAATTATTTGCATTACTGAATTTTACAAATCATGCCTCTGACACTTGTAACTTAAAATACTTTTACCAGTCTGAAAATTCTTGCTGCTTCAACAGGTATTTTCTATTGCTACTTACTGTGATCTTTGGGAATTTTAATTCCCTCCCCCTTTGCTACTACTTGGCATTATATTATGCAGGTACTTCATATGATGGTTAATTCATACGTAGTTTCAAAGTATAATACAATCATAAATGGTAGAGTCACAGAATATTCTGATTTGGAAGGGACCCACAAGGATTATCAAGTTCAAATCCCCAAGAGTCACACCATATGCCTGAGAGCATTTTCCAAAAACTTCTTGGACTCTGTCAGGCTGCTGCTGTGAACATTTTCCTGAGGAGCCTGTTCCAGTGCCCAGCCACCCTCTGGTGAAGAACCTTTTCCCAATATCCAACCCAAACCTCCCCTGACACAACCTCAGGCCATTCCCTCAGTCCTGTCACTGTCACCACAGAGAAGAGATCAGTGCCTGCTCCTCCCCTTCCCCTTGTGAGGAAGTTGTGACTGCAATGGGATCTCCTCTCAGTCTCCTTTCTTCAAGATGAAGGATCCAAGTGACCTCAGCTGCTCCTTGTAAGGCTTCCATATGGTTAAATGCATGAAGAAAATAGGTAGCTGACCTGTCAGAACTGATATAAATTCTACCGATTAAAAATGCAAGTCAGCAAACATTAAGAGGCAATCTAACACTTTTACATTATTAAACTATTTTGCATATTTATACATATGCATGATTTGCATGCCAGATGAATGTGGAGTAATATACCTATAGCAGAGGCACAGCTACTGACCCAGAGTGGAAATTACTGAGAAGTGCTGTAAAGTTCCCTTTCTAATGATAGTTCTTTCCTGAGAGACAACAGATACTCACTCCACATGATAGGAAATATTGTGACGATGCATGATCCCCAAAAATGCCAGGCCTGTCTACTTCTGGTCCTGCTTGGCCAATTTATCACAAAATTCTTTAAAAAGCTACCAAGAAACAGTCTTTTAGATTTGATAACTAAGTTGAGGGCTTTTTAAATTTGATTTGTGCCAAAGATTAGGAACTGAACAGAAGCTACCCTAAGTCCTGTACTAGAATTACAGCCAGTCTCAATGAATTTATAAAGAGAAAAATGGAACACAACTTGAAAAAAAAAAACCAAAACATAAAGTTATAAGGAACCTTATAAAGGATGTATTTAGCACATCAATGAGAATACATGAGTAGTGACAACTGTCATTGACATTATGAAAAACTGATTATTTTCTTATGATTTTTCTTCTCAGATGCCTGTAAATGTAGCTTCAAAATTCTTAATATTCAATCAAGAAATGTTTTGGAAAATTTATAAAAACCAATACTTTAAAAAGCTTTTTAAAAATTATGAATTGTCTAAAATTATTGAACTGAATTCTGTGAAGTTAACTAGCCATGAGATGCCTTTAAATATGGAAAGCATATATTGAAGGTATCCAAGTTAACCTGTATCAGATATGAATGAGAATTCCACATATAGTCATACATATAAAGTCAAACTTACTGAGAAGGATTATAGTAAGAGCTTTTAGTGCTAAAACCCTCCTCATATCTTTATCTCTGTAGCTTACAGTCATTACAGATTTTTATTGATTTATAAGTGTGAAGTAAGCACAGTGAGTCACACACAGACCTCAGTTTCCTCACATCCCTAGACACTCATTCAGGGCAGATGATGGTTGCATGTGTCTGGAGTTAAGTCTACAGTAATATTTCACACCTCACAGATAAAGTAGGGTAGGTGGGTGGGGTTATTAGTTTTCATATTATGTAGTGGAGCAAGACTGCTTTTACTGGGCTTAATAATTGCTCTCTTTAGGACTCTTTTAACCATAAAGCCTTTTTTTGATCAGTAAGATGTGTTTCACTAAAAGAATGTGTCCTATAATTTTTATCAATCCTGTAATCCTCTTATTAGTCAAGCACAAACAGTCCTGCATAAATTACATCTTAAATTATTATGTTTTATGTAGAGCTATTCCATACACACTTCTATGTAATTTAAGGGCACATTTAAGGCACACATTTAAGGCACACATAAGAGTCTATTAAACTGCAAATTCTTCACAAAATTGTGAGGAATTTTTATCTTATTCTTTCCAGGCACTTTCTAAAGACTCTCAGTAGAATTTTTACTGGTGTTTGTTTTTTTTGTGGGGTTTTTTGTTTTGTTTTTGGTGGTTTTTTGTTTGGTTGGGTTTGTTGTTGTTGTTGTTGTTTGGTTTTTTGGGTTTTTTTGTTGGCTTGTTTTGTTTTTGTTTTGGGGGAGATTTGTTTGATTTGGTTTTGTTGGTTTGGTTGGTTTTTTTCTTTGGCTTGGACTGGGGGGTTTTTGTTGTTGTTTTTGTTTGTTCTGGTTTTTTAATTATTTCCTTTTTTTCCTCTGATTTTTTTTCTCTGGGAAGAATAGGACTCTCTTACTACAGAAGACACAAACACCTGCTTATTACAGTTGGTATCTCTTCTACCTCTAAATGACAATTACATTTGCTCAGGAGAGGTGGAGAGGATTTTTAGAATATTATTATGAACAGTCATGCAATAATTATCATAGTCAAGACAAAATAACCTGTTATTTTGCATAATTCAATTTTTTCTTTTAGCACCAGAACACCAGCTGTTCAGTGCAATCTACAGACTGGGCCTTAGGGATATCATTTTTACCTGCAGTATTTTTATTTTGGGTGATTTGTAGCAACCATTTAAACTCACATCTCTTATGTCAGATGGCTCATAAAAAACAAGCACTTTGTTGTTTTCAGATTGGAATACTCGTGTTTTCTGTTGGTAATATTTATGTCTTTTTCTCAGAAAGGTCACATCTGTGTTCACAATCTTTCACAGGCAGAGCAGGGTTCCGAACATTGGCTTTCCAGCTCAATTCAGTACAATTGCACAGAATTCAATAGTTGTACCTATGTGTGACCTCAGCATCTAGATGTGCACTACAATTAGTGGAGGTCGCCAATGCACTCAGTGTAGCCCAGCCTCATGATGGACACATCTCCAAGCTCCATTAAGCTGGAGTCCCAGCCTCATAGGGAGATATATTTTAGATATTGTAGGCAAGACTCTGTTCTCAAAAAATTGATTTCTTACACATTTTGTGTACTTTATTGCACCCTGTCTGGTCTCCAGCTCCCACCAAGAAAGCCACAGGTCTTCCACAGGTTCTATATTTTATCTTTCAAATGTCTGCAGGTGCCTCAGAACTATTAGGGCATCAATAATGATACTAGACAGATATGCTTAGACAGGTGAATCCCTCATGAGGCTATCTGGATATGAACTCCATTATTCTGGCTGAAAATCTCATTCCCATGCTCATACTGTTTTCAAAGAGATATTAGAGCATGAGGAGTCAAACTATAATTTTTCCGAGCACAGGCTGACAACACCTGTGTTCTGATGACAGATAGTAGTGAAGGCTTATGGAAAACTACAGGAAAAAACTATGTGATGGAAAAGGTACTGAAGTTCTACTGGTAGAGCCAATCTCAATCTTCTTTACAAGACATTTTTAAGGCACAGATAAGTCAAATGTCTCTGACAGTGACTGTAGTGATCCAGAATTAATGCCTGGGCTTGGGTTAGATAATATCTAACCCAATGAAAGTGCATTCCTGCCTTTCATTCATATGTTGCTCAAGTTGTAGACAAGAGAACAGCAGAAACAAAGATTATAGATTTGGGTTTGTTTAGGGTATTCTTTTCTTTTTGTTTTTATACCAAAAAGAAAAAAATCTTCATCAGGTATTTTCCACTTCTGAAAAACATAGTAAGTAGCCCAATGCTCTGAACTTCTATAAAAACGTGGATTAAAATATTAAATTTTAATATGTGGATATTAAATTTTATCATTATGCATCTATAAAATTAAGGTAAGATCTACTACAAAACCTTACAATTTTTGACAATCAATGTAGGTTGGTCTTAAAAAACTCCAAAACTTCAACAACACATCTGATCATAATGGTTATTTACACATATCACTCCTGAAAAAGGAGCACTTATTCACCAAACCCTGATAAGTGAGGTTTTTTTCTTTATTTCAAACAGATATTTAGAACATATATGCACACAACAAGTATAACTTATCTCCTCATGAAAAAGGACTTTACAAGCCTGCAGATAAGCCCTCTTCTTAATTCAGGCTGGTATCAAGATTTCACAAATGATGTAAAATTTATTTGGCCTCTTAGAGACTATCAGCTAAAATATCAGCTAAAGAAATTTCTTTCTTCTCCTTGCCTCAGGGTGCCCAGCCCAGTTTTGAACACAATTACAGTAAAAACCACAAGCTACAACACAAAATGTTCCATATTTAAATATGTATACATTCAGCTTCCTTTTTTTTGTTTCTGGTGTGGCTTGTAGGGAAAAAAATTACTCTTTTCTCCTAGAAAACTATTTATGATTAAACATGGGAAATTCTTATGAAGGAATACAGACTTTTTAACTTGAATATGGTTAATAATTCTGAACACAGTTTCATCATACAAAAAGGAGAAATTTTCAACTGAAGTGCTCACCTAAATCGGGAATCAATTAAGTTATGTGCATCAGTTTAGTCAGAGACCTGTCTGAACTCTTGATCCAGTAACTGTGTCTGGGCTTCAAGATACCAATTTCAAAAGTTTCAATGGTTGTTATATAACCATCCAGCCACCCTCATCACAGGTACATAAGAATTACTAAATCCTTAAGAGTGTGAGTTGAGATTCCTATAATGTTCCCACTAGCACTACTGATTTTCTATAGCTGGAAAGCAATCAGTTTCCTTCTCTCATGGACAATCTCTCCTTTTTATGAAGTACTTTAGTTTATCTCACAAAAAATTAAACTCTGTTTCTTAATGATAGATAGATTTTCACTCAGAAAATGAATCAAACCAATCCTGCCTTCACCACTGTAAACTGGTGAGAAGGGTCTCATGTTCTTTAATCACTTCTAGCTCAAGGTCCTTGACAGAGATCCACTTTATCTTTTTACTTAGTCAGTATTAACTACTGTAACAGAAAATATGCTTTTCTTCACTACACTTTCTTTAGAACCTTCTTTCTGATAGGAAGCTTTATCAGTTAAAAGTGTAATTTCCAGTAACATAGATAGCACCAAAACCTCTATAGCTGTATATACCATTAAATGGATTCAATTTCCAACAAATCCTTTGCTTTCATTTCAGCATTGGTTTTGTAAGGGGTATCTCCCTAGCCTGAAAGTGAGTAAAGTAACTTTTAAATAATTACAGAAATACAATGAAGGGTTTATCACCTCCTATGAATCTATATGAAGTTGTCATGCCTGTCAGTAAACAGAAAGAAACTGTTTTGTAGAATTAGAAAATAAAATGTTATCTTCAGGAATTATAGAGTTTTTTAAAAATCTGGTTGGGGAAGTAGCCTTGACTGATACACTGATACTATACATATATATAAGTCTAGCTAGTGAATCTAGCAGTCTGTGAATCAGAGATGGGATCTGTCTTTACAGCTGTAAAGGAAGGAAGAAGCACTTCTGTAGCATCCCTTATGTGACATTGCTTTCAATGTGGGAAACACACAGTTCAAAGGTGAGAAAAAGATTTCAATGAGCCAAACAGTTATCTTTAGTCCTAATGGAAATAACTCATATTTCTACAGATAATACCAGAGATAACTCACTAAATACACAGTATTTGCCAAAGGAAAAATGCAATGAGGAAATGTGGCTCTTAAGCAGGAAATTTTTCCAAGTGATAATCTCTGCTGCCTTTCATGGATAACATGTAAGCAAACAAGACAAATCCCTTTGTTCCAGCTGCCCAATCCTTGCAAAGCTGCAAAATATCTTCACTCTTTACAATGCTTTTTGTCCACTCAAGGAATCTCTAGTTAGGGTATATGATACTAGGAGGTGAAACACTGGGTATGAGGGTAGTTTTTTATTGTACATGGGCAAGGACATGAAGGAAAGATTGCAAGAAAATATAGGAGCCCAAGGAATATGATGACAGAATCACAGAGTGGTTTGGCTTGGAGGGGTCCTTAAAAATCATTTCCAAACCCTCCATGATGGGCAGGGATGCCACCTGCTAAATCAGGTGGCGCAGGTCCCCATCAAACCAAGCCTCCAGCACTTCCAGCTTCTGGACACCCCCTTCAGTGTCTCAGAACCCTCTAAAGAGCTTCTTCCTAACATGTAAGATAATGGATCAGCTGGACCAGATGTCACTAAGGCACATCGGAGGAACAGGCCAGAAGGAGACAAGATTAAAACTGACAAGAGAACAGTTATAGACATTGCAATGGACTGCTCCAAATGGAGAAGCCTGAAGATATTAATATATTTCTAGAGAACAAACAACAGGAATTTTTAGGAAACTAGATTCAGTGAATTTTATTGAAGATGAAATAATTTGTGAGGGCTTTTTTGGTTTTTTGGGGGTTTTGGGGTTTTTGGGGTTGTTTTTTTCTTTTTTTTTTTTTAATACTATGAAAATGCATTTGCCATTTCTGGTAACTAATAGCTTTTACAAGACAACTTTATGTTTAAATTATAATAGAATGCATAGATCTGGATTATTACTTTATCATTCTCTTCTGTCTTTAATGCATCATATATAATACTGAAGAGTACTTTACTTTGGAAAACATTACTGCAAACAGAGAGTGAGGTAATAAAACAATAATTAAAGAGAAAAATAAGACTCACTAAATCACCTGATGCATTGCACTGCTATTGTACCACTGGTGCCTGAAAGGTCTGATACATTTTGTTCAAAGCAGTAATAATAGTCCTGAACAAATCAGTCTTAGAAAGTTAGCCCAGAGATTGATTTCCATCAGGAAATTTTGTACTCTTCATTCTAATTTTTCTGCCCTTTGTTTCACTCTGTTATTTCATATTAACCTTCATTTATCACCCTAAATCATTGCACTTTCTTCCTTGAATTTTGTCTTCTGAATATTTGTAGATGCTAAGAAGTCTTTTCTCAAAGTGAACTCCTGAGAAGTCATTGTTTCTACTCCACTGATAGGGATTATCTTCTTATACTCTGAACTCTGTCTAAATTGTCAGTATGAGTCTGGAATGAGGTGGCAAACAGAAGAATTCAGCTGGAGGAAACAATTTCAGTTCTATGTTAGAAATTCAGTTCTACGTTAGAAATTCGGTTCTGTGTTAGAGTAGCCACCAGGATGACTAAGGGGCTAGAACATCTCTCATATGAAGAAAGGCTGAGAGAGCTGGGTTGGCTTGAGAAAGGGGTTGACCTCCAGAGACCCGTCCCAGCTCCAGTGATTTTGTGATTCTATACCTTTACAGAAGATGAAAAGCATTATGTCCTTTTTTCTGATACAAATGTGCCCTTGTACAGACCTTGAAGATTTTTTCATGTGTCTTCATTCCAAATTTTTCCTTCCTACTTTTTTACTGAATATCAGTGATTTAGAATCCCCATAATTAATAATTATGCCCCAAATATTTTTCCACAAAAAGATTATGTTGCTTTAATTTCTGATCTTTCATATTTCTTTATTGTATTGCTGTTTCATTGACATTTTTAATGTTTCTTTAATTATCATCTACAAACTTGAATGAGCATGTTCTATTTCACATTTGAAAACTGAACTGCATTTCTCAGCAGTGAATCAGAGTGGTCTTAAAATGTTTCTCCAAGAACTACCAGCTGAGAGTAGAGAAAGGGGAGGAAACAATGAATTCCATGGCATCTTCTACATAACCCTGATCTTTGGTTGTCCCAGGACCTGAATGCCAATATGCACACAAAGGAGTGTTCAAATATTTGGAAGCTTTGGCAGCTCCAAGAAATATTATCTTAATTGGAGACCCACGGCATGAGAGAAAAATATAATTCTTAGCAGAGAGATTTGCAACTTTCTTACTCTGTAAAATATTTATATTTACTTGACAAGTTTGTCAGTTCTTTGTCTTTTTTGTCTATCCATTTTCTTGACATTCAAAATAGGGAAACAACATTTAAAATAGGGAAAAAGCTGCATATAAACATATGTAGTTTACTGTGTATATATTTGAAAAATCCATAATTACTTGGCATACAATTTCTTGCAATGATGCATTCATTATTCTTTATGATTTGGAACCAGCTTTTTTTTATTTTTAATTTTTATTTCTGTACTAATCTTTTCCACTAGTATATTGTTTAAATTTTTAAGAGTCTGCAGCTTGATATGACTTTTTATATTCCAATCTAAATTGGCCTCTGTTGTCTTTTTATCTCTCTTCAGACTTCTCTGGGTTACATTTCAGCTTTTTCTATAATCAAAGCTGAAGTGTCCTTAAAAATGTTCCAATGCATTCTGTTAAAAATCAGCAACAATTAAAATATTAGTGTTTGGAGACTCCTGCTTTGTTAAAAGCCTTTGGATAAACATGATTTCTTTGCCTTCTATGATTTCAATTGCTCTTGCTTTCTCGTATGCCCTTGTCTGCTCTTTTTCTAGCTTGTAGAAATAAACATCTTACCAGCAGAATTAGGATTGCTTTTCAGTTCTTCAGTATTTGTCCCATAGAGATACTGGCTCCACAACAGGGAGCCAGTCCTTGCAGAGTCTTTCTGCACCTTAGTTTCTGTAGAAGAAAACTTGAACATATTTTCCAGAGAATAACCATCAAATATTAAAAAAGACCCTTCATCCTTTTTTTCAGGCTACTCTGTAAGTTTCCTGAAATATACCATGATATATTGACCCTGTGTCCTTGTATTCTTCCTGGACATTACTTTACACTTTCCTCTCTAGACAAAGGTAAAATATATCAATTTAGCTTTCAAGAATATATATATATATTTAGATCCATCCTATTTTTACTGCTACCTGTTATTCAGACTCACTCTTCCCTTTCTGTCTCATCTCTTATAATTTTATTTTTGGAGGGTTTCCCATAATATTGCATTTTTCAGAGGCATTAAAAGCTTCTCACATAAACAAAGATACAGTAAGACCTTTTAAGGTATTGATAAAACTTAGTAGAGGACATTTGACTTATTTTAAAATATCTTTTTAAAGTAAAAATACAGCATTCATTATGTGAAAACATTTTGAGAACTGACTGCTATCTCCACAACAGCCACCCATGCAAAATCTTCATCACTGGGTAGTTTCCCTTGGTTCCAGAGCAGGAAATATGTTTTCACTGTTGTCAAGGAAGAAAACACAATAACAGTAAACTTTCTGACGGCAAAACACTGATAAGAAAGGTAAAGACCGACAGAACAGAAAAGTCAGACTGAATGAATTTGAAAAAATTTTCACTCTTCAAACAAAATTAATTCTAGAAGACCAGGTACAAAGCAATAATATTTCAGAACAAGTAATGCCAGCTAATGGAGTATATATTCTGGAAATACCTAAATTAGCCGTGCAATAAACTCTTAGGTCAATGCCATGCCCACATGATTAAATGTCATACTTATTTTAAAGCAAGGAGAAAGAGCACTGATGATTTTATAATTATATGCCTCACTGATGAGATAGTACAGAAAAAGTCTTCTGGAGTTGCCATTTGTGGGTAAATATCAGTCATAATTGGGAACTGATAAGAAATTTCCTTGTATTGTTCCAATACATCTATGACCAGAAAACCAATACGAAAATTTTTGCTCAGAGGTGGAAAAGGTAATAGTGAATATACCAAATTAAAAGGGAAGCACAAGCAATCACTGTGATTAAAATAATGAACAGGAGAAACCCTGGTTTTTGTATCTGCAAATGCATCATGATTTTTCTGCACGTAGATGTAAAGGAGCAAAGGAGAGTTTAATGGTTCCATGCTTCTTTTGGGAGAGCAGTGAGATGTCTCTATAGATGTTCTGAGTCAACTGTTCTGATATTGAATATTATGAGAGAGAAGTTTAGCCTGAGGAATTATCAAGAGGGCAAGGCAGACAACCTATAAAGCAATCTCCTGACAGTTCTTCACATTGAAGAGTATGAAATTAGACCATGTAGCTCTGAGTCACAGAATCACAGAATCACAGAATCACAGAATAAGCTGAGTTGGAAGGGACTCTCAAGAATCATTGAAGTCCAACTCCTGGCCCTGCAAAGTAATATTCCCCAAGAATCACACCATGTGTCTGAGAGCATTGTCTAAATGATTCTCGAGTTCTGTCAGGCTTGGTGCTGTGTCACTTCCCTGAGGAGCCTCTTCCAGTGCCCAACCACCCTCGGGGTAAGGAACTTCCTTCTAATATCTAGCCTAAACCTCCCCTGACACAACTTCAGGCCATTCCCTCAAGTCCTGTCACCGATCACCACAAAGAAGAGATCAGTGCCTGCCCTTCCTTTTCCCTCATGAGGAAGTTGTGATTGCTATGGGATCTCCTCTCAGTCTCCTCTTTTCCAGGCTGAACAAACCAAGTGACCTCAACCTCTTGTCATACAGCTTTTCCTCAAGGCCCTTCACCATGTTTGCTGCCCTCCTTCAGATGCTGTCTAAAAGTTCAATGTCTTTATGTTGTGACACCCAGAACGGCCTCCAGCACTCAAGGTGAGGCTGTCCCAGCTCAGAGCAGAGAGGACAATCCCCTCCCTTGCCCGGGTGGCCATGCTGTGCCTGATGCACCCCAGGACAGGGCTGGCCCCCCGGGCTGCCAGGGCACTGCTGACTCGCATTCAACTTTCCACTGACCAAGACTCACAGGTCCCTTTCAGCAGCATTTCTTTCCAGAATATCATTCCCCAGCCTGTCCATCCAGGGTTGCTTCATCTCAGGTGCAGAATCTGGCATTTTCCCTTGTTGAACTTTATATGGTTGGTGATTGTCCTGTCCTCTAATTTGCCAAGGTGTCTCTGCAGGATGATGTGAATACTTACTGAGAGTGAGGATTTGATCGTGTTTTGCCTATGCTGAGCTTGGACTGTCGGGTGGAAGGAATAAAAAATACACAGTGTTTCAGTCTGCTTTATTCTACTTATTTCATTACAGTGTTTCCATTTTTTCTGTATATTCACTCACAGCATCTCCAACTGAAACTCAATATGGTTTACATGTTTCTATACTTGAAGGCTCATATTGCTTTAATATTAGTTTGAACTTTATATTTCTTTCTCATTTACGGATTTCACTGCAATGTTTACTCTTTGTTTGTCACATTTTTTTAAAATATAGTCTGTCTATTAGCCTGAATGGCTTACGTACTGATTCCCAATTTTGTCACCTTCCATCTCTCTTGCTTTCACAATCTATCTAACATGTCAACTCTTGTTCTATGCAAAACAAAATAGAACAAGGATTGTGTTATGTGCCCAGGAAACATGTTATGTTTTTTCTTTGAGTGATTTTGCACAGAACTTTTTTGTTTTTCTTGAAGAAACTGAAGAAAACTCAGTATTTCTGAAAGAAGACAGTATATGATCATGTGGAAAGAACCTTTCTTATATACTACTCGTAAAGATGGATATATTTGTCTGCAGCCATGATTATGGGTGGAGAATGGAAGATGAAAAGCACACTTATTTCTGTTCTTTAGTGCCACAACATCACAAGCAGCTGTAAGGCCTGCAATTCTGGACATATCTATTTGGTGTATGTGGAAAAAATTGAAATTGGCAGTCAGACATAGTAACTAGCAGTTTTAGTGCAAAAGTGGCATTGTAAGAAGAACATCATGGATGAACAAAAAACCACATTTATAACTCACCTTACAGTCACCTGCATACAAAGCTGAACTATCATCCTTGTTTGTGTCCCATTCAGCATTGAATGAAGAGATATCAGAGCAGGGACCTGCTTAGAGGAATCCCACAGGATAGGGCTCTAGAAGAGTAGAAAGTCCATGAGACTTGGCCAATATTTAAGCACTACTCCCTCCAATTCAAGACCAGTATATCCCATGATGACGAAATCAGACAAAGGGGATGGGTTGAGCATCAATCTCTAGCAAATATCAAACAGAAGAAAGAAATTTATGGGATGTGGAAAAAGAGACAGTCCACATGGGAGTACTATAGTAACATCATCATGCAGAAATGCAATGGAGAAGTTCAAGGCCCACTCGGAACTGAGGGACATGAAGGACAACAATAAAGGTTTCGACAAGTACATCATCACTAAAAGAAAGATAAGGGAAAATGTAGGGCTGCTGCTGAAGCATGTGGGTGTCCAGGACAGAGAAGGAGGACACAGAGAAGGCTAAAGTATTGAATGCCATCTTTGCCTCAGTCTTTACTGCTAAGCTCACCCCTCAGGAGTCTCAGATCTCAGAGGTAAGAGAAGAAGGCTGGAGAAAAGAAGATTTCCCCTTGGTTGTAGGGGGTTGAGTTACAGGTTAGCTGGGCTGACTAAACATCCATAAATCCATGGGCTGTGATGGGATGCACCCATGGCTGCTGAAGGAGCTTGGGGTTGACCTTGTGGAGAACAGCTGTACAGAGAAAATCCTGAGAGTCTTGGTGGATGAAAAGTTGGCAACTAGCCAGCAGCATGATCTTGTGGCCAGGAGGGCCTGGGGTGAATTGGGAAGAGTATGGCTGGTAAGTCAAGAGAGCTGATCCCTCCCCTATACTCAGCGCAGTCTTAGTGAGGCCACATCTGGATTACTGTGTCCAGTTCTGAGATCCTCAGTACAAGAGAGAAAAGGAACTACTGGAAAGGGTCCTTTGGAGACCACAGAGATGATGAGAGGTCTGGAGTACCTCTTATCAGAAGAGACTGAGGGAGCTGGGCTTGTTTATTCTAAAGAAGAGAAGACTGAGAGGGGATCTCATCAATGCACATAAATATCTCAAAGATGTGGGTCAAGAATATCCTGCCAGACTCTTCAGTGGTGCCCAGAGACAGGATGAGGAGCAGTGTCCAAGAACTAAAACAGAGGAAGTTTTACCTCAACATGAGGAAGAACTTCTTTACATTGAGGGTGGCAAAGCATTGGGACAGCCTGCCCAGGGAGGTAATAGAATCTCCCTCTCTGGACATTCAAAACCCACTTGAACACATTCCTATGTCCCTTGCTCTAGGAGACCCTGCCTTGGCAGAGAGGGTTTGAGTGGGTGAGCTCCAGAAGTGCCTTCCAACCCTAACAATTCTGCGCTAATGTGATTCTGTTAATATCCTAATTCAGAAGTTCAAGCATTAGTTTTAACTTTTGTTTAGGGTGTGTGCTCAATCCTTTGTGAAACAAGCAGCATCTTAGTATTTGGTTATTGTGTTTTGCTTAATAAAGATGAATTTAAGAATATATTTAAAAGGTATGAGTGAACTAGGGTCCAAGATTGATTCAAAAATTCTCTTACTGTTTGAAGAGTTTCACTATTAAAAATGGTAGACATTACTCTGATAATGGTAGACTGTGTGCATGTCTCAATGTATGTATAAATCAAAAATATAAAAAAATATATATGAATGCTCTGAAGTGAAATATTGTCAAAGCAAAAGAGATTGGGCAAAGGGAAGATAAAAATTTTTATTGAAATAGAAGTAAAGGGAGACTTTAAAAGGAAACTGCAAAAACAAGGCTGCCACTACATAAACCAGTGCAGACTGACTTTGAGATCTAGGACACAATCATATATAAGGAAAATATAGAATAAAAATCTTTTTTTTCATAGAACTACTTTTTCCTTCCTTTTTTTTCCTTTATTTTTCCTTGTTTATTGACTACAAAATTTAATATTACTATCTCAGAGTGGGAAGTTTGGCTTACTCTCTGACAAGACTATGAAAAAAAATTAAAATATTTTATAACTTTGCATCTGAAAATATGAGACATCTTCTGTAAGTTTAAACAACATGAAAAAGCTGGGGTCCCAAGTTAAACACATTTGGAAAGACTTGAAGTATTGTTCCTGAATCCTCATGGGTCTTGCACATGTACCCCAGTATTGCTGAGTTTAAATCTGAGACCCTGATTAAGTGTAATTCCCAGTTTTGTATGTATCAAGTAAGGTATGATGTTTTGTATTATTACTTCTGCTTCCAAAAAAGCACTAATAATTCTGTTGGGTTTTTTTTAACTTTTCTGCTGTAAATCAGAACTGAGAAATAAAGGGAGAAGAAAAGCTTTCTTTAAAAACAGCAAAACAAACAATAGCCAAAAATAGAAAACAAACAAACAAAAAAAAAAGCTTCAACATCACGATTTTTCTCTTCTCCTCCTATAGGTTTGATTTCTGAAAACAC
Source organism: Prinia subflava (assembly GCF_021018805.1). NCBI lineage: Eukaryota > Metazoa > Chordata > Aves > Passeriformes > Cisticolidae > Prinia > Prinia subflava. Next base: position 64,478,795 of record NC_086249.1, read on the forward strand.
TCTGACAAAATTTCTCTAGTAAAATTTACTGAGAGACAATGAATTCTTTGGGGGAAGCTTTTTTGCAAGAATTTCACTTTATATTAATACGAACACTGTGTTATATATATTAGAAAGTACGTATCTTCTCAGTCGTAACTATGAAACAAAAACTAAGCTTTGAATCATCACAATGGAAAAGAGGTAAAACACAAAGTGGGAGATCAGTCCCCAAAGTTATGCCATGACTTTAGATATGTTACATAAGGAGAAAGAACCTGAAAAACAATCAAATTTATTAATTTTTGTGAATTCTTAGTGAAAGTCTATCAGCTCTAAACTTTCTCAAGATGCAAGCTATATATTTTTTCAGTTTTTGGTTAGGGGTTGTATTTTTTTCGTTAGGGGTTTTTTGTTGGTTTGGTTTGGTTATGTTCTTTCCTAGTTAGTTAACAAATGTATCAGGTACTACGTTGAATGCTTCAGCTAATTAGAAATGCCTGAGAATAGAACCTAAAGATAAGAAAATGTGCACTGTGGGGCAAAGATGCCTAGTTTTACTGCCCTTCCAACTGTATGTTTTCAGAAGTAGCTTACAACTGCAGCAGTGTAGAACTTGTGATAATAAAAACTTTAGGGCTTACAAAATGTCATTAAAAGCTCATGGACTATTTCTACAAAAAGTCATGAATTATTTATGAAGCAAGTTTCAGAAGTAGGTTTTCTGTTCTGCTTCCATTTATATGTCTCAGGGTCATCAATTTCAGTTTATTTTAACATATGAAAGGTAATCTTCCAGTTTTTCACTATAAAGTAATAAATTTTGAGCATAGTTTCAGAAAAAAAAAACCCAACCATTTATGATATATATAAAAAATGTTTATTAATTAAACATACAAATTTTAAAAGAACAAACTTTTAAGTGTCCACAGCTTCAAGACAGCTTAAAATTGGTGAGAGCTTAAATGATTCATTCCTGTTTCATCTGAAAATTAAAGTTGAATAAACAATTTGCAGCTAATTTTTTTTTCCTAGTGAAATCATCCCCTTCTTCTCTTTGAAAATTGAGTAACAATATCTGGGTCCTTCAGTGGGTTGATCTTGGTGGGATTCCAGTGTCCACCAAGCTGCTCTATCCCTTTCCCTTCTCAGCAGGACAAAGCAGAAAAAAAAATCTTTGAGACAAAGGCAGCTTAACAAAGTAAAGAAAAAGCAATGCTTTTAGGCAAAAGAGAGAGAGATTAATTCTCTATTTCCCCAGTCACTTCCTAGGAAGCAGGGCCTCAATGGGCATAGCAGTAGCTCCAGAAGAAAAATACCTTAATGACAGATGCCTTACTAAAATGCCCACTGCATTCTTTCTTTCTCCTAATGTTTCATGCTGGGCACGATATCGTCTGGTAGGAGGACCTCTCTGGTCAGCCTGGGTCAGCTGCTCCAGCTGTGTTCCTCTCAGCCTTGCTCACCCTCAGCCTGAGGGCCATTGGAGGGCAAGTTAGAGGAGACAGCACTGATGATATGTGCAACACTGCTCAGCAGTCTCCAAAACACTGGAGTGTTACCAGCACTGTTCTAGTTGGTAACTAGCACAAAGCACAGCAGTGTAAATGTTGTGACGAGGAAAGTTAACTCCTTCCCAGACTGGCTCAATACAGTTTCCTGCTAAGAGAAATAAAAGGTTGTCGGCTAGAGGCTTCCACCATATCAGCACATGAATAAAAAGGGCTGAGTTTCTGTGCACTAAAATGCTACTGCCTCACATGCTGTTGGACAGATCAATCACACCCCATCCTTACAGCCTAGAAATATTTTTAAAAATATTTATTTTTCTCTAGCAGAACTTTGGAACCAACAAGTGCAGAGGCATCTCCATCACACACCAAAAAGTAAAAACTGTTCTAAAAGGTGATGAAAAGTGTTTTCATCACTGAAATGTTAGCAACTGCATGTATGAGACAGTTTTCAAGTTGTGGCTTTGAACCATTGAACCAGAAAATTAATGAAGGAATGAAGGACAAGAGAAGCCTAAGTTGGAGGAGAGAATCTCAGTGTTTGTGAACTGAAAGGGCAAGCTGGTCAGTTAATGTAGTGGGAGGGGTAAGAGAGTTTCTATTTGCATTTTAGTGCAGACAGTGTATCTCAGATCATCTGTGTAGATTCCCTTTTAGAGAACATGGGGAGCAGTTACAACTTCTACAGTATAACTCATTTTAGGGGGATCAGCTAAATTTGATCAGATGAATTATGCAACAGATGCACATATTTCTCTCAGTTGAACAGAAATGGAGCTAAGGGCAGACATTCCAACTGTAGATGTTTAAAGCCAAGTAAGATGAATCCCACCTGGGGTCTTCACCTTCAGAATATTCACAAACTTGTAACTTGTCTTTTAAGATTGAATCAAAAATCTCAACTAATATTAGCCAGCAATTGTGAAAATTGTAGCATATGGTAATGAATCATCAGTTGCTGACTACTGTTGAGTCACTGCACATGTAAACAACATACTGTTTACCACTTCTAGAATAACCAATTCTTAATATCTATTCAAATAATAAAAAGTTTTGGTAACAAAACAATGAAGACAAATCACTGAATAATGTCAATTTTACGGGGTAGCACTCCTGGTATGAGTTGGCTAAGCTAATATCACTGGCCAAAATATTTTTTGGGACTCAAATCATTTTCACCTATCAGTCACAACAAGAAAGTATCAGGTTATACACAATTGAACCGAATGCAGAAAGAACCTGAATTTTCTAGCTCAAACACTGAATTCTCTGCCTCAATGTTGCAGTTATTTACCTACATCTAGCTAGGTATTTAAAGCCAATATCAGAAATGGAAGGGCAGGGAGAGGAGGGAGGGAGGGAGGGAGGGAGGGAGAAGCAGCCAGAAGCTAAAAATCTATTGCTAAGCTTAATGTAGTCACCTTTCCTGCTCAGCACAGGATAGAGTTTCTCTAAGTAAATATGTGTTCTTTAACAAGAAAAGAAAACTAGACCTGGTATGAATCAAAGACTATCACAGGCTGAAAGGGACCTGCTCCTTGCAGCGGGGCTGCTCTGCAGCCTGTCATCCCTGAATTTGTATGTACAACCAGGATTACCCTGCCCAACATGCAGAATCTGGCATTTTCTCTTGTTGAATTTCAGATGGTCAAAAAATAATAGAATCACAGAATCACAGAGTCATAGAATGGTTTGGAATGGAACTTAAAAGTCATCTAATTCCAACCACCCTACCACAGGTAGAGATGCCACCCACTAAATTATATAATTTTTCAACTCCCTACTCTATCCAGATCTTTCAATAAGGCCTCTTTACCCTTGAGCAAATCCATAGCTCCTCCTAATTTAGTACCATCAGCAAAATTAATATACATTTGACTCCAGCCTCCAGATCATTTACAAAGGAAAGAGAAATAAAAAGGGAATGAAAAGAATGAAAATAAAAATTTTCTTGATAAATATTATTTTAAGTGCCATGAGAAATGAAAGTTTTAGTCTTTTGGTTGAAGAAAACAAAACAGTGAAGTCAATTTATAAATTTTATTACAGGTGGTGTTAGTTTAATTTAATATAGCACTAATAATTTCTTCAGTTATTTCTATAGTCATTTGACTATACATACTATTTCAAATAAAAAGTAACTCTTTGCTATGGTTCTTTTTTTAATACTGTGAAGGATGTGATAAAGGTCTATTTCTAACTGTGGTTATCTTCCTATATTGAAGTCTTTACTCCTGAAATGAGAGAATCAAATACCGTATACAGTATGCAAGCCACTTCTTTAGGGAGCTCAGTCCAGCATGAGCATTCAGTTCTCAAGGAAAAAAAAAAAAAAAAAAAAAGCTGAAAAAATGGCTTGAACCACACAGTAAAACTTCTTTCTTCTCCTCTTTTAAGTTATATTTTTCACTTGGAAGCTTTTAGGTAAGCAGAAAACTTTCTAGAAATAGCATGACTGCAAGCTTAATAACTTAGTCAGATACCCACAAGAAGAGTTAAACACCACAGTGCTAAACGATGATGCCTGCTAGAACCCCAGCTTGTCAAAGAACATTTCAAATAGTTTTAAATTGCAAGTTTGGGAAGTGTTCTTCCAGCCTGATGCATAAAAAGGATTGTCTGGTCAAAGAAATGGAATGCTGTATGCACATACTACAGTATTCCATGGATCTGCATTAAACTATCAATCCACCTCCATTATAAATAATAGGCAGAAATATATGCAAAATTTAACATGGAGATACAAACAATATAATAATGAACAAAGTTACATTTTATTTTTATGTCTCCATTCAGAATTGTAAACTGTTTTTATTCTTCCACATTGATGAATTACTTGAGTGTACTACAATTATAACTAGACATCTAGAAGTTGATCTATTTGCTTTACAAAAAACCATAAAAATATGTAAAAATATATTAAAAAAAAACCTTTCAGGGATGGAATTTTTAATATCAGATGAGAAGTCTACACAATTTTGAATTCATATAATCCAAGTTCTGTAAACTTTACTTTACTCTAATGTTCTATTTGATGTCCACTGCAACTACAGAGTCTGAAATCCATAAATTGCACAAGTTTGCTCTGTAATGCTGCAACACCCTGTAATTATTTCAGACTGTTTCATCAATGACTGCAGTTTGGTTCTTCACAATATTTCTTTCTTAAATCCTGGCAGGCACATGGAAGTTTGTTTTCAGTATACCAGCTTAAAGGCTGTAGACAATTTCAAAAAATCTGCATATTCAATCACTATTCCTTCACTCTTTGATATACTGCCAAAATTTCTCTAAGACATCCCTATAGAATTCTAACGACACTGTCAACCTGTTGCATATAACTGACAGTTTTAACCTTTATGTTTTGAGAAACATTCAATAGTTTTTCCCATAACACTTCCCCAAAATAACTGGTTTTGTATTTATGGATGATGGGCCTCAACCAGCCTCCCGCGTGCCAGGATATTCAAAGCTGCAATATAACACACAGTGAAATAGAGAATTATATGACATAGATTTCACTATCTGGCATGGGAGCATGATGTTTTTAGATCATCTAAAATTATTTTTCAACTAAGAATATTTCATTAGATGGTTGTTTATACAGCCATGACACTCTTCATTATACAGAAACATGGAAAAACAACCCTAAAGTTCAAACCATACACACTTCAGGCACATCTATGTAGCTGTGTACAAAGACATTTTGTAATGATTCCAAAATACTTAATCTTTGTGGCAACTTAGTCCTATAAATACTATAGCTACATTTAAATAGCAATGAGCTGAAATCTGTAAGTTCAATTTACAGGGAAAGCGTACAAGGGTGCAGCACAATTTCATATTCACAATAGTGATTAATATGTAGGCTTCAGGTAGGAGGTGATCCAGACATTCTTGTACAATGCCTTTAATACATGCCAGCTCTTCACTAACTCAGAAATTTTTCTACTGGACTTCATTTTGTTAATTGTCTTCTGATATGATTCTTAGTTTTTAAGAGAATTTAAAAGATAATATGGTTTGAAATTTTTGTTAAGGTAAGTTTCTTGGGTCACATAAATAAAGTAACCCCTTGAATTTTAACAGAGCTGTATCAATTCAGTTCTGTCATTCACTTACTGAAGTTTACAAGTTTATTTTAGTTTACAAGTTTATTTTAATTTGCATTACCATAAACAAGGTTTTGCTTAGAAATCTAAAACTAGAAACAAGTTGTCAGTGGTTTTCATTATCATTACGTTCTTTATTACAGTAAACTTTTTTGAATTACAGACTGCAAAAGTGGAATATGATAAATTGATTGGAAATGTTTTTTTCGTGTGGTTTTAGTGATTTAAAACAGACTGGTATACAAGAAAAACAGTGATAGCGAAGAATCCAGGGACAATTTTCAAAAAAAAATGCAAATTCACAGAGAGACGCCTGTTAGGAATGATCAAGATAAAACTTATAACTCTCAAGGGGTCTAGTGAAAACCTCAGTCAGTGAGTGTTCATGTCCTCTTATAGGTAACTTTTCTTTAAATCTGTCTGACAGTTCTTAAAAACTGAGACAGACTTTTTTTAAAGTGATTTCTTTAAAAAGATTACCTTGATCTAGTCTCTTAATTCATAAGAACCTCTTTTAAGCTCTACAGTAAAGAAAGCCAACAGATGAGTGAAGTTACCCTGCTGCTCTATTGTCTTGACACTGCCAGACTGGTAGTTCTTCTCTCACTAACTTTGGAAGAGTGACTTCTAACTCTGAGTAACCAGAGAGGAGGCTGAAACAAAACAATAAAAAAAGGAACCATATAATGGGGGAAGGAAGGTACACTTCAGGCAAAAAGGCTTGAGTGGACAGTTGCTTTTGTTCCAGGAACCTGGTGTTCTGATGAGCCATTGGTGCTTGAACAGCTCATGACTGATGGTGCACAGCAGAAGCCAAGTCATTTGAACTATGAGTTGGCTGTCTGAGAAGGAAATCTGAACACAGACATGCTCAGCTGCTTGACTGCAGTGCAGGGACTCCCTCAGCTCACCAAATCCATACACTGTAAACAAATGTACTGAAAGCAAACAAACGTGACAGACTCTTATTGCCACCTCTAACCTTGTCAACTTCTTCAACTGGCAGATGGATTAATCCACTTGGTGTATTTTACTTGAAACTAACACTGTAGGGGCAAGAGCAGTGTAACTGAATATGTAAAATCAATCCTTACTGGAATTGTTGAACTATCAGGACATTAACATTTCTGTGTCAAATTATGTGATAAGTGAGTAGTCAGGAAAAGTGAAAGCAGGAATACTTCAATTTTATCCTTTTTCTGCCAGCATGCATATCTTATTTCTGCTAAAACAATCTATAGAATACTTTCTGGTTGTCTACAGAAAGCTTAAGGTATTTTTATGCATCATTAAATAATCTAACAACCTATTTCCTCATATCTTTACCTATTTCAACACTTCCAGCTACTTGGGCTGAATCTGTTATACTATTGGCTTTTTTATCATCAGGCATTTGACATGCTCAAGTGTATGAATGCAATCAGCTGAGTGCTGCTTATTTTCTGAAAGTACATGAATAGTATTTGCTTAACCAAAGAAACTACAGTTGGAATTCATAGACTGTGCTTTAAACCCAGGGTAGTATTTTTTCAGCTACACCATTTTAATGGAGACTAATTGTTTTTCTATAACCTGAAACCTTTTAAAAGAAAGTTCTCAATGCCCATACAGAGGTAACTAATATGAGAAAGAGTTTCAACATTTGGTACTCAATCCAAAATTATATTTCAAACTAAATTTTTGCTAATGGACTTGTCAAAATCCCCATGATGCAGAGAAGGAGAAGATATTGTGTACAAACCTGAATTCCTACTTCTGGCAAAAAGTCTTGAGTCTAATGAAAATATCTGAAGGAAAAATGCAGTGGTGGACCTTTTTAGATAGAATATTATGGACTGATAAATATAAATCACAAAGCTATTATTCACAGAATGTCTATTTTCTATTGATAGATCTAATCTCATTTGGGAAGGAGGGTGGGGCTGGAAAGGGGTAAAGGAATGGCCTACCTTCATTTTTGTGAAAAAGCCACAATCTGTCCAGAGCTTGTTTTCCTTGGCTGAAGCACGACTTTGCCTAGTAACTACTGTTATTAGGTTGTGTTTCTTTCCTTGCTTTCAAATATTTTATCCAGCTCAGCACAAGCTTTAAGACCCCAGAGGGACCTAAAACTTCCGAGAGCTTTAGCAAAAATAAATGCCTCAAACTAAAAAGCACCTCAACAGGTAAGTTATTTGAAGTTGGTTTCTTTCAAAGAGAATTTCATCTCTTAAGGTGAGCCAACATTTTAGAAACATTTTATATATCCATCATCAAAATCAAATTAATAAATTCTCTAACATCTCTGTAAAACCATGACAAATTAACTCTTGTTACTGATCTGAGAGACTTGCAAATATTTTTCTTGACATTTCTTTCACCTTTTTTCATTTTGCAAAAATATTTTTTTCTGCTTACTTAATATACCTAAAATGTTTTCATTGCATAGGTTTCAGAATCATTTCACTATTAGTGTGGTTTTTGATTTTTCTCAGCATCATTGAAAATGTCTGAATGTATTTGGGATAGTATTTGTCAACTAATGCTTCAAGAGCATAATAGGGAAAACCAGATAATTTTTGTTGATGAATTTTCTTCCTCCTGAGGAAGAAATTCAGTTTAAATATTTAGGGAAGAAATTTTTTCTTTTTCATGGTGATATAAGGATACAAAGCAATGTCACTGAAAATAGATATATTCTGCCTAAAATGCAAGCACAGGATAATCTGAACTACAAGAAGGCATTGAAGAACAATGCTTTTCAGCACAGGAGGTCAAAGAGACAAAGGTACTGCATGCTTTAACAGATCCATGCAAGAAAACCCTTCATCCGTTCCTTTGTGAAGAAGCCATCACCTTCAGTGTATAAACAGGCAATCAGATGCAACTCAGAAAGTGGAAAGCTTATTTTTCTCTGGCAAAGCAACTGTCATACAAGAGTAATAGTTTTATTCCTTTAAAGTAAAAGAGGAGTCAGTCTTGCTCAGGTAATAATGAATTTTTTTTAACCCACTCTATTTACTTTGGCAAAGGCAATTAACATTTTCCAGAAGTGGAACACTTCATCATAGGTCAAAGAAGGCTCACACATAAAAGACAAAATGTTTGCAAAGATTGGACTAATCTCATCCACCTCGTTAAAAGACTATTTTGAAATTAATGTCTTCATACATATTAAATTTATTGTGCATTAGTGAATAGAGTTTCATTTTTGTAATTGTTTTGTGGGAAGCTGAATTAAGGAAAAATTATATATTTTGAATAAAAGAAAAAATTATAAGCTTATTTTTCTCTTCCTCAAAGTAGAATACCCTATAATTCAATTACATTTATAGGTTTATAAAAATTGTCCTGGATAATTCCAAGGAAAACTGTCTTTTGTAGGATATCAGTATTACAAGAAAATCCAGAAAAGTAAAGAAAGTGAGCCCCCTTGTGTCCTGATTCTCATCTAATAAAACTGCCATTCAGAGGTCCTAACAAAATACTTTGGAGATAATTACATTTTCTATAATCAAGTGTGATAGATAGTAGACAATCCTAAATGCTCATCAAATCAATAGATAGATTTTTTTGGCATAAGTTAGCATATCTTGGTTTTACTCATAGATTAAATAGAAATATGTGCTTCTCTTCAGTCTCTAAATTGAGAGTGTTATCTCAGATAATTCATGGTCTAGAAAGTCTCATTGATTTTTTTAACTGAAAATGAAACCTATCATTTCACTTTCAGAATATATTTTGGTGACAGATATAGCAATTTACAGTTGGATTTTTAAACTGTGTTCTTGAGTCTGTAAGATAAATATTGCTTGTTAAAAATTTCCAAATATAAATTTCTGACTTTTGTAGACCAAATTGTGCATGAATTTTTTCTGATACCATAATATACATGGTCACTGACAAAATTTCTCTTCTTGAAATACTTATTATCTAGAAAAATTATAATAATAATAAAAAATCTGACAACCCGTATGGTAAAGCTGACTGGCTAAAAAAACTGCTCTATTTTGTGGGTTTGGGATTGGTTTTGGGTTTTTTGGTGGTTTGCTTGGGGTTTTTTTTGGTTTTTTGGGTTTTTGTGGGGGGGGTTTTTTGTGGGTTTTGTTTGTTTGTTTGTTTGTTTGTTTGTTTTTGTTTTTGTTTTTTGGGGTTTTTTTAATGTAACTGAAGAGAATTTACTTTGGAAAAGAAGATAATCCATAAGCACTCAGACAGCTTCAGGCAGAAAGCAAGATGTCTGGAAGAGAATGAAGGGAAAGAGAGAGGAAAAATATTAGAAAAAGACTGTCAGGCCCTCAAGATAAATTCATAAGCAATAAGGAAAAGAAATTAATGACTTTACAAGATAAGGAAGTAGCTTATACATAAAGGAAAAACTATCATCCTATCTCACTTAGGAGAAAAATTATAAAAAGCCTGGTGGCAATGACTTAGTAGTGCTAGATAAAAATACAGCTGCTCTAGATTCCTCAGCAATGTGATTTTCTCATGAGGGAATAGGGGCACAAGAGGAATCAGCCACTCTACTCTTAGCTAAAATAGTTGACCTCCACTTGTCTTTCCTCTATGCTTTTGCTATAATTAATTCTGTACAGACACAGGTACAGTAAGCCACAGGTGATAGACACCTTGTGTAAAGCATAGATCTCTTCTCACTGAGGGTTCCATTTACTGCATTAACTATCCTTTCCACAGAACTTGGAAAACTTGGGATATTTTCAAAAGTAAAACACTTTAATAATTCATGGGGCACTAGTAAAAGAAACAAGTAAATACCCCAATACTTGGTTCCTAAGGCAATCATGCAAATATTTTGACCCTTTTCATATTATATGAACATTCTGATGGGAAGTTTGGCTGCTGTAGCCACACAGACCTACAAAAGAAACATACATATCTCAAACAGGCAGATCACCTGTTGTATCATGTTATCACCACAGTACCAAACTGCTCCCATAGTCATAGCTCAGTTGAGAAGGCTTGGAAGTGGAAGGCTGAATGAAAATAGAAAGACTGGCCTCTGGCTTAGACATAAACTGAAGTTTTTGTGAGAACAGGACACTTTCTTCAAGGCTGCCTCCAAGAGATTTTTCTTCATTACTAATGCCAGGAGCTATGCCAGGTCCTGTAAGCACCCTGGCTGTGTCCAGCCATGGACTTTGTGATACCAGCCCTATGGTGCATCTTCTGCTCTTGCAACTCCCAGAACCTCATTACGGGATAAGCAACGCACTTCTCCTGTGAGCCACAAACTTATCACTAGTCCAACTAAGATCTTAAAAGACTAAGGGTCCACATAATCTAATTATTACAGAAAGCCTCATTAATCATCTGCTTACAACTTTTAAAGAGAAAATCCTTAGATTCTACCATTTGTTCCCTAGTATTGCACTTCCCAGTCCAGTACTTCTTGGGGGCATTTTATGCTGACCATTTCAGCCATCCTCAGGAAGGCCAGGGCCCTCTGCAATGAGTGGGGCAAATGCAGAGGCATGGTCCCACTGCTTTCCTGTTTGGGTCTCTGAAGGCATATTTCTTTTCCCTCCCTGCCACTTCCTCCTGGAGACCCCCTTGGGGGAGCTCAGTAAGTGTCCCTAAACCCAGTGACACAGCGGGCAGATTTTCTCTGTTTGTTTGCCAGCAAGAGATAATTAATTGGTCCTCCTTAAACTTCAGACTTTTTTATGCATGATGTGCATACTTTTGTTCCTAAGAATCACACCTTGCTTTTTTCCCTATTACTCATAGCCTCAGGACTACTATTGCATTTGTACATGTATGTCCATACTGGATCAACCCAATAAACTTTCTCCTTAAGTGACCCCTTGAGGACACCTATGAAGAACAATATCTAAACATATAATGCAGTTCCCACTACTCTGGCAGTCTAAGATTGTTTTCAGCTCCCAAACAACATCCATGGATTGAGGATTGTCTCAGACCTGTTAAATCTTCTTTATAGTGACCAACAATTGATTAGGCCTTGAATACTTGTTCAAACATCTCGAACCTTGAAAGCTTGAACCTGCAATTCCCTTTGGCAGTGTTCCACAGGCTATGGGTAAGCACTATCCTTCAATGCTTTTCTAGCTCTTGTCTAGAAAAGACAAATTATCTTCTACCCACCCTCTTGATGATGTTCATTTTTCAATTCTTTGCAACATGCTTCCAAAACTGGGTCAGACTTCAAAATATTTAAGTAGATAGAAACCCTCTAGATATTTAGAAACTGTTGTGCGTGTAAGTCATGCCACAGAAATCCCACTAGATGACTTGCTGTATCTTGATATGTCTAAACACCTATAAAAATCTGACCAAAATGTGGAAAATTATGAAAAGCAGAAGACATATCTCACTTCTGTTAGCAGTACATCTTACTTTAAGCTATTATAATGAAATGGGCTTGCATCAGGCTGACTGAATTTACAATGTGACTGAACTGTTGCTAGGATCAGAGAGACAATTCTTCTCAAAGAGAATATTGTCAGATAATATTTCTGAGCTTCCTTTCACTGTGGAGGCATTTTGTCTCCCCATATCATTTATAAATTACATTGATTTAAAACTGAAACAGAATCACGAGCACTAGGTTATACTGTGCCTCGGCCCTCAGCCCCTGTCCTTCCAATTATAAGTTACCTAGGAATTCTGATGACTGTGGAGGCATTACAAAATATAGCTGATAATGTCGTTTTGGAGATTTAGTGTTGTTTCCTTTTTTAAAATTTAACCTGGACAGATATTTAGATCTACACATTTCTAATGCTGAGCCAATGCATAAAAATCAAATAAAACTTTCAAGAGTTTAATGGTTCTGTAGCCAGCATGTAACTCTCCCTGAGGCATCACATGTCTAGAATCTGTCTTTTGTGGTTGTATAGTATTTTTTAATGCTTTTTTTATGACTCTAAATTAAGAATGATCTCATACGACCACTCCTTGTTTCCAGAAGGAGTATAATGTCCCAAATATTGCATTTTAAGTACCATGCACATTACCTGTGTAAGTCTTGTTAACCTTTTTTACTGGTAGTCTTTTTTTGTTCTCTACTTTTAAGCCTTTAATACTGTGACAAAATACTAGTATAATTCCCAGTACTAGACTTTAGTAATTGTCACAGAATTCCTCATTATCCAAATAATTATGCACTCTGGTAGGCCATCTAAGCCCCATTATTCTCTGTACTACATATGTAGCTAAACCAAATTTTTAAAATCTCTTTCAGGGAAACATTACATAGATAATATCACTGGGTTTTCTTCTTTTTTAATTAGTTTACAATCTTAATTGCACTACATTTTGACAAAAAAAAAAAAAGAATATATATGCAAGTTGTTAACATGTCAGTCATTAAAAATGTTTATAATCAAGTTAAAATAATAAATTGTATGTTATTTTCTTTTATCAGAAAATAAATTGACAGGTTTCTTTAAAGAAGTCACTAGTTAAGCAGTGATAATATTTTCAGTCCCCTTTTTCCTTTTCTCCGTAAAGAAAGCAGTGCTTACTGGCCAAGGCATTTGACTTTATGCACTATGTTCTGTCCTAAATAAGAGAAATAACAGCAATACCAGAAACTGAGCAGAAGCTGAAGATACGTGCAATGGCTGAATGAATGGATGGATATTTAGGTATGCAGAAAAGCTGTTGGATCCCTGTGTACAAAGAATATGAGCAATAGGACAATGTCCAGATGACAGGCACTGACAAGCAGAGTATGCAGGGGTCAGTAGTGAGGCCTGTTTTTTCAATATCCATGAACTGAACAACCATAGAAGTGCAACAGCAGGAAAGCTTTTAAGGGCACTAAACTGGGTGGAGTGGCTGACAAAATACATGGCAAAGTGTCCATTCAGAGTGACCTCAGTAAGCAGGGGTCTGGATCAACAGAAACATCATGAGATTCAAGAATGGTGAAATCACAGAATCACGTATTTTGGAAGGGACCTCTTGCGGTTATCCAGTCCAGCTCCCCAGTTCAGGCAGAGTCATATTGAGAATGTTTTCTGAGAGTCTTCCTTCCCCAGGCTGAACAGTACCAGCTTTCAGGCTCTTCTCATGCGAAAGATGTTCCAGTTCCTTACCACAAAGACTTTATGCCGGACTAACTTCAGTAAGTCTATGTCTTTCTCATACGCAGCAGTTCAGAACTGAACATGGTACTTCAGATGCAGTCCCGCCAGAGCTTAGTGGAAAAGGATTGCCTCTTCTGAACTGATGGTAGCACTCTCCTTAATGCAGTCCTGGACACTTTTGGCCTTCTTTGCTATGAGAAAGGATTTCTGCTCTCCAGAACCCTAAAGTTCTCTGTAGGGCTGAGAAGTGCTTTCCAGACACTTGGCACTCAGAGAATCATGGTGTCTGGAGTTATTAAACCAGGAAGAGAACTTTGCTTTTCCGTTTGCTGAACTTGACAAGATTCTTCTCAGCCCATTTCTCTAGCCTGTCTAAGCCCCTGTGGATGATAATACAACCATCCATCAGCTATTCCTCACAGTTTTGTATTATCTGTGAGAGCTTGCTGAGGGTTTGCTCTGTCTCAGCATCCTGGTCTCTAATGAAGGTATTGACATATTGTCCTTGGTATCAATCCCTAGGCTATACCACTAGTTACTTGCCTCCAGCCAGATTTTTTGATTCTGATCAAAACTAAATATGTCTGTTATTTACTCAGTTTTCAATGCACCTCGCTGTGTACTTACATAACTCAGTTTGTTGCTTATATTTGAGGATGTTGTGGAAAACAGTGACAAATGCTTTACCAGTCTAGATAAGCTTCATCCAAAGCTGAATTTGATCTATATTCAAGAAGCTTTAGTTTTTTTCCAGAAGACACATGTTCAGTACTCCTTAGAATTCTGGTTCTTTTATTGCCTTAGGTTTCTCAAACAAAAGTCAAGGAACTTCCATCAGTAGGTAATTGACAAACTTTTGAACAAGACATTCTTTTACTTGCAAAAGTTTGTCAGGATTTCAATGCTAGTATTACGATGGAAAAGTATATGCACCACATCTTAAGGAAAAAACAGACCATTACTATTATTTATATATGTGAACTTATCAACAATTCAGGGTGTTTACAGTCTCATTTAAATTAAAAAAGAGATAAGTAAACTTCTTTCTCTTTCTGTTTATTCAGATATAGCTAACATTCCAAAGGTCCAGCTCACTAAATTTCAGCAACGACCACCAAATTCTCTCCAGTTTCAGAATACACATGGGATGAGATTCCTGTGTAAACAGAAGGAGCTAACACTGATTCATACAGATACTGCACGCAGTGTGTGATTCATGTAGAATTCACAGTTGCAGGATGTTGTGAACTCAAAAAGTATGTTTGAGTTCAAGTAAGGACAAGTAGACAAATTAATGAGAGTAAAGGGCATGTAGATAGAGAAAGTGGGCAAAATGGAATATCTTGCTCAGGAAAGTAAGAAATCTCAGTCTTCTAAAAATCAAAAAGTTGTATGATGTCAGGATGAGTCTGTACATCTTCTGTTGGTTATTAGTATCACTAATATTTTGTATTTTAGTCTTACCAATATCATGGTTTATTGCTCTTATGCTTAATAGAAAAAAAACCCAAAACATTAAGAGAGCTTGAGTAATATTGTTGAATTCCTTAGGACTACTGAAATACTACAGGTTAAGAATGTGCATAAATAGGGCATGGGATATGAGCCTTTCTCTTGTTTAAAGCACAAGTATTTATTTGTTCAAAAACTATTGTAAATCAAAAATTTTATAACATCAAAATTCTACATTGTAGATAGATGGTACTTCCCTTTTTTTTTTCTTTAACAGGGAAGTACTTCATTTGACTTTAAATGAATATGGTTGTAACTGCAGCTCAAATCAGAAATTGATTATATCACCTCTGTTGAAAGTAAAAGGGTTTTCCAAGGGCTAGTTCCACAGATGGCTGAACTCTGAGTGATTTGTATTGTTGTGTTGAAGGGATTTTGAAAACAATCATTATTTCTTGTTACCATCCAGTGACAACATTTTACACTGCCTTCAGAATAAAGACTTTGGTTGTCAGGAGGTGATTTGATTTCGTTTTCCAATTCATGTCCACATAATGTACCAATAGAATAGTCTCTTTTGAAAAAAAAGTCTCCATTTTGTTACTGTGAAATGCAAGATTATATGCTAATTAAGGTCCTGTATTCTGTTATTCGAAGAGAACATTAAGAATGGTCAATGTCTTATGTTCTGTCAGCCATTAATTGATACCTGAAATCAGCACACATCTATATGGATTGATAAGAGAAGTTTATCAGTTTATTAGTTTAAAAGAAATCATTAAGCTGCAAGCAATGCAAGGTTGATTATAATAAGACTGAGACATCAATGAAAAATAAAAATTGAGTGTGAAAAGACAAGGAAAAAACCTATATTCTTTGCTAGCTTACCAATGAAAGTGTTAGTAAAGGTAATGAATATGCATGTTACTTACAGTTAAGTTTACTTATGTCATTTCAACTTGTTAAAATGGCAATGTTTTAAATATTCCTTATTGATGGTAGTACTTATGCAGAAGGAATAATACTGGTCTATTCAAACTTTGAGTCACAGAATTATTAGTGAGAAATAATTAGGCAGGTTATGCCTTTTTTGTCTCAATGAATTCTTTATGTTTTGATGTAACAGTTACTTTCATCATCATTAATATAATTGCAAATTTCCATTATTCATAAACTACAAAATAATAAGGCTTCGTTACACCAACAGTGCAAAACTGATCACTTCAGTTACCAATCCATGAATGAATCATTCTCAGAGAATTCAAACTTCATGATAGATTTTTTAATACAGAATATCACAACCAAAATAGCATCTATAGAGCTGTCTTTGTATTATGTTCAAAAAATAACAAACTGCAGGAGTATTTTTGTAAAAACAAAACAGATTTATATTTATATGTAATTCAGTGTTCTTTGCAATGGTCAGTTTTGACAAAAAATGTAGCTCAGCATTTATGATAAGTAAAACTTAAGGAGTATGTTTTCTGCCAATCAGTGCAGACACCAGAAGCATATGCTTCATGACTAAGGTTAATAAAAAAATTAGTCTTAAACACTCCAGTAATAGCTGAGCTTTCTAACTCAGCATGAGGAACTCCACATCTAAATTTATGTATGAATAAACATGAGATAAACTAGATTTATTTTGTAAATGCAACTTAACTGATCAAGGATAGTGTCTGGGCCATACTAGTCCATTTTACTCCTGAAATCAGATGTTCACTATAGTTAGTCTTTGTCTTAATAGGAGGGGAAGTCAAATTATAGTAGAATAAAAGCTGGTACACTGTTAACTTACTTGAACTTACACTCTTTACCATTCTTTAATTCTCTTTAACATTTCCAGGTGTAAAGTTTTTGGTTGAAAGTTGACATGTTTGGGCTCCTGTCTCTTTGATTTAGTTTTTATTGTATTCTAGGATGCTGTTTATTATTCTGCAAGAGTAATTTTTCCTTGAACTAGTAGGTCACCTGTATTTTCCCATAAGAGTCAAAACATAAGAAAGAAATTCAAAGGTATTATGAAATGGAACATGGCATGGGATTTCATTTAAAGTGTTTTTGGTTTGATCTCAATGAGAGACCCAAACTGTGTTTCTTATTATATAGATACTAAATTAAAAAAAAAAAAAAAAAAAAAAAGAACCTTCAATAGAGCAAATATAAGAACACCTGTTTCTAATGTGAATTCTTCATCTACTGAGTTAGGAACAGATTTTACTTCTGTTCTCACTTCATGGTACCTTCAATTTTCAATGTTTATCTACAGTAATACAGGCAGTCCTCAATCTTGGTGATCTTTTCAACCTGAACATGGAGGGTACAAGCATAACCTTGAATCCTCTTTTTCTTCCCATACTCAGGAGAAAGGAGCAATTTAACCAGACCTTGAGCTTCATGCTCACATTGGTACTGGGGAATGTAAGGAACTGATGTATGCACTGCTTTATTTCAAAGTGGAAAGCAAATGGTTCCTTTCTCTGAAAGAGTGGTTATTAAATGTCCATGATCATAAAAAGATTCAAGGTAAATTGTGCCAAATAATTAAGTGCCTAACCTTTCAGGGGTGGTAGGATTTCAAGGAAACCTGCATACTTTGCATTTTTTCTTGACTACCTCTACTCCACCTAATATCTGGTATGTAATTTGGACAAGAAGCTCTCCTTATACATTGAATAGGATATGCAGACAGCAGCATTTAGATTTTGGGGTTTGGCTCTGAGGTGTAGAAAATGAAGCACCCGTTCATTTGTCTTGATGGCATCAACTTTCTGGTTTGGATGGTCAGGTATAACTTTTTAGCCAAATTTATTTGAACACATTAAAGAAAACAAAGTCTACAGCTGCAGTTAGCATTTTTATCAAATCATTGAGTGAAATTGGGTGGGGAAAAAAAGAAAACAAAATTACATTTTAAATTTTTTCACTCCCAGATGTATAATCACTTAGTACAGTGAATTATGTAAATAATTTTCTCTGAAACAGACATACTGGTTTTCAATTTAAATGACATAAAGTGAAACAGGTTTAGATTATTCAAAACCCTGCCTTTTTTTTCTTCTTTATTTAGAATAAATTACGTTAAGGAAAAAAGTCCACAATACTCTGTCTCAGCATTTGTTGTTTGCTTTTTAGCATTTCTAGTTTCTAGCAGTTAAGTAAGCAAAGCCAGAATTATTTATGTTTGTGAGTCTCATGTAGTTATTTTGTAACAGTAAATTGATCTAGTTCTTGAGGGAAAAGAGGTGCAAAGAATCGAAAATAAAATAAATGAAAGCAGACAAAAAAAAACCCTTTTCTATTGGGTTATTTTCACAGAGTAATTCCAGGAAATTTTATCCTATTTCTTTAGTTGACTTTATTGTGTTTCTCCTGTATGTCACCTTTTCAAAAGAAAAAAAATTCTTCCCCATTTTCTTGGTCTGCTAGGAGAATAGCCAAAGCTTTTTTTTCAGGTTTAAGAGTGAAACTTATACAATCTTGGTAGAAGGTTTTGATTCTTTGTTTGATTCTTTGTTGCTTGTTTTCTGCATTGTCTAATGCCACTAGGAAAAAAGAGGAAACTTTAATCACCCGCTGAGAGAGATTTCTATCCAGCTGGATCTCAGATTGACCAGAGACGTTGCCTATCAAAGACAAGGCAAAAAAATTGTCCTGGAACTGTCAAAAATCTTCACATTTACAATCAATCCTTGAGGGAGAAACCTTTTTCTCTCTCTTTTTAAAATGTTTTCCTCCGGCCTTTCTTGATAATATATGTTCTCTGATTATAGTTGACTTTGAAAACTGATCTGTAAAGACAAGGAAAAGATTCCATTTTGAGTAGGCTAGGAGCAGTTTGCTGTAATCCAGTTTATACTTTTACCATAAAGGAAATTGCTAGGAGAACAATGTAAGTTTGTAATTTGGGTATTCTGCTCCCAAATCACAAACTTACATTTAGAAGAACATTTAGAAAGGACACTCATACAATGGGGTCAATATTAATGCAGCTGGTACTGAATGAACAGAAATTTCTTGTTGGGTGTGTGCTATATGATGTGATGGAGACACAAAAATAAACCAGATGACAGTCCTGTCTTGACTTAGCACTGGTGAGGCCAAAAATGAAGCACATTGTCCTGTTTTGGACTCCCCAGTACAAGAAAAGTATGGAACTACCGGAGACAGACCATTGAAAAGCCACAAAGCTTACTAAGGGACTGCAAGCAACTCCTCAATGAGCAAAGGATAAGAGGCTGGGATGCTTCAGTGTGGAAAAGAGAAGGATCAGGAGGAATGCCATCAATGTGTACAAATACCTGCAGACAGAGGCAGGCTCATTGGAGTGGTGCCCAGTAACCAGAGGCAATGGGCACAAAGTCAGGAGTTTCCACGTAAACATCAGAAAACACTTTTTCACTGGGAGGGTGACTGAGCACTGGAGCAGATGGCCCAGAGAGGTTTTGAGGTCTCCATCCTTGGAGATATTCAAACACAGTCTGGACATGGTCCTGGGCAATCAGCTCTAAGTACATGCTTTTGTAGTTTGATATTTACCTCCCTTAAACCACCACCAGTACTTAGACAGTTACACAGTCTAGGAACTGACCCAGCTGAAACACAGCCTACCAAAAATGAAAAGAAAAAAAATTTAAAAGAGAAAGAATAAAGGTATTTATTTTCTGCTATATCTAATTCAGCTAATTTACAGACATAAAATACAGAAATATTAGTGCGCAAATAAATAGACCAGGGGCTAAAGGAGAAGAGGAAAGCACCACGTAGCAACAAGGCTGGTAACCAGCTGTGAGAAAACACAGCTAGTTTTATTGCAGCCACAGTGGGACCTAACAGGCAGCCCTATGCTTTACCACCCTGCTACTGCTGTTGTAAGTAAGGGTGCTGTACAAAGAACATGTAATAAGCCAGGAGCAGAGAATAAAACCATCCATAACCATATGAAAGATGGTTTTATTACATTCCCAGACCCAATAGTGATGTAGAGGCATTCCAATACATAGAATCGGCTTCATTTAGCACAGGTTATTAGTTCTGCCTCAGTCCCAGTTTTGCAGGACTCAGACAGCTTCTTGCAGAGCAACTCAACTGTTTCTCCCAAGCTCCAGAGTCAGAAGGGCTCATTAGCTGGGACACTGGAAAAACACACAGAGACAGCTCTTAACTGGAACTCTGACCGACCCAGTCATCTTGATCAAGACTTGATGCTCTGGAGACCTAGGCCAAGAGCAGCTGACATTGAACCAAAGCTAATAAGATGTGCAGCTTTGAAACTGCTGGTGCCTTTGGATCTGTTTCTGCCATCCTCCTCTATGCTTATTGCAGGAGCACAGTGGAGTGGTATAAGTGCCTTTTAGACCTGAGCTGACTGTGGAAGCAATAAACTTCTAAGGCATAATATAGGTATAATGCATTGCAGCTCTGTAGCAGGACATCTAACTCCCCCAAGAGCTTACCCTATTATTTGTTATCTGGTCAGATAACTCAAACAAGACCAGCTGTCTCTCAGAGGGTTCTTTTGGCTCCATGGGCTTAACACTGGTCTGGCATCTCCCAGCTGCCAATGAACATCTTACTCTGGAATGAGATCTGACCAGGTAAGCTGGATTTCTGACAGACAGCCATTCACTTTATAACTGTAAAAGTCACACACCAAACTTCCACAAAGCAGAAGGCTTCTATATATTTTCCTGGAAATGCGTGGATTTTCTCCCATGAGTGGAAATGCCTATTTCACAGTTGCTTCCCAAGAGATTAAGTGAAGGAATCTGTGTACATTATTGTCATTCCAGTGGTAAGTTACATTTAATTCCTAATCAGCACCATTTCTTTTGCTAGCTTTAATAAAGGTACCTTGATATCGTGCACTATTTTAAGTAATGTAATAATAGTTCTTTTCATTTTATATTGTGAAGTAAGTAATTATGATCCAGGTCTTTCATCCATTCTCTTTTGTCTCTTGATTTGTCTTAATAAATAACTTTTTTAAATAAATATATGTGATTTGCCATCATTAAAACCTGTGGACAAAGCCACAAAACCTAAACCATTGCTAGTCTGAGTCTAAGATAAGATCCATCCTCCCATAGACTTCTCCCTCTGAGAAGAGTTTTAGAAAGCAAGGGGGTATCCTTGGCATCTCACAACTCAGTGGCATTTAAAATAAAATTTAATTTATTATTAAAGTCTCTCCAAAATTCTCACTTCACCTGCAACACGCTTCTTTATAAAATAGGCCTTTTCCATGCCTTCTCTGGAGTGTTTCTTTACATGTTTCCCACATTATCATTAGCATGCTCCCAGAGCAAGAAAAATAGGAAGACAGAATAAGAATCAAAAGAAGGAAGAAGTTTCTAGAAAAGGAGTAAGGAAAAAAATATAATAAAAGAAGAAGTTGAGCTGCCAAATAATTGTAGGCAGAGTGAGAAACTCTGAAACTGGCATCTGATACAAGCACGAATATGCTATAATGACCTTACTGGATGAATCTGAGAGAAGCTAATCCCACATAATTCCAGTATTTCCACTAATGCAAAAAGTCCTGATAAGACGATAATGTAATTAACAGCTATTATTAATTTCATGCCTTATTTTTATTTTGTCTAAATACTTTTTATTAGAAGTTACTTACTGCACATAATCCTCTTTTCTTGGTTCTCAGAGGTTGGGGTTTTTTCACTTTGGTTTCCTCTAATCTTTCTAATTACTTTTTAACTGTCCTTGGTTTTATTTTAGAACCATTTGCTGAGAAAGGATATGAACAACTAATGCAACAGGAAGACTTAGTACATACATGGCCATGCGCTAGGTTACACAGCATGAGATCTGACTTCTGAGGTGACAGAAAATATCACTGGGTGGAACACATGTGGATCAAGAACTCAGTGCACTGCTGGAGAACCATTGCATTCCAGGAAGATGCTTTTCTTGGGAAATAACTTGCAGATTGCATCAAATAATGCATTCCCAGTAGAATAGATTGTCTGCCTTTAGGTTATTGTAACTTCTGATTACAGCTATCAAACAAAGAAGCAAGACTAACTTAAAATTGCCAAATAGAAATTCCTTGTAATATATAAATATTTCATTAAACTGAGTTTGTTATATAATTTTCCATATACAAAGACAGTGCAGTAAAATAACTAAACTTAAGAAGAATCAACAGTAAGTTCAGATATCAAGCATCATTTAGCATTGTATTAACCATAACAAAAATATAAGGAAGTAGGAATATAACAAAAATTATAGTACATAGTCTAGATACCTGAGTCAATTGAAAATAAGTTCAGAGAAAAAAAATACCTATAGTAAGTAATTTACACTGTTATGGTCAAGTTAGAGAAAGTTATCAGCAAGGCTAAAACAGTGCCAGTGAGACTTACAAAGTGCTGAAGGTGATGTAAAATAATGTCAGGGTCAATGGTATCTAGAGAAGATGTTAAATTGAGTAAAATGAGCCATGAAAGGACATTGTTAACAGCCTGAAGATGAAGAACATTACAAATGTTTTCAAGGGTAATGTTGACAGAGCGTTCCCATTTTAAATTAGCACTACTGTCAGGAGATAGAAGGTATGGAAGTGATCTCTGTGTTGTGATTTTTTTTTCCTTTGAGCACCTCTGCAGGAAGAATAATCAGCTCTCCTTGCTGATAAGTCTTGAAATTATTAAATAGCTCATAACACTTAAAATTCAAAAGTGAATGTGCCTGTAACTATAATCTATGAGGTATTACCCCCACTAAAAGGAAGACAAAAATTAACACATCACAAATTAACGATAGATACAATACAGATTAAAAAAAAGTAACATCACATAGTAGAAATACAGAAAAACTTTCCTCCATTCTTGAAATAGCTTAAAAAAATATTTAGTGTTGTTTCAAGGGGAAGAAAAAAGATTTACATTAGAAATGTAAAAGATGTCATAGAAAATAAATGGTTTAGCACTGCTAATAGCTTTTTCTCAATGGTGAAAAATTTATATGTGTTGCAATCTATGTTCTCATAGAGAAGGAAATATTAAAATCTCGTGTGTAGGTTTTACTTGTCACTGTTTACAGCAATATGAATTATGTTTTCACAAAAACCACAATATCTACCAATATTCTTACATAGTGGTTGGTAAGAATTTCCTTGGTTTCAATGATTTAGACATTAAAAATCATTGGTGACTTTGAAAATCATTATCATTGTCCTTATATGGATAATTGAAAATAAATATCTAGAAAAAAGTTATCCCAAACTCAATCTACACACACTAAGTTGAAAAACCTCAGTCTTTTCTTAGTTACATATTCTCACTTACAGTTTGAAGAAAATGTGGGGTTGAATTTATTCTGAAATAGAGCAAATTACAGTTCCTTGAAAGAATTATTTATTATTGGTAGTTTACTAGCCAAAAAACTACTAAACGCCAGGAAAATGCCAGAAAAAATAGAAAATATTGAATGAGACAATCAATAGTAGCAGAACAAAAGTAGGTATTTTAAGGATTCATACACAGTAATCTGAAAAAGAAAGGGGTGCTGGGGAATGGGGGAGTTGTGGTAATTTTAAAAGTTTTTATCTCCCTTTCTTCCTCTGCATGCTTTTTCCCTGCTCCAATGTGGGCTCTCCACAAACCACTGTTCTTTCAGGGTATATCCCCCTGCTCCAGCCTGGAGTCATCCACAGGCTGCAGTGTAAATATCTGCTGCACTGAGCTCCCCTCCATGGCTTGCAGAGACATACCTACTCCACAGAAGTCTCTCAGAAATACCTGCTACCTGCTTCTCCATTTCTATATGGGTAGGGCTACAATCACAGTGTTTGTACTTCTTTTTATATTGATATTTCACACTCATATGCCACTTTAAGACTTTTCTTTTATAGCCTACTTATTTGGCATAAAGATAATGCACATGTAAGCCCAAAGCAAGAAGCATTAATACCGAAAGGAAGAAAATAAAAGATTCTCTTTATAATTCTGTTAATAGATATGAGGCGAAGACCCTGAGGAAGGCAAGGATCTTCAGTTCCTTCTCCTGCAGTATCTACAAACAATGGAAATAAAACCAATAATATTTGAAATTTTGTGTAAATAACTATTTGTCATAATAATAGATTTATAACTTAGATTTATACAATTATATTATACACACATAAGTGCTTTATATAAGTCATACCTTGGCACATGCTAAATATGCTTTTACCAGATAAATAGCAATGTTGGCTTTCATTAACAATGACAGGGTTCACAGGACACTCATGCATGGTTTAGACTTAACAGTGTTTAATGCAGTTATCACTGAATTCCCAGTCTTGCAAACTTTTATTCAAGTACTTAATTTTAATAGTGAAAAGCATGTTTTTTATATTAAACTGGCCACATGATGAGGCCTGCCATATCAATTTTTACATACAGTAAGTAAAAATCAGTACAGAATACATATGGTAGGTTACTGGACTTTCTCTGAATCCTTAATAAGTAACTGTGAGATTAGAACAAGTGTATGTATATTCTCCAGGAGCAATGTTCTTTGTGAGAAAACTTAATAATATTTTTGCTTAGTAAATATTTAATGATTTTAACTTTTTATTATCTCTCATTCTTTAATGTCAGAATAATTTTGGAGATTTTCATGCTTTTTTTTCTGTGTAATTAAACTACATTTCAGCTGATATCCTCAGTTTCATGTAGAAAGCCAATAGACTAAAAAAAATTCTGGGTTTATAATAGAAATGTTGACAAACCATTAAATACAAAGATGCTGTTGGGAATCTCTCTTTTATTTTTTTAGACTGTCTCAGTAATAATTTCTCCTTTGTCAAGGATTTTTACAATAGGAAATAAAGCTGAAGTGTGTTCATTTTGATTTGAATAGAGAATTTGATATCAAGTCTGCAAAGGAAGCAAATTAAACCAAAAGATAAAATCACATAATGACAACTGGTTTTCTGTTCTCTCTACTTTTATTACACATATTGAGATCTGAAATACCTTTGGAGGCAGAAATTTATTATCCAAATCTTCATTGAATCATGAAGAGCCAGTAAAGATCTAATACTAGCACAGAATGATTAGAAGTCAGAAAGGTCTGAACAATTTTGTTATTTCTTACTGGTCACAGTCACTTTGACAAGCCCTTTTCTGATAATTTTTGAGTATAATTTTGAACACTGGTTCATAAAGCAATGATTTGCCTTACTTTGTGCTGTGGTTGCACTTGTGGTCTGCCAGCCCAATAGTTCATCCCCTCTCTGGGTCTGTGTCACCCATTCCTGTTCATTACAATTACTTCCAGATAAAGCCCAAGCTGGAGTTCCTGACTGTGTGCGTGTTAAATGCACAAAACACAAAATTTTCCTGAATGGAAACATCAGGAGACTACAAGACAAAGCAAAAATTTAGTAAGTAGTAGAAATAGTATGTAAGCATTCTACCAAGAGTTTAATTAACTCTACTGCATGTATAAAAAGAAACACTGAAAACCATGCTAGTGTGCAATTTGAAGACATCATCCCTATTACTGGAAAAGAGGTTTTTATGATTTTTTTTACTGAGTCAATAGAATTTCACTGACCTGAGGGACCGTCGTCTCATTCATCTGAAGAATGCTTTGAAAAAACAATGTATTTACTAAATGACTTTTTCTTCCTGCATAACGATGACAACAGGATTATAATTTTAAACAGCTGTATTACATCTTATCCCTTTCTTGTAAACATGCATATCCTGATCATTATTCATCTTAAATTTATTAGTTTTTAAAGTCCAAATTTAAAGTCCTGAAATTTAAAGACAAGCTAAAAATCTTCTATATTGATTTATTTTTTTGTAATTTAACAGGTACAAAAGAAATCCCGGGAAGAAAAAGAGCTCCCATGCTTCCCAATATCTACAATTAAAAGAAAAAATTAAAATAGCAGAAATTGAGCACTTCTTATATCCTTATTATCATTTGCTATTTTCACTCTTATTGTGTAATGTATCTCCATGACAAAATTAAAACAGTTCTGAAAAGCAAAAATTATGGTCATGAGTTATCAGATTTTTTTTAATTTCTTGTCTGTTTGTTTTAACATGGTTTGGCATGTGCAATATTAATTTCTCCTGATTCATATGTATTACTGGCCATTGTTGGCGTTACTCTTTAATTAACCTTGGTTCTATCCTTAAAATACATTAGAAATTAAAGATTTCCTGTGATTCTTTAATGAAGGTCTGATTTTAATTATATTCACTTGCTATGTAAATTAGGTCTAAATTACTCCATTTATTAATAACATATCTGGATATGCAAAATAAATGTCATTTAAATTTCATTAAACATGCTTGCAGTTTTGAGCTTTCACAGAAATGCATATTTAATTATGTCACAAATTGACAGATTGCTTTACTTGGTACAACAATGTTTCTTGTTAGCTGATTTAAACGTTTACAAATGTGGTGCAGATGTGGGCAGTTTTCTTCTCTCCCAACTAATAGGAGAAAAAATCTGTGAGGTTAATTTTCATTTCAAAATGCAAATTAGGCTATACTGATTTCCCCATTGAATTGCAATCTGTAATTATATTAAATTTATACTATGTTCCTTCATGCTTTTCTGAACTGTATTTTCTGCTGCAAACTTTTTGTTTGTAGTGTTTGAATCAACATTTTCTAACATTGTTTCTAATTCATTTGAATTTTAATAATCAAATATTTAGGATTTAATTTTTTCAGACCTTCAGAACATTTGAGTTGCATTTCAAGAATTGAAAATGAGAACAGATTATAAGTTAATGATGCAATACATACAATTCAAAATGAAAAGTTAACAAATGTGATCCTCTGTTTGCTTATTGCAATAGAGAAAAGATGAGGGAACAGTAAGTCCTCCTATTTTTATTGCAGTTTCTTTTTAAAAATCTAAAATCAGTTGATAAATATGAAGTGTAACTTCCAGTTAAATTCCAAATTTCAGAAACCAGAAAAGATGCTCAGAGAGGTTAAGAAATTTGTTTAATGTTTTAAGGAAAACTAGTGGGAGAACTGGCAATAAAATGTTCAAGATATTTAATTATAATATCATGAAAATGCTTGGCTAAAACAGGAAAAACTCACTTGGGTATATGCAGACAAACCTAACCTTAACCCAACCCGAACACCAACCCTAACCTTAACCCTATGGAGCAGGGAGCTGGCAGATAAAGCAGCTTTTCTCCTATATCACAAAATATGAACCAGTCCTCAAATCCTCCCATTTCCAAAAACTCTCTTGTTCGTTGTTGTATATATGTGATTCTGTATAGATAGAGGAAAGTCAGGGCACGTCTGCCTAAAGCTCACTGAGTGTCACACAGCTGTTCAGTCTGCCTGTTTTTCCAGCTTAGTTTACCCTGGTAATTCCCCCGTTTTAGCTAGACATTAATTATGTCACCCAGGCATACTTGTTCTGAGGAGATAGACCCCTGCCTCTTGAAGAGAACAGCACTGAAACTCTGGGCAGGCACCTATTTTGTGGACTGTGTTTCGGAAAAATAGTTTCATGGTAAAAGTCTGCAATGTGGGAAAACCTAAGTTTTCCCCATAACTTTGAAAGTGAAGGCACAGCAGAATGGTGACCTGGAAGTTCATTCCCCTGAGTGCAATTTACATTACGTGAACAGTGAATTAAACAAAAACATTTTCAGGAGTCGTGATTTATCTGTGTACTAGTTCTGTCTTTTTTTCCTTTTTTTTTTTTTTCCCTCCCCACTCCATTATACTTGGTTACAGCAAGGCTTTGATTCAGTGTCAGATGAAAAACCAGCCCATAACAGAATCTCTCAGTTTCCATGAGGAAAGCTTCAAAGAACTAGATCATGATGTGGAAGGTGGGAAGTGCTGCCTTTATGCTGTTTTATTGCATCACTCTCTTTGGTGACCCTCTTCAGAACAGGACTCATTCCCTACGTGCCTACATGACCATTCTGACATATCTATGTTCCCAGCAGTCAATGTAGACTGGATGACTAAAGAACAATTATTCTCTACTTTTAGATGTACCTTCTTCCCTCCTTGGACTTTAAAGGGAATTTAGGTGGGATTTTTTTTTAAGTAGATGGAATCAGCACTCTTTGGGAACACATCTAACATTTTAGTTAAGTGCTAAACTTTAGTTAGTAATCATGAGCAATGATTACTTTCACTAGTCATGTAAAATTGGCTTCCAGGACTTCTTCCCATTACAGCAGTATAGATCTTATTCTGTGTTTACAGCAGAAGATATACAGGTTTAACTCAAATTAGATTTTAAATAGAATCTTGCAGTAATTACAGCAGGAAAAATTGTTGCTGCACTTAAGTGCTTAAGTACTCTCCATTTAGGCAACTAAAGAGTAATTGGGAGATCTATATATGACAGAAGAGAATCAGAACTATTAGAGTAGGTTTTTTAAATCTTTAGTTTTCACGTTATTAAATGAAGTAAAACTAAACTTCAAAGTGTTGCCCAATTAATTAATGTTTAAAATTAGTGCCATATTAATTTTTTTTTCTAGTATTTAATTTTGCCTTTTCTTCTATGGTTTTGGCTACTCTTTTAGCTATTAATTGCAACACATTGAATATTCTTGGTGGAAAACTCCTATGCGAAAATAATCTAAAAGTCAATAACCTGTATTTCTGTCTGCAAATCTGTTTTCTGTGATTGATATTGTTATAAATTTTAGCTGCCAGATGACAAGATGCTCATAAATAGTTGTTGTCCTTTTCAAACTTGAGATTTACATTAATTAGTCTTTGTTCAACATCTTTCTCTTTCATTTCTGTTCTTGTCTGTTCTATTGTCATTAGGAAAATTTCAGATTAAAAAAAAATTTAAAAAATATATCCATCTTGAAAAGTGTGAAATTACTCCACCTAAAAATTCTATACAAGAATTTCAAAGGAAATCAGGGTGGTGTATAGATTTTAGTGACTTAACAATTTCTTTCTTAGCAAACTGGATAAAGCTCCTAAGAAACTAAAGGAGCCATGACTTAATATTAATACAGCTTTACATTCTACACCTAAAAGTACATCTCAAGCCACCAGCTGGAAAGGGTGTTGTGGCACAGCATGTTATTAAGCAGTGTTTCGGGTCCTAATCCTGCTAATTTTTTATATATTTTACTTTTGAAATATGTAATGTCAGAGTTGATATCATCATCATCATCATCATCATCATCAGACATTTGCAGCTATTGTTCTTGTGAATTTTTCAGTTCAGTTATGTTCTGTTTTACTTTGTGTAACTGTTTTTAATTGTTTTTTAAAAGTGAACTCTGAAAGATATTCCACATACAGGAGATGCTAGTCACAGCCTGCTGCAATCCAGGAGAGCTCAAAGGCCTTCACTTAGGACCACTCTTTATAGGGTCACAAGACATTTGGCTTAAGTCATCTGTCAATTTCCATCCTGGCTGTAATCCAAGATGGCAACTGCTGGAATTTTTCAAAACTCTAGTAACAACAATACTGTTCCACTCTGACTATGACTCAGTAAAGCAATGTTGTTCCAAGGCTATCAGGGGATGACGGATTCTGTCTCATCCTCTTTCTTGGTTAGGCAACAGGAGTTCCTAGTACAGACAGTGTTTCTGATAACCTCAAGGGGAAAAGCATTGCCTGGGAGTCATTTATCAAGGCCAAGGCTAACAAGAATTTCTGACACTATACAGCAGTCTGTGCTCTATAGGAGCACAGAGGTGAGGGAGGTGTGGAGTACACCACCACAGTACTTTACATTTTTTTGGACAGGATACCAACATAATTATATTCCATTGGGAACTGATAATCAGAATTGGCACAACTAATATACCTGCTGTAAAATAAAAGACATATACTGGTTTCAGTTCTGAAATTAATCTTCCTTAGTGTTAGACCCATAATGGCATGTGCCCTTAATCACTGACACAGAACCTCTCCCCACACTTATCACTTGCAAGTGTTAGATGAGAGCAGGACAAGAGTAGATTTCCTTAAAAGGATGGCATAGTCATCATGTTTCTGGATATGAGCATATTAGCTCTGCAAGGACAAAGCTGTGATCTAATAATGGCACTAGAAGGAATCAGGAAAGAAAACTCATTTATAAAATATTGCTCAAAACAGCTAATCCCAAAGGGGAAGCTGTAGGACATAGATCTTTGGCTTTGTCACTTCATTCTTAACAGTCACACAACAAGCATAGGACAAATTCGTGTCCATGAATTACCAGTTTATGTAATTACTCTTATACTGGTCCCAAAAATTATGGCATTAAGGGACAATGACAGTCTGAACCAGAAGCTACATACAGTTGACTCCAATTTTTCTACAGGACTGGGATATAAAATGATCCTTAGCTGACCCCTCAAAAGAATATAAATAATTTAAAATATTTTTAGGTGGAGAGGATGGGGGCTTTGTTTATTTTTTGTATGTTTGTTTCTGTATCAAGTTACTGCTCTAGCACTTTGAGCGCATTTGTTGCAAGTAGTTTGGTCCAAATATTAAGACACTATTTTTCATTTACACACATAGATTTACAGCTAATTGGAAGTGGTCACTCATTACTTCTCCAGCACAGTAGCCAGTTTTACAACCACACCAGAATTGTCGTTGTCCAGCATTTCTGGGTGTCCAGGCTACATCTTTCATTTCCTTTCAAACATTTCTTTCCACTCCTAAGTGTTTTTCTCTTCAGCCTAGCACAAGAGCTCAGTTATCTCATGGAACTGGTCCTGGAATATAGAATCATTTGTTTTCAAATGGCCTTCTGCTGTTCAGTGATCTGTGTGAAACTAACCCGTGGTGGAAATTCAATTCCTGCAACACAATTGCTCCACAAAACCTGCAACTGTCATCAATTTTATCAGAAGGATTAGGCAAACCCTTAGAGACAGTATTAACACCGAGATATCTTTCTGTCAAGAACCTTGCAACATTATTTCCTCTTTGTGTTGCTTTGTAAATACATGGAGCTCTACAGCCATGAATGTTGCCAACTTGTCCAACTAGAAAATCATTACAACAGCTTTCTTTAAATTAAATGATATTAATTATCAGATAGCCCCTAATCAACATTTCCATGCAAGGAACTGAGAACACAGAATGCTACACAGCTCACCTCTGTGTTTTCATTACTAGAATTACTTCTGGTATTATTTCTTTAGACACCAGCTGCTCCAAAGACCTAACCCAGCTCCCTCCTTCAGTGCCAGCTATGTCCTCAGGAGCAGTGCAACTGCACCATCACTTGCTGGCACTTCAACAGCCTGTTTTAGTAGGCTGTTCCTCCTGGCAGGGGGCTTGCAGCTTCTACCATGACACTGGGCCCTTCTGCTGGAGTGCCCAGTCATCTGGCCCATATCATTTTCCAAAGATCTTCTCCACACATTTGGCTGCCTAGCAGCCTGGTTCTCCGGAAGAGCCTGAAGCCTTCTAGGGCTCTGTGCCATATCTGTCAGCTGCATGTGGATTCCTTGGATTTCCTAGGTACTTAAAATATCATTCAAAATAGCAATTTTAAAGTAGATAGCCTCTTATATGACTCCTCATTTTCATTTGAAGATTTTGAAAAAGTTGCTTTTATTTGGTGTTTTCTTATGTCTCTACTTTTATGTTAAAATGAGTTTTTTGTGTTGGCGTTCAACTTGATTTTGTTTCTAAACATGAAATAAAAGTTCTTCAAGGTTTGTATAAGAAGGTATGGATACTGTCCTGGTATTATAATGTTAAAATTACAGCAATAATCCTTGTCTTTACATTTGTCTTTACATTTAGTTTTTAATTGCTCCACACAACTCCTGAAGGCTTGTATTACCTAATCTAAAAATGTTTTAAGAGTTTAAAGTATATTTGCTTTCAGTGATGAAGTATGCATTTTGAAGGCAGTTTATCTTGTATGGGCTTAAAGATTTGTAGAGTTTTGTTGATAGGTTACAGAACATAAAACATTCAATGAAAAATTACTGCAACATGACTTTTGAACTATTCTGTCAAAACACTTTATCACTCAGCTGGTGGGACTAGCTTTGCTGCAGTGAATTAGTGCCTCTTTTCTCTGTTCTCCATCTTAAAGTCTCTTGATGTGAAAGGGTGAAAGTTGCCACTCTAGTTATCACCAAAGAAAGGATAGAAAGCCTAGTGTACAATGTGAGACACATCAGGGTGACAAGTGCTATTTCAGCATCATTAAAAGGAAGTAATTTTTAGTTGAAGTGCAAGATAGAACAATTCAGCAACTGGATAGCACAAGATAGCCTGAGAGCACATGCCTTTGACTTGTGCTCTTGCCAATTTCTGACCTTAGTAGTTGTGTTTGATAGACACTAAGTCATCTAGATATCAATCACTACCTATCTATCTAACATGAGCTGGGAGGGGAGGGGGTGTTATTATTTTTTTCGTGATTCACAGGCAGACATTCTTTTTCATGCTTCTGTGAATCTAAATGAAAGTTAGATATAAAAAGCCACATTTTCCATGACCTATTTATTTTAAATTATCTTCTCAGTTATGCCACTGCAAACTAAATACTGTTACACTATTGAATATAAAGTATTTTGGTTTTGTAGCACAATTTCAAAAAAGTACATGAGTTAATAGGGTTGGAAAAATACAGCAGGAGTGTTACAAGGCCTTCTGAGAAAAATACCTACATTCTGTGATTCCAATTTTTAGGAACTTTGAAGAATCCAGGAAGAATGTAATAAGAGATTCAAATCTATAATAACTTTCTTTGTAAAATTCTCATTGAAGTCAATGTAGTTTTGAACCCTTATCAAAAGCAAGATTAAGATTCTTTGCCTCTCAATGTTTTATGTTCTAAAATGGTTTCCTTTTCCATTTATTTAACAAAAGTACTGAATTTAGATACTATAAGGAAAAGACAAGTTAAAATGTTTGGTTCCTGCAAAGGTTTGGTGAATGCAAATATCATTACATCTGAGTATCAGGATCCTCTACTTAGATGTCTAGAAATAGTCAGAAGAGTTATTCAGAACACTTCCTACAAACTGAGGCATTATGACTAAGGTGGGATGAGAGCTTTAGGGAGCACACCCTGACACCACTTGGTAAGAAGGACTCATGTTCTAGGATTTACACCTGTCAGGGAAGAAAAACACTCCCAGTGTCAGTAAAGCAGATATTTCAAACACAGTTGTTTCCATTTACAAGGAAATATTTCAAACTTTTAATGTGACCAAAATGATGGGAATGCTAATTAACCCCTGTATCATTCTTTTTCTCAAATAGAAGGCAGTGTTTTAGAAGCCTGCTGCCTCCAATGCTATTACACTCTATTGTATGATATCAATAGGACATGTGCTTATGATAACTTGTGCAGTAACCTAGAAAGACCACAGATTGAGACATTTTGTGGAAAGTCTGTAACTAAAATGCTCAATGAATTGATTAACCTTGCTTTCTATCACCTTATAAATTGATTAGGTTACAGTATTTGTTCCTTGCTTACTGTGGTGCACTAAGCAACTTCTATTTAGGATTAGTTACCTTTTTTTTCTCCCTCTTCTGAGAGGAGGGATTTTTTAGTGATTTTTTAAAGCTTCATAGGAAGACTAAATGTACACCTCTAAAACAAAAGGACACACACATGGACCTTAGCAGTGATACATAATTGTCCACACTCTTGATTATTAGCACAGGCCATACCACATATTATAGATTAAGACAGGGGCAAGTTTGGGGTTATCTGTTAGAGCTAATCCTAACAAATATTTGAATTCTCTCCCTTGTTTGGGGAGGAAAAGAAGATGTGTGCATGATGTATGTATGTGAGTTGAATAGATATGGGCTTACCATGCCATTTGGCCCCATAATCAAAAATCGTTTCCTAGATCATTTAACTAGAATAAATTTCAGTTTTGAGTATCACATTATATATTATAAAATATCATTTGTATTCATCTTAAAAGCAAAGAGAGCTGTGGAATAATCTATGATAAATTTCTATTTAAAATTAATTATAATGAAAGACAGAGAGCAGAAAGATCTAAACCGCACCAGTGTTACTATTCCTGAAATAAAACTATTAAATCATTTTGTCTCTTTGTTCCCTAAGGAGTTTGTTTGTAAACAGATGCTGATTTCTATGAATGTATTCACAATACATTTACTGATGAGCTGAAATGCACAATATGCTTAATGCACACAATACATTTATTGAGCAGGTGAAACAAAGTACAATTTATGTCATGATTAGCATGGCATATATTAGCACATATGACTGCTGATTTGTATTAAAAATAGTCAAGTATATACTGCAATGAACAGAATATCCAAATTACAGAGGAATGTCTTTGTAGCAATGGTTTACTGCCTTTCTAGTTTAAAAAAAGGCTGGTACAAATGCAAATGTACTGATGTGTGTTATAGGGTGTTCTATTAAAGCCAAGTTCTTCTGCCCTCCAGCTAAACCTGTGATCTTGTTTCCAGTTTATAATGATGAATTTGAAGTATCACTACTTTCACAATCTAGGGAGCATTAAAAATTTTATTGTAGAAGAAATAAATTTGAAATTTTCTGAATATATCCTTTTGTGATAATCTCTTTATGCTCTAATTGTCATTAAACTTGAAGATAAAAAGTGCTGGGTTGAACTGAAAAAAGGGAATTGAACATGAAAGGATGACAGTTTCTCATTTTTCCTTCATAGAAGTGATATTTGATGCCTCATTCTCTAAGGAGCTATGCTTGTACATCTTCAGTTAAAATATTGCTGACCATTTAAAAAAATATTTTCTGAGTCAGCTTTCTTAATTTCAATCCACTAATTGGCATGAGTCAACAGAAAGATAGGGGCTTTTTCACAGCACAAGTTACCCAAAGCACATTCTTAGTAAATCTATTCATGTTATGTTTCCTCGTAATGAAAACATTGCAAAAAAATGAAATAAAACCTGATATATTTTGGTTTATTTAGTACAAATTCTGTATGATTTGATACCAAGACTGTATTTTGCACAAATTTTATGGATACATGTAGAAAGCAGAGTAAAAGTAAAATGCCTATTACTAATATTATCGTAGAGGAATGCTTATTCCTGTTCTAAATGGAATGCTGTTTCACAAACCATTGCTTGCCTAGCAAATAAAATTACCCCTGTATTACTTTGTCAATATTTCAAATAATTTTCTAGGATGGTTTTACTAAGTAGGAAAGTTTACAGCAAGGAATACCTTCAGTCAGTATATGTAGGAAGAGAATCACTGTTTTCAGGGCCTGGATTTCCACAACTCATTTGCATTTAAGCTGATAAGCAATTTCAGCAGGGATTTAGGACCAAGGGGGATTAACTGTGATTGGCAATATGCATCTTCTTGCTTTACTTTTTGTTTACTTTTCTACAAGATTTTTAAGAAGCCTGAGTCTGCACTAATCCTTCAGCATCTACTTTTGACAATCCTTGACAGAGAAAGTATAAATATGAACATAATGATTGGTGTCACTGGCACCCTCTCCATGGATAACAATCTGTTGCTCCTCCTCTACACTGTGGGGAAAACTGCTGAAAACTTGAGTCCATACTAAGGACATTAAGTATTTCATAATGTTTTAACCTGCACCAGTTTTCCTGTTTTAGACACCAAATGGTTCTGGCTATTTTTCTAGTTTGATATCATTTGTAAATTAAGGTATTTTTAATAAGACTGCAACAAATTTGAGAAGGATTGAAGATTTGAACTGAAAAAAGCTAAAAAAAAAAATAATAATAATAAAAAAAAATTAGCAATTCTTTCCAAACTATGAGCTGTTATATTATCTACATCCAGGAAGAATTTTTATCTTCCTTACATATACAATTTTCAAAGCAAATTCTGCACTTGCTTTTCCAACATAGCAGTTTCTTCATATGTATGAAAGTATGCAAAAAATGAGAACACATTTTTTTCTTGAATATAAAAATGTACATGTCTTTAAATTAGTTGTGAGAATTTTTTGCCAATTAAAAAAAAATTTTGCAAGTAGATGTTACACAATAAAAGCGAGGCAGCAGATAAAATGAGGACTCTTCAAAAAAGAAATGGTGGGATGGAATGTAGTGAAGAAGGTTTGTCTTCTACAGAAAACAGAAGTAGTAACAGTTTTGACATCTATTATATTTTACACTGAACTATGAATTAGAGAAACTATCACTCTGCTCAAGGAAAATCCACAGAGATACAAGGAAGTGCCAAGGCTGAATAAAGTGTGAAGCATAAAACCTACATATTTCTCTCCAGGATAGGCAGTCTGGGAAAGAGACACTACCCCAGAGATTGCATAAATGTTAATAAGCTATATATTAGGGAAAAAAAATCTGTGGATGCAGAATATTTGTACATGAGCCTGCATGAATAGGACATGAAAATTTCTATAATGATCTGAAATCTTGACAAGTCTTTAGAAAACTACAACAAACAACTGAGTGTAGAGTCAAAAGGAATTCAGAGAATTACCATATCAGTTATTTTCCTGCAGACAAGATGCCATATGGCAAATTCCATAACATAATCTACTTCATTTTTAAAGCTGTTAACTTTCCCAATTTTTGTCCTTCCAGCACTGTGTGTGAAAGGCTTCTCTAAAACGTTATTCCTTTTACTATTATGGATCTCTTTTTCATTATCTTATTCTAACATTTGTTATCATATTTAGTTGACTGGGTTAATTCATATACAAATCATTGTGAAATGAAATGGCAATAGAGAAATGTCATAAAACCATCACTGATTTCATAGTTAATGCAACACATTTGAGGTAGGAGACCAAGGAGCTGGTAGGAAGTAGGATGTCAACTGCTGGTTGGTCTTAAATGTGAAGAAAGCCCAAGAACTTGACCTGGGCTTACGTGATGCTGGCTTAAGCTGCCTTTGGTGGCATTAGCTAAAAATCTCATTTATAAAAAAGTAAATAGATAAAGCAAAAGATACAGGGAAGAAGTGGCTTCACACATGAATACCTGACACAGCATCAATGTCTCAGTATGAGGCACATCCCTTGTACCTATGAGACAAGCCCCCAAGGCAAGACTTGCACAGCCATTTATAAAAATATTCATAGACCCTCACCTGTGCTTCACAAGTTACACAGAACTCACAAGGCTGCTGACAGCTGCACTTAATCTAGCAGAATATCGAAAAATCCAATATTCATCCATTTGTGCATTTCACAAGTCGTGTCCTTGTTAGAGCAGCACTTCTAGCACTTCTTTCTAAGAAAACTGAAAGAATGTGCATGCCTGATCACGTATTCTATCCAAAGATCTCCTGTACAGAACAAATTTCTTAGTTGTTTTAGGAATTCAAACAGATGTGTTTATGATGCTGCTCATACATACTATTTTTTTTTCTAGTCCAATAAAATATTAAACAAAATAATTCAATACTTACAATGATTTCAGGCCTTATTTGGATACTATTAGGAACATTAAGATTATGGTGATGGAAGATCTGGTCCAAACAAAGCTCTGCCAATGGTATGAGCTATGATCTAAATCAAAGTTTCATTTTCCTTTTTGTTCCTTCTGTGGATTTTAATATATTATTCCTTAATTTTTGGCATGTCTACCTCAAATTAAATTTTATTGCTCTATTTAAGTAATACTGGAGTTCATATTTGGAAAATATTTAATCTTTACATGATATAGTTGCCTCTTATAAGCATTTCACCTCTTTACTACATTTCCCACATTCATCAATAAGCATGGAAACTGCATTCCCAGTCTCTCTGCTGTGTTCTCACCAACTCAACAAACCTTTTTATCTTTTGGCACAAGTCTCCCCATTATCTGTGCGTTACCGTTATGAAAAATGAACAGATAAACAGGTGTCTGCACTTTCAGAAAGCAAAAAGAAAACCATAAAAACCCAGAAACACTATTCACAGTATTCTCTAATGAGCATGTAAGTTCTCATTTTTAGTGGGACCAGAGATGCATACTAAGCAGAAATGCGTGATAAAAAGGTAGCAACTAACCTTTTTAATCTGAGAAAAATTCATGATACATTTTAAAGGACAACAAAAACTCTCATATCATCCATAAAAAGTTACTTTTAATTTATTCAGTAGGATGCCATGATTAATAAAAAACAAAATTATTTTTTAGTATTCTACAGATTTGAAATGTGCCTAAAGCCTTCATATAGATATTCACTTGATAATATAAAGTTCATGGTTTATTCAACCACAGCAGCTGTTGTAAACCCTAGGCTGTCATTTATTTTTCAGCTCTAGAAAAAGATTTATAATCTGATTTTAAATCTGACAGATATTTAGCCCTCAGATCTGTGGCAAAAAAAAATCACATTGATACTACCAGATCCAGAAAAAGAGGAGCGGGGGGAATATAATCACCATAATAAAGAAACAAAGTGAAAATAAATAGATTTAATTATTTTTTTTTTCTTTTTAAACACCTCTTCTGAAATCTTCAGTAAAAAGACAAAAAAAAAAATTAAAACTACACTGAGATATTACCAAAAGAATTTCTTTTACTTACTGTCGCAAAGTACTGACGAATATGTTTAATGAGGATTTTCTTTGTCCCTCTAAGAAATTGAAAGATTTGCTCAAAAGCACAGTGATTTAAAAAGCATTTTGGCATTCATCACAAAAATTTGAGGATTTCCATAAATAAAATATACTTTTCCTGTTTTCATTAAGAATTAAGCCTCCATCACCTTCTCTGATGTCTTTGCAAAATGTTAAACATATTTTAAGGAGTAAAAAAGTAGTCTCTAAAAACCATTTTAAGAGGACAGACTTTCTTAAACCCAGCAGGAAAAACTGAACAGGAGAAAAAAGAGATGCCTTTTCTGAAATAAGGAATGTTTGGGCATGACTAGTGTTATAGGCCGTAATTTGGAACCAGCAACTGAGGTAGCGTACTATGAGCAGTCATTACAGAACTTATGCATATCCATCACTGTGCACTGCACAATGCATATACTATCATTCTTTTGAGTCTTGGCACTATGGTGTTAAAAGACCAGACACACCAATTTAGAAATATTAAACTGTCATATATTTATTGACCAATTTATTGCATTAAGATATTGTGATGAGTTTAAGCACATGAAAATTATAATGAGCACCAAGGATCTCCTTTTTACAAGAGTCCTCCTCACAGACTAGAAAAGAGGTAGAAACAGTAGGATTCTTACACATTGCTCTTCATGTGCAAGCCCCCATCCCATTACAGCAGGGCCAGTTTCCAATTCCTCAAAGTCCTGCTCTGCCTGGCTACCCATAGCCCATGTCCCAGCACAGCCTTAAACTGATCATGTCCCCAAGGAGGTGACAAAGCTCAGGGCTGCGACTGCCTCAGAGTGCCCTGGCTGCTTTGCTCCTCACTGGGGAGTGGGACAGGCCCTGGTTCCTGCCCTGACACCCCACAGGGTTACTCCACTGTTCCAAATACCCCAGGAAGAAACCATCACCTGATAGACTAATAATTACTTTGACCGGAGACAATCTGTATTTTGGACTACAGATTGTAATTACAGGATTCATAAATCTGTAAACCATAATTAAGTAAATGCAGAGTCTTTATGTTGTATTTAAAAGGGAAAATACATAAAAAGTCATCAATCATAACAAAACTTTCCCAAAATATGCTTTTTGCTAACATAGGTATACTACTGTATCAAAGTTTTATGAACACTGATGGTAACTGTCAAATTTTGTTTGGGTTCAGGAGCAAAAAACATGCATAAAATGTCAGTATTTTCACATGAACAAGAAAAACATTCTTAAATATCCTTTCCATATCTACTGCATGCTACAAATTTAAAATTTTTATCTATATCCTTAGTGACTCACTCTAAGCCAAACCTCAGGTCCATACATGTGAGTGACTCACCTGTTTCCTCAGGCCAACAGAAATTAATGCACACCAAAACTTACTCTTCAGATATGCACGGTCACACTTCCTTCTCTTCCTGTGCATTCCTAGAAGTCCTGTGGTTTAATTAATACTAACTGTCTGAATATATTTGGCTTCTGTGAATCAGTAGCTCAATAAACAAAGAAGTTACTGGATTTTTATTAATTTTCAAGAGGTAGAGGTTCAATAGGTTGAAAGAATAATGCACAACATTCATCATAATTTCTCACCATGACTCCAAA
This sequence comes from Prinia subflava, assembly GCF_021018805.1. Lineage (NCBI taxonomy): Eukaryota > Metazoa > Chordata > Aves > Passeriformes > Cisticolidae > Prinia > Prinia subflava. The sequence continues at coordinate 64,519,008 of NC_086249.1, forward strand.
TTGGATGCTTGCATTTAAACTTTTGAAAACTTATTTAAGGCGTCTAGGTAAACTGTCCACTTTCCGAAGTCTCTAGAGATTCTAATTATGTTGCAGTACTATGAAATTCAGATCACTAACTTGGGCTTGGATACAGATATACAAGAAAAAGTCATAGCAAGTGCTCATTAAAAACTGGATTGTGATCTTCCTTTACCAGTTTGAAATAAGAAATATTTTCAGAAGGTTATTGTATTATTTTATCAACCATAAATGAATTAGACACTCTGGTGCCGACTCCTCAGGTCAGTCAATGAGGAAAGTTATGACCATTTTAGCTACAGTATTTTCTTCAGCCAGTCAATAAATATATATTAACTCGCTGGTTAAATAAGTATGTAACACCATTAGATTCGCTCATTGGCTTCAGCTGTTTCATGAGCATTTGCAATAAAATTACTTTTTCATCCTCATTTGGAAAAATTAGGGAACATTCTTTTACAGTCTGCCTATATGAAGCAGGTTTCTTTGTGCCTAGAACTTCTTATTATTCTTTTCAGAATCTACGTGTATTTTCAGTCTTTTTCACATGTGCAGCCAGAATACATTCACCAAGAGCAGAGGCAGTGATAATGACACCTTCCTAATGCTTTATCTCCATTATCTACTTGCACATTTATGTTATTTAGAGCATATGAACAAGTGATCTTTTTGAAGGATTTATTGAAAATGTTCACAATCCAAGAAACATCTTTCTGTTTTGCAGTTTTCATGACAATTTTTAGACAGACTCTTAGAAATTGTCGGCAACTTTCTACATTAAATTTCACCTTTGGAAGATTGGATTAGGTAAACATAATGCTTCCAGCCTCCCTCTGAACCTCTGAATGAAGCCACTAGAGAAGTTGTATGGAACTAGTATATCCTACAGAGGAAGCACAAGTATTCATCTAAGTATATAGCAGGAAAAATTACATTTTTGCTGTATGAAATTGTTAAAATATTATATATAACCAATCATATTCCAAAGATCACTTTGGCAAAGATGTCAGTGTTGAGCTATACCCCATGTCCTTAACATTTCAGAGAAGTCTATGTTTGATAGTTTCCTATTCTATATTCTCCTGTACAGAATAATGAGAGAAGCAACAATCAAATCAGCCACAGTCTTCAGCAAAAAAATGTAAGATTCACCTTCTGATTGATTCTACTCTTATTATCCTCCCAAAAAAATGATGGCCTTAGACTTTCTTCAAGCCTGAAATCAATATAAAAGCTTAGTGCACATAAGTTTTAGCTCTTACCTCCTGCTTTCCAGGTTGATTATATAAGAGTATTGTCAAGGCATCTTTTCTAATCTAAATCAGCATATATGTGCAGCTAATTTTAGTGCTATATTTTACCATTTTTTAACTTGGGATGGCTGTTTCCATTCTCCTTTTTTCACGTGTTTTTCTAAGTAATTCTGAGTTGTCCTATATTACCTACATGATCTCTCTCATTTTCTGATGAGTATAGACATATACATTTATGTACAGGCATGAGTATAGACATGTACATCTGTTTATATTTATATATATTCTATACACATTTATCTCACTTTTCTTGCTGATTCTTTTTTAATTTCTCAGAAAGATGTCTCAAGACATCGTACCCTCTTTTTTTTTTTTTTTTTTTTTTTTTTTTTTTTTTTTTTTTTTTTTTTTTTTGGAGCTACAGATTCACTAATATTTTCAGAGCAGGAGGGTAACCAACAACAATTTTTTTTTTTTTCAAAATTATCATTTCCTGACTGGAAGTGATTAGTAAATGCAAAGGAAATAAATAAATTAAGCTACCTTTTACATATCCACATTTTTCTTCCCTCAAACACCAATGTAATTTTCTTGTATTGCATTAAAACTGATGAATCTCTATATCATGATCTGTGTTAATCAGTACATAATTCTGGTTTTTGGCATCTCTAAGTTCTCACTGTTTTTTCTTATTTTGAAATCTTTTATTGTTATGAGTAGGCTTTCTTACCTTTTGTTCACCTTTTGTTCTGTATGACCACTATCAGACAAGGAGAAATTTCTGGCATTTCTCACAGAAGCCACCCTTTTACCAAAACCTTACCATGAAAACCCAATACACTGTGTAGGGAAGACAGACAGCTTAACTAGAATGTTAACTTAGGTCTGTAATTCAAATGCCTGAATTCAGGTTGGCTAACATCTGGTCAACCCAACAACTTCTACATGAAAATTTAAATAGATAATAGAATTGATGGTGGCAAAACCAAATAGTATTGATATTTAATTTTAAATTGCATGAAGGGAAAGATACATTGTCCTTGCATAGAAATTCACTTTTCAATATTTTTTATAAAAAATATACTATTAGAGTCATGATGCTTATAACCTGAAATAAACTATACTTAACAATCATTAAACTTGTCGTAAAAACTTTTTTAATCTTTCTGGGAAATTTAAAATTTTGATTCCTTGCATCCTCCTCCCATAGTTTTCCATGGCAAGGATTAACTCACCACCAACCTCTCTTCCTAAGTGAATGTTGCATGAGGGTAGCTGTGACAAAACTTTAGGTCCCCTGACTTCAGGGCAGAAAGTGGCAAGAAAATAATTAGGAGCAGAAACCATGGTTGGCACTAGGAAAATTCCAGTTTAATAACTGATAAAAGAAAATAGGGGTGGTGTCCCAAAACCACGCACAGTGCCCAGGAGAACTCTGTGGGGGTAACCAACTGAAGACCCAGAACTGAGGAAAGCATGACAATATATAGGGTAAGTAATGGCACGACAAGATATAGAGTAAGGGTCCAATCAGAAACTCGAACTGGGAATATAACCATATTTGTACAACATAACTGACCAACCATAAAAACATAACCTTATATGGAACAACTTCATTAACATGCAAATTCCCATGAACCTTTACTACTCGCCACAACTACAAAGGGGTTTTCCATTGCCTTAGGTTTAGATTTGCTTCAGCTTGGCCAGCTCCCACAGATGAAGTAAATAGATCTTTCTAGGGTGAAAACAAAGCATAATACAAAGGACAAGACACTCCAGAGTTGACTGTCAAGACGAGAAATGGATGTGGAACAAAACTACAGCATCTTTATCCTTTCACCTCCCAGCATTCTACAGATGTTGTAGTCTGAAAGGACCACACATATCCCTCGTACAACACTTTTGCAAATTCATTGTATGCCTTCAGTTTTACATTATATCAACTTAATTCTAATGAGCCAAAAGAGACTTTCATATTATTTCAAGCACTTTAACAGATAAAAAACATCAACACATTAAGAATTGTAACTGAAGGCTGGAAGGGTTAGAAGAATGCCCAGGACCAAAAACTGTGTACAAAGATATGACAAATCTCTGCTAGACTGTGTTAGACCTGCAGGGTATATTACACTAAACCACTTAGTCACTTCTTCGTAGTAAAATCAGAAATTGCCTCAAGTCATAGCCAAGTTCCTTCTTCCCTTAGAAAGTTGAATTATAGAAACACTAAATGACTAAAAAGCCACCCAAGTATTGTCTTCTGTTATTACTACATTGAATGGAGCAACACTGACTTTCATAAGTCAAAAAGTACTTGCCATGCCTAATGAGCAGGAGAGAGGATATACACTCTTCCAGGTAAGATGCAATAACAAGATTCTTGATATTAGTAAATTTATGTCCTTTAGACTTTGTAAATCCACCTAAACTCCAGATTATAGAATTTATAGCTATGGTACATAGTAAGCTAAATACATCTTCAGATTTTATTCCTCATGTTAAGGACTTTATTTACTTTCATACACGTAGGCATTTAGGGAGTGTTCAGACAGTCTGAGGAACAAAAGATGCAGAGATATGGCTGCCAAATGTAAAATAACACCAACAGAAGATATGGCTGTTCTGAATACAAGGTAAGAGAACAGTCAGGAGGATCTTCTGGGACCCATCATAGGGCATTGGATGCGTATGTTTGGGCAAGTTAATTAAGTTGCTGACTTCCAGTGACTACAAGACCTTAGACATATCATTTAAATATAAATGTTTGTGTATAATCTGCTTAATTTGGAGCCAAATCCCACTCTGGGCATCTCCATTCTGAAGTAATTTTGAAATCCTTCATGCTTGTTCTGTTTGCATAAACACAGGTGTCTAGACTAATTTCAGACATCTAAGGTATCCAGGACATCCACACAACACAAGAAAATAGAGTGCCTGAACTAAATAAATACAAAACTGGGCAATACAATCCCAAGACCTTTTTGGGATGTAGATAAGATGAGCAAGATAGCATCACAAACATTATTGAATCCATTTGCAGAAAAAGATCTTAGAAAAAGTGCCATAGGAACTTTACTAATAACATCTGGCAGGATTCACCTAAGTTTTGGGCAGTTAAGTTCAGTCAATGGATATAATACCAGGTGACTGTCTTACATCTGTAACATTATTTATAGCAATGACACTATGTTAATTCAATTCTAATTCACTACATTGTAAACTAAACCTAAAGCCCCTCTGGGCATTCTAGTCAATACAACTGTTTTCCATTTCCTTCTCAGAATTGTTAAAAATTATTTTGCATACCTTATTAATTCAGCTGCAGGTATCACATTACTGTTAGTTGAATTTCAGTAATACACTATACTATTTCTATGTGATCCTTATGTACCTCAGAAGGATGCTGTAAAACATAAATAATGTGTTTGAATTATTTGGAAAATTTTAAATTGAAATCAATGGAGAAACTAGAAAAACTTAAGACACAATTGAGAAAAATCATTGGATGATAGAATATCCTGAGTTGGACGGGACTCACAAGGACCATCAAGTCCAGCTTCCGACCCTGCAAAGGACACCCCAAGAGTCACACCATGTGCCTGAGAGCATTGTCCAAATGATTCTTGAACTCAGGCTGGTGCTGTGACCCCTTCCTTGGGGAGCCTGTTCCAGTGCCAAACCACCCTCTGGGTGAAGAAATGATATCCCATCTAAACCTCCCCTGACACAACGCCAGGCCATTCCCTCAGTTCTGTCACTGTCACAACATAGATCTGTGCCTGTCCCTCCGCTCTGCCTCATGAGGAAGCTGTAGGCTGCTCTTATTCAGGCTGAAAAAACCAACATCAGAGGAAATGGTGTTAAGGTCCATCAGGGCAGGTTCAGATTAGATACTGGGAAAAAAATAATTCATGGAAAGTGCGGTTAGGTATTGGAATAAGTTGGCCAGGGAGATGGTGGAGTCACCAACTCCAAAAGCCTTCAAGAAATGTTTGGATTGGCACTTGGAGATATGGCTTAGGGATGACTATGGTGGTGCTGGGTTGACTGTTACACTAGAGGATTCATTGTATGCCTTGATGAATTTATGATCAGGCATAAGACTAGCATAAATACAGCAGAGTCAATAGATCCTATTGTAGATAAATATCAGATTATTGTAGATAAATATTTATCCTAAATATTTGTAACAACTGTCCTAGAAGACATTTATGAAATAAAAAATATTTTCATTCCATTAAAATTAAATGCAGAAAAAACATTCTCAGTTAAAATAAAGGGTGTCCATAGCATGATTTCCATCAGATTAATCATACTGGTTTTAATAAACTAGTGTAAATTCCATTTGCAACAAAGACCCATGGTATACCACTTCTGAGTAACAGTGTTATGCTCTTTCTTAGGTATTTACATAACTTACAATACTAATAAATAACAAAACTTTTCAATACTAGCTAAGAATTATTTTTAAAATTAAAGTTACAAAATTTGGACTTCAGCAATATTTAATGCAAACAGTGGAGTGGTGAAAACATTACCAGGCTAAAATAAGACTAGCAAAATCAACTCAATCAAGATAATGAGCGGTGAGGGATTTAAGTGCCTAACTAGAAAGCTTCAGCTCCTTGTAGGGCTTCAGAATATGTAATCCTGTAAGAACAAGGATGATGTGAGATAACATTGCTGTAAAAAAAATTAATTTTTCCCTGACTTTTCAAATTACAGGAAGAAATCCTTTTTCTTATAATCCCGTGTAATCAGGGGAGATCTCATTGCTTTCTACAGCTACCTGATAGGAGGTTATAGCCGGGTGGAGGCTGGTTTCTTCTACCATGCCTGCAGTGAGGACTGGAGAAAATGGCCTTAAACTGAGACAGGGAATTGATTCCGATTAGATATTAGAAAATATATTTTAACTGTTGTGGTGGTCAGACATTGGAATAGGTTGCCTGGGAAGCTGGTGGAGTCATTATCCCTGGAGGTGTTCAACAGATGTCTGGACCTGACATTGGGTAATATCATTTCGTGAGTCAGGGACTGATAGGTGGATTTGATCTTAAAGATCTCTTCCAATCTTGATTCCGTGATTCTAAGTGAAAGTAATAGAAGACAACAATGGGAAATCTCACAGAAAAAATGTCTCATATAACTTGATCTAGTCCTTCTCTCTGTGTACTCAGCCTTTACAGAAAGAAGAAGACAGCTCATTGCTGTAAAGTCTCTGAAGGAAAACCAAAATTAAGCATGATCAATACTTGATTATGTAACTGCTTTCATTAAAAATTTTACAGATATTTTGTATTATATTTAAAGTGCATGTATTTAGAAATAACCTAATCAATATAGAAAAATACTTGCACGACCATGGAAACATTAACAACATCAAGTATTTCCAAAATACTTCATATCACTGAATTTAAAATGTACTGTGTTATTTTAGGGTCATTTACTATTTAAACAAAAAACAACCAAACAAAAAGAAACCAAAAAATCCCAAAACAAAGCCTACAACCAGAAAACAAAACTCAGTCTTCTTGATTTGAACTTACGGACACTGTCAAAAGGAAATTTACTTTTCAGAAACCATCTTGGAAGCCATACATGTAACTGACAAAGTTACTGTGAGAATGTTGTAGCTTGCTCTAAGACAACTTCTTTCACAGTCATCTTAAAAGCAGGTTTCCATGGCTTCCATTTCCCCAAAAATGAAAGCAGCAAGTCAAATAGCATCCAAAGACCACTTTCTCTCAAAAATAATTGCTAACATGGAAAATTACTTTGAGTAGTTCTAAACTTCATACTGTCAATAAATCCGCAAGTTTTCTCACATTTAAGTTTATATTTATTGCTTTTTTTCTCTGTAGGCTTACATGAAATGTCAAGAAAAATCAATGTGACAAAATCAACTTGAATATAATGATGAACAATTTCCATTGCTGTAAAAAAAGTCATGAATACATACATACTTGAGAGCAGATTTTGGCTCACTGTATATAAAAAAAACCTCAACAGTATGAATTTTCATGGACAATGAAAATAAAGCAGTAGCAGCTCACTCCTTTTCCATATTCCACTCATTAAGGTGATATTCTAAATTAGAGTGCAGAACCGTGATGAAATTAGCATTTCACAGTAAATACCTTAAAAATGTTTAAGGTATTTAAATTAGATCCCTAAGCATCTGTTGCTTCTCTGTGCTTCTAAAGAACCTAAGCATTTTCATCTGAAACAGTGAAATAATTCTATAATTCGTATGGCCAAGTATTCAGAAGTCAAGAAGTGAAGTCTGTTTATTGTGTCACTGACTCCATATGAGAATGGCTGAAATGGAAGAGTGCGTTGGCAGATGTTATTACACAGGATTGATGAGGGAATTCAGAGGAAAGAAAGGACTGTTCAATTGCATTTAGAAGGCAAAGAGCATAGAGCATTGCCCATGAAGCCGGCCAGACAAAAAAGTTGTCTGCTATGTATTACTTCTGCTGATAATGGATGAATTCTTCTGTGGCATGGATTTTTATTACTCCCAGACACAACACAAATAACATGACTTTAAGATGTGCCTTAATTTCTGTACAACTGTGACATTTCATCTACCTGTTTGAAATATTTAAGTATGGATCTATTTAGAGTTTTGGTGTCCTTTTCCACAACATTATTCTCCTGCTCTATAATTAACCTTTTGTTTTTCAATATCAATTAAAATTAAATTAGCATGCTGAATTATATAATATTTCACACTAAGCCTACAGCTGTTGACTTCATTTTAATTTGAATATAGGCAAGGTTCTGAAATAGATTTTCCACCATATCATCCTATTAAAATAATTATAGGCGTCTTTTAAAAGGTACAGTCTTAATGAATTTAAGCTAACTTTAATTTTTACATCTTACCTTGCCACTAATATATTACAGATACTATGGCTAGACACAAAACATCAAATATTTAAGGAATTATATGGGATACAATTTTAATTATAACATACTGTTACGGTATTCAATCAATTCTGATTGTTAAAATCTGTTAAATAAACTGTTTGGCTTTTGTCAAGTCCCTTACAATTTCTTGTTGTTCTTTATTTTTTACTAATAGCCTTCTTGACACCTACATTTTCCACAGAACTCTTCATATGTCTGTTATTAAAACTCTCCCATAACAGTCCAGCACATTTATCTGCTGAAAATTCTGTTCTACTGCATTAGATATCAGTTCTTACATCTTACAGAGGCCTTTAGCTCAAGTTTATTTCACTTTATATCACCTCAGCTCTGATTCACTTTATCCCACCACAGTCATTTGGTTCCATGCACGTTTTTTTTCCCATTCTACTCTTGTGAATGTAGCATCTGATTTGAATGAGCCGATTAATTCATTCTCAACTTCTTAAAATATAAATTTATATTCCATCCACCAATGGATACTATAATCCCTTCAAGCATTGTCATACAGCAGGAAACAAAGAAATATATAGGTTTCCTGCTAATTTCTAGATATGTATTCCCAAAATGGAACTTTCTTCTTGTGTGATAATGTCATTGGCCTTTCAGTTCTTCAAACCTATCCAAGTCCATTAGTTCCTTTTTTCTTCTTGCCATGATAAATTGTTTATATTTCAGCTTCTTGCTTAGTTGAACTTTCATTAATAAAACCTTAGATGAGACCTCAACTACTGACATAAAGCATGGAATTCAACTGACTAAATAGTAAGAAATACATTTTGAGAGGGTGGTCCATCTCGTGTTGGAAATCTGGAATAGGTTAGATGACTCATTTTCTGTTTCTCCCATTCAATACAAAGGAACAATACATGTTACCTGAATTACTTGGAAGAATTCTGCTTTGGCTACTTCCACTATAGTATTTACCAGCTAAAACTTCTCCACTGTGTGAGAGGTTGACTACTGCCAGCTGCAAAGCACCCACACAGCTGCTCACTGTCTTCTTCCCATAAATCCACTGGAGTGGAAGAGGGGTAGGAACCTACCTGTTCTGCAATAGTCAAAACCTATTATTGCAACAATTTTAGTTAGGAATCCAAAACGCACCACCACAATGCTCAAAAAAACACAAACAAACAAAACAAAACAAAAACAAAACAAAACAAAACAAAACAAAAAAAAAAAAAAAAACCACCAAAAATAACCACGACAAAACAAACAGAAGACATTCTTGGCTTTTATCTCCAGTCACAGTAGTCTGTGAACTGTAAAGAGAGTGGAGGCAAATGTTGTCATGAACTGAATTTCAGCATCTGGGAAGAAAGAAATGAACATTTTTGTCTTAATTATTTCATGTTGTATGCCCTCTTACACACAGATCATCTTTGCTTGTGCATTTCCTCCTAATAGGAAAAACTGTTTTTAAAGAGTAGCTAATTTTCTCATCTCCTCTACCCTCTTTCCACCAAACATAACAAAGGCAGGAATAACCAGCCAGATGTAATCCTGAAAGCCAAACAAGTCTTTATCATTTCAAATATAAACAGTCATTATAGACTTCTTTTTAACTGAGCATGTTTTCCATATCAACAGAGCTATAAACTAGGTACAATTTCATAATTTTGAAATGAAATTAATGCTCTTTTAGAAATTAAAGGAAGACATAACGGATGACTATATATTAAAATTTTTGTGCGTGTGCTTTCTTGCTCTCACTCTCTACTATGTACATTCCTATTGAGTTACAAACTAAAGTATCTCTGCTGCAGAAAAAAAATCCACAGCACTCCAAAATTATATTGTTTTCTACACTTTTTTTCTAGAAACAATATAGCCTGCTTTGGGGGTAGTAGTGCCAATTGTATGAAACCAAGCTGAGCTCTGAAATTCCCTTTTCTAGTTCTTCAAATCCTTAGGAGTCCTCATGACCAGTCTAAATGAATAAAATGAAACAAAACAAAACAAGCAAACAGAAATGCCTTCCCAGAAAGTTTTCCATCTCTTTGTGAAAATTTCCCATCCACCTCCCTTGGTTCTAAGTTACCCTTCTTTTCTTAAAATCATTTCAATGTCTATATTACTACATCTTATTTTTAGACATTTAGGTGTCCAGTGCAGTGTAGCTTGTTCTGATACACCCAGAATAATAATAATAATAAAAAAGTTAATCGGTTAAGAAAAGAAGAAGACCCTGCATGCAGTAGGGATGGAATTTACCTGCCTCATACTCAAGCTATTCACCCTTTCTAATCACTGGGAAGAGATAGCTGTGTTAAAAGAATAATTTACCTGTCCTATCTCAGCTTTTTGCACCCCCTAAGGATGAATCTTTTCAATACAAAGATTGACTGGAATGGCAAAATAACTTTTAGACAGTTAATGAGAACAGAGAACTCTTGGGCTTAAGAGTACACCTTCCAGTATGCTCCATCTGTTCTCAGAATTCATACCCTTTAGAACAGGACTGCAACTGATATCTCAATTTCTTCTTCTAAAGAGTGGCTCATTTCTTCCAAACACTGCAGGAGCATAGAAGACTGTCATTCCATGCCTTACTCTTTCCCCTTTATTTATTTATTTCTACATTTATTTGTTTATTTATCGCAGAAGGATACATATGTAGTGATCTTTGAGTAAATACATAAACTACCAGAGAAACAAGGACTTGAACCTGGAAATCATACTCTAACTACTTAATGAAAAGTAAAATAATCTTGCCAATATGAATCTGAATAGATTTAAGACAAAATCTTATAATGTTATGATGTAATGAGATGTTCTACTGGATAAGGTAGGTTCAACTAACCATACTCCAACCAGGATACTGGGCTGCAGATTCTGGAATAGTAAGTTCAAATATTTCCTTAGCTGTGGAACATTTTGTTCCAAACAGACCCACTAGTCCAGGACAAAGCACAAATCTAAATGTGAAAAAGACTGTGTTGGATGCTTCTATAGTTGTTTCTGTTGCTTGAGTCTCCACTTGGCTCTTTTCACTGTCTCATCAAAAGCCTGTTTTAATAGCATCTGAGATAACAGGACAGATCTGAGTTGGCAGACAAGGCATGCAAAGGAACAGGCTGTAGATATTAGTGTAGAAGGAGATCTGTTATGTTGCACTAGATGTAAAATGTTTTTGGCACACTAAGATTCTCATATTAAAAATCTCTCTGTTTTGCACCAATAAATGTTTACATGGTCAGTCAGCAGCTAACAGGCTTGGCATGAAGGCATTAGCAGTTTTGGATTAGGAAAATATGTAGAGATAGTCAGATACTTAAATCTCATGCAAATCCTCATATGGACCCAGACAGCAGATATTTTTTCAGTATTTAACAGGTAGAGGCAATTTCCTTTTGTCTGCATTGACTAGCAGTTTATCCATTTCCATATACTGCTCAGAGAGTCTGACTCCCTTTGAAGACAAGCACAATAACCATTCTGCCAAATGTTGACTGACAGCCAAGCCAGCCAGGGTCAGTTTCTGAGCAGTCTTTTCAAAAAAAAACCAAAAACCAAAAACCAAAAACCAAAAACCAAAAAAAAAAAAAAACCAAAAAAAAACCAAAAAACAAAACAAAACAAAACAAAACAAAACAAAAAAAAAACAAAAAAAAAACAAAAAAAAAAAAAAAAAAAAAAACACCAAAAAAAACCCACCACCACTACTTAAGCAACTACCTAGACATCCAGAAAATTACCAACATGATTATGAAGTCATGTCAGCACAGAAAAACACAGCTTGTAAATAAAACACTTAAAGAAAATGGTCCAGTTCCTGGTTCTGCACAAAGACATTATTGGAAAGCCTCCCCTCCCTCAGACAGACCATTACTTTCTGGCCTTTACAGGATTTACACATATGTCATTGAAAATTATGAATATACACCTTCAAATACTTCATGCTACTACTTTTGGTTAATCAATTCATTAACACATATGGCATCCTTACGCCAAACCGATGACTCCAGATGTATCATCAACCATTATTTAGAATTCTGCAGTGGTCCTGTAGCCCCAGTGACTTGATGAACTTATTATTTACATTAGAATGACAAATTAAAGTCAGTCTAGGATACTGAAAGTTGTAAAGACCAGGACAAGATCCTACTGTTATCCAGTTCTTCAAAATCACCTGAGCAACAGTGCATAGAGGAAATTCCCTTACTATTTTTAAGACGAATTACATAATATAGCTAATTAGAACATCTGATTATATAAATGCTAGAGTTTAAAATACCAATTCATACTAACCATCTGCCATACAAGCTAAGAAGCACAAGGGAAAAGAAACTCAGCTCAAGCCCCATCTCAATGTGCATCCCAACCTGCATCTCACAAACTCAAATACCTGCATCAGGTGTGTTCCCCAACAGTGTGTCAATCATCGTGGTACATTAATGTCAGTACAGATAACCCTGTACAGATTGCCAGATTTATGCCAGCTAAGATTTTTAATTTCCTTTTTTTCTACCTTCAATGGTATGGGTTGGTGGTTTGGATAGATTTGAGGTCACTGCCTATTTATGCCTTGTTTCCTTTCTGAAGATGAGCTGCACAGTACAATGAAATTATGCTGATAGAAAAGTGACATCAAGACAGCCCTTGGGGAAATGTCTTTGTCATGTCACCCAGATTTAATTAGGCAAAACTAGAAGATGGGGGGAAAAAAGCTTAGCTGACATTGATTGCTATTAATGTATTTTTAAAGACTATAATTCCCAGTGAATTGGTACTGAAAATATAGGAAATCATCTTATACTTGATTATAAATCAACTTTAAGAAAATATATTATTTTTTCATTTAATTAAGATAATAATGAAAAATAAATTAATTACTTCCAGAATGAAAATATTTTTGCAGCTCTTCTAGGCTATATATATTTTTTTTTTTCAGTATATGATCCCATTTCTTCCTCTCCTTTTTATTTATTTTTTTTTTACAATTTAGATACTTCACCCAGTATCTGCAGAAATAAGTGACTAGTTTTCTTTTTCACTCATGTAGAAAAAAGATGACACTAAGTGAAACCTGGGATCAGATAAGATCGGGGACTAGAGAAACGAGGGTCCAAACCAATATGGTTATATCGCAGGTTCTCCTCCTTTATTCCGCGAGATGTCGGGTTTTATACAGAGTGAATAGTTTACAGTTAGCAGGTGCACTGTGATAGGCAGTGGACATACAGAAGTATGTAAGCTATTGCAGTTTAAGGTAGCCACCGTGTCTTCGCAGTAACTGTTCCATGCTAGAAGAACCACTACCTTAACACATTCCCAGTAACAGATAACCTTATCTGGTACTACATATGCTGGACGTACTAGGCCTACTAGGCCCTGGCCTGAGGCCTGGTCTGAGGCCCAGCTGTGGATAGCTCTGCCTTATGATCTAAGTTATCCTGTTCCTGCTACAACTAAGAACTTTGTTGCAGTTCAAAACAGTCAAATTTTTGGTTTCATGTAACAGCCTGATTAAATTCAACGGTTTGCACTGAAGTTCAGGGTAGACAATTTTTTTGTAGTTGCAGTTATACACAAAAATAATAAAATCCTTATTAAATAAATCTGAGAGGAGAAAAGGCATCATCAACAAGATCTGAAGGAACTTGGAACTAAGAATCTATAGACTGGAAAAGCAAAAGGAAGAGCACGAGAGAGAGAGAGATGTTGAAGTATGTGAAGTCATGAACATCACAAAGAAGATGAACAGTGAGTGTCTGTTCATTGTCTTCACTTTTCAAAAACTAGGAGTACATTTCACCTGGCTTTTCTACATCATGGTCTCATTCAAACACCTCTGAAAGTCTGACCTCTTTGTAGGAGCCTGTGGAATCCAGATCAGAGATTTCACAAAGTGGAGGGAATATGAAGATCTCATATATTAGAATTGAATTTTAGTAAGAACTCTCTGCAAGATCATTCCTCTCTACAATCTCTTCCTCCATTTCAAAAGGAAATTACATTGTTCTTTTTCTGTCTAACATTGTGAACATAATTTTCATTTAGTTGATTTGACATAGGGTGCCAGAAAACTAGGGCATACTAGAGGAATATAGTATGGGAAGGACACTCTGAAAAAGTACATTCCCAAAGATAGATCATGGCATTTTAAGTGTTTTGCATGCAAAAGCTATTTTTCTTTTTATTATTCCTTTATAAGCAGTACTAGGTGTCATGATTACAGTTCCCAGCTCAGTCTTCCATGCTTCTGAGCCAGATGCTGAAAGAATTCAAGTTACTTACATCACAATAATGTAACAGTTTCATTTTCCAATACTAAAATAGCATTTCAAGAATATATGTTTCATGCTACATGAATCATATAAGAGCTGTGAGTCCTTTTAAGAACTACTTTACTGCATTTAAGTATTTTCAGTGTGGAAGAATTAATGAAATAAAACTCATTTAGGTCATTAAACTGAATGGTTTCTGCCATAAGCTATAGTAGTTTCTGGATGGATAATGCAGTAACAGCCATTCCCATGGTTTCAAAACAGCAAGTGAAACATTTTGCAGAAGGGCTCTATTACAGGAGCTCTCTTACCACATTCAAACACTTGGGGGTTTTACTTGTCACAGTAAATTGTCTGCACTGTGTAGCCCATGGACTTCAAACACATAATTTTTTTAAAAAGTCAAATGGACATTAAATATAATATTGTTAAACAGCATACCCTTCTCAGTTTTCAACATAACTTTTCTTAATTCTTATGAGGATCAATTCTTGTAGCTGAGCTAGATATTACTCTTTGATTTAGATATTCCCTTCATTATCTCACAACTATTCCTAAAGACACTGAATTATTATGAATTGTATGTAAAAGTGCATAAAATCATTTACAAAATGCAGTGCATCAACTTCGTTAAAAATGCCACCTGTATGCTCAAAGGAGTTTGCCCTCTTTTTGTCACTCTGCTATCTAGCAAATAATTTCTGTTACTTTTAAAACCTACATGAACTTCATAGCTTTGCAATCAGATAAAACTGGCTTGAAAATTGCTAAAGTAGGTAGCCATGTTGTAAGCTTTCCTTGCAAATTTTGCTGGTGCTAGTCTGTTCAGAGTGGCAGCCCCACAGGCTTGTTTGTGTGTTCAGAGCCCAGGCTGTCGTCCCTACTTAAAAAGGAAAGCAAATCAAAGATTTAGACGTGTGCATAGCAAAGAATCCTGTTGACTTGATGTATTTTTTGAAGCTAAATATGTAACTGGGAGGAATGAGCCATGTGTCAGTTTAATTATATTTATTAATCAGTCCTGTAGGCTGTGTTATGCAGTTTTGAAGAAGTTTTGCAAGTGTGTAAATGTTCTTGGTGACTGAATGAAGAAATGCTATTTTTCTGGTCTTTCCCACATTCTTCTTAGATTTGAACAGTTTAGGCTGATAACTGCAGTTTGGGGTAATCCAAGGGTCTATTTCTTCTGGCAAATAAAATATGGTCAAGCCTGGAATCTCTTGATCCAAGCCTGTTGATCAGATCCACACAGCATTTACAAAGTGGATTAGTCCATTGCTCTGTTACGAGGTGCTCAAATGACTCTTCTGTATCCAAGTAGGGCATATTCAGGAGTAAATTCATCCCACTCATTGTTTAAGAAAGGACAGCTTGTAGAAATCTGATCCACGGTTGATTCCCTCTGTCCTCAGTAGATCCTCCAATATTACTTCAAAATGTTTTCTTGTTGCAAACAGCCTGTGTGCCTTAATGCCATTGCCAGTTAGAAGTGTTTAGTAATTGAATTCCTTCTTGAGTTCAAGCATGAATTTCAACTCCCTTAAATTTAGGTTACTATGTTTCTATCATACTGAGTGAAAATCTAATAAGCACAATAGGTGGAATTTGGGCAGATTTATTATACACAACTTTTGTCTCATTTTTTGTTATCTGAATATCCCTGTAGACTCATGATTGTATTCAGAGGGATTATTTCCATTTCCTAAACATGGGACTCTAACACTGTACAAAATACTTGAAGCTTTTCAAATCACCTGCCTTATGGCAACTGACATAAGATGGGACCTGTAGGAAACCAGTGCCTGCAGATGGGCACAGCTCAGTGGTGCCCAGAGCTGGGGAGGCCAGGGCTGAACTTGAGGCCAGCCCTGCTCCAGCATCACTGGCACATGGGCTGATGGCCCCAGGAGAGAGTGACGTGGAAAAAATCTAGAAGACTTTTACATGTATCAACACAAGAGATTCTCATATCTACTGATCGATGAAAAGTCAGAGATTTGATGAAGTAAATTTAGACATGCCTAGACTCATGCCTAGATAAAATTTTAAGATGCATGTAGCCAAGACTTCCTACACATTTCTTATTCAAAAGAATTAAAATCACAAAAAACATTCAGAGACACCAAAAAGTGTACTCCAGACAAATCTACAAGGAAATTCTGTTTTATTAATCAGTATCTTACTCAATGACAGATCCACAGTATTAATAATTTTATATTGAAACATTATCCAAATTCTTATCACACCCTTGAGGTGCAGAACAAGTTCTTTTGTTACAGCCCAAAAATATTTCTTGTTCAGGTACCCCCAGGCAATTCCCCTTGTGTAAGGGGAAGTTTAATTTGTATATTAGGAAAAGGTTCTTTACCCAGAGGGTGTTTGGGCACTGAACAGGCTCCCCAGGGCAGTGGTCACAGCACCAGCCTGACAGAGCTCAAGAAGTGTTTGGACAATGCTCTTGGGCACAGGGTGTGACTCTTGAGGAAGATGCTGTGCAGGTCCAAGAGTTGGAATTCGATGATCCTTGCGTTTCTCTTCTAATTCAGTACAATTTTTGATTCTTTGACTTACAGTTTAACATTCCCTTTACAGTATGTACATGGAGAAGTGTTTATCACAATCCAAAATAAGGTACCATTAAAAATTAGAACTCTTTTTGCACCCAGCCTTACCATGGCTATAGTGAGTTAATTGCTAGTTAGAGAAAAAGAAAACCGAGAAACCTTACTTTATAAATTTGAACTTTAGAATTATTGACTTCAACATGAACTATTATAGAAGCTGTCATTATTGTAGCTTATTTCAGCTATAGCGCTGTGACTTTTCTTTGGTAAAATATTAGTATATTTTTTTAAATGGAACATTTTCTATCCCTTTTTCTGGCTGGGTTCATACAGTGTGTATTAATTTGTAGTGCATTTTTTCTACTGATTCTGGTACACCTTACATGGATATAAGACTGTATGTGTAATACTTTTTTTTTTTTCCTTATTATTCACTATTGCTCCTTTATGTTATTTGAAGTCATTCTGACCTCTCAAAAAAGACTCAGAAAGCAGAACTTGAAAAATTTATTATAAGTAATGTCTATTTGAGGAAAAAAAAGAGCATGTCATTTTGGCAGTAGCACTGTGTATTTCTGAAGCACTGTGTATTTCTGTTATTGTGTCACAGCAAGAGAACAGTCTCTTCTCAGGGATAGCAGAGGAAGGGAACTGTATTTTGCCTTAGAGCTTTCTCTTCTGTTGATCTGCTAGAAGTGCATAGGTTCGTAAGTATGTAAGACTATATGTGTTTGCAGGAATGAACCCTTGAAAAATACCACTATAATGCTTTCTTTAGGACTTACTCAATGACTTAGAAATTATTTTAAAGAATTAATCTAACTGAGCTCCAGTTTTCGTCCAGGTGAGGACAAGTGTGTGGGGTCTTAATACATGGTTATGAGATTCAATCAGAATCTATCCTTTACTATATTAACTCTTAATTTCAGTGAAATCCTCAAGTATAACCTCTATTTTTTTCCTACAATAAATATTAAATTATTAAATCTAATGTTTTTATAAAAAAGAAAAAAAAATCTAGATCTAGGGTTTGCTATGGAGATTTTATATCATCAGTATTTTTCCTTACCTTCCTCCTGTGTCTTTCATCAACTTAAATATAGTCTCATGACTTTATGAGGCTGCCAAGTGATAGATTTTATACCCTAGAAAAATTTTTCTCAGAAACAGCACGAAGTTTAGCTGAGAGGAGAAGTTCAGAGTCTATTACCTTTTTGACAAAGCCTTCCTTGATCTGCTTAAACTCACTCCTTTAAGTCTCTGTCCTGAGGTTAAGTTCTGCAACTAAAAAAAAAAAAAGTTTCACTGAAATTATTTAACTCTCACTTCTGCCTGCCTGTAAATCCTTTTATGGCACTAGCACTCATCAGCATGTCAATAAGTATTTTTTTTCCTGATTATAGTTTGCAGTCTAGTTGCTGATAATGGTATGTGAAAGGACATTACAGGACAGAATGAGATTCTTTCATATCTAGTCATATGAGATTTCTCATCAGCTTGAACCCCAAATATATGATGAGTGAAACCTTACACAGAAATCATTCAGCTGGACAGTATAGTGTGTCATTCTTAGTAACATTTTTAGTCAGCACAGATTACCAACTGTGGATTGGATGGGTGTGGTGTGGCATAGATACAAGATACTAACACAGAAACAAAAAAATTCAGTATTTTTCCAGATCTAAACACATCTAATCCTTTTTTTTTTCTTTTACTCTAAAAGTGTGGATAAATTTTACAGTGTTATCTTGAATCTGACCTCTGGAACTGATTCTTGAAATCTGAGTGGAGCTTAACAGAGATTTTGTCTGACCTGTCTTCTCTTTCATAACCTAATAAAGAAAAAATCAATACATTAGTTCTTTGCCCAGCTTTTACAGGATTTAAAATATATTTCTTTCAGCACATTTAGGTATTTCTAGGTGATAGTTTTTTCAGTTATAACATTTTAGAGATAGGAGGCTCTCTCAAAAGGCTTACTGGAGTTGTAGATCTGAAACTCACTGT
Organism: Prinia subflava; assembly: GCF_021018805.1. NCBI lineage: Eukaryota > Metazoa > Chordata > Aves > Passeriformes > Cisticolidae > Prinia > Prinia subflava. The sequence goes on from NC_086249.1 coordinate 64,538,028, forward strand.
CACAAAAACAGTTTGGTAATTGTCTCTGGTCTTGACCAGCATCTAAGACATTGAAACTAATGTCTTTTATATCTTGCAACTATTTCATGCAATCCCTTTATAGATTTAAGTATACAAAGTATGCTAATATGATAAGGAGTCTTCTCTTCTACACCTTGATAATACACTGTATTCACGTTATATTAGAAATGTGGTGTCGTCCAGTCATTTACCAGGACTGTTAACAACAATTTTTATCTGTGATCAGATTGGGAGCTAGACCTACTTACTAAAGGCTAACTGACATTTACAGTGGAGTGATAATGTCACTTCTGAAAGATAAGAAGTGGCAGTGACAAATCTTTCAAGAAAGCTCCCAGAGCTTATATTCAGGCTTAGCTGTAGAAAGGAATTTTTAGTCTGTGTATACCACACTGCAAGAATTTTCAAATCCAGACCATATTTAGTGAAACTGTACATGAGACTTTTTGTTTGTTTGTTTGTTTGTTTGGGGTTTTTTTGTTGGTTTGTTTGTTTGTTTGTTTGTTTGTTTTTTAGTTTTTATAATACAGATGAAGCAGCAGTTTTAAGGAGCTGATAAGATCCAGGTAACCATAAACTTAATTCTAGACTCTTCGTGCAGGACAAAATATTGCTTAATTTCTGTTGAAGTTTGTCTGATGCAAAGAGTAGCTTCAGACTAGAAACAGCAAAAAACCTACACCTTCCATTCTTTAAGGGAGAAAAATAAAAATCTTAGACAACACATTGCAAACCATCTTTTTAGGGCACAGTGACCCAGCAACCATTCAATGTCACTCTGTTTTCTTCTTTAATCACCATGGACCACTTTGTGCAGAGGCAATGTAGCACAATTCTCTCAAACAGATGTTTACCAGTGCCTGATCTTAAACACAGGTTTTTAAATGCTTTTCTGGATACTGCAGAATATGCCTAAACATCAAGATCTCCCAGGGAGCTTGTAAACAAAGTGAAAATCAACCAGCTTTTTAAGTGTTTCCTTAAAGAAAAATAGTACTTGTGGGAATGTCTTTCTTTACTTTTAAACTGCCAGTTTGGCAATTTATACTATTTTTATAGTATATGATATAAAGTGGACTAGTTGCCTGATACATAACACAGTTATTTCTTTTTACAGATTTTCTTTTTCTCTTGTGCCAATAAACCTCTTTATGAAACTGCATTTTAACATAACTGTGTTGGCTTTACCATAACAAAAATGTGAGTGGATAGTGTTGAAAAAATTATTGAGCATAATGAATCTTTTGGACTCTGCTGACACCCTCAACATTTCCCTTAAATTTGGGGTTTTTTTCATTCAGAATGAAATTTCCTGGTCAGCAGCAAACAACTAACACTTGACTTAACACCAAATTGCTTAGTCTGGCTGTGAAGGAACATCCTAATATGTTCCTTCCTATGCACCACAATAAAGATAGCTGACAGTATTTTCAGATTCAACACATTGTCTTTGATATTTCTTCATGACCTGCTGCCTCCATTAGGTTTCAGTGCTTTCAGAAGTATCATCACCACTGCAGTTCCATATATTGTTGTCTGCCATTTGTCTGCATCCACAAAAATAATTTTTCTATCCATCTGCATTACATCCTACAATATTCATTAGGTTTTGTGTAGTCTTGCAGAAAAAACTTCTCAAATATCTCATGTAACTTGAACAGGGAATGCTCCATCTGCAACTGAATTTATGCCATTGAGAGAAGTGTGGCTGTAAGTTTTCAGCTTAGTATTAGGTATAGCTTTGAAGTCCCCTGTAGGAACATTTATGTATAGATGTGCCACAACACGAACATGAAAAAGCCCAAGTTCAATGAAACACAACAATTTTACTACAAGATGTTTTTAGAAGCTATGTGATTTTTTTCTTTTGCATTATCATTATTTAATGTGCTATTGCACAGGTATGTGCATTCTAAAAATTCCATGGGTTCTTTAATTAAATTATTCCATAGGCTCTTTAATTAAATTATTATTTTCTGTTCCTACAGGAACAGATAGACAATGACTTATGATTCTATACATTTTAAGTATGAAATGCTCTCCGTGCAAATAGAGCAAAGCTTACCCAATTGACTAAAGAGATGCTGATAACTCATCATGCACAGTGAAATGGGTTATTCAGCTCTCTGTGGGAGGTAATCTTAGAATACTGCTCCATGTTAAAGCAAACCTTTTTCAAAGACACAGACTTGCAAAACCCTTAGTGACAGCAAAACCCCATTAAAGTTCTCTGTTTTAGGCAATTTCTTTCCACTAATGAAGATCATCCAATCAACTGGGACATTCCTAAAAGGTTTGAAGAAAAAGAAATTAAGATTTCAATACAGATAAAGTACCAGTACTAAGTAGGCAATTTCTAATGTCTAGATTACAGTGATGCTAGCTTCACAAATAGTTTTAAAAATAAGTCTTTTGGATCTTTCAGAAGCTAATCTCTGAATTTCTCTTCTGTGAAATCTGAAGAATGCTTTTCATGACAAGTTCCAAATTCTTCTAAAGCACAGATGATTTACAAAATATTCATATAAAATAGATGAAATAAATTGTCTGTCTACAGGATAGAAAAAAAAAAAAGGTTTAAAAAAATCTCACAAATGTTCCATAATAATCAGGGGGGGAAAAAAAGAGAAAGAGAGAAAATCATATTGAGGATTTTTAATTTTGCTTAAAGCAGATGGTTAGTGGATATTTTTTAAATTAAAAACACATGAAAAAATATTACAAACAGCTATAACACTGATAAATGGTAAAAGCTACATGAGAAAGAGTGGTATCATAGATATCAGTGTCAGAAGAGGAACACAAACATAGGTGCAAATTTTAGCTTTTTAAATTCTTGGTCAGAAAGTCTAGTCTGGGATACATTTCAGCTCCAGTCGGAGACAGATACAATCAGGTATTTAAAGGTTGTAGCCCCCACTCGTAGAGTCTTCACTCAAGCACATTTATAGGTTGGTGATGGTTTTGGTGGGGTTTTTTTTTATTTTTTGGGTTTTTTAAATTGTAGGTATGGAATTTTGATTTGTTCCTATCTACAGAGCTTTTCATAGGGTATTGCTACAGATCTAAGTTCAGAAACATGGTATATTTTGTATCTCAGAAAACAATACCACGATCTCCAGCAGTCTCCAGCTCAAATTCAGAGTGTCTGCTAAGATGAAAGTGGATACAGGTAAAATTGTGCAATGAGCACAGGTAGAAGCTTTCACACATGCCCTGGTTTTGCAAATTTATGTAAATTTTTGTAAATCCATTCTCTCAGTGAAGGTTAAGGTGAGACTGGAGGGAAACAATCTCATCTGCCTCCTTCATCATCTAGAAGAATGTTCCAAAGGTTTTTCAACAACATAGAGAATTTTCTGCCACTTTATAACATATTTTTAAGCCAACAAAATAATTTAAGGAGATAGCACTAATAAAGACTGAACAAGAATACTTACTGAATTGCTACTCATGCACACTCTTACAGCTTTGCGTTACTGAAACAGATTTCATCCAGCTTTACTATATTACACCTTAATATGCCCTCTCACCTTCCTAAAACATTATTAAAAGTGCCTGCCAGCAGATCCATCTCTTTCATAACTGGAGCATACTCATCCTAAACAAGTCAGATGATCGATTATGGTGATCTGGCAGTGACTGAGAGCAGTTACTACCTCTCGCATCATTATGTTTTACTTGCAGTGCACTTTGAATTTTATTTTTGCATTCTTTATTAGCCATAAATTGATTCTTCAAGTTAAAAAAAAAATGGAGGGAGATAGAAGGGGTAGAACATGAGTTAAGAAACATCTTCTGTTTCTCTGTATAGAATGTATGGAAGGAAACGTGTATGGTGCAATAGTAGTTGCAGCATTCTTGTTTAGGTTCATCAAATTCAAGGAACATCAGTCTTCTAGCTAAAAGATTACATAGAAAAGTGGAACATACAAACTGGAAATTAATCAGTGAGGGATCTGGGAAGCTCACTCAGCTGGCATGTTCTGGTAAGGGAATGTGCAGAACCTCCCCTGTCATCCTACACATCCCCTGCAGCTCTGCCTACAGTGTGCAGTGACAAACACGGTGTGTTACACAGATTGTGGACACAGCTTCTAGGGGATATTGCTATGAGAACATTCACAATACAAATCTAAAACTATATCCACAAGTTCTTTAGGGAGGTAAAAATAGTATATTTGTTGACAATTGGAATGAAACCTAAAGGTCTTCAGTTCCTGAAGGGACACTAAAAGAAAGATGGAGAGGAAACATTTACAAGGGATGTAATAAGAGGGAATTTCTTTAAACGGAGAGAGGTTAGATTTAGAATAGCTATTAGGAAAAAAATCTTTAAGGGTGATGAGGCACTAGAACAAGTTGCCCGGAGAAGTTGTAGATGCCCCATAATAAAGAGAAAATACATTCAATCATTTCTGTTCCCAGCATATGCTTTAAAATCAACAGAAAAACCTACCTGGAAAATCCAGAGCAGAACTTTTAAGAGAGTTCACAATCTGGTTGACTGCATACAAAATTTTCTCTCTCTCTTTTCTTTTTTTTTTTTTTAATTATAATTTGGTTTGAAATATAAAAATCCTTGAGAGTTGTTTGGGGGTTTTTTTTCCCCCTTGGTAGCTTTAAAAAATTGTCAAAGGACATTTTTTCTGCCTTGTAGCATTGGACAAAAATTCTGGTTTTGAGTATTTGTCCAAATAGAGTTGATTCTATGAAACACTGTAAAGATTTGCAATAGCATTTAACTTTTCAGCAATTTTTAAAATGCCGTCTAATAATCAAAACATTGGAGGTCTATATTAAAGCATTGAGGAAATTAATTCAAGAGAACAATATAGCATTATGCAGTTCTTTTTCAGTTTTTGTCATCTATATCCACACAATGTTGCACTTTACAAACCTCAGCCAAATAGATTTCCTAACAAAGAAGTTGTGGTAAATGGAAATCATCGTAAGTCCAATGGATTTCACACTGACACAAGAATTAAAGGAAAAAAATGTGTATGCACAATTCTGCCTTGTTTTGTGACATAATGCAGCTGTCTCTGAAAACTGTGGTAATTTTTCTATAATCTGAGACTTTGGAAGAAAATTCATTATGCCTTTGATATTTATAATATCCACAGTATGCTGCTACCAGAGACTCAAACTTTTATAAATCCATTAAATCTATTTTCGCTCATTTATTTTTGAAAGCAGGAGAAGTACCCACATAATTAAATGCAATTTCTCATAAGGATTTCAAAGTCTTGGCATTTTATAATTTAAAAGCACTAAGTAATGTGCATTGGTGGTAGTGGATTTGTTTCCAATTATTATTCCGTAAATAAAATGTGATGGTCTTATAATTAGGCAGACAAGATAAATACACTACTCAAAATCTAGGAACAAGAAAATAAATGATAAAAATATGATCTTTCTGAACTAGTTATTACCTACAACCAATTTGAGCTTGACATGAACAAATTATCTTAAACAATATTTAATTCAATTAACTTTTGTCCTCTGGTGTATTTCCTATTACACTGTAGAAATATCATTCTGCTAGACATGCTATTTACTGTTCAAGATTTGGGTAACTCAAACAATGAATTCTCAAAAGAAAATTATATAGTCCTTTAATGGATATTAACTTTCTATCATTTGTTTAATCTCTCCAATCAGCACTACTTCTACCAAAGAAACAGAATGATGGTTAAGAGTACAGCACACACAGACAAGGGCAAGGGCATAAAATAAACACAGAAAGCACTTTGGCAGTTAAATTTTCCACTGTGATTTGAGATTTGGCTCAGAACATCTAGGCCAGTATTTCTTCATCATATACACTTTTATTTCCATGTTAACTAATTGTCCTGAACAACTTTGCTACGCTTGGTAAATGCTAATTTCATAGTGATGGCTCCATAACTTACTTCTAAGAGTATACACAAATTTAAACTCCCTGCTCTCTCCTAAACAGTTCCTGATTTTTCCATGAAAATGTATTGCCAGTCTAGCTCATTCTTTTTAACCCATAAATAAGACTGCAGTCCTGGCAGTTCGGCATGCATCACTGAATTTCAGCCTAAGCCAAATCCTCCAGAAATATTATCTAGATAATTTTCATATTCTTTGTGGTTTTCAGTGTGAAAGAACAATAGAAGCTGTCTCTACCTTCATCTTTGAATATGCTTTTAGCCAGTCATGTTATTGTTCATGCTTACAAATTAATTTTGGAACTTAAATGTTTTGTTTGGTTTAGACCCTTAACTAGGATTCAAAAAGAAAGTTATAATGTGATCATAGTGTAATTTAAATCCTCAAAACCCTAACTAAAGCTTTAGGCATCTAATTCTGTACTGAAAGCTGCTCTGACCCATCCAGTCTTTTTCTCCTCCACAAACCCACAGTTTTCATAGATATCATTTTTGTAAGAGTTGTTGCTCCCCACAAATTGAGTGTATTTCTAAGTTTCCCTGAGAAGCTCAGTCTGGATTCCGCTGAATCCATCCTGCTGTACACAGTGTTTAAAATGCTTTATCACTTCACTGCTGTTCTAGTCTCCCATTTCCTAGGAGTTAGCCACAGCTATCAAGCATTTAAGCTTAGTGGGATAGCTGATGGACAGCACTGCACAGATGGGATACCTGACACCAGCTGATACAAGGGATATCCCATGACATTGTGTTCAGCATATAAAAGCAGTTGAAGAAGGAAGGGGGGGTGATGGAATTTGTCTTCCAAAGCACCCATTGTGTGTGATGCATCCCTGCTTCTCTGGGGCTGCTAAACACCTATGTATCCATGGGAAGAAATGAATGAATTCTTTATTTTGCTTTGCTTGTGTGTATGGTTTTTGCTTTAGAAAATGGCTCTATCTGTAACTCTTTCCAAGGTCCTTTAAGCACAAATGAACCAATTATGAGATGACACCTAAATTATTTTTACTTTTAATCCAATTACTAACCATCTTTTCACCCAATTACAAGATACCACCCAACGCTATGAAGAAGAAGGTGAAAGAAGAACTTAGCCTATGCCCTAAATCCTCCCTATTGTTTTATATATATTACTATATACTAAAATCTTAAACTCAAAGTTTTGCACCCTGTGATATCACACAATTCTATTCAAACTACACACCGATAATCCCAGTGCTATAACTCAATTTTGGAAGCCTTTTCCACAGCCTCTGGTCAAATATAGTGCTTTCTTTATAGTCAGTGCCTGTCAACATAGAAAGTCTTAAACTCACTTAAACTCAGCTTCCAGGGTTCCAGCACTCTTCTCCATCCCACCATAGGCAGTGAGTGAATGTCTGTGTCAGGCTTAGTTGCCAGCTGGAGTTAAACCAGGACATTATTTTTCTGTATAAGTGATTAATTATTAGGCTAAAGGTAACTGTAATGATGTACAAAACTGTTGCTTTCGCTGAGAGTGTGGGATATACACCTCTGTGGAAGGCTGTGTGCATTTAGGTTTCTACCCCCTCTCCCAAGAATTCTTGATGGAGTCTATGGAGTGTTTAGGAATGAAGAATTCAGAAGGTCCTTCTTTTTCAACAGGGAGGAGACTGTCAAGAGAGGCCTTAGATGCTGCAGAAAAGAGGGAGCCCTCTGTGAGGACAGTTTATTGAATGTTTCAGAATGCACACCTGCTCTGTTACAGTTTAAGATAAATGTTTTTAAAACAGAAGCATCAATTATTTATGTTTAATATTAAATGACATCAGAAAGGAAGTTAAGGTATTTGGCAGGAAAAATTACCTTTCACCATGCTAGACACAGCAGTGATGTCTTATAGGTGCCAGAAAACAGAATCAGAAAGGGATGACAAGATGCCTCTGTTTTGCAGCAAGAGATGAGATCTTGCTCAATTTTTTTCTGCTTCAGAGAGCTGTCACACAACAAATGTTCTTTTGGGTGCCCAGCAGACCGCAGACATTGGCACAAGGATATTAGAACACTAAGCTGAAGAAAGAGCCATTCTCTGTCCCTGAGGCAGAGAGACAAGGCAGAACCTCCTTCTCACAGCATAGCGCTTGGCTACATATCTTTTTCTTATGTAGTACGTTCCTGGCAAGGAGGCCTGGTTGTTATTTTTACCTACTTTTATTAGTTCAAAATCTCTGAAGAAAAATCAACAGCTGACTCTGAGATTACATGTCACATACACTGAAGATCTGCAGTGTATCATAAAAAATATATGGGGGAATTTGAGGATTTGAAGTCTGCTGGCATAGTGCTAGGGAATTAAACAGAGCAGAGAGACCCAAATAAGGAGTAGTGCTGTCCATAACACCTTTTAGGAGTGTTTCTTGGCATCCTTCTCATCAGTTTGCATTCAGACAAAATCTGAATAAACACTTTGGCACAGCCAAAAGTGTATCAGTGATGGAACTAAGAATTCAACAGCCAAAACTATCCCAGGTTGGTGCAGAAGGCTATCCCTTGGGCATATCTTTTTGTGGTGGTGTTCTTTCTTTTTGTTTGTGTTTTGTTTTGTTTTTTCTTAATACAGACATAGTCAGGAAAAGTTTAGTTGAAATCACAACAAAAAACTGATGAGAGCTGTCCTGTTTCAAACAGGAAGGAAAATAGAGTTCTTTTACCAAAGCAAATACAATTCTTACTGATCTAGTAAAGTTTTCAAGCTAAGCCAGAGACTCACTACTGCTCACCAGACAGAGCCAGAAGGACAGATTGGACACACAGAGACAGCTACTGCAAGTATCAGTGTGCTGGCCTTCTCTCACAGTCTGTAAGTCCATAGTTGTTTCAATAAAAATAGGTCCCACAGGTCTAAGATATTCTCTTCCCGTCCCTCTCTTGATGTACCCTCAATCTTGCACTCTTTTTTGTAAACTCTGTGTGTGATATGTTCAGTCTGAACCACAGACTCAATCCTGCCCTCTATAGCTCTGGTAAATTTAGCCATAGAAATCCTCGCAGCAGTGAAACAAAAATAAGGTGCAAAAGTTTTTCAGGGAGACTTCAAGTTCCATCTGGATTTAAGGTAACTGTGGGGATTAACTGGATGTGCCCTCCACTAAAAACAAATAAACAGAGCTGAATTAATATTTTTTCCAGGTTCTAATGTGTAATGTTTGAAAAGACAATAGATCACCTGAGTTTCCAAAGCTGTTTAGGACCTGCACAACAAATTCACACTAAGCTCTTCAAATACAGTTCTAACAGATTTCTGACATACTAAGCTGACAACTGTTGTACAAAGTACCTTTGATTTTAGGTACTGTTAGGTATTCTGGAAAATGGGAGGTCTGTTGATGCACAGTATCATTACTAGCTTTTTACCCCCATACAAGTTCATCTTTGTTGTTTAAATATTAATGTACAGTTTCTGGGGATTCTAAAAGCATTCTTTATCACTAATCAGGTCCTTCTCTATCACCAAATGCTTTCCTTCTGCAGTAACTGTCCTTGAAATTTGAAAAATTAAGTCTGTGCAGCAGCCTAGCTTAAAGTAGTATGCAACATTTTTTCCTTTTCATTTAGCATTCCCAGAAGACTTCTCATTAACTTCTTGCCTTAAACTTCTTAGAATGTCTTCCTCTAACATCTTTCTGCTTTATCTCAGCTTTTTTTTTAACATAAGGGAAAACAATTTGGCCCTATTAACTAGGACAGCTTCCTATTCAGCTACAGACTTCTTTTGATTTATTCTTTACATTTCTCTCATGCTCTCCAATAAGTTATACCAGTTGCTTTCTTTTATATATATTTATATACAGTTCCTCTAGACTGGGTGTTCTTTGTATTTTTTTCCTCCTCTGACAAGGAACTATCCATTTCATTTTCATTTTACCTTACTCCACTAAGCATAACTACTCTTGGCATTTAAAGTGCTAGCTTACAGCAACGATTAATTACAATCAGTCAAGCTGCTTTGCCAAAGGACAGGAATTGCTCAGTTTAACCAGAGGAATAGACAACGAGGGCAACTGGTACTGCATAAGCAGGTAATCTGTTCCATTGCTTGCTATCAGTTGTATTAAATCAGACTTTAATCATTTTGGAACAAACTGTTTCAGGGTCTGGAGAGAAAGACATGAGGAGCAGCAGGCATCTGGTGTTGTTTAGCCTGGAGGAAAGCAGAGTGTAGGAAAATTTTATCATTCTCTACCACAACCTGAACAGAGGTTGTAGCAAGGTGGGAGTTGACCCAAGCAACAAATGACAGGACAAAAGAGGAAAATTGCTGCATCAACCTGCATCAGGGCAGGTTTGTGTTTTTCACTGAAACTGTGGTTAGACATTGGAACAGGCTGCCAAGGGAATTGGTGGGATGACCATCCCCAGAAAATTACCAAGAAATGACCAGACTTGCTATGGTTTAGTTGGTATGGGGGTGTTTGAACAAAGCTTTGACTTGATGATCCTGGAGATCTTCTCCAAACTTAAAGATTCTATAATTCTATTTGGCCTTCCACCTTTCCTACCTTTTCTGCCTCAAAGAAGATGAAGCTGTTACACTTCCCAGCACTCCCACCATCCTTACCAATAGCTAAGTTCTTAGAAGTATATCAGGTGTTCCAAAAGACAAAAAAGTCACTTCCATTTAATAAGTACTGGCAAAAGCTGACATGTTTTTCTCACGGAAGCTATACATACCCTCTTTCAAAACATCCCTACACCTCACATTCTTCATTCTTCACCATCCTAGACTACTCATGAAGATGTTGAATCCTGACCTGGTCCCATTTCTTCTACCCATCTTTCCCATCTATTGACAGAAGTGACTTCTTAACATTGCACGAATAAACTACTCCTTCTTCCCTCAAAAAAAAGCAGTGAATTAGTGAATTTCAAAACTGTTCTGCTACTTAGTAACAAGAGTGTGAAAACTTTCCCTTTGGACTATGCTTTTGTCGTTTCTTGCTTCTCCTAGTCTGCCACTGTTTTGCTCCATCTCCAAAGTTTAGATTTAGCAGAATTCCCTTCCTGATCAAAAGGACACCTAAATGCAATCCAATTAAGCACAATATAGCGAGCTAAACCCAGGATTTGGAAGGCAGTGATTTATTTGACCTATATTTGACTCAGGTATATTTGATTCATGTTCCTTATTTCCACACATTTCATTGAAAAATTAAAATCCAACTTCATGGATTGGTTGTCTTGCTTGAGCAACAGGGTTGAAATAAATTAATTCCTGAGGTCCCTCCCAACTTCAACTATTCTGTGATTCTGTGATATATGTGGTTTCTGACTACAGGTTTATGTGGCTTGACTATATTAAAAAGAAACAAAATTGTCTTACAGAAAAGAAAACTCATTGAAAAACAATGTTCTAGATGAGACTGGATGACAAGAAACTGGGAGGACTAAACTTCCAAAGCAACAATGTTTCAGAATCAATTTCTCAAGTAGAGATCGATTGTGACCTGGCTTCCTCTCTTTTGACAAATAACTGGTGAGACAGAATTTTTAGCTTTTGAGTGAGGTTTCTGGTCAGCACACAGACTGCCTATTATGAGTGGCCTCTGTATTGGAAAGTTTTCTTGAAGTGACTGGACTCTTCTAAAATCTATTTTTTTATGGGAATTTGAACTCTTATCCATCCAGTCCAGTCAATACCAGCAGGATGTTCCAGAAAGCTTCCAAAATGTGTTGTTCAACAGTGGTACATTCTAAGAAAACTGCAGCAAAAGACATTTAAACTAATGCTAGTGTGGAAAAAGGACAAGAGTTCAAAAATGTAATTAATGTGATATGGCTAGTGTGATTTTTATTAAAGCATATATAAGAGAGGTTGTTTATCCAGCTGGTTTCTCTTCTATCTTTCTAATAAAATTTTGCCTAAACTGAATATTAGAAATAATATAAATTCATTGTTAGCAAAACATAACCCAGGAAATGTGTACATGCTGATAATTTCTGTATCATTCCTACAATGTCTGCAAAATAAAACAATAAAAGCTGCAGAACTTTAAATGTTTTAATAATGGGTCTTTTCTTTTTGATTCCCATGAAATTGTTTAAGGTCAAAAAAACAGAATTTTGATTTTGGTTTTTTAAGACTATTTTAATGATGCTTTCTCTACTATACATAGAGATAGACTGGTTTTCTTTCCTTTTTTTTTAACCGGATTGCTTCATTTCAGTGTTTCTTCAGAATACAAGAAAGATATATTGTATTATGTTCAGGAAAAATGCATTCAGTCTTTTCAGATAAGTGGCTTATTGGTGGAAGAAAAGAGCAGGATTAAAGAAAAAGAAAAAAAAAAGGACAAGGAAAGGAAATGCATACTAAATGGCCTTCCATCACACATCACACAAGAGACAGAGGAAATCTCCAAAACCTGCATGTCAGAGAAGTAATAAAGCAAACAAGAGAGGAGTGAACAACAGCAGAGTACACAGATGTCATGAGTAGATAAAAATACAGAGAAATTAATGAAATGTTCTTTTACAGGAGACTGAATTATAAGAGCTATTCATATTTGTATTTACCTCTGAAGAGAGCTTACTGGAAAGGCAAAGTAACAGAGAGGGAACAGGGAGGGTAATATGAGAATTCAGGCTGTTACAACCTCTTTAACAGTTCAACTCTGCTGTATCACAGTGCAGAGTTCTCTCCTCTTAAAATCATAGTTCTGCAACAACTGTTTCTCCTAGAAATAAATCCCATGCTTCTCCTTTATTTCAATATACAACAGCTTACAAGTCCATTATTTTCAGACCTGTATCACATCAATGAATTTGTAACTAGCAGAAAAGGAGGCCAGAGGATTTATATTTGATGATACTGAAACCATAAGCTGATTCAAAAAAGAGGAAGCTGAAGAACTGGATCCCTACACTACATCCATCAGAGCTGGGTATTAAGTTATGTTATGGCATAGTATTAGTGGCTTTGAAAAATTCAAGTGTCAGTGTGTAGCTGAAATAGAAAACTCTGTCCTATCTGATAGAAGGAAAGAAAGTGTAGAAACAGGCTTTCTTTTATTAGCTTCATCTGGATATTAAAATGGACACAAAGTTCTGACATTGGACAGCACTAAATTAATGTTCAAGCATAGCATCCTTATCTGAAGAAATAAAGTGTGCTACACTGTAAAGACAGTGTTGGGCTTAATAAGTTGACCTGATTAATATTTAAAGAGACTGTTTTATTTATATAGTTAGTTAGTTATTTATGGAAAGAGGTTTTAAATTTTATCTGTAAGTCATCAATATCACTGACATAGCAATAATTCAAGCTCAAATATTTTAACCAACAAAACATTTTCTCTGAACTAATATATATTTGTCCATGCAGTGCAAAAGAGAGCTTCTTCCATTCTTTTCAGTTCCAGTTCTCCATATCACATGATTAATGTTCTAAAGTATTGATCCAGACTCAGAATCTTGCTTTATCAACTTGAATGTTTTAACATAATGCTGCTTATATTCCAAGTGCTCAATAACAAAAAAGAAGATTAATTATTATCCATTCTTAAAACAATAAAAGCTTAGAGACTTCTTTTTCGTGAGATACAACTGAATCTGTAGCTACACTTATTCATTTCATTGTAAGCAAAGCTTCAGGTTTTTTTACAACAATCATCCCATGATGTTCAGATGGATTATTCTTTTCTATAAAAGTATCCATAGGATTAAAGTTTTTTGGGGATTGAGGACCGAGCCTGTGGTTTTTTGACAATTACTCTCCTTCTCTTTTTGTTTTACTCTTTTTTTAGTTCTGGCTACTAATCCAATCTTTGAACAGATGTCTTTTCTGAACAATTTTGTATTTCCTCACGACAAACATACATATATATAAAAGCAAGGTTCTAACTTGACAAGAAAGTTGAATTCCAAAATGTCTTAAAAATATAATGGATTTTACTACCTGTCATTATAAAATATTAAAGAAAAGCAATTCAATTACATCTCCATCCTAGATGAAAGTTGTGGGAGGGGAAAACAATGTCATACACATTATTAAACAGATTTCATCACTGCAGATTTAATGAAAGATGCACCACACTGAACCCTATCATTTCATTACTTACAAAAAGCTTACATGAAAAAAATCAATGAGACCTAGACAGCCAACAATACTCCAGCTTTAAAAAGTCTACAGGAACAAAATTACTTTTGTTCACTACAGACATATATACATAACAATGGCTTTTGTCAGCATTGTATTAATCTGTGCTTAAAAAGAATTCATTTCCCAAAGCGATAAGGACAGTGATTGTTTCCTATCAAGAGTGAAAACAAAATAAAATGAGAGAGAAAATAGATATTGGTAAAAAGTATCTTTTTTTTTGGCTGCAAAGCAGCTTTCTTGAACAGAAAACTCAGTTAGGTATATCTGTGGAATAGGGGCCAAATTTGTTGTAACTGTTATGATGCATCTCTTTGTCCTCTTTTTATAAAAATTAATGTGTAGAACACACAGGTAAAAACTATCTGTGTTTTTCTGTACAAATATTCAGTACACAGAATACTTGGTAAAAGTCTTATTTTAAAGAAAACAAGCTGAGAGAGTTGAAATTCCTCTTGTGCTCTATGCTTTAGGTAGATTCTTCTGTAGTAGATAAGAAGTCCATAGTCCACAGGGAGAAGTTTTTAGAATGGTAGAAAAATCTGTTAAAATTTTAGGTCATACCATGAAAACAATGTACAACTATGATGTTGGTTCTTAAGAGAAACAAAATGTATTTTTCAGGAGCAACTAAATAACAAATACTCAGAGACAAATAAGGTTATTGTTAACAACACTAATGGAGAGATATTTAATCTCTTTGCCTCTGTATATAAAGTATCTGAGTGCTTTAACACTAGCTAGGAATTAAACTTCAAACAAGCCATTCCTCTTGCCCCCAGCCCCTCTGTTGAGAGAGGGACAGAGGCAGAGGCTATGGGTTGAAAAAAACATTTACTGGAATGCAATGAAATAATGCACAGAGTAACAATATTAACAACAAAAGTATATAAAAGAATAGGTGCTTTATACAAAAAAGATGTTCACCATCTTGTCTCAGTTCCCAGAGTCAGAGACAATGATCGACAGTGATGGACAGACCCGTGGAAAGCTGGATCATCTGCACTGCACAGTGCTGCCTGCTTCTGGGCCACTCCACTGCTCTGGCTCCATTGGGATGTGGAAATCAAATATGCAGGGTAGTTCCTATAGTGTCACGTAACAGATATTATGGCATTTCACATCCAGAGAAATAGATCCTCTCAAATGAGAATGATACACTATAAGAAAATCAAATCCAGAGGATAGGAAAATAGACTTCCTTTTGAATGAACTGAAGAGATGGGCAAACAGTTTTAGCACTCCTAAATCTTATCTTTTCATCAATTAATCAATACTATCAGGATTATTCTTAATAAAACCTTTTAAGCACACTTGATTACTGAACGATTTAACCTGTGGGGCTCATGGGGTACAACTTGTGTCGAGACAAGTATGTAAGATTGCATTCCTCTTCAGCAGCCTTGTTTAATTGTTAATTTTATGGAAAATTTGGGTCCCTTAACACCTGAGGTGAAATAGGTAAACAATGCACAGATGATTTACAGGTACCAGTAAAGTCTTCCCATTTACCTGCGACTTCATACATCAGACTGGCAATTTTTCTGTTTCTCTGTATTCAGGAATTAAAAGTCACTTTAATTTTATATGTTCTTATTCCTTGGCTAGAGTTTTATGCCTGTAAATTTTATCCCTTTTTTCAGACCCCTGATTTATTTCTTACACTAGATAAAGCAACTGTCTTCACAAACTGAGGAAAACTGCAAAAAAGTTGTCAGGGCAATCCTTCCTTTTTTGATAAGCAACCATGTTCCATTGAACCGATTCTCTCAAAATTACATGCAAAAACTTCTTCCTAAACTAGCAAGAGAAGCCAACATAGTAAATTCCCCCCATTTGATCTGCAGTTTCTACACCCAGATCATCCACTACATTCCTGTTTCTGTATTTCATGCAGTGAAGTCATGACTTTTTCCTCGTTGTCACCTGTTTTCTTCTCTCATCTAGGTTTAGATTGGCTATTAGGAAGAAATTCCTTACTGTGAGGCACTGGAAGAGATTTCCCAGAGAAGCTGTAGATGCCTAGTTCTTGGAAGTGTTGAAGGTGATCTTGGATGGAAATCTGATCAGCCTGGTCTGGTGGAAGGTGTCCGTGCCCATGGCAGGGAAGCTGGAACTAGATGGTCTTTAAAGTTCCTTCCAACCCAGGCCATTCCATGATTCTATAGAAATCTCTTTTTATAGCACTTTTACCAAAGGTTTGGGAAGGGTGAAGCTGAATATGTTCTTTACTGGATTTGGGTCTTGAACCTTTGCTTTAATATGAAGATATCTATTCTTTCACCTTTTTTATTTTTTCTTTTTCTCATTTATATCAAAATGTTCTTTGAGACATAAGCAGTTTCTCTAAAAAAAAAGCAAGGCCCAGTGAGAATCACAACATCTGCCAGGGCTTATACATGCTGTTATACACCATTTAGTTAACACTAATTGTAACCAGTCCATGAGGCTCAGTCATTGATTGATGAAATTAATGGTGGGTTTCTGGCTGATAGTAACTGAAGCAGTAGGATTCATATATATCTCTCCAACAACAAAACTAATGAATCACAGGTCACAGCTGCATTGCTACTACATGCTTAACAAAAATGTATTGTTAATAGGGCAACCGGAGAATGTAAGGGATGGCTGCTTTTTACTGCTCACCTCCTTTTGAAGAACAGCCAGGGCACTTGAAGGGCAGTAAATTGGCCTGCTTCCTCCTTACAATATTTTTTTAAAATCAATGTTACTTGAAGATAGCCTGCTGTTGTGGTTTAAACCTAGCTGGCAACTAAGCACCACCGAGCCACTCGCTTACTCCCCCGCCCACAGGACTGGGGAGAGAATCAGGAGAGTAAAAGAGAAAAAGCTCATGGGCTGAGATACAGACAGTTTAATAGGGAAAGAAAAACTCATGCACGCGAGCAAAGCAAAACAGGAAATTCATTCACCATTTCCCATGGCAGGCAGGTGTTCAGCCATCTCCAGGAGAGCTGGGCTCTGTCATGCATGATAGTTACTTGAGAAGACAAATGCCATCACTCTGAATGTCCCCTCCTTCCCTCTTCCCCAGGCTTTATATGCTGAACACGATGCCAATAGAGTTTGGGAGATCCCTTTGATCAGATGCAGTTACTTGTCCCATCTATGTGCCCCCCAACTCCTTGGTGGGATATAAGAGAAAGAGAAAAGGCCTTGACACTGTGTAAGCGCTGCCCAGCACCAGCAAAAACATCCCTGTGTTATAAACACAGTTTTCAGCACAAATCCAAGACAACTGCTACTAGTTACTATGAAAGCAATTTACTCCACCCCAGACAATATTAGCACACCCACTGAACTGATTTCCTGCACAGAGGACTGGCCATAATTTTGCTGGGGGTGCTCTCCACTTCTGCAGAGATGGCCTATGGCAATGCACTTAACTGAAACACTTTTGCTTCAGTCTTTTTAATGTTCACCTCTCTTTCTTACAAAATGATAAACATCAAGACGTGTATAGAGATTCTGAGCACTGGTCTATAAGGCTTCACATGCATATTTTCAAAGGTAAGTGACTCTTCTCCATTAACTTTCTGATGAAGAAGCACATGTACAAGTTTTTCTTGTGTAAGACGGCTCCCACTTCTTGAAAAGGTGATGTGGGATCACAGCATTGATTAGTCAAGTCTAATAAAGAGCTGCCAGCACTGTCTGTTTAATTTTTGTCAGGTATTCTTGGAATTTCTCTGTGGAAGTTAAACCTTTTCAGTAAAGAAGTGTCATTAAATAAAATTAAAATTTGGAATATATTTCAAAGTTTTGTTTTCAAACTCCAGTGAATACAATTAAAGAAGTAAATAATTCTGCCAAGCTATATGCTTCCTGAGAATGAACAATTTGAGAAACTGATTATTCAGTGAATCTGACTTTTTTTTTACCTGCAAAAAGATTCCTGGTCTTTCCAGAGGCAGTCTTGATGGATTGAACAAGAAACAGGTATACTACAATTTTTCACTACATTATAATAAAGTGAACTTTTTCTAAATGTCACTGTTTAAATTTCATGGGGCATGAAATCTACTTTTGAAATGAAAATTAAAGCCCTTTCCCAAAGTAAAAGTCTAATCTTATAGTCAAAAACACTTAATATTTCCTGACATTATTAACTTTGGAGGGCTGCCTGTAAGGTGATAAAACTGACATATTAAAACTGAATTTCCTTTATATAATTATGTTACAGAATATTTTAAATATAGAAGATTCTAAGACTAATATTAATGTGAATTTAACAGTATTTTCATTTACTAATAATAAATATAAATGCCCTTCATTTTTACATGCTAATGGTAACATAAATACTAACATATTACTTCTGAAGAGAACTATATTTAGACTAAAAATGGTGCTTAGTGTCAGAAAAGATAACACTGCAGTAATCTCAAGGAAGCTCAACATTAAATATACTCACTTGCTATTGAAGTTATAATACATGCTGTATTTTCTGTTTGAAAAGGTGAACAAATATTTTTATCACACTCCAAACAGTTGTAATAGCATTCACACTTTATAGCAATCCATAATTAATTTATTCATTATTTTGACAGCTAAAGCCAAGGGTTTTTACAGTGATTTAAAAAGAAACATATAAACAGAACTGAAGATTTTCAAAGGTCTTCTGCTTGGAGTTTCTTAAACCCAAACTAGAGAGAAAATAAATTAGAAACTCATAAAACATTTCCAAAAAAACCCACCTGTAATATCATTATGGAGGCTATTAGGTCTTGATAAAAATATTTCTTTAAAAAATTGCTTTTTTTTTAGTTTTGTTTTTAAACATTAGTCTTGGTGTTATTCCCATTTCAACAGTCTGTGTTATAAGCAGAACAGTAAGATAGAGAGATGTATAAAAATAAAATTTACTTTTTATGTCAGTATAGCATTCTCCTCTGATGCAGAACAAACACTGAAGACTTTGATCCTGTGTTGTTTAATATCTTACTTTACCATAAAGCCCAGCCTTATATTCGAGGATAAAACCTCTTGAGAAAACAAGCATGAATTATCAATTATGTTCATACCTTCTTTATAGTGCAAAAGTATGGAAAAGTTACTAACTTTTCTCATAGGTATCAATAAAATGTGCTTTCAGATGGTTAATTGGAAAGGAAAAATAAGTCTGATTGTTTAGACACTGGGCTGAAATTTTGAAAACTCGGTTTTAATTTCTGAATTCACAACTCCTCTCTACTCACATACTTGTTAATTTTATTATCATCCAGTGAATTTTACCACTTTCTCATTAACTGGCCCTAGATCAGTTTCTTCACATTCCAGCGGAGAGATCTGTGCTCCCCCTGAGTCTTTAAACTTGCAAATCTTCTGTTTACCTTTTTTTGCAGGTAATGCATCATCTTCCACAGATTTGTCCAGGATAAAGCTGTACTCAAATCAATCTGTTGGCACTAGGTGCAGCACTCAAAAAAGCTGTTGCCAACCAAAGGGTTTTTTATCTCAGTTGTATCTCTTGCCTTGGGTGTAATGGGGTCCATCCCCATTAAATGTTGCAAAAACGTTTTAGGACACCTCTAAAAACTTGTTCATTTTCCTCCGGGGCTAAGGGCAGATGACATATGCTAGCAGCAGTGCCAGCACCGTGACACACTACCAGAGGAAGTGCACTGTGGCACAGGGAGCACAGACCACAGCTGGGATTCCCCTGGCTGCCCCCAAAGCCATGGAGGTATGTGTGCTGTGACTGGGGCTGAGCAGGAAAAGCAGTGAGCTGGCTGGTCCTGCTACCCCTTTTCTCCTGTGAGTTCATGCATGAGGTGATTTGTGAGACTTTATTCTGTAACTATTTCCTTTGACCCTCCTTTGCATTATGAAATTGAAAGACAGGTGTTTAGTGCTGAAAAAAATTCAGTTACAGTGCTGCAGCGTCCATATTTCCATGCACCTGTGCTGTAGAGCTCAATGTTGTCAAGTGCCCAAAGTTCACGGAAATGGGGCTGTGGCAGCACAGGCTAAGAATGAAAAGGAGGAAAAAAGAGAAAGTAGCAATGTCCTTTAAATTTGATCAGGGTCATTTTGGGACATTTCAACAGATAACCTTTAAATATCCTCCTTGAGCTAGTACTGTCAAAATAACGTGGTAATTTATACTGTTCTTTTTTTTTTTTGTACAATACTGTTCTCTTAAATTTCAAGTATGTTATATGTAGGGATGCACAGGCGTGCACACACACACCCCTACCATTAAATATTTTTTTGACATCCCCACTAGATAAAAAGCACTTGAGTCACTGCCTCTTGCAGACACCCAATTGCAGTTGCAAGCTATAAAAGAGCAGTACTGAGGTCTCTCTGTGAGAGTTCCTTATCTCATTCCAATAAAAAAAAAAAAGAAAAAAAAAAAAAAACCAACAAACAACCCACAGCATAAAATCATCTTTATGAGCTGTTTAAACTGCTATATTTGACATGATTTGGGCAAGGACTGTTCACATGGTCTCTTGTACCATCTGAAGTTTCTCTTGTCTCTAGATATCAAAATCTTGAGGCGCTCAAGGACAGGTTTAAGTGTAATTACCTTCAGACTTGAAAAAGTTGCATTCACATCTGAAGCCAGAGGCTCCATTACTTGGAGAAAGACACACTCCTAGACAATTCAAGGGACCTATCTTAAACACTCCTGAGGAGTGAATCACCCTTAGGAGGTGCATAACTTTCTTACTTGGCTGACAAGGGAGTCTAGGCTGACTAGATCATATTTCAGCATCTGCCTTTCAGACGTTTAACAGAGGACAGAGGAAGCCAAACACATTTGTCTGTGGGTTTAATTGTCACTATGAATTGTTACAATAGAAACATCTAAGTTTCCTGCCGTTAATAATCATAGAGACAAGGGTTATCATCCATTGAAGAAAAACATTTTGCGCAACATCCTTCAAGATTTCTTATGTGAATCTGAGATTTGAAGCCTGCTATATGTGCAGACACCAGATGTCCTTTTCAACTGCCAGATAAGGTAATAAAAGACAGCAAGGAATAGGGAAAGCTACTACACCTACCTCAATGCTGCAAACCTTCAGGAAATGTAAAGTTGTTGCTACTGCAATACATGCCAAATATGCATGTGTCATGCCACAGTATATCTGTAAAGAACAGTAGCAAAAAAAAGTGTTTTGAAGATGTCAGATAAAGGAAAGAACATTCATTCTATTTTATTGGAAGCATTTTCAAATTACAGTGCTGTCTCACTGTCATGAACATAAAGCTGTGACTTCCTTTGGTTTTCTATATCACTTCATGCAGATTTTCTAAAAATGCTTGTGAGAAAAATGTTTTCAGAGACGAGGCCTATCACAGAAGCTCCAACTGAGCTTTCATGCAGGCTAAAAACATTTGAGCAGCACTGACTTTTATCACATTTATTATCTGTTGTCTTTTCTGTTGCAATCAACATGGTGAATGTCTATGCAAATGAAACATTTTCAGTGCTGAGCTGAGACATTATCCTGGCCACTGTACAAGTCTGACCCACCCCATACACACTGCAGCATTTTACTTTTGAAACATGAAGTGTCTCTCAACCTGCAACTTTCCCAGACCATGCTAAATAAGGAAGTGAAATTAAAGCAACCCGTATTTTACCAGAGTCCAGAAAATTTTAATCCAATCTTGAGAATAATAGATTATTTCTAACCTGATGTAAAAATAATCACTAAAACCCACAATTTTTTGTTTTCAGGGGCATGGTGGAAATGAAAAAGGAAAGAAATGGAGACAGACATTGGAAAAGAAACAAATAAACAGATCAAACTTGAAGTTTCTTTAAACATTCTGAGAGGACTTTCTATGGAACTGAGAAAGAAAATACTTCTTGATTTATGTTTTGCAGGATGTGGTTCCATTTCCTCTCTTATATTATGAGGAGTCAGAAAGACAACTTATCATCTTCTGTGATCAGTCTGTGATGAGACTTTCATTAGGCATGACTTATATCTAAATTCTAAATTACTACAGTTTCATTCTGTGCTTCTGAAGATGTTACCATGAAGATATTAGTATTCAAAGTTAAATCATTTTTCCATGTTCTTTGAGAACACAAAAGGTCTGACAAAAGACAGTAACTTGCCAAATAACCACACTGAGTTAAATCCTCCACAGGCTCACTCAGTTCCAATGAATTCATATTGTGTCACTTGAGTACATGATAAGAACTTTTCAAGGTGGGTTTTTTTGATAATATTTCTTGGGGTTTTTTTCTGTCATCTGATTGATGGTTTAACTGCTGAAAATTGTTAGATATTGTACCAATGGATTTCTACCGCTAGTCAGACGGAAGTCAAATTAATTAAATTATTAATTAAAACCGAATTAATGCATTTTAAAGAGAGTAAATTAGAAAACACATTAACAATTATCCTCTCTATTCTGGAACAACACCAGAAAGACGGAACTAAAGCTCTACTAAAGCCAGAGTGATTTGCATTTTTTAAGTCATTGTGTTAGTCAACTAAAATAAGAATTAATCTTGTACTACCTAAAAGTATTCCTTTCCTAATCAAATCATGCCAACAGCTTCTTATGTTTTACATCTGTTTATACTGAAAGAGAGGCATAATCTGCTGTTGTGTTTAAAGCCAGTCAAAAAGAGGCTGTGAGCTCAGTTGGGGACTCCAAACGTTTTTGAAATATTTTTCAAAATGTCATTGATCATAACCATTGATAACAATAATAGCAGCAAATAATTGATGCCAGAAGGATCTCTAAACATGTAAGAACTCAATAAAGCATTACAAAATATTCTTATAATTTATTATACAATTCTAACCAGAATAGTTATAAATAATAATAGTAATATTAATAGCAACTAATTGTAATAGTAAGCAAAATGGTATCTCTTGATGCCACTCTAATAGAAGCTCTATAAATATTTTTGCTGAAACCTAAAATAAAACTCCTTTTAAACTTCAAGGAATTGGACTTGATGCCTAAGAAGATTTGTGTGTGCTAAAGTCTTCAACAGCTGCTTAAAATTAAATATCAAGAGTTATTTAAGTTATTAGAGTGGTCTCCTTAACACTAATGTCATTTCAACTGAGGGAACTAAGCTGTCACCTAAAGACCCTTATAAAACATCATTACAGAATTCCCAACTGAAGAATACTCTGCAGGCATCTACACGCATTTACATGTGTCTCTTCTGACTTGTATTTTACAACCAATCTTATCTTGTGCCAAAAGCAAGTGGAGACAGCTTCTCTTCTATACTGGGATTTCACTTAAGTGTTTCTTCTGTCTTGAATAAAACCATAATTGAGAATAACTACATGGAAATTCTAGCTTTATATATTTGCCAAAAGTCCAGAAAGACATTCAGTTCTTAGGGAGAATGATGCTTCTGACAAGTTGTGAATGTCCCAGCCTTGAAAGGGTTTAAAGCCAGGTTGAATGGAGCTCTGGCAACCTGGTCTAGTGGAAGGTGTCCCTGCCCACAACAGAGTATTTGGAACTAGATGATCTTTAAGGTCCCTTCCAACCGTAACCAGTCCATGACACTAATTCTATGGTACTATGATTAGTAATGATGAGTTTGGTGTCAATGCGTCAGCTATGAGCAGGATAAAAAAACCCAGCTTCCCTTCTTTCCCTTCTCTGACTTTTCTAAGGTTTTTCTTCTTATTATAGTTCTTATTATTTTTCTTATTTAAGTGGGTCAAATTTGGCTCTTAGTGAACATAGTTTATTGAACTAAAGCTTTAGTATGCCTACTTTTAAATAAATTTAGAATTTAATTTAGAATTAAAAAATTATATACAGACAAATCAAAAAGGTTTTTTAAACACTATCCTACTGTGAATCTTAAGCATGGTTTTGATAATTAAGACCTGATTTCTGAAGACAATGAAAAAAATCAGGAAGTCAGGCAACTGGTGACAAAAGAGACATAGCCTCTTTCCAGTCCAAAATTTGAATTCCTGTTTTGTTTCCACCTTTAATGCTTTAACTCAAAATATGCAGAATGATCCCAGAGCAATACCAGGGCTGGAGCTTTGTCTCATCTTTGCCAGAAGAAAGATCTGTCTTTAAGCCTTTCCAGCATTCTTTGTCACTGGTTCATTGCCCACATTTTATTTGTCACTGGAAGAGCTTCCATCAGGACAGGAAAAAAAATATCCCCATCTCATCCTTGCAGTACCTTACATTTTCTATGACAGTCTGAAAAATGTGAGAAGCTGACCAGTCTCTGCATCAGCACAGCAACTTTCTCTTGGTAATTCTGAAACTCTTCCCTGTCCTATCCCAACTTCTTCCCAATTGTTCCCACAGCATTGGAAAGAGTTACCTATAAAGCCAATCTTCATTTTTCATTTTTGTTAATGTAACTGTCTTTCATTGTTTTAAACAACTTCTGGATGAGCATATTTTGGTTTTCATCATGATTTTAAAAAGTAATTTGTCTTTCTGCAAATGTGCCGAGGTCGTTGTACGGGTATAAAGTCTTTATAAGGTCTTACAACATTTTAGTATCTAAATAGAGTTGTTTATTTACAAAGCATGTATCTGAAGGTGCGAGAGTTCTAAGAGCGGTCTTACAATACGATCAGTTATAAACATAAACAAGCAAAGTCTAAGTAAAACAATAACCAGAGCATAGAAATCTTAACACACACAGCTCTAATGAAACAGCAAACAAAGCATAGAATTCCTAACAAGCAAAACTCTAGTAAAACTATAAGCAAAGCATAAATCTGACATTACAGCCTCTAGGTAAATCAGCCTCCCATCTGACCCCAAGCAGGGTTTTCCAACCGTGGGGTCACAATAACAGAAAGGGAACACAAGATCACAGATCCCAGACAGGGGTCCCGGCCGCAGGGATCACAGTGGCAATGGGGGGGTCCCCAACTCAGCAGAGTTCCCGTCTGGGGGGTCGCAGGGACAAGGAAGGGTTCCGGGGTCCCAAACCCACACAGTTCCTGGTTGCAGAGACAGGAAGGAGGTCCCGGGGTCCCGAACCCTCACAGACTCCCCGGCAGCCCCGAACAGAGTCCCGGGGCAAACGCCGCAGGGGGAAAGGGAAGGGACGGGATCGCAGGGGCAAGGAGGGGTCCCGGGGTCCCGAACCCTCGCAGGGGGAAGGGACGGGACCCCAGGGCCCAGATCCCAGGCTACCTTTAGATGATACCTTTAGAATCCCATTCGGCTCCCTGGCAAGGCTCCTTCCTCAGGCTGCAGGAGGTGGAGGTTGGATCGATAGATCGGATTGATCAATCGACCCCTGACCAACTAACCCAGAGGCTTTTTATCCCAAATCACAAAATGCATATTCATATTTTTTATCTACACACTAACCAATCTAGGTACAATTCTAAAGTTCGTAAAACTACAAAAATCAGCGTCAAAACCTACGCACATAGCATATCTATTAACGCAAAACTCTATCTTACTAGCATAAGGTTCTACCTTGTTGTACATAAAATTCATACTAAAAATTATAAACAGTACTCTATTTTTGTTATGTCTATACTCTATGACTAGGCCTGAAGCTGTGTCCTTCTACACTGACAACTAGGACTTAGGGCATGTAAAACTTAAAGCTAAGGGTTAGATTTCTACTTTATGCATTTAAAGCTTTTATATATTCTAATTTTTCTAAAGGTTTTAATTCTATCTCTGTACTTCTCACTCTCTGTGGAGGATCCATGGAAACATGGACTCCAACACAAATGTACAAACAATAAATATTATTCAGGCTCATGGTGAGGTCCTGGATTACATGTGCCTTTTAAGTCATGCCTACTATTGAATTAATTTGACATTTGCACATGTAAGAGCAAGCTGAGAGTCCCCTGTGAACTGCAGAGGAGGCAAGGAGTCGAACAATTTGGGCTCACTTTGCACTTAAATGTAAACCAAGGATCATTTCTAGCTGCAATTTAGACCCAAACACAGTCTGCAGAGTTGACTATACTCAGTGACCATCCACTCAGTGTAATTATCCTACCTAGCAGAACTGCAGTGCATGTCTTACAAAAAAAAATGTATGTAAACATCTGAAGGACCAAGTGCCAGAATAATAGCTCAAGATATTTTCAGATTCACCAGATAATTATCTTCTTGCTTGAAGGATGACCATGAACAAAATACGTTCAAGAATTTGAATACAGTGAGCAGAATTTAATTAGCCTGACTCTGCTAATAAAAACATCAAAGCAAATGAACAGATCTACAGGAATCTGTGTTTAATTTGAAAAAAATTGCATAATTCCAATTTATTTTCACAATCTTACATTAGTTCAGGTGGTAACAATTTAATACCTCAGTACAAATTGAGACAAAGTTAAATATAGTGCCTAAATGGAGTCAGACAAATTTAGAAAAAGACAATAAACCATTGCACAGTAATCCAAAGCAAAAAAGCAGAATGCCGATTTGGATAATGCACAACAGTTTGAATAAAGCAGCATAATTTTAATATGTAATTAAATAGAAAATACCACCCAAAGACTAGATCAAATTCTTTCTCTTTAGGGACAAGATTAATGCATTTATATTTGATTTGAATGACTGTCAGAAATTTTATTTCTGTGAGGCAACCAAAATCACCAGATATTTTTAAAATGTCATCACAGCTTTTGGCCAACATTTTGATTCATCATTACTGTCAATTACTAATGGCTGAGGACTATGTTCCCTCAGCTTAGTAAAAAAATGGATTGTGTTTGAGGTTTTAATGAAAGATAGAATTTATAATTCAAAAAGAAATATGTTTCTTCTACCCTTTCTTATGACAAATCTAAAGTCAGCTTCTTACAAGCCTCATAAATCATGCTGAAATGGAAATCAACACAACAATTATTATTTATTATTTTAATTTCTTCTTAAGGCCATTCTATGGTTAATAAGAGAAGATCCATCTATTTCAATATTGTTCATGACAATGTTTACCCCATGAAGACCCCAACATCCAGTAAAAAGTCAGCAAAGCCATCAATGAACAGAGGTGAGAGACAACATCTCAGCCTAAGTGTCTCATGAAGGCAGGTTTAGCATTACTATAGATGTCTTTTTCACTGGGTGGTTCTCAATGTTTTGCTCTTGTTTTTTTCATTCTCTGGATGAATAAAAAGCCAGAGTTGCCTAATTCAAAATGGAACTCTTATTTTTCTTAATACAAATTCACTTCTTGTTTCTTACTGTATATATTGATGTAGGCTATGAGAATTCTTTTGTTTTTACAGTACTGCACGTAATAGAATTACTGGGGCTGTGATTCTTAGATTCTATGACAACAAAAACAAATATCTATGAGAAAAACAGAAAACAAAATACCTGATTCACTTGTTCTGTTTTTCTTATGAGGGGTAAACAAGAGTTTTGTGTCTTTATTCATTAGCTAAAGAAACAAAATTAGGCTGAGATTCCAGACTCTGAATGGCAGTCTAATGGGAATAAGACAAACACAGAATGATCACAGAATTTGCTATTCCTCTCTACTTGGTATTGCAAAACATTGGTAATTGGATACAAGTACATTTGACTAATATTAACTATGATCAAGCATCAGATCAAAAGGAATCATCTATAATGTCAGTTGGAAGAAGGTATGGTGAAGAGTGGAATCTGTCAAGGGAGAGATAATCTGCTCTTTCTTTTTAATGTAGTTAGAGTAAAATCCAGAACAGGTTTGGATAGGATCCAACATCACTGCCTAAACAGATTTCATTCTCGATGGCAAGGGTTCTCATCTATTCCATTCACAGTGGCAGTCGTTATAGAAATTGGTCAGGTGGTTACCTACAGAAGAATTTATCATGCACACAGGTTCCAGTAAATAGCTTAATTCCAGAAACAGCAATCATGAAAACATGGATCACCCTTGGCTAATCTGTCAATACAACCATCTGATTAGCAAGGGCAGAGGGAACAACAAAACAAGAAAAAGACAAAATGGGATGCATATCAAGATAATACACTTGCTTCCTACAGAAGAACCTTAAATAATTCTCTGAAGAGTACTGGCACAGTAAGACTGCAACAATTAATGGAGTTATAAATTGTTCAGAGAACAGTATAGGAGTTCCTTCCAATTCCCATTGCAATTCTACTGATTTCATTGCAGACCTATTAAATAAGTATCCACCATTTCTACATTCACACATATGAGCTAAAATTTCTATAAATATGCTCTCATGAGACAATAGTGCTTCACCCTTTTGCAAAACACGCAAATGTACAGAAAATACCACTAACAAAAAACTAGAAGCCCTACTACAGGAACTAAAGAATCATCAGATCACTCTAATTACAAACCATATTTCTCAGAGTGTGCCCTCTCTAACACACGTCGCTGTGTGCCTGTGCATTGCTTTAATTGCCTGAAAAAAAATCCTCTCAGACACACTTGCCTTCTTGGGAGAAGCTGACAGCACAAATATGCAGTGGCTGTTAATTATTCAATGCACTTACAATAAGACACTCAGGTATTATGACAATTAGCACAGTGTAAGAGCACATATATAAAATAATAGAACAACCCACACTGCAAGAGTCTGACAAAGCAGGAATAAATTAAAAGCTGCAGCAGCAAGCAAACATTAATAATTCTACTAGAGAAATGTTCTTTAACAGATTTTGAAAACCTAGGTCCATGCTTCTTTTCTATCATTCATATTAGCACTAACCCATATTGCTTTCCTGACATTGATTTCCCCTTGGTCTTTCAGAGTACTTAAGTATTATGTGCCTCTCTGAGGTCATCAGTGGCTCAACAAGACACAGTGTCTGCCATGCCTTCAACAGCTTGCACTGAAAATATCTGTGTAATACTTTAATTTGGTCTTTAAAGTTCTACAACTGCAAATCTATTCTAATCAAAAGAGGCTCAGTATTGTTGCATAAAGCCACTAGAAGAAATTGAAACAGCTCCAGATAACGTATTGCTTATGAGATCCACCATAGTGCTTGTTATATATATGAAAACAACTGCTCTTTTACAGAAATATTTTTGCCCACTCTTAACTCCAGGAAAATGAAAACATGAGAAATGAACAAGTTCGACTTTAAGGTTAATGCAGCAGAAATCGTTTCATTTCAATCCATTCTCTTTCTAACCTGTGATTTAATTATTATTATTAATATTTAAGGCATTGTGAAGGTTCAGTGGTACTTAAAACAAAATCTGTTAGGAAGGAATAACATTTTTAACATGCAGGTGCTCGTAAACATCAATACAGCTTTTTAGAAAATAGAATAATCCTCTGGTTTAGATATTTCCAAAATTACAAAGAAATATGTAGTCTACATCTGCCACCTACTGTAAGAATAAAATACTTCAGATCTTCTACCTGAACCAAAATAGAAAGATCAGATTATTTTACAATAATAAAAAGGCAAATAAATAAAATAAATTTAAATAATTAGTATTAAAGATTGAAAAATAAAGAATTAGCAATAAAAATTTAATTAATGAAATCATTCATTTACTATAAAAATATATACATCTATAGTTTGGAAAAGGTATTTTTTATTTGTTGTAATTTTAAAAATGGGGTTCGAACATCATGAAGAAAATTAGTCAATAATTTCAGAGTGTTTGGCACCACTGGGAAATTGCATATGAGTAAAACTATAAGCATCATAGTAAAAGTATGAATGTTGGACTTTCTTCAGTTCTTGCATACGTCTCTTAATATATAGATATAATTCGAGCTTTAAAATTTCATTAATATATGCAGAGACAGTGTAAAAGAACTCCAAGTTGTGGTGTGATTTTTTCATTGGATCACCCCTATATATCAGATACGTCCACATTCTAGCACTGATTCCTGATCATCTATACAGTTTTTACCTTTCTCCACAGACCTGTGTTGAATGAGTCCAACTGTACATATGGATGTCTATAGGCTCTGAGGCCATGGATCTTTTTCTGACTGCCCTGTTTAGCAGCAGAGACCAAATTTGCATGAACTGACTGCAGTGGTGCACAGTCATCAGCTTCTTTTACCTAATCAGGACAGTAAAAGCATCACTGTCCTGGGAAAACATCACCTGGGAAAAGAGATGGTGTCAAAGAAATATTAGTAGGAGTGCTGTATTAGTAGAGCTTTCTTTAGAGCACACAAAAACTTAGTGTTACATGGGTAGATTCGGGCACATTCCTTATGGCACCCCCATCAATAGACCCAGATCCTGAACAGCAAAGAAACTTCTTCAGTTGTTCACAGATTCACAGAATGTTCTGAGCTGCAAGGGACCCACAAAGGTCATCAAATCCAACATTTAAGTCAGCTCCTTCTTATGATACTCACCATCAGAGCTGGGGAAAACCTGTGGTGGTGTGGTGGTTAGGTTTTTCCCACTTACTGTATGTTTTTCCCTTTGAACCCCCCAGAGAGAGCTGGACTGTGAGAGAAGGAAAGGCAAGTGATCTGAAGGAATGGGACAAGGAAAAGAAGGTCAGAAGAGAGAGACGATTTAGTGAGAGATTTAAGAAAGAAGGAGAGGGTGCTGAGAGAAGGATATAAAAGAGAGAGTTTGAGGCAGAAAAAAAAAGATGAAAGACATAGGAGTGGTTTACTAAGTGGTGTGGATTTAGTAGTGTAATAGTTGGGAAAATTTTAAAATGATGGGTTCTATATTGTATGTTCTTTGTACTCCCTCCCCTGATTGTTATGCATGAGCTGATACATTCTCCCTACAAGTCCCTATTTTTAGCTCCTCTTAGTTACATGTAACTTTACCCCCTTTTCCCGTTGTGTTACCCCTCCCCTTGTTCCCAATTGGCCCGAAGGTTGCAACTCCTCCCCTTGTCTCCCTAGTGATATTTTCTGATTGGATACCACAAAGAGGGAACTCCCATTTCTCCTCCCCTTCCCCAGGGTTTTATAAGCTGTTGCACTCCTTTGTTCGGGGCTCAGCTCAGCTCTGCTCAGTCTAGCCCTCAGTTGCTGTTGGTGAAGTAAAGTTTCTGTTTGACTGTTGACTGACTGAGCCCTCCTTTCTTACACTCCGCTCCGTCGCTTGGGACATCTAGCTGAGGTTCAGGCTTCTCCCAGGCAAAAGAACCTGCGGAGTTGACCTCTCCGATCGCTGCGAGGGGCAACTCTTCTAACACTTGCTCCGGTGCCTGGGCTGGCACGGGGTGAGGCCGAGGGGCTTCATAATCAGCACCGCGACAAAAACCAAGATGGCTTTGTTAGATTTCAAAGACCACTTTTTAGAAACCCATATGAAGAAGAGAATTAAATTAAAATCTAGTTAGCTTGGACTCTGACAAGCCTTCACAGAGGCATTATTTCATTTAGTGGTAGACATCTTCATTTTACCTCTCAAAAGAAATTTGAGTGCTACCCTTTAAGAGACTAATGCCTGAAGAAAAGGATCTGTCAGCTGAGTAAAGCTTAAGCCACATTACAGATGTCAGGATTCTTTTATTTTAATCACAAAATATCCTTCTAATCTATTTCTACCTGGGAAGAGAATACTTTTCATTTTCCAGGCATCCATCTAAACTTATTCAGCATTTATTATGCCCACAATACTTAGAACTTTTATATCATTCTTTCTGTACAAGGATGTCTCATGAATGAGACCTCTACCTTCAAAAAAAAAAGTTATTGAGAAAGTGGAATTTTTACAGAATGTGTTTCATTTGAAGTATGTCAAGTGTTTTAGGACTATATATAGAATATACATATATATTTATGAAAGCATTTAAGTTCATGTTCCTTTTTCTTTTCATTATTTTAAATATTGCTCAAAATTGCTTTTAAATTGTGAACATACAATGTCCCACTTGAAGGGATTGCATCAAGCAAAATTTAGTCTTCTCTTTTTCTCTTCTGTTCTTGGTCAACTTTCAGTTCTCACCCTCCAAGTCCAGCTATCACACTGGTCTCTTTCACTAAAATATCAGAATGTTAAGTTACTTTCATTCTTTACTTATGTTTTCCTGGGGAGAAAAAAGACACTGAGGATTTTGTTTCTGCTAACACTGTTTGCAACAAGACTGTTTCCAGATGGGTATTTCATCCTTCAACATGGGTGTTTTCCACTTGGATCAGGGAGATGCTGCTGTTTATTCCTGGCCCAGATAACCGTCTTCTCTTTCATGGAGACTAGAGAATAGGTGGGTAGAGGATGATACACATCATACATCACCTGCATTCAGAATGTAATCTCAGGCCAGGCACCTCATTTCTGTCCCACTTGCTGCTTCTTCTTGGGTACTCACCGTAAAACCCAAGCCCTCTTGTGTACCATTGCATTCAGTTCTGCTGAAAAAAATATGTGAAAGAAAACAAGAAGAGAGAATACTGATGGAAAAAGGCCTATCTTTTGGTGGAAGACCAAATATGAGCAGAGCTTCAGAATTAATTCTGTTTGACAAGAATCCCTCCCAAACATGACAGGAAGCTACATTATCCAAATAATGAGGATTCCAGCTGAGGTAAGTCGGGGAAACGCGTGGACTAGTTTATGCAAATACAATGCCTCATTTAACATCCAGGATATACAGACAAGTTCAAGAAGGCCCAGTGTTAATAAAAGCACATTATAAGACTTAGAATATTCAAAATCCAATCACATTTTGCAGTAGACATACCTGTCCTGGAAATTCAGTATGGTCTCTAGAGGATTTACTGTATATTTCTGAACAGCAGAGCAAGTACAGCATGGTTTATAGAGATTTGCTACTATAAAAATGCAGAAGGCAGCGACCTGTATAACTGCATATAATGCTGCTATCCAAGCCCTGCATTAAGAGGAATTTCTTTCTCTCACTCTACCCCCCTCCCTCTGCAGAAGGGGATTTGAATTGCAGATAGCATCAGTCATCTTAATGCCACACTGTTAACCACCTGTGTGTTTCAGGTGCTAGACACTAATTTCAATAGAAAACTACTGTACCAGAAGATGTATCATCTCAGAAATAACCTTTATATTTCTTATTTTTTCCTTATTAGGTTTTCCTCATTAGGAGTTAATTTCTATCCACTCTTTCCATTTTAGAAGAGCCATTCCCTAAACACTCTGCGACACCAAGCGGCATTGGAATTTCAATACTTGTGGAGAGGATTGCTCTGAAAATCACAGCTGAATGCAGTCAAAATGCATTCATGGCAGGGGAGTACCTTGCTCTGTTCCCATTTCAAGTGAAGAGTGCAGATGGGAGAAACTACAAATGCCCAAACTTTTTTATCTCTTCATACACACAGAAACTGCTGAAAAGACATTTGTCAACTTAAAGTTTCTCTTACTTTAAATATCTGAGAACACTATGCATCTCTTTTCTTCCTCAAGCAATAATTCCCCCAAAAAATAGTTAAAATTGCAAGACTAGATAAAGTAACTGCTTCTTCCATTTACCACTGGAAGGACTCCTATAGCACATCTTTGTCTGGATACCACCGACCATTATTTTAATTTTTTCAGTCCACACTGTGAGCACACAAACACCCTTTCTCTTATACAGTTGCAGTATTCCCCTCAGGCAAATAAGGTAGCTTGCTGTAGCTTGCTCAGCCCACTACTAAGTTTCTTAATAATTGAAGTTAAGCACCAGAAAGCAGGAACAAGTGGCTATTCTCCATTAAAAGCAGTGGGGTAGAGAGGAAAGTTGCTTCTCTTTTCTATCTTCCAAATATTGATCCAAGGCTTGCTGCCTATTTCTGACACAGAACTCAAATTTGTATGCTGTGAGCATGTATAAACCTTACTACTAGTTTTGCCACAGAGACATATTCTTGTTCAAAAAGGAGCTAAATTTGGCCCAGTAATTTCCTGCACATTATAGCAGATGACTTTTAGGATAGCTGGTGACCTTCTAGACATCTCTGTCTTTGAAGTCTTTCTTCAAAATTGAACATAAAAGAAGTTAGCAGTGTAAGACAAAAATATGTTAGAAATTAATTAAAAATATATATATTTCTGAAGACTCAGTCCTATCACCGTGGAGGCCCAACCAGGAACACAGACTGGGGACACAGATCTGGGTGCAACAGAGCAGCAGGGCAGAAGACCTGCCCTTAGTTTATTTTTCCATTATATACCTGTGGCAAGGTGACCATGGATTGGAGAAGGGTATCGCCACCTCTCCTGTCACATTGGTCCAGGAGGCTGTCATTCAACCTCCCCTTGTCTTGGAGAAAGTATTCATAACATTGCCAATATTTACAAAACATGGTCCTCTGTTTACAATTCACCAGCGTGAGAAACTGCACGTTTCTCCTTTAATATGAACGCTTAGCAAACCAGGAAAATTCATGGCAACATCTCACCCTTTTAAGTATATTAAAAAGAAAACAAAAAAAGAAAAATGAACAATTCTATGACAGGAAAAAAGAAAGAAAAAAAAAAACCTGTATAAAGTTCACCGACCTTCATTTAGGTGACGGTGTGAGGGCTACATGTTGGTCTGATTCTGCCTTTGCTACCCAGGGTTTCACCCTGAACCCCTTGCAATAACCTGCTCAAAATATCTCGAGCATAGTCTAACATAATTCAACCAACACCCTCATATTTTTAAATTTTTATAAGATACAAGGGAATATACGGTGCAAAAGGCAGGAGCATTCCAAGAAAGATTTAACCACTCAATTGAAAATTCTGAACCCCAAAAGTTCTGTCCCAAAACCACAACCCCCAAACAACGTGCCCTTTCCCCACAGAGGTCACAATGGCTACCATACATAAAACTGAGCCATAGCAAACAATTCCTCTGAGTCCATGATTAACAGTCCGCTGGCTCTCAGCATCACACTGCTTCAGTCAGTCCTTGTCCAGCAGCTCCACAGGATCCAAAGTCTCTATGGAGGCCATATAGGAAAAGAGAGGATGCCAGTCCATGTCCATGTTAATCAGATCTCGAAGAGGCTTCTGTGATGGGTGGCACTAGGGTGGCACAGGATGCACAAGGTTTCAGGATCAAACAGGATCAGTCCAATGCACCTGAGGCAGCTCAGCAGACTTTCAGCGGCCACCTCCATGGCAAAGATCCCAGAACCTGAGGATAGAGAACTTAGAAAACACAAATTGAGCAATTGACTTTTTCTCAAAGAATGCATGCAACATAGGATGTGGACGTAGAAACCCACTGCAAGGTCCAAGGAAAACTGACCATAGCTATGTGGCAACATCAACACTTCCTACACTTGAGATGATGGCTGTACACCAGCCAGAGAATTTTGCTCTTGTTCTAGAGCTTGGGAAACTGTTTCGTCCCCCTGACGTCTTCGTCTTTTTCTTCGCCTCCGAATTTTCGGGCTTGGCGTGGGCTCAGCATGACCCACTGCCTCGCATGTTTCTGCAGTATGGTCTGGACCCACACCTTGTGCGCAGAAAAACAAGGGAGTCACTTTCTGTGCCTCCTTTTCCTGTTCTCCACTAGGCTGAATATCTGCCTCTGTCTCATGTCCATCATTCTGCCTCTGTTCTGCCGGCTGTGAAGCAGCCGTTGGGGTCATCACCATAGAATCACAGGTGTTTAGAACTGCACAGGTCTGGACCATCTCCAGGATATTAGAAGTCTCCGGAATGGTTTCCAGGAGCCTCTGGCAAGCAGAATTAGCATGGCTTCTTGCTAATTGCTCCAAAATTATCATTGTCAAAGTTATATCCTCGACTCTCGTCTTTAAAAAATGCATCAGACGCGATATAAATTCATTAAAAGCTTCCTCTGGCTTCTGTGCTATGTCTAAGAAGTCTTCCTTTGGGGAGAAGGATAACTTGGTTTTTATCAATGCAGATATCCCTATGTATCTGCACGAATCTAAAACCCTGAAAGAAAGGCCAGCTTGCACATCAGGGCAAGCATATTGACTCCTCCCCATGAGTAGGTCAGCTCCAACCCCAAACAAGCGATCATCTCGAGGCAGGTGGCTATTTTCGACAGCCATTTGTCCAGCTAGGAATTTCCAATTTCTTTCAAAGGTAAAAACCTGTTGAGGTTCAAGCATCATTGTTGCAAGACCTCTTATTACATAAGGAAAGATCAGATTCTCAAATTCTGCACTGATCCATTGAATTGCCTCAGTGAAGCTTATATTATCTTCTGCCACGTCCCTTGATAAGGGAAGCGGGACTGCCCATGATGGGTCATCATGGCTATGATGCTGTGGAACCACGACCACAGGTCCCTGAACTGGCTCGGGCAAAGTTGCATCTTCAGGCAGCAGCTCTCTTAGGTCAGCAGCCTGGTTGACCTGGGATGCCGGACTAAAAGCCTCATCCGATTTCACGACAGGGAAAGCGTGCACATCAGACAACGCTTTTGCCCCGTTATCATCTCCCACAGCCGACCCGGCCCCGTAGGGGGGGTGGGCGGGGGACAGTGGCTCGCTCAGACTCCTCTCTGAGCGGGGGGGCGATTGTCGCGCTGGGCAGGGAGGCGTGGCCGACCGGCCACAGCCTTCAGCTCCTGTTCCATCAGCCGATGGGTCGGTGGCCGGGGCCAGAGCCGGCAGCAGCTCTGCGGCTCCAGCGCTCGGCCCCGTCCCCTCTGAATGGAGGGGGCATGCGGCGGGGCCGCGCGGCGGCGCGGGGGGGCTGTCCAGCGCGGGTGGCCCCGCAGCAGCGGGCAGCGTTGCGCCCAGCCCTCCCCCCGCGGCGCCGGACCGGCACCGGACGCGTGGGGCGGGGCGCGGCGCGGTGGGCGGCGGCGGCGGCGCCGCTGCGGGCACCGCACGGACCGCCGGCGGCGGCGACCCCGCGCACAGCATTTGGCGCGGCGGGGGGACGGGGCAAGGAGGGGCCGTCACCGCCGCTCTCGCCTGCCGAATCCTGCGCGGAGCAGGTCGCGGCAGGGCGGGGCGGGCCGGGGAGGCGGCGGCAGGGGGCGGCGCCGTGCACGCCGTGCACGGCGGCCCCCCCGGCTCCCCGCAGGGGGCCCGAGGCGGCGCGGCTCCGCGCGGCAGCTGCAGGGCGGACCCCGCAGCGGTGGCGGGCAGCGGGGGGGTCGCCGCGACACGGCGGCCCGGGGCGGCGCGGGCGATCCCCCGCGCTCGGCGTGGGACCCGATGCCGAGCGCTCCGCCCCCTCGGCACCCCAGCTCCCCGCCCGGCAAACCGCGCGGGGAGCGGACCGAAAAAAGCTTCCCCGCCCTTCCAAAAACCCCGCTGGGCGCGCCCAACCCCCGACATGGGGGTGGGGGTCTCCTGCATCGGCTCCAACCCTGCATCAGAGCAATCCTCGTCAGAAGCGACGGAGCTCACAGGGGAGCCAGTCCTGCTTCCTGTCGAAAGCCCAGAATCAACTTCAAAGTCCTCTCCAGCCTCTTTTAGAAGTGGGAAGACTGTTGTCCATGCCCGTAAAAGAGTGCCTGCCTTAGAGTTTCCGTCAAGGACGGCAGAGAAAAGGCTTTTTCCCAGGGTTCTCCATGGGCCAATATAAAGTGCCTTTTCAGCAGTATAAAAAATTCCAAGTTTCTTTCCCCAGCTAAGCAGTTCTCTCACGTGTTTCCTGGTCAAGTCAGCGTCACAGGACAACAAAAAGGAGTGGAGCAGTTCCATCATCAATCGCTCCTCTGAGAACATCGTGGGTTTCTTCTTTTTGCAGCTGTAGAAGGCAGATTTTTTTTTTCTTCTTTTTTCTTTCCTCACTAGCTTGCAACTTGACCACGTAGGCGCCAGTTATCACCGTGGAGGCCCAACCAGGAACACAGACTGGGGACACAGATCTGGGTGCAACAGAGCAGCAGGGCAGAAGACCTGCCCTTAGTTTATTTTTCCATTATATACCTGTGGCAAGGTGACCATGGATTGGAGAAGGGTATCGCCACCTCTCCTGTCACATTGGTCCAGGAGGCTGTCATTCAACCTCCCCTTGTCTTGGAGAAAGTATTCATAACATTGCCAATATTTACAAAACATGGTCCTCTGTTTACAATTCACCAGCGTGAGAAACTGCACGTTTCTCCTTTAATATGAACGCTTAGCAAACCAGGAAAATTCATGGCAACACAGTCCCACACTGGTTCGTGGTTTAAATATATCACTTAAATTAACCTACAACTGAGTAAACTATGAGAAAGAGATCAACCTGCTAAGTGTCATAGAGTCAAAGGACAAGACTACCTTACAAAAGGACTCTTTGCTAACAAATTATAGGTCTCAGGGTTACCGCTGGAGAACGCAGCAAAGCCAGAGATCCTTTGAAAATAAAAATGTCCATTGTTACAATCACAAAGAATAGACTAATTCCCTCCACTCTCTTTTCTCTAATCCCTGGTCAGTGAAACTTACTGCTTCTAGTTACAAGGGCAATAGAGCAGAATCATTCACCTTATGTTGTACTATGAGGCTATAAGAAAAAAAAAAGTTCAAAAGCTCGATTCTTCAATTTATTTTCAATATCTATTATTAAAACAAGCTACATAGCTACTTTCTCAGGATTCTCTAGAATCCCTATGAGTATTTTATTAGATTTCAGATTAAATTGATTATCCCAGATGAAACACAAATATGAATCATGGTTTCCTCTTGAAAACTAACTAAATAACTAACTAAATAAATAAAGTTGCTTTGTGCCACTCCTACGGAGAGAAATAATTTTCAAGTCGGTGAATCTGTCTCCTTTGGGATCCCCTCTTCCCAAGGGAGTACATGGATGGCACATACCTACTGCAATCATTCCCAGACTTCAAAAGACTTCACCCCCTTTTCTGTTGAGGATGGCCTTATGGGGAAGCACCCAGCTGATTATACACCCATATTTTAGAACATGAAGACTCTCAAGGAGAAAGGAATACTTCAAAAACTTCTAGACTCGTCACCTCTGGTTTGCTAACTATGTTACAAAAGGTCTGCCTGGCTTTTAACTAAGAAAATTACTTAGAAAATTCACCGCACAGGAAAAAAATGCATTTTACGTAGTGTAGGACAGGTGCTATTGGATTTCCTGTGCATTTCATAGTGCACTCATGCATAAAAAATGGTCTTCATGTGCTACCTCCTGGGAACCAAGGGCGTGTGAAAAGTGATCCTGCACTTATGAGCCAGCAGAGGGGGCAGGATGAGTAAGTGACAGACAAACAGGAAATCTGCATTTTTATTTTTTAGAGACAGCACTGAAGAAGTTATTAAAATCAGTTTTGAAAAGTAATTAGTTCCTTCTAATAGTCTTGTCTTCTTTGTGCATGGTTCAGATAAGTGTACAAGTTGATGTCAGGAGTTCTGCTCTGGCATATGCTTCTTTCAATGAAAATATAGACTAGAGGTGATGGATTCCACAGCAGATCCATAAATCTGCCACATAAATGAGCCCACTTTGTAATGGTGCATTAAAAAGAGATAGCTAGTCCTGCACGGTCCCTTACACGTATTAAAACCGAGGTGTTTCTGCTCTAAAGATAAGGATTATGGCATGAAACTCACAAAAATGAGTGGAAAGATGATGTCCCTTGACAGGTAATGCTGTGTAAACCCTTCTGCCTCAAAATGAGTGTTTCTAAAAGCCTAAAATTTTTCATTGCTGATTAAAAGTCAATGACATAACACCCACAAAGACAGTAGCTTCTGAGCAAAGGTGCAAAATGCAACACAAAAAAAGGCATTATTGTTATTTTTATTATTATTATCATCATCATATTGTTTTATTTTATTTTACATTGCAAATGCTTACACACAGAGCAAATCAGCAAGGGGGTAAAACACGTGCCGCCTACAGCAATGTCTGGCTATCTCAAAGGAAATAATATTTATTCTACAGCACTGCAACAGTGCAGCCTCCCCCTGCACTGAGAAGTGTCCCTTGTGTGCATTATGCTCTGCTGTACCAACACAAGGACAGGGTACATCTCACCTGACCTGGGATGCCAACGGCAGAAACTGCTCACTGCAGGTGCTGAGAAAATCCAGGGAGACAAATAGGCAACTCTAGAGCACAATCCTTGCCATTTATTTCAGACCTGCAAATTGGGATAAGATGAGTTGCACCCTAGAAAGGGGTCTAGAGTGATTAGAGCACATATAGAAGTTTGGATTTGAGAACTGAACCCCACCCACGCTGTCTGCTCCCGAGGGCCCATTGTCTCCACACACTAGGCAGGCAAAGAGCAGAAGCTGAAGCACTGGCAAACTATCACAGTGCTCTTATGGCTCACTGCTGTATTCACTGAAAAAGCTGGCTTTGGGGGAATTTTTTGCCCATAGTGCCTGTCTTAATTTTAATTAAAATATTCTAAATTCAATGAGCAAATTTATCAAAAACCTAAAAGTAAAGAAATAAAAAAACCTGATAAATCAGTATGATGCTCAAAACCGACCTACACTCTAAAGCTGTCTTCATGCTTCATCAAAGAGCCTCTGACTAGAATTTTGCTCCAAACTGGCTCATTTCCTGATACAGCTGTACAGAAAGATTACAAAACTGGTCACAATTTGTGCTGTCATTACCCCTCTGCAACCAGCACATTAAGGTTGCAATTTACCAGCTCTTGTGGGACTCAGAACATTTCAGACACTATTTTAGCAAACTACCTTAATCACAAAAGTGATGGAGTCATAACAAATGAAAAAAGTTTGAGATTTGGGGATTCTAATGGTCATTTTGAACACAAAATGAATCACAGCAATGTTAGACTGAGTGGAAGAATGATATCTGTTCCTGTGATTGCAACATATGAAAGTTGTAATTCTATTTTTAAGGGTTTTTTTAAGGATGAGAAACTATATTTGTTGTTAATGTTGAGGTGATAGTTTCATTGGTTTGTTAGTTAAAATTACCTGAGACATTCAGACACTCCCATTTTCCCTTCAGAGAATATGAATAAAATAGCAAGCAGTATGTTGTCATATAGTGACTGCTTTTTTTTTTCTATTGACTTTAGTTTATTTCAGACAGTTTATTCCTAATAAACTGTTCCAATACTAGTGGCCTGTTGCTTTTTTATAATAATATCAAGGAAAACAACACTCATCTAAGAGCAAATGCCAGAATGCATTGTTGCATTCTGTATAATCTCTAGCCATAGAGTCATTCACAGTATTTTTATGTACACAGAAAATATACCTCTTTTCATACAATATTTCACTTTTAATGCTCTTATGTTCATCACCTTGAGTATGCAGAAGATAGAGGAATTTAGTTCTGAGAACAGAGATCCTGTCAGAGTTCTCATTGATACAGGCACATCCCATATAACAATCAAATTATTTTCTCAGGCTGATTCTAATGTGAATTTCAATAGTACTTTAAAGCTGCACAGTGGCATAAAAGAGGTTAATTATACATAAATTCTCTGCAAAAGCAGCTCATATTCTAAGATTCTACTCCTTAGGGAATTTTAACAGGTGGTTAACTTCAGGCATACTTTCTTTCATTTCATGGGGGCTATTTGAGTGTTTGAAGCAAAGTATCTCCTCTGGTACCCTGGTGAACTGTGACCTAAATGAATAAAAGGCCATTAGGCAACTGAATTTAGCAAGGTTATTATATGTTTTTATAGAACTGATTCTAAAGAAGGCAAATATTCTGCTCTTCCTAAGATTCCTTTAGTGGGTGTTTCATCCGCAGTACCAGTGGAATTTTATAGCTCTTCTAAAAATTCTGGAATTGGAGTTTTGCTCTAACAATAGCAAAATCCATCCATTGATTTTTCATGAAGAAAATTAAATTTGCAACAGTCTATGTTCTTAAAAAGGCATGTAAGGACATTTTCGTTTTAATGTACTGCACGGTCATATCTGTATGCATATCAGACAGATTTAACTTTACCAGAAACAGTTACTTATTTAAATTAGGGCAGTAGCAATTTGAACACACATCTACAGACAAATGCCACCAGGGCTTTTCTCAGACAAAACCCCAATACTAAACAAGTTCCTCAGATAATGCACCACGCACACTGACATAGCACACTCATACAGTCCAGGACCTCATATATAATTTCTGTAATTTTTTTTTTTTTAATAATAACAATCCTACTGCTAACATGAATTATTTTGGTGCTGTTTATGTATCAGAAAATCCTCACTGTAAGCATCAAAGAGTTAAGTTAGGTATTCATGGCTTCAAAATCCTGTAATTCTCCTGTTTGAACTCCTTACCCGGATGCTGCAGACACATGTCAAGCGACCCATCACAGTCAGTTCTCATTGCTGTTACCTAAAAGGATTCCCTGCTGCAGAACACTCCTGTGCTGCCATAGTAATGGCAGGATACAGAAAACAGACTCTTTTATAACAACAGGAGCTTCATTTATAGTGCACACATACTGTAAGTGCAGTCCTGGGTTTCCTACCAGCATGCCTGAGCTTAATTATACCTGCTGTAGTCCTGAATCACCAGGCAAAGATCTGGAGTAGCACTTCAGTGCCTCCCTGAACTCAAAGAATAGCTGAGATGGAGCCTGCAGACAACTAATGTGCTCCAAGAACAATGCAACAGTCATTTCATGGGGTGAACAGAGGGATTTCAAAGGAGATGCCCCAGAGACCACACATTGTTGAGAAGCCAGAGATACTGTTTTGTGTACTTCTCTCTAACATGTGCACTTGGAGCTAAGCTTTTCAAGATGAAATAAAATATGAAGTCCCCTGGATCAAATTTTAACATTGGGAGGTTATTTGTTTGTTTTTCAGCTGCTGGGTTGGGGTTTTTTCAATGAATACATCCATCATTTTTCTACTTTGTAAATAAGTTTCTTCACAGTTTTCCTTCTTTCTGCAGGTTCCCATGTTTTCTTCATCTTTTGTGTGCTCACTATTGCTGCCTGGCACAAGGGAAAATTTGGGTTAGCATTCTGGTTTTACCCTCCAGAGGTGCTTCTGTAGTCTGAAACTTTTGCTTCTTTTGCAGTCCACCTTTCTTGTCATGCAAAGATGGAAAGTCTCTGGCTCCTGGGCAACTTCTGACTCTCAAGACATTCACGAGTCTGACGCACAAGACTTGCTACCGTCACAAGCAGCACATCTTGCTTGAGAAGGGCAGTACTTGCCATGAGTCAAGGACCCTCACTGGTTTTAGAGAGGAGAGCATCCCTTTCTTCATGTGGTTATTACCACCTCTGGTGTCCCTGCAGATGCATTCAGCATCCAGAATGGGTTTCAAGGCTCTCAACCAAATAAAAATAATTATTTTCCAACTAATTTTTGGGAAAGCTCCAAAATCCTACTTTACTGTGCCCTAACTGCCTCAACCATATTCCAGCATAGGTATTTTTTTTTGCTAGATCAGATAAACAATTAATTTTGTCCATAGCTGCACTTACATACTCTGCTAAACTTCTCAGCTCTTTGTCCTGGTAAAAGCCTTGTTCTACACTAAACTTAACTGTATCTGCTGACTAAAATCTCTCTTCCACGGAATAAAATAACTGTTGAAATTTATTGGAATAGAAATACAGGCCATAGTGAAAGTCACTGACAAGTTACACACAATTTCTGTTTTCATACGGTATTTTAGGCAAACTGTAAGGTAGTCCAGCCTGTACATGACATCTCCAAGACACAGAAAATGGAGAGAGCATATTAAATAATTTTTCAAGGTTTTTTTTGGGACAGCAGACTTATAAAAGTAATATATTCTACAGAAGAAACAAAGAAGGTGCTAGGAGGAACTTCATACAGGGATTTGAAAATCTGGAGATAAGAAGCTTTGTGGTTACCTTACCCTAACTTGAAGCAGCTTCAAAGAATAAACATGTCTTTATGAATAATAAAATATTCAACTATGTTTGACCCTGTAAAAACTTACGCCAGGATTTCCCTTTGGATAAAAAGTAAACACATCACACTTTCAATGTACCTTTCCCAGAAACTCAAACAGAAGCTGTGTTATAACCTCACTAGGAAAGCAAGGCGTCAGTCTGTGCATCTGAAATACTGCTAAACAAAAACACTCAAGGCAAGAAGCTTGAGCAGTGGTGCTTCCATCACCTGAACTGCTTAACTCTTAGCTACAGAGGTCAGGTTTAAACTGTGCCAAGCAGCATCCCCTGGGGCAGTGCCCAGGCAAAGTTCAGGAGACACCACACGCTGTCTGTCATTCCTAATATGTGGTCCGGATTAGACTGCATTAGCCTTGGCTCCCTTCACACACTGTA
Source organism: Prinia subflava (assembly GCF_021018805.1). NCBI lineage: Eukaryota > Metazoa > Chordata > Aves > Passeriformes > Cisticolidae > Prinia > Prinia subflava. Next base: position 64,582,102 of record NC_086249.1, read on the forward strand.
TCTCAACAGGGCTTGCAGAGCCTGAACTGTCTCTGCTGGCCCTTGTGACACATCCCAGACCTCGCAAAAGATATTCTCAGACTTGTAGTATAAATTTACCAACATAGTGATCTGCTCTCATGTTGTTTCAGAAACTTTAAACTGAAAAACAAAAAAGAAAAAACCCCAAACAAACAAAACTCCCACAAAATTATAACTATTTTCTAACAACAAAAAAGCATGGCATGAAGCCCAGAAGGAATCCAGAGCCAAGTGAAGTTTGGTTTCAGCCAAGAGGTAATACTTGGCCTTAAGACCAGAGGAAGGTCCCTTATCATGTTTATTTAGCAGTAGAGAAGCAGTCATTGCATCCTCCTATCCTTTCATCTTCACAACATTAACCAGTAGCAGATGTTAAGAGGAAATGTGTATGAAAAGGTTCCACAGGCACTTCTTTCCAAAGTCTAGAAATCCTCTGGTTTAGGATTTCCAGGTTCAGATGTTGACTCCAGAACACTGTGTTTGATAGATAATTTTGTTTAGTACTATTATTTGGACTAACACACACGTTTGATTTCCACAATGCCTTGCCACAGATGAGCCCTACAACATAATGTTCCATCTCTGTAAAGAAAAAAAAACAACCCCACACTTGCTGCTGTTTTAAAATCTACTGTGCAATTGTTTCATTGGCTGACACCTTGAATTTCTTTTCACTAAGAGTTTATCTACAAAGCTCCTTCTCTCTGAAACTCTTCCATATCTTGGCCAGTACTGCCTTATGTTTCTTATCTTCCCTAATTATATTGTGGGCCTTTCTTGTCCTACTTAAATGCTGTGAATTTTACTGCATACATTAATCAAGGTGTGGGTGATTATATTTTGTTTTAAATATATCTATATAAAACAACATAGATACATTATATGTGGTGGATATGCAATAGCAAGTAATTTGCTTTCTTAATAAGTCTAACATTTCCTAACATTGTACTGCATTTTGACCTCTTGAGCATTGAGTTCTTGTTGTCAGAGAGCTATCACAAGGTCTCCAGGCCTTCTGCTAGGGAGTCATGGATAAATTACAGCTCAGTTCTGTACATATAGAAGTCATATCAACAGTCCATCAACTGTTTTTTTTCTGTCCATTTTTAATAACCTGTAAAGAAACTAATCATTCATTTTAAAAGAATATTAAGGTATAAGAATTTATATCCTTACCTGAAAAATATTGATTTTCCTTTTTACAAACTTTATTGAACCAATTATACTTATCTACAAGAACAAAACACAAACTTTTGTTCATTAAGTAGTTAAACTTCTAACTCTTTCAAATCTGTGATCCTTTGTTGTGCTCATGCCTTTAGGCTGATTCTGCACTACTTGCAAACTATAAATCAAGAGCAGAATAACTCAGATAACATGACTGATCAACTCAATATACAAGCTTCTCCTTACACAACATAGTAGTGGTTATGGAGAAGCACAACTCCCTACCATTAATAGCACAGCTGCAGCTGCCCCTTCTTATTTCTCTGCATTGCTGATAAGAACAGCAGCATTTTCTGACTACTTTGCACTCATGCAAATGACTTCATAAGCAGCAAGACAACGATGAAGCATTCTTTTTTTGACTCGCTCTAGCTTAATGCCCCCTGAGGCTGTACAAGACAAGATTTTGGTCCCACATAACTTACTTTTACATGGAAAAGACAGCAATATATTAAAAAAAAATATTTAAGAAGATTGTGTGAGGCAAAGATTTTAGGTAAGAGCAAAGAAGGAACAAAAACAGGTAAGAGCAAAGAAGGAACTTTCTGTCATGTAATCAGCCTCCCGTGGCTACTAATTGAATTTCTTCAAATAAACATTGCTGCAAAAATACTACTTCAACAGCAAAAATTCCACATGGCAACTCTTTCCCAAACAGGATCAAAGAAGCCTCTATGGACCTATACAGTGCATTCCTGACAGCAAACAGTAATATAACATGTATTTAAAACAACTGAAGAGAGAGCGCATCCAACTTTTATTCAAAAATAATTAATAATATATTTAATTATTCATTGAGTCTTTTTCTTATCAGACTCTATAACTTCTTACTCTGAAACTACAGTTCATATGTAAAATAACAGGAAACTTCTTTGTAAATCGTAATTTGAATATAATTTTATTTCTCTTCTGCTGAATTACATTCTCAGGCAATAACTGTCTTTACTGTATCTTTACTTAATAATTCATTTTTTCATATTATTCAAATGCTTTTGGGGCTTTGGTATTGTGTTTCTGGGGTTTGATTTCATCCATTTCAAATATAACCATTTTAGAGAGTCTCCAAAGAATAAGTCAGAAAGGAGTTGGCATAATAAAATAAAAATGGCACAATAATGGTAAAGAGCTGATTTTTGTAGAGGGCCACTCTGTGAGTTTTGAAAGTTATCATTATCCCTATAGGGCAATACAATTTGAAATTTCTGAAGTTAGTTATACACTTTATAAGGCAATCTAAAGATAAGAAGAAAGACTATTTGAACTTTAAGGAAATGTTGGTGGCATTTAAATGAAGGACTACCCACACCTTCTCATATATTTGTTTCAGTACATTATCCTTGTGTAAACAGGACTGCTAATTTGTTCTTAAAGGTAGGTAAGTATTGAATAAGATTTTTTAAAAAAAATCAGAGAAATAGCTCTTTTTGGTTTTCTAGGTGATCATTGGATCTCAAGATATAAAGGATCTAGGCAAAAAAATGGGATTTAGTTCAGTCTTTCCCCACTCTTTCTTTTAATATACAAATGAGCTATTGTCAGCTGGGACCACTACTTGCTCTTGCAAGACAATGCATAGCCTCATCCTATATTTCTTAACATTCAGGAGAATGTTAGAAAAGGATCAAAGAATACTGAAATTCCAGTGCTGAGGTCAACCCAGGTGAGCCCAGTAAAGGTTAGTTTTTATTTTAGTTCACAACCTGAGGAAAAAAACACTGTTTGTCCTTGATGAAGAGAAGTCTCTGCATACCTGTGTACACCATTCACAGTCCTGCCAGTGGAGCGGAGCCTGCGAGGCTCCCAGACAGGCTACACGTGCAGAACTGTAGGATTTCCATTTCTATTTCTGGATCAGAAGCTGTTTTGTGGTTTGGTATATGACATTGATTGGTACACACTATTTGGATAAGGAGAACAGCTGCAATGGATTCCAAATCCTATTTTCTACTGACCTTAAGACATTCTTTTTCTTGCTGTTTTAAACACTATAAATTTGTGTCCTGAGTTGATGCTGGCCAGATGCCAGGCACCCACAAAAGCCACTTACTGACTCCCCTCTGCAGCCGGACAGAGGAGAGAAAATTTAACAAAGGGTTCATGTCGCGGTGCCGCTACTAAGCCCCTTGGCTTCACCCCGAGCCAGCCCAGGCACCGGAGCAAGCGGAATCCGAGCCGCCCCTCAGCGGAACGAAGGGGTCAGCCCTGTGGGTTCTTGACCCTGGGAGAGACCTGAACGGCAGTAGGATAACTGAAGCGACGCGCTAAAAGCGAGAAAGGAGGATCCAGCCAGCCAGAGAAACCACAACTTTAATCCAACAGAGCACTGTCCAGACCGAAGTGGAACCAGGCTGAACTGGATACCGAACAAAGAAATGCACCAGCTTATATGCTTTCGGGGTAGGGGAGGAGAAATGGGAGTCCCTCTTTGCGGCAACCAATGGAACCTTGACACTTGGGAGATAAGGGGAAGGGTTGCAAGCCTTGAACCAGTTAGGGGATAGGGGAGGGATAACACAGTGGCGGGAAGAGGGGAAAAGGTAACATGTGACCAAGGGGAACTTATGAATTTCAATTAAGGGGGGGTGTACAGAACATACAACATTGTGCAGAACATACAATATAGGACCCACCAGCCTTTCATCTTTTCCACATATCTAAATCCTTCCCACTTGGTAAACCACCCATATATCTTTCAACTTCTCTCTGCCTCAAAACCCTCTTTCCTATATCCTTCTTTTAGCACCCTCTCCTTCTTCCTTAAGTCTCTCTCTTTAAATCCTCTCCCTCGTCTGTCCTTCTTTTCCTTGTCACAGTCCTTCACAGCACCTGCTTGTTCCTGCTTACACTGTCCCAACTTTCTTTGTGGAGTCCAACTGAGGTTTAACATACTGAAATGGGGAAAGTCCAACCATCCACACCACCACATCTCCCCCTTTTCTTTTATTTTTGACCCTGTGAGTCCTATCTCAGATATCCGAATTGAGGGGGGTCCACCAGGTATTCAGAACGTGGGTATGATTCTGCAAACCACTGCTGTTGAGTAGGCCATTGTTCTCGAGGAAAGCTGCGCACTTCTTCCACGATGATTTCAAGCTGTTCAGCCTGCTCGTCCTCATCAACGAAGCTTTCCTCCTCCTCCTTGAACACTTCTGGGCCTACTTCAACGGCTACTCGGTGGACTTCAGCTTTGAGTGGTGATGTGGAGGAAGAAATCAAATTCTGCAACATCTTTTTCATTAGTCCAAGGCTGGCAATAGCAACAAAAAGCACAAAAACAATTAACAGAACAGTTCTAAGAATCGATCCCGTCCAACCCGAGATCCCCCATCCCTTGAACAAATTACTGAGCCAGTCCCCGTATTCTTGCTTGATGTCTCCTATCATGTTTTCCATTTGTTTGAGTGCCTCGCGAGTCCCCTTGGCCCTAGATGTCAAATTAAAGCAGCAGAGCCCCTCAAACTCCTCACACGAGTGACCGTGGAGGAGCAGGAGGTAATCGATGGCTGCACGATTCTGGAGGGTTGCCTGCCTCGTAATTTCCTCATCTTTCAGGAGGTTTGATAGGGCCCTAGAAGTTAAACGGGATTGCTTAGCTACCCAACATTCCAAATGGCCTAATTCTCCGAGGGTCTTAGCAATGGCGACCCACGGCGCAAATACTGTGATTGCGATGCCTTTAGATCTGCTCCAATGGATAATTTCCTCATCGCAATTGTCTGCCAATTTTTTGAGAGAGTAGTCTTCTCTCTTCTTTCTAGAGTGTGCCAATATATGTGCACCATTTGTAGAATTCTGTGTAACCCAATCCAAAATTTGTGATTTGTTGGGTGAAAACAATCCGAGGGTCCCAAAGGTGCACGGGCCTCCGGAGAGGTGAGAGGGGATACCTGCCCATGCGTGGTCTCCGCAAATCAAGAATGTTCCCCTAGGAAGCTGGCGGGGATGGGCAAAGACTTGGGCTGATTTTTGGGGAGGGATTGGAGGATAACTAAAGGACACAGCGTTACACCAATGAGTATTAAAATGGGCTTTGGAGGAGACAAAATGACGGTGGTGACGCTGGACGTGGTCGTTGCGGATATGAAAACAAGATTCGGCTCTGGCGGAACCTAGAAGCTCCAGCTCCTGAGGCTCGTTTTCTAACTTTGGAAGACTTTTAATATAATTGTACCACGCGACGATGTAATGGGCATGCTTTAGGTTATGCTCCATTTTAGCAGCTTCTTGTCTAAGTTTTTGAGCATAACCTAGAAGCATCTTGGGCATCTCACGATCTTTAAATGGGATCCCCACGAGGCAGGATGCCATGGGATTCGCGGCACTCGCTTGGTTGAGACATATGTGGTCTTGGCCCAGTGATTTGGCCAAAACAGCCCAGACGTTCTGTTGTGGCTGGGGGACGAGCCACGCCTGGGCGATGGTCAGGAGACTGGCGAAGAGGACGGCTGAACTGATGGCAGTCTTGGCGCTCATGGTTGGACGGATCTAAACAGAAACTCAGAAAAACAAATCGTTACAAAGTGGGAAATCACAGAAAAAGGGGTCCTCCCAGCCTTCTGACTGCTCCTCCTCTTCCTCTGAGTCACTGGACTCACGCCTTTTGCGGCGGAGAGCCGCGGAGGCGACTTGAGGCTTTTCGTTATCTCGGACTTTTGTTTTTCTTTCGATATAAGGCTTTACCCATCTGGAGGGTATCCACTTCGGCCCGGCATCAGTGGAGACGCAGGCGTACCCGCGCCCCCACGTCAAAAGCGTCAGTGGACCCTCCACTTTCCCTGTTTCGGGAAACCTTACGGTCACCGGCGGATGCTGCTCACTCAGGTCCCAGTCGCGGTTGCTATTGAAATGCCGCACAACGGGCGGATCTGGTTTTTCATAAGAACAATTTAGGAAATTTAACACATAAAGTGCCCTTGCCAATCTGATTGATGGAGTTTCAACCTTCAGGACTGGTCTTTGCTGTTGAAGGACCCGTTTGACGTTCTGATGGGTCCTTTCAACAATGGCCTGACCCGTGGGGGAGTGAGGGATGCCCGTTTTATGCTCAACTCCCCATTGCTGCAGGAAATCTGCAAGCTCCCTGGAAGTATACGCAGGGCCATTATCTGTTTTAATTTCCTTGGGGATGCCCATGAAAGAGAAGGCCTGAATGAGGTGTTGGATGACGTGGGAGGCCTTCTCCCCTGCGTGTGCGGAGGCATAGACTACACCCGAGAAGGTATCAACGGACACATGCACGTACCGGAGCCTCCCGAACGCCGCCACATGGGTGACGTCGGTCTGCCAGATTTCACAACTTCCCAGCCCTCTGGGATTGACTCCGGCGTGCATGGTCGGCACGGAGTGGGATTGACACGATGGGCACGAAGCCACAATCGCCCTGGCCTGTTGCCGGGTGATACGAAATCGGCGGACCAGGGCTGGTGCATTCTGATGGAACAAAGCATGGCTGAGCTGTGCCTGTTGAAATATGTCAGGCAGTGGGGTCTTTGTCACAGGAGCAGCGAGAGCATCTGCTCTCCTGTTGCCCTCTGCAACAAACCCTGGCAAATCGGTGTGCGACCTTGTGTGCATCACGTAGAAGGGGTGCTCTCGGTGGGACACAAGCTTTATAAGCTTCGAGAGCTGCGCATAAAGCGCGTCGTTGGAAACCTGCTGTAATACTGCCTGATCAGCTCTGGACACTACCCCTGTAACATAGGCAGAGTCGGTAACTATGTTTAGCGGTCCGGGAAATCTCTCTAATGCCCTGACGACTGCGGCCAACTCAGCGACTTGAGGCGAACCCTCAACGATTTCAACATCACTGTCCCACTGCTGAGTTTCGGGATCCTCCCAGGTCATCACTGACCTGTGAGAAGCCCCGGACGCGTCTGTAAAAACGGTCAAGGCCTGGAGTGGTTTTACACTTCGGACACTCCTCAATGCCAATTCAAAATTTCCATCCAGATTGAACAATTTGTGGGCCGGCCGATGAATTGAAATTTGGCCCGTAAAAGAGTCCAGAGCGAATTGTAGAGCTTCATTATTTTGAAGCAGAGTTTCCAACATGGGTTTGGTGATCTGGCCCGAGGATAATTTGATGGGGAGATGGATGCACTCAAAGTCACAACCGGCCAACTCGCAAAGGCGCGTACGTGCCTTGCGGATCAGCTCAGCCATGATTTCTTGTGGCCTCGTAAGTCTCTTGGGCCGGTGGTGGCTAAGAAAGACCCACTCTATGATCAGCAGTGGATCTCTCCCCCCGTGGCCCTTGGTGTCATGCTGTGTGGTGTTCGAATCCCACTGAAAAATGACCCCAAAAAGATGCGGGAGCTTACCCAGCACCACGAACCGAAAGGGTAAGCCGGGGTCACATCTGTGCGCCTGGCGTGATGACAACGCCTGTTGTACCTTCTCCAGTGCTTTCCTTGCCTCCGCGGTGAGCGCCCTGGGAGAGCTAAGCTCATCTCCCCCCTTCAATAAATCGAAGAGGGGTGCTAGATCCTCCGTGGAGAGACCCAGCCAGGGCCTCACCCAATTCAACTCTCCGCAGAGTCGATGGACATCCGCAAGGGTCCGGACTGATGTCCGGATAGCCAATTTTTGGGGAACAATGGTCCGCCGTCCGATTTCCAGCCCCAGGTATTTCCAGGGTGGCATCCGCTGAATTTTCTCTGCTTGCAGCTCAAACCCTGCAGCAACTAACAAATCTGTTACGCGTGTGAGGACTCTATCCAGTTCGCTTGTTGTTGGGGCGCAAATGAGGATATCATCCATGTAATGGTGGATGATAACCTCCTCCGCGGCTGCGCGCACAGGACGCAGCAAGGAAGAGACGTACAGCTGGCACATCACCGGGGAGTTCTTCATACCTTGGGGAAGAGCCCTCCAGTGATACCTCTTCCTTGGGGCCGCTCGGTTGATGGTAGGCACCGAGAAGGCAAAACGCGGTGCGTCATCCGGATGTAGGGGAATTTGGAAGAAGCAATCCTTCAGATCAATAACTGCCAGATTCCAATTTCGGGGCAGCATGGCAGGGGATGGCATTCCTGGTTGGAGGGATCCCATGTCCTCTATAACGTTATTAATTTGTCGAAGGTCGTGAAGGAGGCGCCAGCGCCTTCCGTCACTCTTTCGAATGACGAAGACGGGCGAGTTCCAGGGGGAATTCGTTTCCACGATATTACCCTTCTGTAACTGCTCCTCCACGAGCTCCTCGAGCGCCTTTAATTTCTCCTTGGATAGCGGCCACTGGTCAACCCACACTGGATTATCCGTTTTCCAATTCAGTTTGAGGATTGGGCGCTCCTCAGTGACCGCTAGGCAAAAAACCTGAGGGGGGTCTGGGATACTAATTGTGACCCCCCATTGGGACATGAGCTCCCTACCAAGCAGGGGCCGTTCATATTTGCAAACGAAAGGGCGCGTATATGCCAATTGCCCTTTCGGCCCCGTGAATTTCACCATGCGCGCTGATCTCTTAGCCGATTGAAAACCCCCTACTCCGGAGATATTCGCCGGCGCGTCCTCCAAGGCCCAATGTGACGGCCACTCCCGGGTGGGAATGACCGTGACATCCGCTCCTGTGTCAAAAAGAAGACCTTTATTAACGGACTCATCCCCAATGGACATCGTACATTGTATTATAGGTTTTTCTTCTGTGATCCGATGCACTGCGTTGACTGAAAGTGGCCTTTCCTCAGGGTAAACCTGATATTGATCTGGCCTGGTGTGTGGAATTGCCTGGGCCACTATTTGTCCCTTTGGGTGGAAAGCTGGGGGATGAGTGGAACGCAGCCAGACATTGAGGAACCTGGGGTCACCCTTATAGGTCCCCGGGTATACCTCAATGTCTTGCGGAGTGTATTTACAGTCCCCAACAACAATGAACTTACCTTTCCTTTGAAACGGCCAGTCCAGAAGGTCTTCGCAATCCACGCGAACTGGGTACCAGCTGGTATCTCTGAGGTGCGCACTGTGAGTGAGCCTCAACCTGTAAGGTTTACAAAATGGTGTTAACGTCAAGTCCGGGAAAGTTCCCTCCTGGGAAGGGTAAAGGAAATGCCAGTCCGAGATAGTTGTCTTGGTCCAGTGACCCCCGAAGGCGTTGACTGCCTTCTCTTCTGCACTGCCCACCCTGTTGGGGTCATCATGCCGGGTGGGCCCGCACTCCCCCCCTAGTTTTTTGAATTGTGTTCGGAGTCCTCCTGCTGCGGCCGAGGCTTTGCCAGCAAGTTATGCGGGCATTGGCTCACAAAGTGCCCTTTTTCATGGCAGAGGTAGCACTCGACCCGTGCTCTGGCTGGGTTCGACGCTGCCAGCTTGCGAGCCTGTGGGCGACGAAGAGTCGCATCTTCCGCAGCATGCACCTGCCGAGTTCCCTGCTTGCTTGCGGTGGTCATATGTTGAAGCAGGAAAGGGACCTTTTGCTGGCAAACTTGCAGCATCACCTGTAGAGTCCGTGGGGGTTCTGGAGGGAGACTTAAAATCGCTTGTTTGCACACATTATTCGCATTAGCAAAAACAATCTCCTCCAAAATTCTCTTACGGGCAAGCCCGTCCGTTACTTGTATTTCTAAAGCTCTAGTCATCTTGTCCACGAAATCTACAAATGATTCTGTGTCCCCTTGCCTAATCTGGGTGAATGGCGGCAGGGGTGCACGAGGCTGCATCGTGAAAAAGGCTTTGCAGGCCAGGTCTCGCACCCTAGGCAAAACTGCTGGTGGAATGAGCAGTGCCTGAATTTGAGGGGACTCGAAGGAACCTTCTCCTCCCAGCAATTCAACAGTAAGGGGATTACCTCCCTCATCAATTGCTGGGAGTGGCAGGTTCGGCAGCTCTTCCCGCAGGGCTTGCCTAAATGCAGCAAGCCATAATTCAAATTCAGCCGGTGTCATCAGGCAAGAAAATAATTGCTTTAAGTCTGCAGGAAGGGTTGTCGCAGCTGCTAGGTCTGCCTGAAGGAGGCCGCGGAAGTACGGGCTCTCTCTCCCAAATTCTTTGTGTGCCTTACATAAATCTCGAATTATAGTTTGTGAAAATGGCTGCCAATTCGGTTTAGGGTCGCCACCCCCGCGAGCCCTTCGGTAGGTGACAGGTGCAGCTGAGAGATGCACTTCCTGGTTTCCATCGCTGTTGTCTTCCGGTTCCCTACCGTGGGAACCGGAAGAGGCAGCGTGGGAACTACCATTCCAAGATGGCCTCCTTCCGGGGTGGGGAGAAGTGCCTGGCTCCGCCCCTAGGGCGGGCCAGGGGGCAGGAGTGGGAGGAGTGTCAGCGTGGGAAAAGGGAGGGACCGAAGGCGGGGTTTGGGCGGCCACAAAGGGAGGAAACATCGGGTATGTGGGAGGAGCCATGGGTGGAGCAAGGGAGGGAACAGAGGGGGCGGGTGTGGGAGGGACCAAGGGGTAAAATGGGTTGGGCAGATAAAAGGGGTTGGGCGGGCATGAAGGGGTTGGGTCAAGGAAGGGATTGGATTTCGGGGGAGGGGGACGCGGGGGAGGGGTAGGAGAACGGCGCGAACGGGCGCCATCTTGTGTGTCGCAGGCGCCATCTTGTGGCTCCTGTGACGCAGCAAGATTAAATCTAACTTTCGGTCTATAACGTGGGGAGACAGGGGAAGGGCTGCGTCCCCGGGTCGCTTGTCCAGGGCGACCCGAGGATTCCTCAGCAGTCCGGACAAGACTGCTGAGGCTGGGGGACCGGGAGTTCTGGTGAGAGCCTGGGCTGGCAGACCTAGGGTCTGCGGCTCTCCTCAGAATTCCCTTCCGAGGAACACGGGGATTGGGAGAAGGGGAACGGGAAACTGGGGCGGGCGGTCGCGTTGGCTTTTCATGCAGGGGAGAGCTGTTAGCGATCGTTTTAAATTTGACAATCAAAAACATAAAATCTTGGGGACATTTATCCGAATTGGCCGCCTTTTTTTCGATCGCCTCCCAGTAACGGGGGTTCCTTACAAGCTCCTCAGACGTGTTACTGAACTGCACGGAAAGCCACCGCACCAGCCGTTTTAACGAACCGCGGGAGAACTGAACCTTGTTCTCCTCCAAAACCCTAACAAGAACATAATAAACTCCTTTCTGGGTGGTCGAAAGCGAGGCACCCATCTCGCCGGTGTTGAAAAACCACCCTCACCCAAGACCGGACCAACTAAATCTCAAACAGAAAACCGTAACTGCCGCAACTTAAAAACCGGGCAACCCTGCACTCGCTAAAGCCACCGATCCTCCCGGCGCGCGGCACGCGCAACGTCCCCAAAAACCCGACTCTCCCCCAGCTCCGAGCCTCCCTCGAGAGCTGGCAGGAGCACTCAAACGAAACAAACCCGAACGAAAAGAACTAAAAACCGCCTGGGCACGACCAAACCGGGAGCGAAAACGAAAGCGTTAACCCCCCGGTCCTGCGCAGACTTCTCCTCGGAGCCCTCCCCCGTGGCTTGGAGAGGGGGTCCTGATCGCGTGCCCCCGACGGAGGGTACTTACCTGCGGTCTTGGGGAACCCTCAGCGCACAGAAGACTTCGCCGGGAGTGCTGCCGACGAAGCTGCCTCCTGGATCTGCGAGGAGCGCTCCTCCGAAGAGGCTGCTCGACTCGCAGCGGTGGGACCGCCCTGGATCTGAAACTCTTCGGTGCTCGCGCCTGGTGCGAGCACCGCCAATCCTTCCGGGGACCACAAAGAGGGAAGACAAGAGCCTCCACGGAAACTCAAGGCTTCTCCTCAGGGTCCCATCTGGGGTGCCAGCCACCTGTCGCGGTGCCGCTACTAAGCCCCTTGGCTTCACCCCGAGCCAGCCCAGGCACCGGAGCAAGCGGAATCCGAGCCGCCCCTCAGCGGAACGAAGGGGTCAGCCCTGTGGGTTCTTGACCCTGGGAGAGACCTGAACGGCAGTAGGATAACTGAAGCGACGCGCTAAAAGCGAGAAAGGAGGATCCAGCCAGCCAGAGAAACCACAACTTTAATCCAACAGAGCACTGTCCAGACCGAAGTGGAACCAGGCTGAACTGGATACCGAACAAAGAAATGCACCAGCTTATATGCTTTCGGGGTAGGGGAGGAGAAATGGGAGTCCCTCTTTGCGGCAACCAATGGAACCTTGACACTTGGGAGATAAGGGGAAGGGTTGCAAGCCTTGAACCAGTTAGGGGATAGGGGAGGGATAACACAGTGGCGGGAAGAGGGGAAAAGGTAACATGTGACCAAGGGGAACTTATGAATTTCAATTAAGGGGGGGTGTACAGAACATACAACATTGTGCAGAACATACAATATAGGACCCACCAGCCTTTCATCTTTTCCACATATCTAAATCCTTCCCACTTGGTAAACCACCCATATATCTTTCAACTTCTCTCTGCCTCAAAACCCTCTTTCCTATATCCTTCTTTTAGCACCCTCTCCTTCTTCCTTAAGTCTCTCTCTTTAAATCCTCTCCCTCGTCTGTCCTTCTTTTCCTTGTCACAGTCCTTCACAGCACCTGCTTGTTCCTGCTTACACTGTCCCAACTTTCTTTGTGGAGTCCAACTGAGGTTTAACATACTGAAATGGGGAAAGTCCAACCATCCACACCACCACAGGTTCATGTGTTGAGATAAGGACAGAGAGAGATTGCTCATCAAATACCATCATGGTCAAAACAGCCTCTGCGTAGGGATATGAAAGTAATTTCTTACTTAAAAAAATCAGAGCGGAATAATGAGAAGTAAAATATGCCCTTAAAAAACACCTTACCCCCACCCTTCCCTTCTTCCTTGTACCCCAGAGGTGCAGGCAGACAGGGAGTGAGGGTGATGGTCAGTTTATCACCTGAGGCATCTCCTGCTGCTCAGAGAGAGCAGTCGTTCCCCTGCTGCACCATGAGGTCCCTCCTGCAGGAGACAGTTCTCCATGCACTTCTCTGATGTGGCTCCATCTCACAAGCAGAATATGGGTCCATCCCATTGGCCACAGTTCTCCCAAAATTCCTGCAGTGTGGATCACTCACTCTTCCACTAGATGCAGTCCTCCAAAGACAGGTTGCTCCAGCGTGGGGGCAGGGCTCCTCTCTCCATGGATCTCCCATGGGGTCACAGCCTCCTCCAGGTATCCACCAGCCTCAGCACAGGCACTTTCACAGGCTACAGGGGTATCTCTGCATCCCTGTGATGCATTTCCGTGGGCTGAAGGGGCACAGCTGCTTCACCATGGTCAATGCTGCAGACTGCAGGGGAATCTGAGCTCTGGCACCCGCAGCACCTCCTGCTCTTCCTTCTGCACGGAGCTTGATGTCTGCAGAGCTGTTCTTTTCACATATTCTCACTCCGCTATTCTCTGGCTGCAATTAGAACTGTCCCCTCACTTTCTGTTTTGATACTACAGAGGCATTACCATCATTTCTGATTGTCACAGCCTTGGCCTTCAGTGGGTCTATCTTTGGAGCCACCAGGGACTCACTCTGCTGGACACTGAGGAAGCTTCTGGCAGCTTCTCACAGGAGCCACCCCTATAGCCCTCCCACTACCAAACCCATGGCCATGCAAATCCAACCCAGTTTGATTAAATCAAAATAGTGACAATGATTTTAGGCTGCATGAAGGTTTTAATGTACATAAAAGTATATTTTCACTCTAAGGACACTTAAAACTCTGACAATATAATAGGTACCACTCTTTTCATTGTCCACACAACTTACAGGGTTTGGCCGGAAAACAAAAAAAAAAAATTCTTCATAGTAGTCATCTCTATGAATTTGATGGCTAGAGATCTATCCAGTGTGAAGCTCCCATGCTGTGTTCTGCATGTCTAGAGTTTTCCAAACAGTAGAAAGTTAGCATTGACTTTGTCACAGTCTTGTGCTATCAGGCTAAACTAAAGACCCTACAGCAATATAAATTTAAATACTTCATAGAAAAATTTATACAATTTCTTCATAACATAAGACAGTTTATTGCCACCAGCATTAATCCTCCTGTTTCTTCTGAAAATATTTGTGCCACAACCTTTAGGAATGGAAAATCTTGTGCAACCTGGAGAAATGCAGGTCAAATCTAAGATCGGGAAGAAGTAGCCTTCAGTTAGCTGCTACACGGTTATGTAAAAACAGACACAATATCCTCATCTGCTGAAATAAGCACTACCTTTCACAGTCTTTCCCCAGGTGAACCGGTTAAATTATTAGACTCCTAGTCTGAAAATTTAATATTTACACACTGGCATCAAACTTTTCAAGACATAGATTAACAGCAGAGAAAAACCTGCCCAGACATAATCACCATGTTAAAAGACAGCAGGTAGTAAACTTTTCCTGGAAGAAGAGAAGGGTTCCTTTTCACTTAGAACACAGCAGAGGGTAAAATTAATTTCCCAATTATCTTAAGTCAATCTGTTATAGCACTTCTGAGTCACAGGTACATTTATCAACAGCATCAATTCTTCATTAGATTTCTCCATTTTTTCAGTCCCAAAAATTTAGCTAGACCTACTGGTGAGCATTAATCACAGTTAACACTGTGCTCTTTTTCAAAGAATACTTTTTCAAAGCCAAACTTTATTAGAAGTAGGAGTGAAAAAATGTATTAAGATGAATTTATCGTTATTCCATTTCCCACCTCCTAATCGTCTCCCCTCCTAATTCCCCCTCTCACCCTTCCCCTCCTCTTCTTCCTGGAAAGAATCCCATATAAAATTCAAAAAGTTCTTAATTAAATGGAACTAGGTTGGTAGAAATTACAAAAAATATCTAATATGATTTACTGACAATTTTAAGATAACTAAATATACTTACTTATATATTTAGGCATTTCTAAAGATGGTCAATTAATTTTTTCAGAACAAAACCCACATCCCACAGGGTAAGATGGCTGACACAGTACTCAGTTTGTTGGGGGCTTATTTATCACCTTTTTCATTGAAACAGACAAATTTAATATTCTTTACAAGTTCATTAGTGTGTTCAAGTAAGTAAGCACTTAGCAAATTAAAGTGTTGAACCATATAGTCATCACGTTGCAATATCTAAAAATGTGAAAACATCCAAACATCTGAATTTGTCACTCTGTTTTAGAGAAGGAGAGTGATAAAGATATGTCATCTGGCTCTAGCAATACTTATCTGTAGAGAGCTCTCATTCACACCACTGGCAGTTAGATAACAGTACAAGCCACAGAAAGAGAAACAAACAAATCAAAGTATTTTCAGAGGAGCCACAGGCTATTAGAGCTAAGATTTGCCAATGTTAGCTCTGATAAAATCTCAAACTGCCTTGCATAACCATCACATTAAAGACTTCCAATTTCCTTGTTATTAATAATGAAATTGCCATTAACATCTGAAACAGAAAGACAGAAAAACAGGAAAGATGTACCTCTGTAAGGAATTAAAGACTGCTGAAGATCATTAGAGTTGGTGTCAAGCTTTTTATTGGAAACACTGAGACTGAACTTTCAATTAATGAAGGTCTGCCTTTGGATTTGGGCTTGCCTAATTAAATCTGTAACTGAACAAAAATAACAGCAGCAACGAAGAAAATGTAGAGCTCAAAACCAGATATTCTGTGGCAGAAAAGGCACAAACACTCTGTGCATTCATTTGGAAATTTAGCAAAGTAGAATATAAATAAATTCAGTCACAATACTGACCTTAAGTAGGTGGACTCCTGATTTCACTGTAACTCTGTGGCTACACCTGAGCAGCTTTATGTTCTGCAGGTCCAGGGGCTGAGCCCTGTAGGATCTATGGCTGTCATGGCTTATAACTACGGGTGCAGCTCTCCAGTATCCACTGTGGGGTGGCAAAGATGTGTGTCCAAGTAGCCTGACACAGGCTCACCCAGGCCATTCCCAGAATGTGGTACTCTCAGCCAGTGTTTTCTATGTTTATGCCTAGAGCTGACACTGGAAGACTCATAACTGCAATGAGAACTGCAAATGATTCAGCTTTGAGAGGCAATTCTGCTGCCAGTTTTTTCATTTGTCTTAGCTGAGAGAGCAAAAATGCTGACATTCCTTCACCTTACCTTTTGCATGCATAGTATGAAAATTCTGCCAAATTCCTTTGATAAAACACTTTGAGACCTAAAAATGCAAACAACTATAGAAATGCATAATCGTGTTATGCAGGTTGTTTATGTGCAGGAATGTCAGAGGTATCAATAAGAACATAAAAAGCAAACAGCGCTAAAAGCAGCATGTTTGTGATTGTAGCCCATGAGCATTTCTCACTGAGCTTTAAATTTAAACAGTCATGAAAATAGTAACAGGAGGTCCAACAGTCTTTTACCTGAAGAGAGATATTAATATTTAACCTTTTTCAGTTTGAGAAATTTTGATGTGCGAATCTTCACGTTTAATAATTGCATGTACTGATACAAAATAAACAATTGCATTACTGAAAATAACTGCATTACTGCATAATATTTGCACTATTGAGACAAAATAAAAGGCCCTGCTACTTCTATTTCTGTAGAATTCTCCCATACATAAATATGTGGATGTACACACATCCCATAGAGACAAACTTTCTACACTTAAAAAAAAATAGAAACTAGTTTTCATTCTTCAGAGTATATAATAATAATGAGATTAGAATTGAAACTTTACCCCTAGACACACTGTATCTGCTGACTGAAAGATTTCCTGTGTCAGGTATCTGGGATGGGCCAGACTTGTACCCATCTTTAAAAAGGGTAGAAAGTAGCACCTTGGGAACTACTGACCTGTCAGCCTCACCTCTGTGTCTGGGAGGATCCTGGAGCAGATCCTCCCAGAAGCTGTGCTAAGGCAAATGGAGAACAGGGAGGTGACTCCAGACATACAGCATGGCTTCGTCAAGTACAAGAGTGGGTGGACTAGATGGCATTTAAAACATGCTCTTCCAACTCAATCTATTCTGTGATTCTAAGAATGACTATGACATTTTCCAAGATCCTGATCCCAGGTATGAGTAAGGAAGACCTAAGTGTTTGTTGTTTTGAGGAAGTAACTTATCGGCTTTTTTTTTTCCACACATACCAAAGAGGATTATTTACACTAGAGAAGCAGTCTTGTCAAATCACCTAATTTGGAATACCAAATTTGTGTCCTATGTCATGGGTTTTAATACAGAAGCCAAATATTACTTCATGGGTTAGTATGTGACATAAATGCTCAAAACAAGTGAGACCAAGGTGTCACATATACTATTTCCCCGTTGCTCTTTATTGAAAGAATGGGTTGCCTTAGCTCAATTTTATTGCTTGTTTGTATTTGCAATGCTCAGACATTTAATGAGTTCAACAGTGATAGTAAGTAGTCAGTGGCAGTACCTTGAGAAGCAGGATTGTATCTTCATCCTAATCTATGTTTGGCACTAGAAACTATTAATTCTCAGGACACCTCTTCTTCCCAGAGAGACTGGAGAGCAGGTATCTGATTTACACTAAAAGGGAGAAATATTACTTCCCTGCACAATTAATCCCATAATCATTTTTAAGTTTCTCAAGATTAAATAGAAGAATTAAGGTAATAAACCATGTAAAGGTGCATTATCGAAGTAAAATATTTTCAAAATTAGATAAGAGACTGGAAATTAAATGAAATTTAGAATTGCTATCAAATATAATAAAAGGCAAGTGTTTAGCAATTAAAAATGATGATACTTGTAACTGGGGCAGATGAAAATGGTAAGAGAACAGATGTTCCTTAATAATACTTCCATATTAGTTCTCTTTTAACAAAGAATGCTTGATTTTCATTTGCTTTCCTGAAAATACTGCACTGCTACTAGCTCATTTAAAAACTGGAAGCTAGTGATAATACTTTCATTAGCAGTTTCATATACTGTAAAATTGCACAATAAAAATAATTGTGCATTGGTTTTAAACATCAGTTAGGTGGTTATTGCATAGTCATTTGCTAGAGTTACTAAACATTAAATAATGCTTTTCAACTGCAATTGTTAAAAAAAAAAAATCAGACAGTGGAGGAAACAAAAAATTCTTCTGAAGAATCATCTGTTGACTAAATGAATGTGCTTTCCTCCCTCATTCTTTCTGATCCTATCAAGATCTAACAATAAAATAACTCACTTAATATTGTCTGTCCTTCCAGAAGACATTTTAATGATCAGGTATTTTACATTATTTATTTTCCAATTGGTGAAATATTTAGAAGAATTTTATTTACACTCTAACATTTCACAGCACTAAATTCATAAGGATGATTCACATTTTTATCAGGGTAATTTTAGAGATGTTTTCTAATGACCAATGCTGACATTATACACATACAAATGTCCAACAGACCTAAGGTCAGATTTTTTAGATTTAGCTTTGAATTTTTGCAAATGTCATTTCACACACAACTTGAGTGAAGAGGCACTTTTATATTCCTGATTGAATACCCTACCACCAAAGAATCTGACAGCAAGCTGAAGAGAAAGATTTCCCACTTCTGTAGATTTATGTCTATATCTAGAAGTTACACTGTAGATAATGTATTATAGATTACAGAGATATGTCAAAACCCACTCTCAAATATATGTGAAATATGATGATGAAAAATACACATGAGATAAAATATCTACCTCAACCTTATCTGTACCTGATGCAAAATTATATTTTTTGTTTTCCCCTTTTCCTAATCTAATTCTCTTCTGCCTTCAGTGTTGCTGCTTCATTGGCTTTTAAAAAGCTTGTGAACTGACTGGCAGGATACACAGACTGAGAAAAGCCCGGTGCTGTTCTGTGAAAACATGACCAACACCCAAACATTAAGTGAGAAAGTACAGACATCAGCTGTTGAGTCCATTGGTTGCTACAAAGTGCTTCAGGTGGGACCACAACCATTTACTGAGTTTGCTATGAGCTGGCCATAATTTTCACATTGTTCACAAAGTCCACAAATTTAAGAGAACTATCAGAAAACTGTATCTGAAATTGTCATTTGTTTATTTATTTTTATGCAATTAGAATCTATTGTATTTTAATTAATTTGAGAGGAAAAATACTAATCTTTTTAGAGAATACACTAAGCATGCATGTTCAGAAGTAAAATATCCATTTGGAGTCTTAGCCTGCTGAAATGAGATTTCTATCTTCAGTGTTGATACCAAGATCTAATGCAGTTCTTATATACCTAAAATTCAGAGATTACAAAGCATGGCTTTTCGATGCCTCGGGGTGATTTAGGCTTATATACTACAGAGAAGAAAATATTGGGACAAAGGAAATGATTCTTGTGTGGATGTTGAACTCTTGTTTTTTAATTTCCTGAAATGGTATTGAAAGTTTCATTCTGAAAAAAATAGAACTGACTAATGTGGAGTCAAAAAAATGGTATCAAACCAGCTTCTAATCAGCTTCTAATGTTGCCTTTTGAATAGAAAATAAAACACAATGATAAGATAATAGAAGTCAGGGAAATGTCAAAAAAAGAGGTGTGAATAATACAAAGCAGCAGATAAATTTGTCTAATAACTGAGGCAAAACTGTCACTTTAGAGTGACATGGCTTTCTCAGTCTGCTCAGGCGAATGTGGTCGAACAAACAGCATAATAAAATTAAGATATATTTTGCTTTCAGTTATTGAATTCACTAATTATTACTTGGAGAAAAGAAACTTTTCAAAGCAAAGCAACAGTACACTGTTTACATCATTATTAGCAATATAATTTGGCTCTTAATTTAAACATTTAGAAAGGCACAACTTGTTCCAAATGTATAAAAAGATTTTTGGTATGAAGTGTAACTTAGTACTGAGGTCAAATTATTCTGTTGTCTAAGATTTCCATTTTAATAGTGCAATTTAAAAAGAGCGTTTAAAGAATTTTTAGTGGTTCTCAACTACAACAAGTATAAAGGACAAAACCAGCATATTCAAACAACCATTTCCCATGTGTTTGGCATTCTGTCCATATAATTAATGCCTCATTGAATTTAAAAGACCTTTCATGCAGTGACTCCAGTGTACTTCACAGTTATGAAAAACACCAACATTTCATGACACCATATGAACCGATAAACATCTTGCAATGAAGGTGTTCTTTCTACTGCAAATTGATTTTACTGGTTTGGTATCACAGACCTAAAAAGGGCAAAAATATTACACTTGCAAGTTTACACACAATTTGTGCCTATTCAAACTGAGCATCTATCACAGAATCAGGAATTAGTATGGGTTTTTCACAAACTATTTTAGGCACTTTACAGTCTGAATGCAATAAGAATGAGTCCATTTAGCAACTGTATTTCAGCATGGTAATTTAAACATTTTAATGATTTCATACCGTTCCTTTCTCTCTTCTGTGTATACAAAAAAGTGAGTCTATGCCAGAATAATATTTATTTGCTTCACCAGGAGCCATTCACTTAGCAGCAGGAGAGATACCTATATGAGGTATTTGGAACAAAAGTTACCTCTAGGGTTATGCTTTGTATGGGGAATATCTTAATTAAGTTACATTGCAATATTGAAACCTGAGAATGAGGTCGTAGCCTGCTGTAGCATGAAAGCCTTTAATTTGCACACGTCTGTTGTATTGAATAATCAAGGAAAGTTTAATAGAGCACTCCAGAGCCCTGGGTGTTCAGAATTTCTATGCACTTATATTGTGTTCTCTGTGCTGTGGTTTAACTCCACATAGTTATTTAGGAGCTCATTTAAGGCAATTAAAAACTACAGCTGGGTTTTTGTTGGACTGGCTGTGCTCAGCCTAGTTGGGTAATTAGACTCAAATGGATACCTTGCACCCACTTCAGCCTAAGACTTGTGTGTGAAGCAGATTTTTTTTTCTCAGAACTTTTGCTCTTACAAAGAACAAACAAATATGTGTGATTTACAATAGAGTAATAAAATTATTTCTTCCTTGCTAATAACAATTCACATTAAGGTGGCATTTTAAATAGAATCCTAGGTAGCTTACGTTCAAAATATTTTGGCAGCTCTTGGGATTTCTTAGTATTGGCTTAAATCCCATGTAAAACTCTTTACTAGCCTCAGACCTCAATAATGTGAAATGTTTGCTGGGGCTCATAAAACCACCTAAGTGCCATTTGTGTGTCAGTAGTTGCCTAGGTCTAAAAAGTAGGTCCTCAGGAGCCTGCCTCAGCTGCCAGGCATCCTCAGGGCTCCTGAATTACTTATGCAAACAGCTTCTGCAAAGCAGGTAGGCTGGCAGCTGAGCCTCTGCTTCCAGAGATGCCCACAAATCCCCAGGCAACATCCTGTTCAGGGCCATCAAGAGCGTTTCACAGCTGTGTCCTACAGGGAGCTACAAACAACACACTGTCTTACCTGCTCTGCCTCAAGCAGCTGGGAGGCACAAAGAGAGGGCCACTGCAGGGACATCTGTGCTACTTGGCTGTACTGGTTTGAAAGCAAAACCAGTGAGACTCTAAGTCAGAAAGACAATTTAATGGAGAGAGAAGAAACAACAAGAAAAGTAAAAATAAAATAAGATAAATGCAATAGTGCAAGGACCACTGACAGAGTCAGAATGCAAACCTGACACCCTGTTGGTCAGGGTGTTGGAAGCAGCCCAAAGTAAGTCCTCCCAGAGTGACAGATGTGTTGAAGTAGAGATGATCCTCAAGAAAGGGTCCACTCTTCTTCTGGGAATTCAGTGGAAACAGGCTCCCTTGGAGTTTGGGATGTCTGGTTTTATCCCAGGGAGAAAAGGCTTTGGCTCCTCCCACTGGGTGGAGCATCTCACAATGGAATGAGGTGATGTTATCAGTCATGTGAGAGGCCTTAAATGGCCCATTCACAGGTGATGTCTCCTCCTCAGAGGAGGATGGGAGGAGGAAGAGATAAGAAGGCACTGCCTTATCTGGTGTTATCAGGTGTCCTATTAACAGGAGGCATCTGCCCTCTCCCCCCCCTAGAGTTACAAGAGATAAAGAACAATATCTCCCAACCAGTTTCAACAGATGAAAATAGAATACACATTTTTGGTTACATTTTTCAACCCAAGACATTGGTACATAAGGACCAGGGAGCCAGCTCAAGCACTGAGCCCTTCGGCACAGAAACTGACCCTGTATCTATTCCCTGGATGTGTTTTGTGCCATCCCAATTCACCCCCTTAAGGAAGAATCTGCAACATAGAGGGCCTCTCTGGCCTGGAGGCAATCAGCATTACACAATTTATAAGGCCAAGGGTCAATTTTTGACTCAATAATGACTGGCCATGGACAGTGAGACCCTTTCCATTGCACTGAGCTTCCTCCAAAATGCAGCCAGGGAAGACAGCTGGGTCTATGACAGCATTCAGAAGTTTAATTCTCAGCTAGACCTGAGAAGATATAGAACATCTTCAGCCTACAAATACAGCATATTTTAAGGCAGAAAATCCCTTCTGAAAGGAGTGAGGAGAGAGTCATACAAGAAGAAAAACAAAAAGGAAACAAAAGACTCATTCTGCAGCCTTGTAGTATGCGCTTGAGTCGACAAAGATCAGCTGAAGCACAGAAGAATTTAAATCATATTCCCCAGATACCACTATTTTGTATGAAGTGGAATAAATTCATCCATGAGGAATATGCTGCCTCAAAACATCCCATAGCCCAGCAAAGAGGAAGCAGTTTTAGAAAGCTGGAGTTGGAATTCAAGAATCTACTCCAAATCAGTCAAAATAGACTTAAAAGCAATTTTCTGAACTCCAGATATGGACATCTTAATCTTCCATTGCACAATCCCCTGTTGTGCTGCTTCATTGTGGAAAAGCCTGAGGAAATTGTTCTCCTTTTTAATATTTTCTGTTGATTAACTTATACATCCTACTTCTCAATATAATGACCCCTGCTAAAATAATCCTCAGAATCCGGTTTTCCCCGTGCATGCTTACAGATGTGTGTATCTCTGACCCTGCCAAAGCCAAAAAACCTGCTGGCAGCAATTCAGCACATTTCCGTGCCTAACCACACCGGGTACAGAAAGTACTGTAGGTATGTTTTTCCCCATTTGGATTTACAGTACCCACCTCACAGTGTTGGTAGCCCTGCACAAACAGTTGCAGCAATGTCACTATATTACCTCTTGATCTGAGCTGCTTTATATCTTTCCATGGTGTTGTTACAAGGTAGGCAGAAATTTCTAAAAACAAAGCATCTTTGTCTTTATCAAATTCAGACTTCTACCTTCAGTTTTCAGAAAAGCGTATATTTAGAAATAAAATCTTACTTCTAACTGCAGATTTGATGTGTTCTGAAGACAAACATATATTGGGGGACTAGAAGAGAAAACAGGGTAGATGCAACAGCAGGACAGAAAGAGAGAACTTACTCAAAGAATCCAAGAGAGGAGACATAAGAATACCCACAATTTTTTTCCTTTTCCTGTGAAGCACTTGTAGTTGTGACTTGCATAATGAATTGCATCAGAAAGAGAATTGGATATTAAAGCTGATTTTCTCTATTGTAGAGGTTTAGACTTTCTGCTCCATTTAATTATTCTTTATGATACCAAACTGAAAGTAGAGAGCACCAACTAATAATCCTATTATGCAAGATAATATATGAGTAGCAAATGTCTCCAGTAAGGAAACAATAAAGGAAAAATATTTTTCTTTAAGAATTCTTCAGTGATTTCAAGCTGTGTTCTCTAAAAGGCACAGAATTAGACCAATTTTATAGTAGTATAACTACAAGTGTAGTTTTGCTTACCCATCCTGTTTCATACTTTTTCTTCTTTTACATTGAGATGCATGTCAATTGTATCAATTTTGCACTTGTTTTCTTCCTCATAGGAAATATTAAAAAGTTCTGATTATAGCTTTCATTTTCATGGTAATAAGTTAAAAGAATTCTGAAGAGAGATAAAAAGGATATGTATGCATCTGCATGCACATGTACTGTGACCTACTTAGTTATGTTAATAGGGCAGAAGTTGTGAAAAAACTGAGGTACATCTAAAATACTCACCAACTGTCATCAGTAAAAAAGTCATAAATAATTCCACTTATCTATTAATTTTGTACTTCAATAGCATTGAGGGTTTATTTGCAGTTGTGGAAGTGTAACTACAAGTACACAACCACTTGGATTTAGAGATAACCAAAGAGAAGACAGTAAGAAATGAAAATTTCTATGGAAAATGGTCATGAAGGTAAATTTGACCTTCAAGCCAGAAGATTTTTTTTTTTATTCAGCAGTATAATAAGAACAATGTGCATTTTTTAGTTGGCTTGTAACTCTTTTCTAATTTCCTGAAATTATGTTGATTGAGACAGTTAAGAACATAATCAAGTTTGCAACAGTAACTGATAAATTACCTGTATTATTGTTATATAGCATTAGGATTAAAATCTTAATTAAATAGACTCAATTAAAAAACTGTTCATGTATGCCTCTCAGTTCCACCAGTGAAAAAAGGAATTTACCAAATATGTTACATGAAGGAGAACTTGTGTTGAGAGAAATAGTTCAAAACTTGATTGATAGTTTCCACAGTCTTAATTTTAAGGTCTTGAAAGTGGATAGGGCAAAACCTTAGAAGATTCAAAGTTTCTTTACCTCCAATTTAGTTTACTTCTCAGTCATGCTTTTCTCTTACATGGAGAATATGTTCATATTTTATTCCTACTTGCTTTTGGCCTGTACTGAGAAATGAGCTGCCCATTAAATAAATCTGGGCATTTTTTCACATTTAAGAAAAACAAGCACTCTATGTATTCATGTTTTTATACTGGTTCAGAATCCATTTCTATGTATTATTTAGTACAGGATGAGGAAACAGGATTGATACACTAAAAAATAAAAATAAAGAAAGTGTAAGCCTTCCATTTGAGACGAGTAGTTCCATCAAAGCAATGGACCTGCTCAGGACAGCAATGAAAAATTTTCAAATTACATACAATGAGTGCTAGGTAGAAACAAACAAAAAGAATGCAAAATCAGATGCCAGCATAATAGCAGTCTTTTGCTTTGCTATTCTTCATATTGTGCTACAGTGAAGTTAGACCCCACTCCAACCTCAGCCCTGTCACATCCAATGGTCAGAGTTCACATCCTCTCCTTCCCTGTCAGTTGTGCTAACTTCACCTGGAAAATGCATAGTTTGTGACAGTGACTTCAAAAGATTTAAACTTTCATAGAAGAGCTCAGCACCAATGTAATTTTATGGTGTTTGAAAGAGTTGCAGAATAAAATCTTATGACCTGCTCTGCACAAGAGGTCAGGCTAGCTGGCCTTGGAATTTATTATCTCCAGGATTCTTCTTATCAGGATACATTTGAGACATCATGTATGGCGCAGAGGTCAGAATTGTTTTGATCACAGCTTTTCCTTCCTTGGGTAGGAAGAATACTCTCAGATGTCATGAGTCAAATCCTGTACAAGCACAAGATATTTCCAGATATGTTCACCAGAAAGCCAAAACAGCAAAAAAGTCTTTAGTGTATCTTAAAGAGCTTTTGCTTTACAGACCCTAGGGAGTAGAGGGCCAGGGAGCAGTCACTTCACAATGTCATGAGTATATCCAAGATACATCCACTGTGGCAGGAGATAACTTATTCACATATAACCCTTTGCTGACGAAGTGCTGCCTGAGCTCTGAGTAGATCTGCAGTTATTCTTCTCATTTTTCAGAGAAGAGGTGGGTCAGCTCCAGCCCTGAAGTCTGTATTAGCTGTAACTTTATAAACTCATCCTCTTTGGGTATGATACCAGCCTCACTGATGTCAGGTTTTTGTAATCATCTCACACCTGCACTGTCACTGAACTCGTATCTGCCTTACACCTGCCCTCTGTAGACTGTGTCGCCCCTCAGGCTGCAAAATAACAAGGATGTCCTAAAAGGCCATATCATCATCACCTACTTTTAACTTTTTTTTTTTTTTTTAACCTAGAGAATATTTAAGTGAACATTAGCTAATAGAGAGAATAACTGTAATGCATCTTCCCTCATCAAATGCAAATCCATGAAAAGAAAATCCGTGATTAGAAACCTGCTGAATTAGATCAGTAATTATAGGAAGTTATAATGATTTGACTGGAAGAAGGGCATATAACCAGGAGCCACACGTAAGACAGAAATAAAGGTCTGGTTGAATATATAGAACTTCTAGATGCAAATCTCACATAACTGTGAAAAAGTGAGTGAGCCAAAGCACAAATATTGGGAGTGGTCCCTACTTCTGAGGAGGTAGTACAATCTCACAACTGCAGACTTACTTTTGTTAAGATGAATGAATTCTGGAGGTCATAAGGGAAAATAATGAGGCAAGTACATGAAAAAAAAAGAGATGCAAATGTCTAGAAGTGTCTAAAACTCATTAGCTGAATAACAGTTGAAAGTAGAAAAACTAGAAAAGAAACTTCTACTTAAATGTGTTATAGTTAGGGGCTGTGCTGAAGAAGACTGCAATGCAATCTCCACATTTTGAAATATACAGGAAGACAGATGTACATTTTAACACCAGTCCCCAGTCATGACTGTAATTCCTGTTCTGTGCTTTGGTGTAGCATTAATAATTACTACAAAAGTCATAACCCATAAGAGAGAGTATTTAATAAGCACATCTTTCAGTTAGTAGAGTCTGCTGGAAATGAACATGAACATGAGAGTCTTTGGGAAATGGAAAATACAGAGCTTCCTGTGTTTTCTTAAGATGACTAGTCATCAGGGTTTAGATCTGAAATGTGCACTGTGAATGATTGTGTGAATATACTGAACTTGAGAACTAGAGAATCCAATAACTTTGCAATATCAGGAACAATTGTTAAGACAAAGAAAAGTTAGTGACAACAAGGCTAAAATTTTAAGTATAAATGTACAAGTCCTAAATGAAGTCAAGAAAGGATGATTAGAGTGATAGGAAAGCATTTAAATCCTTTTATTCTTATAATTTCCTCAGGTGCTTCCTTCATCTTCATCTGAGCAATTCAGTATTTTATCTGGCAAAACTTCCTGATTTTTCCCAACTCTCTGTAGAGGACATTTTTAGAGGACTTTGAGATTGATAGCTCATCTATATATATCAGCATCTGGTCTTATTGGGCAACTTATGACAGCTGAACCAAAGTGGCTACCCAAAACCACCAAACAATCAAGTTTTAAAGGTCTTTGATATTTTTTCCCCAAAACACAAACATATCCCTCGTCATCCTGGGCAATGACTGATTTCACCATCCCAGTTTGTAGAAATTTACACTGTTCATTGTCTTGGGTTATGTAACCAAAAAAAGAGTGTATTCTATTTCATCTGTAAAAAGCAGTTGGGGGATGGTTTATTTTTTTTCTTTATCTCTTGTAACTAGAGGGGGAGGGGTGTGGATGCCTTCTGATAACAGACCATCTGTTCAAACCAGGTGGGGCAGTGTTTCTCATCTCTTTCATCAACTTTGTCTCCCCCTCTGGGGGATATCTTCTGTTAATGGGCCATTAAGGCTCACCAATGACATGACACATTACATCATCCCATTGTGAGATGCACCACCCAGTGGGGAGGAGCCAACCATTCCCTACCCAGATAAAAACGGAGACCCAGAGACCCAGAGACAAGTAGTCTGTTTTCCACTGGATTTGCAGAGGAAGACCAGACTCATTTCACGAGCACTGGACTTTTTTTTTCTATGGGATCATCTCTACTCCACAGAACAACACCTGTTGCTCCAGGAAGATTTATTTGGACTGCTGCCAACACCCTGACAACAGGGTGTCAGGTCATATCTCTGACTGTGTCAGAGTTTTCTAGGACTTTTTGTTTGCTTGTTTTTTGTTTTGTTTTTTTGGTGGTTTTTTAGGGGGTTTTGTTTGTTTGTTGTTGTTATTGTTGTTTTGTACTACTGCATTTTTATTTTTAATATTCCTAGTAAAAATCTGTTATTCCTATTCCCATATTTTAGCCTGAAAGATGCTAATTTAAAAATTTTAATAATTTGGAGGGAGAGGGTTTACACTCTCCATTCCAAGGAGAGCTCCAACTTTCCCTGACAGATACCTGTCTTGCCAAACCAAGACATTCATATATAGTCTGTGTCAAATGCCTCTTTGGTCATGTGTTGCTGCAGAGGGAGGATGAGAAATCAGATCTGTGTGCTGGAGGTATGGAAGAACAGACAAACAGTTAAGGGCCAGGCCATGTATCCTGCAGCCATGAGGTGTGGTACCTCTGTGACATATACAAGCTGACTGGTTTCCAAGGGCATGGCATGAAAACCTCATTGACTTGTTCTGTTTGTCCATGTATGGGGTTTTTGCCTATTAAAACAATTCTGAAAATGAGTAAAATATCAACAATCTCCTTTTTTGTTTAGCAAGCTGCTCTCTGCACACTGGTCCTAAATTAGGTTAATCCTCTGTATCTTTCAGCACTTCCTACTTTCTCTGTGCTCCTCCAGTTATTTTCTTCTCAACAGGGGCAAGATTGGATGGGTTACAGTTGCCGTTATTGCAGTCCAACTAGAAATACAGAAGAGAAGAAAATCTCATAAAAATCCCAGATCATCCCAATAACAAAACTCAAAAAACTTATTTTATTTACAATTATTATAGCCAGTACAATCTGATTTTTACCTCTTCTGCAAGATTTTGAGGTATTTGCCAGGTTATTATACAAGCAAGGGAAAGGGAGATTGCATATGTAGTTATGTGTAGATGTCAAAGCTTTGGCACTGGGGGGCTGCAGGGTTGGCCTCTGTGAAATGAGAGCAGGAACTGAGCAATGCCAGAACAGCTGACTAAAAAATGGACCCACCACATGACACTGTTGAGTTCATCTGCCAAGCCTGTGGTACTTTTGTGATGATAGATCTAACAAAGGGCAAAAAACACAGAAGAAGGAGGTGATGCTGCAGACATAGGAGCAGAAATTCTCCTGCAGCCCATGAAGGACCCTTGCTGGAGCAGGTATTTCTCTGCAGTCACATGAGGATCTCATTCTAGAGCAGGTGGATGGATATCTCTGAAGGAAGCTATAGATCATGAGGAGAGCCCACACAGGAACAGAGGGAAAGTGTGATGAGGGAGGAGGAGTACCACAACCTCCATTTCCCAGCATCTCCCACAGCCTGATCTTCTCTGGAAGAGATGGAGAAGTTTGGGATGAATTTGAGCTTGGGAAGACAGGGTGGAGGAAAATTGTTGGTTTAAGGTCTGTCTTTTTTTTCTCCCTGAATCTATTGTAATTAGCAGTAAAAAAAGATTTTGCCTGCAATACTAATTGGCAAGTGTTCTCCCTGTCTTTATCTTGACCCATGAGCTTTCTTGTCCTTTTTTCTTCCACTGCCCCACTGAAGAGAGTAAGGGAGTGTCTGGGTGGGAGTGTAAACCTTAGCCAAGGCCAGCCGAGCACAGTTGTTCAACGCGGTAGGCATGACTTAGCCTTCCTACCCAGTCTCTGTTAGGAACGACAGTGAGACTGCAGTGAAACTGGTTGTCAGCCAGTCACTCTGCTGTCTTCTTCACTTTTCCATCTGCCATGTTTGTTTTTAGAGCAGCCTTAGCACTTCTCCTCACTATATTCTCCGTGGGGTTTTCCACCGTCTGCAATTCTCCTTGGATGATTGAGTCGAGTGGTATCACTCAGCATAATCTTGAAAAGAAAATGGTTAGATGAAGTTTGCATTCAAAGATAGGTTTTCTCTATATTGTTCAAAATGGGGTAGAGCAGAGCATAATAGTGCAAAGGGAGCATAAGGGTAGTGCTTATTGAGGAAATCTTCCTTTTGGAAGAGCAGATGCATGCTTGCATGGCATTAATCTATATTTGTGATTCACAGAGCATAAAATATCTTTGATGTTCTAATACATAGTTTACTTAACTGTAGAGCAATGTCTAAGAAAACAAAGGTGATAAAAAGATGATTAAGAAAGCAAAGATGATAAATAAATACTACCTTGCATGATCTTGTATAGACTGTATTTTTGTCAGCACAAATATACGTAAATATTGAGAAAATAGTACAACATAATTCCTTTGATTTAAAGTGTCAATAACCTGATTTACTGAGCATATCTAATGCAGGTCTCCTATCAACTATTACTGCAATTATTTAAAGATTAAGACTCCCTAGAGGCATACAATATGATAAACTACAATAAATCCTCTAAATGTATGGTCTGAAGATATCCCACTGAACTACAGATAATGATTTATGGTCTCTTGGTAAGAGATGCAATTTAATTGTACTTTGAAATATTCCTAAAGCAGCAATCATCATGTCACAGAATACCTGCAAAATGCCAAACTCTAATTTATTTTCATGACAGTGTATCTCTAATTTGTTTGTGGTAATCTTTCACTCTGAAGGTTTATCCACAGCAAATGAAATATCAAAAAAAAAAAAAAAAGCTCAGCTGTCATCTTTACCATGTGCCATTTTGTCTAAATTTTGTCACAATGTGAAAACAGGAAGGTGACCTGGATTGTTATGAAGCTAATCCTAATTTACTTCATACTTTCCAAGATACAGCTAGTTTAGAAAATTATGCCTAGGAATTTATAGGTAGATACATAGATAGAAGTATTTCAGGGGAAAAAAATTAACCAATTTTTAGCCCTGTGGTCAGATTCCAACCTGTTTTTCTGAATTTTGGCACCTCTAGTAGTGCTTTAATGGAATTAAACTATACATCAGAATACATTTGGCCAGCATGAAAGCTATCTTTCTCAGTTTCATCAGGGGAAACAAAACCAAACACACTGCCCCAAAAAACCAAGTGACCAAGCACAAAAAACCCAAAACTCCTCAGCCAACAGCAAATTAGGTACTCTGTGAAAGTCCCATCCCCTCATCACAAACTCTGAATTTGCAAATACATTATTTGTCTATCCTCTTCATGCAGATTCACTGGCTCTCTCCCTGTGCTTCTCCAGCTGTTGTTTGTGGTGGATGATTTTTTGGTTTTTTTGCAACTTGAAAGTGCCCAGAGATTTTTCCCCTTATCTCATAGTTGCCCTTTGATCTTTATCTCACAAGAATACCTCCTCAGCTGGTGCTGTAGGTCCCTGCTGTGATTATGTCTGGATACCCTCCCCTCTGGTATCCACATAGAGGTTGTTCTTGGCTCTCCTAGAGGCATGTTAGTAACACCACTGCAATTCAAACAGGAGCCTAAGGGCAAATCTTAGTTTAAAATTCAGCAATTGTGAGTCTGAATGAAGTTACTACTCCTTCCTATATTCATGTCACATGCCTCCAAAAATCTCTGCTCATGGGCACACACCATAAAGTTAGGACACATGAGTAACAACCCTGATAGGCCCGCAATCAGAAAGTACGGAGGAAGACAGGCAATCTTATCTGAAGGTCAGTAAAAAACCTGTGGAAGAAAAGTTGAAGGACTTCATTGAAAACAATGGTACTGTGTGTCTGGGGACAGCAAAGTAATGCATGTGGTTCTCAGGAGAGATGCTGTCCATGTACATACACTTTGAGTCCAGGACTGATTAATTGCATGTCTCAAATTTAGTCCCCTCCATTAAAACCGATGACAACTCTAAGTGATTTACTTTTTAAACTATTCAAATTATATATAAAGAAATGGTGGAAATGCAGAGATCTTTACTATGCAGACATACGCTTATAACAATTTACACAAGCATATTTTCAAGAAATTCCAGATGCAATTTATATTGTATTTCTCATTGTGTTCAATACATCTCAGTTGCAAAGGTTTTAAAGTTATTTTATGTGTAAAGTTTTTGTAATCAAAGATAAGTGAAATGCCTCTTTGCAGAGCTGAATGCTTATGTGCCACCTAAGAATTTTGTGTGAAACTTTTGCATGATTTGTTACTGCTCTATCACTGGGAAGCTTTGAGTCATAAAACAGAACCACTGAACAACTGAGGTCAGAAAAAGCCTCTAAGATCATTGAGTCCAACCATTAATTGATCATTTTTAAGTGCACCACTAAACCATTTGCTAAGTGCCACATCTACATATCTTTTAGATACCTCCAATGATTGTGACTCTACAATCCCTAGGCCGCCTGTTCCAATGCTCAACAACCCTTTCAGTGAAGAAATTTCTCCTAATATCCAATTCAAACCTCCCTTGTCACAACTTGAGGCCATTTCCTCATCCTGTCACTTGTTACCTGGCAGAAGAGACTGACCCCCACCTCAACAGGTAGTTGTAGAGAACCATAAAATTTCTTCTGAGCCTCCTTTTCTACAGGCTAAGCAACCCCAGCTCCCTCAGCAGCTCCTCATAGGACCTGTGCTCTAGACCAGAAGTTGCCTTACTTTACATTTATCTGAGCCATGGGTTGACTCAGCTGGAGCTTGCAGGTGAGAAGAGTGGAGAAATCATCCTTTTTCTGTATTCTACCATGGTTTGGGCACTGCACTGGCCCATAGTGAGCTGCATAGGACTAGAAATCATTAAGTACAGAGAATTTTACCATTCAGTGCATATTCAAAACTTCTGGGTATTCAAAGTAATCTAGATATTAAATAAGGTGTTTGAGAATTTGTCTTTTGTACATAAATTGCCTCATTTTCTTTATGAGTCTTCTCATTATTTCTTACTTGTGATACTGTCCAAAGACCTGGTCTTACTTCATGTACTCCCTACATGGAGAAAGAAAGCAAGTTCACATTCTCAGAGGTGTTAAACAAATGGCTTTCTTATTATCTTTTTATGGATGAGCTACCATCATAACCCTTACAAGGAACAATTAAAACAGTTTGAGGCAAAGGAGGTTTGTTGCAAGACAAGAGACTATGTCACTGAAAAGTGTCCTGTAATGTAATATTAAGCTCTAAAATTTATGGCTGTTTTCTTCCTTCTGGTGTTTTTCAATACGCTTTTATTACAGTCTCTAAATTACACTCTCACAGAAAAGGTCTCTCTTTAAACCTTTAGGTCAGAATTGTTCAGATCTTTTCACACTGAATCAAACAGTTTTAAGCTGGCTCAATCCTTGGCAGCCTTGTAAATCTTTCAAAAGATCTTATCCAATTACCCTTCATGGTCCAGAGGCTTCTACAGTGTGATTGTTTCCTACCATGAGAGGAATTAAGTGCTCATGAAAGGTTAGGAACCAATAGAGTTGAAAAGTAAGCTAGCACATTTTTCTGTAGTTCAGATACTCTGATTGTACCTTCAGAGACAGTGTAGAGATCGATAAAGAAATTCAGTGATGGTCAAGAACACTGACAGTTTTGAGTGCAGAACTCAAAGTAAGGCCAGAATATTTTTAGTTTATTTTTACCTCTGAAAAGGGACGTCAGGAGAAACGCAAGGTTGACCATTAGGGTTTTGTAGCCAGAGTAATTGCAGATCAGAAACCCCCTACACTCCAACAGAAAAAGAGACATTAGCATGCCATGAGGAGGTTCGAGCCATCTCAGAAATTGTTGGGAAGAAGGCTGTCTCCTCTTGGAGCTGTGATTGCTGTGCTACACTGGATGTTGGAAGGAAACATCCCCTTGACACATCACAACCAGTGCTACACTACATAGGATTGATTACACAACAGGACCAAATGGGACAGCCCAATTCCCCAGGAAGAGATTATGGACTAGCCAGAAGGAAGAGATTTGGGAGTATTGCATGAGAAGGTGACTTGTGCCCAAGATGTCCCACCAAATAACAAGTTATCAGAAAGTGAAAAAGAGTATGCTCTTATCTACTGATGGATCCTGCTGTGTGGCAGGAAACTATCAGAGGTGAAGAGCTGCTGTGTGGAGTCCCACACAATGAGTTGTTGGGGCTGCTGAAGAAAAAAAGCAAGTCAAGCCAATCTGGTGAAGGGAAAGCCATCCAGCTGGCCCCAGAGACTGCTGAAAGAGCAAATTGGCCTGTACTCACTATGGCCACACTGGCCTGGCCACACTGACTCCTGGATGGTGGCTAATGCCCTGTGAGGGTGGCTGCAGCAATTGAAGAGCAATTGGCAATGCAGGGGTAAGCAGCCTCTGGGCTGCTGCACTGGGGCAAGACTTTGCTGCACAGGTAGAAAGTATGACTCTGAAGGTCTCACACACACGTCCAAACTCTGATGTACACATGCCCAAAAACAGTGTCACTGAAAAACATCAAAACAAGTAGACAAAGCTGCCAAAATTGAAATAGCTCAGGTTAACTTGGACTGGGAGTGGAAGGGTGAGCTATGTATAGCCCCATGGGCCCATGAAATATCAGTACATCTAAGAAGAGATGCAACACACAGATGGGCATGAGACTGAGGGGTAGACCTGACCATAGAGGCTATCAAAGACATCATTCATGAATGTGAAATGTGCTGCAAACAAGTGAGCCACGTAGGTAAAATCTCCTTGGAATCTCAGATATCAAACCTAAGGAAAGGAGGAGGAAGAGGTGGTGTCATTTATTATTTACAATGCTTGCCTTCCAGAGAAACCACTACAAGTGTTGAAGCTCTGCTTCCTGGGAAGTGGCTGAACATCACTTGCTGATAGGAAGTAGAGGATAAACTTTTATTTTCTCTGCTTGTGAGGGTGTAAACTTTCATATTTGCTTTTCTAAACTGCCTTATCTCAACCTAAGAGTCATTTGCCATCTTATTTTCTCTCCCCGGTCCAGCGAGGAAGGGGATTGATAGAGCAGCTTGGGCACCTGGCATCCAGTCAAGGTCAACCCACCACAACATCAAAGGTCCTAAATCTTGTCTAGGACCACAAAATAGGTCTCATTTTATCTGTACCTATCATAAAACTTGGCTTTGTTATATGTAATATACTTTCTTCAGGAAAAGCTTCAAGAGGTCACAGACTTCCTAGGGTTTTTAAATACGAAAAGGATTATAGTGAAGAGTGATCTCTGAAGAAAGTACAGGTTTTTTGTTATTTTATATACTTATGTAACATCTTCATTAACTAAGGGAATATAAAAAATAAATATTTACTAAGATATTTGTTAACATCAGAAAGAATTTTGGATGTCAGCACTTTTAACCTGCAGTATTTATTCCACTGACCTATAAACTGCAATTACCAGGCCCTTGCAGGAACAGAAGAAAATCACTAAATCAGTTTCACATGTAGCATAAAAACTATTATTTCATCTCACTCTCTTGGCCAGTATTACTAGAAAAATGGTCCTCCAAAAACATTACATGGGTAATAAAATCACAGTTAAGAACAAATGAGAAAATGCATGCTGTATCCTTGAGAGAGGTTAAAGAATTATTTTCTTTGTAATGCATTAAAAAAAGGATATTGCAGTGAGAGAAATCCAGCTGCATCTTGAACTTGTGTTAGTGACCTGTAACTAAGCTCTGACATGCTGTAATTTCAAATTAATATATGTACAAACATATTAAGATATACATATTCATTTTGTTAGGTACATATATGTTTATTTATATAAAATTTTCTCTTTTTTTCTAATTCACAGTGAAAAGGACTGTTATTTCTCAGCTGAAGAGTTATATGGTAATCAACTGACATTCCAAGACCTTTCTTTGGTACTCCAAGCCCTTTCTATGTCTGATTTTCAATTGTATCTTTTATAATTATTCATTTCTATTGGTACAAGACAGCAGGATCTCGAAATGGGAAACTTCACACCATGGAACTAACTGAAAAGCAATCAACACAAGTAGAATTAGCTCCTTGTTAGTTCATTTATTTCAAAAACATTTCCATTCTGAATAAGGAAATTAAGTTAAAAGAAATTTTCCTATGCAGCTTTTAAAAAGCTTTCAATTTAACAGATTGTGCTTCATTTTATTGTTACCTCAACAAAACTTGTACTCATTTTAAACACGAGTGTAAAATGCAGGGAGGAAATAAAAGCTCAATATGATCCCAAAATCTATAATTAGAGGGCTGATATATGTATAAGAAAAACACTGTTATTCATTTAAAGAAAAATATTAAGGGGGTTTGGTTTTCTGTAGAGTCCAACCTTTCTGGGACTTGCATGTTTATAGATAAAAAAAATATTCCACTTAATGATACTTTGTCCAGTTCAGATTCTGACAAGCTTGTCAATGTCACATCACCCCAAACTAATTACATTTATAAACTCATCTGTCAAATAAATAAAAAGTCATGTCTTGGTTTACAGCAAGAAATTGCTTATTATTTAAAAGGAACTTTCCAGATCCAGTGGGTGCTGAATTCTGAAGAGAGGAAAGTTCATTACTAATTCTGTTACTCATAGTTATTCCACAAAAAATTACAACACAGAGCTAGATTTAAGCAGATAAGGTTTTTCTGTTTTATTTAGGAGTGCTGTACTTTATAATACACACATAAGTTGTTGACAATTGCACAGAAGTGTATTTTTGTATATAGTGTTTAACCATAGCCCTGGAGCTTTTAATAGTAACAGATGTACTGGCAAAAAATTGAATAAAGAAAATTGCATGGGAGCACTCAGAATAAATTTGGGTGGTTATCAGCTATGTGAGGTATCTAAAACTTCTGTATAGAACTGCACTTCATTGAAATCAGTTGCATAAATATTTCACCTCAACTGGTAATGCCGATCGGAGCAGGATTAATAATTTTGTGTACCATAAACGTAATCAAATTCTTATAAAAACTGGTGTTTGTCAAAAAAAAAGAAAGAAAATGAGAAAAATATTTCTCTTCACAAATTCAGAAAGGAACATAATTTTAAAATGAAGCAAATGATGAAGCAAAAATAAATGTATTGATCTAAAAAAGTATATTGGTGATTTTGTACCACTTTTATCTGTTTTTTAATAAAAGAAAAAAAAAAAAACCTAGCAAAATCAATAGTAACTGAGTTCCATAAGCATTTCCCCAACATTTTCATGGGTTTGATTTTTTTAAAGATTATTTGAATAATGATTGTTATTAGCAAAGATTGAAGACCGGGCAAAATATCACTAATTTTCTTAAAGAGGTGAGAAAGGAAGGTGCAAGGAACTGCAAACCTATTAACATCCCATGAGAAGATCATAGAGCTGAATCTCATGGAAACAATGTTGAGACACATACAAGACATGGAGGCAGAATGGCTTTTCTAAGGCCAAATGTAACAGTCTCACAGAGAAAACCATCAGAATGTAGTGAGCAACTGAACATTCTAGCCTATCATTTTGATTTTGATACTTTCAGGCTCTAATTCCACTGCTTCAACTTAATATGAAGATCTCAAGAATAAAGAAAACTTTTGTTTATATCTTGTACCTACAGTCATTGTATAACACTTCTCTGGAATGAAAAAGGCTATGTATCTTCAAATCACTAAAACTTGATGTAAAATCATGGCACCATTCCAAAGATTATATTACCATGTTGTAGTTATGTCAGTCATTAAGATGGAAAGTGTCTGCTCTTACTGTTAGCTTTGCTAACACTTGAACCATTTAGAGACTGTTTTTTCATTCAGTTGTGGGTTGACAATCATTATTGATGAAAATGTATAAACTGCCAGCTCAACTGCTATACACAGTTAAGTCATGAGTAATGCTTCAAACCTTGAAGGATTAGTCATTATGAAGAGGGAAGGCACAAAACAAAAGGCATATCTGTCCAGGCAAATGAAAATTATTGCAGTTCCCAGTATAATTCAGAAAGGTTTTTGAACTTGTTCAACTTGTGAATGGCCACTTACAGCTCTAGAGGCATTCAGTGATGGGTTAGGTTTTTGGAAGATTTATTTGCATGGTCTGTGGCTGAGGGGAAAGCAGATTTAGTCATTCCTGAATTATTTCTGCAGTGTGAACATTCACTTTGAAAACAGACATAATCAGGGTTCTCCCCAGAGGTACAAACCATTTTATTCACACCTTCTACAATTTCAAACTGAGCTTTTATCGTTTTTTATTGTCAAGTATGAATTAAGTTTGAGATGAAAGAATACGTTCCACATTTTGCCAAAATTATGACTGACTTCAGTAATTATTCTGTTGGTTTTTTTATTTTCTCATTTCATCTGTCTTTTTGATTTATTAAACTGTGCCTAGTACAAAAAATAATACAATTTATAAAATGTCAAAAACTTTTAAATAAGATCATTCAAGTAAGCTCAAAATAATTAATTTCTTTAATTCTTAGTACTTCAGAGAAGATTCGGGTTTTTTGGGTTTTTTGGGTTTTTGGGGTTTTTTGTTTTTGTTTTTTAATTTTAAAATGTCCATTTCCTGTGAAGCTGTTATTCTATTCCTCACATTTGTCAACATATATCATTTAGATTTCCCAGGGTTCACGTGAGTAAAGACTAATCTTAACTTCTACCCCAAAATCACACTATGGCTGAGGTTGGACAGGACCTCTGGAGATCATTGAATCCTCCTCCTCAAAGCAGGGCAGCTAGAGCAGATTGTCCAGGACTATGTCCAGGTCAGTTTTTAGTATCCCAAGGGTGGAGGCTCCAGAGACTCCATGAACAATCTGCTATGAACCAGCTGCACAACGAGCTCAATGTAAAGGATCCATCTACTCATCCACAATTCTTACCCCTTTGCCAGAAAGATTAATACCAAACATTGCATCAAGAAATAAAGCACCAGTAAAATGAAGGCGGCAGATATTCTAATTTGAGTGACAAAGCTGCAAGTCTCATTTTAAACAAAAAGGCTTTTGAAGTCAGCTGTTGAAAATCAGTATCTGCCCCATGAACTAATAAAGAAAACAAACTAGAATTTCTATTTTCGTCTATTCTCAATCCTCTGTTCTATTTTTTTTCCTTGGACTGTAAACTTCTTATTGATTTTTTCACTATCTGAACTACTCATTCAATAAGCTTATGACCAAACCTGCCCCGAAAAGATGCTCAAAGCAAAAGAGAAAGTGCGATATCTATTCTCCTTCAGTAATGACTAAGTTCTCCTTATTTACAGAGGAGCCCTTATGAAAAAATCAAACTCTAGCAAAAAGTTAGAAGATGGATTCAAGCATCATATTTACCAGCATGATCACACAGGAAGATCTTGTCAAAGGACAAAGGAATGATTTGCTTGCATCCTTGAAGACAATAGTTTGATAGCTAAGGTTCACTGCTTCCCCCATATGTTTAAAATCTGGAAATGCAGGAGTGGATAGAATATTTGTGTCATGCAATAAGCTTGAGTCATGCCTTTATAACCTAAAACAGAAAAAAGCAACAACAGGCCAAGATTTTCTTGCAGGAATCATCTAGTATCATGTTGTAGAAGAGATGATGTTCTGTTTTCTATGAAAATATAATTTTAAAATTTTAAAAACTTTTTAAATAAATAAATAAAACCCAAAATCAACTCACTGTCCCATAAGGATCCAAGGGTCTTTTTGCTTCCACACAGACACTCATTATCTCTCTATGATAGTCTGTGATTCAGACTTCTGTTGTTCTTTCTACATAGAGTACTCTAAATCTCTCTTTTCAGTGTATCACTGTATATTTCAAACATTACAAAAATACTCTTTCAAAATCCATGGTATCTTCAAATATTTTTTCAAATATAACATTAGGAGTAACAAGATGCCAAAGTCTATCTCTGATCGCTTTTATATATTTGACAACACTACAGAAAATGAGTGACCTGTGTTACTTGAAAATTGAGTCAGTTTAACTATTTGAAAATATGTGATTTGACTGAAAGGAGTTGTGCAAAAAGAAAAAAGGCAGAAATAAATCATATCAGACAGAAAAACACAGAGGCCCAAGAAACCTTAAGAGATGAAAAGGGTGAAAATTCCTTATTTGTGTTTTACTAGTAGGGCAAACATCTCTGAGATGTGTACATTGTGAGTATAACCCCATCTCACTGGCTGTACTCTTTTGGGTGGATAAATGGTGTATCCATGTAGAATTAACTCATCTGAATCACTTTTAATCAGCTCACGGGATTCAGGAAAGAGGTGTCTTAAAGACGATAATTATCATTAGTAGGCAGATGCAGCATTATGTGAGAAGATGGAGGAGGGTAATGATCTCTGGCATTCTTTCTATTTAACCCTGACAGAAGAGCAGAGATATGCTTCAGATTTAACACATCTACAAAATGTACAGAAGAAGTTTGAAACTCGGAGGTAGGGTTCAGGGGGACCAGGGAGTGTTCATACACTAGGATTTCCTGTAGATCCTTACATGAGCTGCGAAATGTCTTATTTGTCTCTGTTTCTAAAACATGTTAGAACTCCAAGAATTTATGCTTTAGGATGCTTGAAAAACAGGTCTCTCATATACAGAAAAGCATTCTATGCAGCTCTTTTCAGATATATCTTACCGTTATTAGCATCTGTGTTCAGCAAAGCACTGATTCAGCAAGAGGCCTTCTAGAAGTAAACTTTTCGGGATTTGTCTGCATAGGATTTCTTACAAATTAATTCTGGCTTCTTTTAGTGACCATTCCTTTGGTTTCTTGAACCTATCTTTAGCTACTTACGCTATTTTATTTAAAAAATTATTACTCTGAAAAAATATTTCTCATTTATTTCCAGAACTTGAAGTAAAACTATTTTAACACTGACTATTTGAGAGTTAAATGTGAAATTCTTTAATGTGAATTTTATTTAGTCTGAGATACCTTTCAATTTTTACCTTTGGATGCAAACAGTTTAGACTTACTTACATACACATGTTTATATTTTTTTAAAAAAGAAAATACATTCATTCTTAATCTAGACAGAAAATTATAGCTTTGAGGCTTTCAGGCAAGGTTTTCTACAGAATAATAATTGCATTTTTCATAATGTTCTACTGATATGCTTCAATATCAGAGACAATTTTTTAAAATACTGCAATAAGTTCTGTCTTCATGCTGTAGAGACAACCCCACACGGAGGAAGCTAACAATGCAGAGCTCAGAAGTACCTCTCTTTAGGTAATCATTATTATACCTCCTACTGGCTTTTACAACTTCAAAGGAAATACTGGTCAATTATTTCCTTATGGGTGGGCACAGGAATCTGAAGAGTTGTAGATACGTAACCCCTTCATTCCAGTACTGAGCCAAGTTTGACAAGTCTATTGCCAAAGGAAGAGTGATTCAGATAAAGGCAACAGCACAGAAGGTTTAGGGCTTGATATTAAGACTCTTTGGTGCCCAGAAGCACCAGTCAAATGACATAAACTTTTCATATGA
This sequence comes from Prinia subflava, assembly GCF_021018805.1. NCBI lineage: Eukaryota > Metazoa > Chordata > Aves > Passeriformes > Cisticolidae > Prinia > Prinia subflava. The sequence continues at coordinate 64,623,239 of NC_086249.1, forward strand.
AGAATAATTTTCAATATCTTTGGAGAAAACAAAAAAAGGCTTTTATCCTGATTAGCAAGAAAAATGCTGGTCTATTTTATACTTAAAATTTGCATCTCTCAAGTGTCCAAGTATGCTCACACATGAATAAGGATTTGTAGAGTATCAGTTAAACAACCAAGAAAAAAAAAAGGAGAAATGGAGCAAAGTCAATATTTTTAAAATCTTATGAAACTTCTATTAACTATGCTTCTAAGTACATCATAATACTTTGTAATGCTGTACTGTCTAAAATCTGATTAAGGAGTTATGAAAGAACAAGTCTGTTGTGTCCAGAACAGTCAAATTTAAAACAAAACACAGTCACCCCTTCAGAGGACTTTCCACTACAAAGATTGAATCAATAATCTTTAATCCACCTGTCTCATCTTAATAAATCTGTTGAAAACCTAGTAAGAGGAGCTATTCATTTAGCAGAATTACATCAGCTGAGATAAATTATCCTGTGGCGTGCCAATCATTTTCTCCCCACAAAGAAACAACCCACTGCTGAAATGTCACCTGTGATCCAGGAAACTGCTATCAAAAAATGAGGCACGGAATAAAATACATCACAGAGGATAGAAGAAATCATCCAAGGAAAGATAACTTAGAAAACACAGACAAATGTCGCGAGAGATCATCACCTCCACCTGTCCTGCTGAACTTTCCTCTTTAACCAATTTTAGCCTTGGGTAATTTTTGTATTTCCTGCTGAACTTAAAAGAGTTCCAGCTGATGTTAAAAGACAAATTTGAATACTTTGGTTACTTGAAAGTCCGAAAGTACAATGGTTGCATTGGGTTTAAGGCAGCTGAAAACTTTGTTTCCACTGACCATTTCAGTAGGGCACATTTTCACATTAAGTACTTTAAAATTCATCAACAACAAAATTATAATATTATGAGTTACTTCTTTATATGATCTTTTCCAGATTACGTGAGATCTTCCCTGGATAGTACAAGAAAACAGTCACTAAGTAATATATCCTCTTTCTCAGGACAAACCAGTATCAGATCTCAGATTACTTGATATTAATTATCTATCCTAATTTTCTGTATATAATTAAAACAGTGGCATAGAACACATTAAAAATATGATAATAACATTTTGCTTCCCCTGGATTTTTTCCTGAGCTCTAGGATTTTACTTAGATAAGCTGGAAACCTCTCCAATTCACAGGAATAGATAAATCCCATTATTTTTAAGAAGTTTATAAGTTACATGCAGATTTCATTTAGATTGACTGGAGTTTTTTCATTGACCTTCAAGCAAAACAGAATCTACAGAGAAGTAGATTATGCAAATTTGCAAGATGGACCATACACTTCCAACACACATAAAATAGCATTGTTTTGGAGAAAGTCTTTGAAACTGGAGTATATATAGTCTGAGAATGCATTTGCTTTTCCAGAGATAAGCAGTGGCAAAATAGTGGCCAATTATGGCCAATTATTTAAATCCAGGTTGACTCCTTGCAGCATGCTTTTGCTTGCTTATTATTCTTCTGATAGTCTACTCTTAATTCCATTTATCTGACTATTTCAATGGACTTTAAACATTTTGAATAACCAGAAATAGATTTGATGAGTTTCATGGATTTTCAGTCTACAAGTAATGATTGGACACAGCTTTGATCTTTCCTTAACTGTAGATCACTAATTTTCATCTACTTACTTCCAGTCTTAATAATCTGCCTTCATTATATCACCCCCTTGAAAGTTCATTCTAATATTCCTCTACTCTTGCTAGGAAAAATCTTCTGTTCATAATTTCCTTTGGATTTTCCCAGCCATCTACCACAGGAAATTTCACACTATGGGCTAACTTCCTTTGTGTGCCTGGGTGGAGAGTGCCAAGCACAGCATCCATGGTCAGCACTGCTGCAAGTCTATCACCAGTAATAAAAGGAAAATCTGTGCCTGAGTGTGTGGGCTACTTCCAAGACGAGCTCTGCAGCCTCTCCGAGGGTTAACTGAAGCCAGAGGAACCTAATTTAGCTCCATAAAATTGTGGGTGTGCTCATTTCCTGGTGCTGAGCATCCTCACTCGGGCTATTTCACCGAACACCAGGCTGCATTCGGGGTGTCTGTGTCAGCCTTTGGAAATGAAAAGCGCAAAGGAAGCCGCGGGGAGTCCGGCCTCTCCCGCCGCGCAGGCGGCAAAATGGCCTTTGCTCTGTTCGTGCTGCCCTTTGATTATCGTGGCTTTTGTTCTCCTGTTCATGGGCCTGCTCCTGCCCACCTTCCCAGAGAAAACCAGCCTGATTTCCAAGAAATTTTTTGCTTTGTCAGGACCAACAGGTTTAGGCATAAGTTTTCTTCGTGGAGTGAAAAGCAGTGATCTTGATCTGTTTTCTGAATCAAAATATAATTTCATTTTATTTTCCTTGAAAATAAATGCATTAGGACAGTATTTAAGGAAGAGGTAGAATTATCAAAAATTAATCATAATTGTTTGGATAATGTGCAAATTCACTACTTTCAGAGAATGTATATATTTTATATAACAGAATAAACACTGATGTGTTAGGAAAGCTCTTCATTTATCTTAATGACCCATTAATATATCTGTGCGATGGTATTAAAGAATCATTTAGATTCTTTAATTTGAATTAATTTCCATTAACCAGAGTTAAGCTTTCTGTTATGTTTGTAACAACCCACAATAAACACTCATGATGTGACACGCCCTACACTACCTTTAACCTTTTATTTCAGAAAGAGTAGCCCTAGAGAAAACTAAGAAAGTGAAAAATGGAAAACCCTATTAGCATGGATTATTAAATGACAGTGATTACAAAGCCTGTTGCAAAATTACTGTTGATTTGCTGAAAAACTTGGAGTTTTACTACTTACAGCGAATTTCCAAAAAGGTCTATATATCCTCATGAGGGAAAAAAATGCAGAGAGGGAAGATGAGGTTATCTTAAAGTAGATTTGAAACTATCTAAAAAAAGAGACAGTTTGCTTTGAGCCTGGAAATTAAGCACCAGTACAGTAGTTTTTGTATTCATAGATGTCAAGAAAAGAGATTGATGCTAACATTAATGTAATTCAGTAGAGGCAGCATTAATAAAAATAAGAATTAAAAAATGGAAATATATTCTATCTAAACTCATTAATAATATGTTTTTCTTTTAGAATTCTCTCTTAAAAACATTAAGAGAATAATTCACATCTCTAACTGGGCAGACCTCTCCATGGAAAACAAGGCAGAAATACAGATGTAAATGTATAGCTCACATGTGGAAGAAGTGTCAGAGGATAAATAGCATATTGGGGGACTGTTTTAGCCCTGGAACCTCTCTAGCATGAAGGAATAAGCAGGGGATAGGACACCCAAGGAAGTCAGCAATGTCCAGCCTTTTTGTCTTTGCTCCCCCAAATGGAAAATTTCCAAAGGCAGCTGCCATGGCAAATCCTGTTTCCAAATCAATTTGAGAGGTTCACACTGTAGGGACCCCAAGAGTGAGAGGCTTTAATCTGAGTCATAAGTGAGCCAACAGCAATATAGAGAGAAATTAATAATTGTACCATAAAAAGTACATTTGCTACATTTTTTCAGCTGCCAAACCCTTAAAAGTGACATTGCTTCTGACCTGAAGTAAAGGCATCTTGAAAGAGAACTTGATCTTAGAATAGTACAGAAAAACCCAATTAGCAAAGTATAAGCAACCTGTTCTTACACGAAAATTTGAAAGTAAATCATCTGTGTGTCTGTTCATCACATATGCGCCTTTTACCAAATGAGAAAAGTAAGCATTTTCAGGAGAGGATACATGTGATTTTAAGACAGGTGTGTGAGAGATGTATTGCCTTTTAGAGGTGACATTTTTCTCTCCATAGATCACCAAGGTGACCTAGTATGAACTAGATCAAGTTTTGATGTGTGCTTTGTAGCTAAATTGAGAAAAAAAATGTTTCTCAAGTTAGGTTTTTGCCATTTCTTTCTGAAATAAAATGCTCTGGTCCCTCCAATCACAGAGTAGTTATGAGAAATATTTTTTTCTTCAAGACTTACATTTCCCTTTCCTAGAAATATTTTTAAATGTCTGTTTACTCTTTGGGAATCAAATTAAATAAATTGCAAAAAAATAAAATAAAATAAAATAAAATACTCAAAAATAATTGAAAATAGAGAAACAGATTTCACCCAAACAAAATTTTCTCAGCAGTATTAAAAAGCCTCTCCCTGTCTTTTTTGCCGTGAGCATATTAACAGCTCTGAAAGACTAGCTGTGACAGTCCTAAGATATTGTATCCACTTCTCTTATTCATTTGAGAAAATATAAATAATACTTATCATGGTGTTGTGCCTTCATAAATACATATATAAATGTAAAGTCATAGTGAATAGGTCATTCAATTATATCTATCATGGATGCACTAAAATAATTCATTTTTAAATAAAAGTATGATTGACAAAACAAGAAAATGTAAAATATATGTGTTATATATATTTTTTTCCTCTGAATATATTTGCTAATATGATGGTGAAAGCCAAGGGTTTGGGGGTTTTTCCCATAATTTCCTGAAAAAGCAGCTGGGGAAACTAAGTTAATAACATCAGATGAGTTTTGCTTGTTAGCGTAAAGGAGTGTGTTTGGTTTGGCTGGGACAGAGTTATTTTCTTCACAGTAGCTGGTGTGGGGCTGTGTTTTGGTTTCATGCTGAACACAGTGTTGACAACTCAAGGAGGTTTTTCTTATTTCTAAGCAATGCTTGCACAGTTTCCTGGCCTTTTCTGCCTCTCAGCCCGCTCCACCAGGCTGGAGGGCACAAGGATTTGTGAGGGGTCACAGCTGTGACCGCTGACCACAACTGAGCAGAGGGAGCACAGCACATGGCTCAGACTATAAACCGAGGGGAATGAGCTTTGCTTTGCCTGTGCACACAGCCTCTGCTTTACCTATTGAACAGTCTTTATTTCAACCCACAAGTTTTCTCATTTTAACTCTTTCTGTTCTCCTCTGCACCCCACTGGGCAGGGGCAGTCAGCAAAGAGGCGCATGGGGTTTAGTCACCAGCTGAGGTTAAACCACAGCATGAGGTTGTGTGGAAAACACACACGTTTTAGTTTTAGCCCCTCTTGATTCCACCATCGTGCTCCATATCAGGGTGAAATGAAACAAGATCCAGAGCACAGATCCAGAGGCACATCCATCTTTCTTCTTGCTTGAGACTTTCTTTTGAAATCCTGGGACCAGTGCTAATGCAAGTGCAGCAAGGGAAAGCATCTGTTAAGAAGTTAGAGGGGTTTTAGGCTGTCTTTTTCAAAACTACTTTCTAGTGACAGAGTCTCACAGGCACTTTAAACTCAGGTGAACAAAAAAGCTGCTGTTGGTAAACACAGTATAAACATACACAAAGGGGATCACAATGACCTTTTCTGACACAGCTTTACACTTAAGACAGAGGTGTACTATAACAAAACAAACAACAAAAACCAAACCAACAAATAAGCGAATAAAAGCCATTTTGTGGCATTTTTTTTCTTGAAGACCTGAATGTTTCATATCTAAGGCAGACTACCAGACCTTACCCATTTCTTTTGTGGTGATAATTTCTGTCCACATTTGATGTCTCATGTCAAAGTTCTAGTGATGGCAATGGGAAATTTTTATAGACAGCATTTGAAATTTATGGTGCAAAGGGTCCATCGATGCAAAGTTTCACAGTTATAGGGTAAAAAAAAATTTCCATAACAACTGAAGAGTTGCTTAAAAAAAAAGCTGTCTATCTTTAAAATGGCTTGATAGCATGGAGGAACACTGCATTTCCTTAAATTTCTGACTAGATAGATTTTCCTCTCTCTATGAACAATTTGAACAGTCTTTAAGGAAGAATATGTTAAGGATCCCACCCAGACTCAAGCCCATATCGTATGTCTCCAACACCATTTTTTAGGCTTTAACTACTAAATTTAACTACTTAATTTAGAAAATCAAAGGATGCAGCTAGTTCCTTTTTTATTTCTTGGTTTAGAAGGTTCATTTTATTGTATTTAGTGCAGAAGAATATTTCTATTCTGACAAGTGAAACATCCTGAGGGAAAAAAAAATGTGAAGTGCTTCATTTTCACTAATGGAATGCCTATGGCATTCCCCTAACCAAGACACTGCTTTTCTTAAAGGAAAAGAAAATAGAGAAAAAAAGTAAAGTCCAAAGAGCAGGGTCTTTTTAGTAGAATTTAGAAAGATAACATATGCAGGAGTACCCTTAGCCTGCCTAAAAGAAAGGAAGAATTTACAACTGTAAAATAGGGGAGTCTGTAATAGAAAGGAAGGACCTTGATACTTCTTTCTTTCACCATGCATTATTCTACCTTTTTCTCAGTAAGAGATTGAATAGAGGCATATGATGCAAACAACTGTCTTCCTCTTCCTAGAATAATCAAATTAAATTAAAATGTTAGTACTGAATTTTAAACTTTAGAATATAGACATAAAAGAGATTTTTTAAAACTGAAACTATTTTGTAAATTTGACTGATTCTAAATTAGCTATTTAAAATGGGTCATTTAAACAGAACTTGAAAAATTTCAAAGAATCACAGAATGAGGTTGGAAGAGGCATCTGGTGGTCAGCTTGTCAAACCCCCTGCTCAAGCAGGCCCACATAGGGTCTCCTGTCCAGGACCACAACCAGATGACTTTTTCACATCTCCAAGGACAGAGACTTTACAACCTCCTTGTGCAACCTGTGACATTGCTCATTTACTCTCAAAGCAAAAGAAAAAAGAAGCCACAGAGAGGATCTCCTGTGTTTCAGTTTGTGTCCGTTGCACCTGGTCCTGTCAGCGGGTACCACCCAGCAGAGCTCTCTTCTCTACACACCCTCTCTGAAGGTGTTAATAAACTTCAATGAGATTCCCCTGTGCTTTCTCCAGTCCAGGGTAAACAGCCCCAACTCCCTCTGCCTTTCTTCATTTGTGAGGTGCTCCAGTCCCTTCATCACAGTCTATTTTTTCTCTATTGTTCTTTAAGAATTCTAAGTTTATTAGCACAGACATGAACAATGAGGACACTACACTTAGACACACGTGCTAAAGTGACCATCCTTATTAAAATAGCATTGACTTCTTCATATTCTGAAAGTATTTATTTCTGCTTTATCTTTCAGACCTATTAATGTATTTAACAGAGAAAGTTTTACTGGAACCTTTGGCATGTAATGGACAGCTGTCCTGGCAGTTTATGTTTTGAAATGTACTACCTTTTCCTGGCTCTAGGGGATTTGCTTTCTGAATGTTTCCAAAATGTGATCTTTTCATACAATTCCCTTCTGATCACCATAAAGAATAGTCAAATGCTTTCTGCCAAAATACTAGTTTGTTCTGCACCAGTGGATGATGTGGTCCCTTCTTTGAACCTCACAGGCTGAGCCTTAGACAAAACACAGCCAAGTAACTTAACATGGTCACTCACCTCCACAGAAGTTCCACAGCAATAACCTGGTAGAGAAGGCAGTGTGAATCCTGCTATCAGTATTCTAATATCTTTGGACTTTACAGCCTATATAAGGCAGAAAGAAGCAAAATGCAGATATAATACAGAACCTTTTTGGATTAAAATTTTAAATAAAAGCCTGATAGATTATTATTAATAATAATAATATAATTATTATTCATAATAAATAATATTACATTTTAGAAGAAATTTAATTGCAATCAAAGAACTTCAGAGATACACAGGAATTAGTTTACCAGCAATTTTTTATATTTTCAAAGTATTTTTAAAATCTGAGGACATTAAAGCTCAGTCACCTTGAAATTTAAACATTAAAATTCCAGCTTTTAATTTTTTTAACGGCTATTTTGTTTGCATTAAAAAAAATGAGGTGGTGATGGTCTTTTTGTCTCATGCCTCATTACACAGCTTAGGTGTGCATAAATCTGCACTACTTGATACTCTGCCTGGCCTTGCCCTGATTGTTTAAATGAAGTTTTATTGGGGAAAATATAATAATAAAGACTAAGCTGCAACTCTGAAGCAGTCCTGTAATGTATGACATTACAGGAAGAAAACCTCAGGGTTTTTTTCATGTCTGGTTTCTTTTAGCTTTGTATTAAAAGGAAAAAGAAAGAAAGAAAGAAAGAAAAAAAAAAGTAGAGAAGTGATAAAGCACTAATTTTTAGAATAAGAAATAAATGAATGTATAGAAATACAAAATGCCTTAAAGTTTCCAGCAGTGCTGCAAAGGTACTGCCATGTGAACATTGCCATCTAATGGTTTATTTGAGATTAGTAGCTAGAACAACTTAGCAGCATTCCCATGTTGTGGCAATGTAAGTATCTAAGCAGTATTAGGGACACTAACAAAATATTTATTGGTAGAATCCTGCATTGTCATAATTTAGAGAAGATTAAATTAGATTTTAATGTTATTTTTATTGGGTTTGACACTGTACTTATTTTAATGTATAACATTTAGAATTGATTGCAACATGTAACAATCACACAAATAATGTTTTAAAAGCAAATTGCAACAATTTCAGTACTGAAATCATAAAAAATCTTTTAACACCATATATTAAAATATTTTTAACCTACAAATCAAGAAATAAAAGGTTAGAATGGAAAATAAAGCAGAAAAACAGGGAGAAACCTCTGAATTAGAGTTTTATGCCATTCTTAGCTAAACATAAAAACTGAAACACAAGAACTGAAGAACACATATTTCTCTAGTCCTTTTGATCTCTGACTTCTTAATCTAGCTTCCTTTAATAATAAAATACATATTGGGGTGTTTTACTTCATGATTTTACTTCAAGTTGATTTTGGCTATGCAGCAATGTTTTCAGCGATCTTCATGCAATTTAATATTGAAAAATAACCTTTATATACAGCAAGAATTCTACATGACAGATGTGTCTCTCTTACACTAAGATGGCTTAGAATAAATAGAACAAGAAGCTTCCTATGGAGCTTTAAACCATCTTATAGAATCCAGTATTCCTGTCACAGTATTCTGTAAAAAATCTCTAGGGATGACAACATACTCTTAAACCATACAGTATCTTTTTTTTTCTGCAGGGGGAAAGGAAAAAAACAACTGTGGTCACAAAAAAACGCACAAACAAACAAAAAACACAAGGATGATTGCTGTAATAAAGCTACAGGCCATGTTTTATTAAGCTATAAACACAACCTTCAGTGACAAAACAAGCTAGCTGTCTTTAGCCAACTCACCAAATAGATAAGTTTCCAGACACTCTAAGATATCTCTGAGCTTCTAATTATTAAAATTCCAAGCTATAACCTGTGCAGTTCAGGTAATGCAAAAAATATCTCATAATGATGTGTACTTGATGCTACTGATACCTATGTTGCAGTATCTCAAGGAACTTTAACAGCAGTTAATGAAGTGTAATTAAATGTGACCTTGCTCTTGAGGGCTTGAGCTGTGCATACATTTTAGTACAAAATTCCATCATAACATTTCCACTTAAAGACCTCAAGTGCTCAGGTCTCCCTAAAATGGAGAACTGCCACTAATGTTGGAGAAGTAAGAAAAATATATACATATTAAAACAAAATTAAATAAAGAAGAAGTGGTACATATCTGTCGTGCCATAGCAATGAGGGTCTGGAAGATCTTTCAAGAGACCAGAAATTATGGAGGCAGATCATTCTCTATATTTACTGTGCAAAAATTCAATTAAGCACATATCACAGTCTCACAGTGTTGCACCATTCTCAAACTTAGAATAACATTTCTCATACCAAAAATAAAGCTGTTTTTTTTTCTCTTCCAATTAAACTAGCATCATACACTTTTTCTCTGTATAACTGATCATTTCCTAAAAATTCCATGTTAACCATCTTCAAGATCAAATAGTGCAGAGCAGGCTTTCCCCCTGCCTGCCTCATGCTTTCCCAATCTTCTAGTATATTTTATTTTGTCCTGTGAATTCTGTCTAAACCATTTACGTCTTCTTTAACACCTGGTGCTGAAAGTGGAACAAGTACTCTGTGTGAAGCCTCTCCTGCTCTGGTCAGAGTGTGACAATGAATTCCTCCCCATGGTTCATGTGCAGTGTTGCTGCTAATGCACTTCAGAGTGGGAATTGAGTGTTTAGTGGCACACAGCATGGACAACTCAGTTTTGTGTTCAAGCATGATTTCAAAATTACTTTCCCCAGTCCTGTTGCCTATCCAGGTTTTCCTCAGGCTGAGGGCTCCCCACCAAGGCAGTGGGACAGGGGCTGGCCAGCCAAGGATCACTGCAGCTCCCTGCCAAGAGCAGGACAACTTCGGGCACTGGGGCAGCCCCAGCCCCTGGCACTGGGCACATCCCTGGGGATGGGGACAAAATGGGGATGGAGACAGGCTAAGACCAAGCCAGGACATCAGGCCAGCAAGACAGGGCCAGGATCATCAGGAATGAGGCCAGTCAGAGACATGATAGCTCAGGCCTGAGCAGTTCCTGAGGGTGGGAAGCAGGAGCATCCCTACTTCTCCCTAATTTCTCCCAGCTCTTCCTCCTCCCACACTTCTTCAGCTGGGTTCAAGGCCACAGACCAAAGGAGTATCAGAGCTGGCCAGTGCAGGCTGCCAGCACAGCTCCTGGAGAACAGGAAGAGCAGCCACATGCCAGGATCATGTCACTTCCAATCCCACTGTGTGAGGTTTGCATGGCCAAGCTTTGGTAGCAGGGGGGCTACAGGAATGGCTTCTGTGAGAACCTGCCAGAAGGTTCCTCCACGTCCAGCAGAGGCAATCCCTGGCAGCTCCAAAGATGGAGCTCCTGCTGCTGGGCAAGGTTGGGACAATCAGAAATTGTGGTAATGGCTCTATGGTAACATAGTTAAGAAGAGAAAAAAAAAAAGGTCATTGTGCAGATGTCATTGTGGCCAAAGAGGAATGGAGTGAGAATATGCAAGAGGAACAATTCTGCAGACACCAGTGTCAATACAGCAGGAGGGGCAGGAGCTGCTCCAGGTGCCAGAGCTGAGATTCCCTGCAGCCCCTGGTGCAGCCCATGGTGAGGCAGCAGAGCCCTGCAGCCCATGGAGGATCACAGGGATGCAGAGATCCACCTTCAGCCCATGGAGGAACACAGCAGTGGAGTGATCCCTCTGTAGCCCATGGAGGAGATCCACACTGGAGGAGGTGGGTGCCTGAGAGGAGGCTGTGAACCAGGGAGAAACCTGTGCTGGAGCAGGGTCCTGGCAGAGGCTTGCAGGCCCCTGGAGAGAGGAGCTCCCACTGCAGCCAGTTTCCTGGCAGGACTTGTGAATTCATGGGGGATCCATGCTTGGAGCAGCCTGTCCTTGAAGGTCTGCACCCCATGGAAGAGTGACCCAGAGAGCTGTTGCCCATGGACTGAAGAAGTTCATGGAGAACTGTCCCACTGGAACAGGGGAAGAACTCCTCTCCCTGACCAATGGGAAAAATAATGTGTGATGAACTGACCATAACCCCCATTCCCTGTCTCTCTGCACTGCTGGGGGAGGAGGTAGGGATGGGGGGAAGGTGTTTTTAAGGGTTTATTTTACTTTTTCTTATCTTGCCCTGATTTTATTAGTAAGAAATTCACTTCATGTCTCCAATTCTAGCCTGTTTTGCCCATGGCAGTAATCAGTGAGTGATCTCTCTTTGTCCTTATCTCAACTCATGAACCTGTCATTATATTTCTTTCCCCTGTCATGCTGCAGAGGGGAGTGAGAGACCAGCACTGGTGGGTGCCTGGCATCCAGCCAAGGTCAACACATTAAACCCACCTAAAACTAACTCCCACTTTGACCAGAAGTAACCAAAACCTTTTTTCTATGGCTTTGTGACCATGTTGAGCACAAATTTCATGGTAATTTCATCACTGTAATAAAATTTTGATTCATCACCACCACTTGTTTTTACTGTTCAGCAAAAAAAAAACAAACTAAAGAGACTTGTTAGGTTGAATAGGGCATTTCTTCTTTGTTCTCTCAACTGAACAAGGGGGTTATGGTCACAAAGACAGAGGTCGCCTGAGTTTGCAGACGTAAGTTCACAGAATTTTGACCAGTTTATCAGGCACCAGCTGCACAGAGGTGATGGCTTGGCAGGCAGCTTTAGCATCCTGTTGGGAATTAGCCTGAGCAGCAGTTCTGTGACAGGAATGCAGGCAGATGGATTTCAAGGTAGAAAGCTGTCCTGAAGCAAGTGTTGCTAAGATTTGGGAGTGACTCAGGTGGGTGAGTCGTTTTGCCATCATCATCTCATGAGTCAAGCAAATAAACTGTAATGACTCATTTTGAAAACCCAAGCACTGGGCAACAACTGCGTAGCTTATGATTTCATCCTTGCCCATTATAGAGAAAATACAAAGCTTGAATTCAAAATTTCTTTTTAAATAGCAGTAGGTCACTGAAGGTGAGTCAGTTAAATGATCAGTAATTCTGATACGTAAGAAGCAAATTCTGTCAGTTTGATGCCCAGATCCTTTACTCAAAATCTTTTGATCCCCCATGCTTTTTCACTAATCTCCACTGCTTTTTCTGGCGTTCCCTGTGACCTCTGTAACCTTTACTCATCATTTTGAGACATGTGCATCCTCTATCCCTTCCACCTGTATCAGCTCTATATCAAGGCTTTTTCCACTTCCCCCTCTTTATTCTCATGGGTTTTTGAATAATCTTTCCAAAAGCACTATTAGCCCTTTCCTGTACCACTCACACAAACAGATTTTATATGGTCATAAGCCCTGGAACTTGCATACATTCGCAATAAATATTTAATGTGGAGTCTTGTTCAGAGTGAGGAAATAAATCTGAAGGTTTCACAGGATTCCCGGGGGTGTCTCGCCCTTAGCAGAATGCCCCGGAGCTCTGCAGTGGTTAATGCTTGGTTAGTGCTTGGTTAATGATTGGTTAATTCTTGGTTAGTGCTTGGTTAGTGCTTGGTTAATGCTCGGTTAGTACTCGGTTAATGCTTGGGTAATGCTGCCGTCTAGCGCCCGCCGGAGAAATTACAGCCCCTGACCTACTTGAGAGCCATTAAGCGCTTTCCGTGGCTCGATTACTTCGGAGCAGGCACCCAGTGAAGTGTGTAAGGAGATAGCTCCGAAACTGTCATTTAACATTACATTCTAGTTCCGCGTGATGAATTTAGATTTTGTGCCAAATAGCGCACTTACTAGAAATGTTTGGGGGGGTTTTCTCCCATAAAGGAATATATAGAGACAAAACAAAACAAACAAAAAAAATCAACAATTTGTTATTTAACAAGAACAAGAATGTTTATTCACGTTTTGTAGACATTTCATTTTCTCGAATATCTTTCCCAGCATCAGTTTATATGACAAAGGATTTTTTCTTATGCTCTGAAAAGAAATAAAATTGTAGAGAAGTGCCATTGACTTGAGGGGATGAAGACCAATCCTATCTCAAAAGCTATAAAATAATTGCAAGGATATAATTTTATTTTAGAATAAAGCTAAAGCATGAGTGTCCAGGCACTTTCAGGGTAAGAAATCTGTCTTAACAATTCATGAATTATATTCCTTTTGTCCCAGAATAACTTCATTTGTGTCTACACTCAAAGTCAGAATACTGAACATATCTCTCTCAGGAGTCTTTCAATGGCATCTGCTTTTCTCCATTGATTTTACACGTAGTGAAATGTTAGCTTTAAGAGGACTGGATCCTAAAACTTGAAATGCCTTCCTCCAACAGAATTCCTGCTAGGTTTTTTTCCATCAGTGAGAGACTGTGGCATATATTAAAAGCATCTGTCCTACCAACGAGTCTTGCACTGCCTGCAAGTGTTTTGTGTCAGGGCATAGGATGGCAGGCAGATAGTTTGGGGGACTGAAGAGGGAAGGAAGTGCTAAACCTCTTGGGCACAAACTGTCTGAAAGATAATAAAAAAAATTACAAGTCTGAATGAATACAAAAGCCTGAGCAGAATCTATTCATTATCATTCTAAAGAGATTATAATTTGTTCATTCCAAAACCTACTCAGCACTAAGAATATTATTGGTCTTCCTCCTGTATTTCTGTGACAAATTCCCTAGAAATTCAGTCTTTACTCCAACAGCGGTATTAGTAAACAACATAGATATTTCCAGTGCACACACTTATCATAAAGTCATCTTCCCTAATTCATAACCCTGGAATGAAAAGGGGATCTGTTTTCTAAAAGCCTTGTTTTCATACACTTCTGTAAAACAAATGGAATTGGTCTACAGAATTACACCATGATTTAATTTAGCTATAAGCCTAACTGTTTTAGATATTTTTATACCTAGTCACAATACTGTGAATCATTATCACTGTGCTAAGCAGCTCCTACAAAATTACAAGGGTAAAATAGTTCATTGGATTTAATAACTAAGCTTTCATTCAGATATGATGTTTTATTCCTTCCTTCTTGACAACCATCAAAATAAAAATAGCACTAGGAGCACTTCACAGAAAATGGTGAAATGGTGAAATACCTATGTCCATGCTTAACTCTGCCATCTTGTTCACAGTGATGTTCACAGAGTCAGCTGCCAAAAGAGAAAACTGTTGCAGGCTCAAACTGCAGGATGAAAGAGGACTGGATGAAAGTGGTGAAAAGGTCTCAACTCTATGAAAGCTAGTAAAATACTTGATATTATCCCATATTGAGAAGCTTGTTGTTTTCATAAGGGAACTGAGATTAGTAGATGAATTGGTAAATTAGTTGAGCTTAGTAAATTACTTCCTAAATGTGAAGCGGGCAACAAGTTATGCAGAAAGGGAAGTTTCACCATCCAGATTGAAAACAAAGGAAAAATACATTAGTCCAGATCATTCTTGAAACTGATTTTGTATAAAATTTTGCTTGTAGGAGCATCACACTAAAAGCTGGGAACTGTAGATGGATTTTGAACATGGTGTAATGGGGATATTCAATACTGGAACCAGTATTAAAGACTGGATTAGTGAAATGGGAAGCATAGAAGTGAAAAAATGGCAGATTTCATTCAGAGACCCATACAAGAAAACTGATACTCTGAACTGAAAATTTAACAGCCTTAAAATGAAAGAGACAAAAAACAATATTATTTCTCCCATCCTATGAATTGTCACCATAGTACAGCCAAAGCAAATATGTAATCCTTTCCAGCTAACAAACTGTTAGTTCTGTTGTCCTGTTGAGAATTTGGGGAACTGTGCATAATTCTGATGGGCCTGTTGAAGAAAGGGGTTGTTCATAAAACAAAATTTCAAATAGACATAGAGGAGATAATGTGGGCTTAAGAGGAAAAGGAAAGAAGCCACAAAGACCAGGCTAGCACAGCTAGCTAGTTTAGTGGGAAAAAAAAAAAAAAAAAAAAAAAAAAAAAAAAAAAAAAAAAAAAAAAAAAGGGATTTAATTAATGGTCCCTTACTTCTCCTACTGAGAAAAAAGGGAACAACTTTTTCTAAGTGAAAACTTAAGTTAGTGCCATTTTTTATGATTAAAACCAGATATATTCCTTATATTCTGCTTTGCTATCTTCCAGTGAGAAGAGAATTCAAGGGGAGAAGAGGAAGTAAAAGATAAGTGGTTTTGGCCCAATGGAACAATCCCTGAGTGATCATTCCATCCAGCATGACTTTAAAACTGCTTGCAGTTTTCTATAAAGCTATTTTTTTCACTGTATTACTAGCATCTTGGGGCTTTCACTCTTCAGCTATGCTTACCATGAGTTGAATCAGTGTAAATGTCTAATTATATCAACGAATGTCACACATTCAGACTGCAGATCTCTCACTAGTCACCTAAGGCTCCCTTCAGAGTCAACAGGAGAAAAGTGGGACTTACAAGCACACTTTATCTGCCTTATCATAAAATTGTTCTGCAACGTCAGTTAAACAGCATCCCAGAAGCTCATACTGAATGATTAGCTGAGAAGTGGAGTTCTAAAATACAGCAAGCAAGATGAATCTCACTCTATCTTTCTAAAATATACATATTAAAACACAGGCTGTACGTGGTATCTACACTCCCCAGATACCATGGACTCAGGAGAAAATGAAAGCCACTCTGTCTGTGACAGAGATAAAGACAGAACTCAGAACAGCTGTGGCCTGAGCCATTTATTTAATACATATTTTGGTAAGAGTTGCACATTCTAGAAGCAATACTTACAGAATTAAAAAAAAAGATAGCTCCAGAATGAATGCGAGGACTGAAATTATTTAGGGAGTCTTTTTATTATCATAAGCTATCATCATGAGAATACAACTGGAATCAGTTTCTGTGAGTCAGCAAATCCAAAGCAATGAATGTAGCTCTGCATGCACTTTGGGACCGTATTATGCCTTTTATAACTTTTGTTTACCACTTGGCATCCTGAAGTATCATAAAAAATCAAAGGCCTTCACTATTCACTGTGTAGAGCTCTAAAATGCTGCTAAACACTATGATGAGCAAGAATGAATACTGCCCAATTAACTTCATTTATAGAAACATTCTGTCCTTGAAAATCCATTACCTACAGACTACTGGTTTGATATTTTCCTTCTTTTGCACACAGATTGCAAAGGGATGATCATTTTTCTCTGTTTCTGGCTGTGATTACAAATTAATTTAACTTCCTTTTGTTAGCTGAATGTAAACAACAATGCTAAAGTTTATGGGGGGACAGACAAGCATATAAGAGACAATTTTGCTCTGCTATTAACAATTGTTTACTTGATTCTAAAATGAATAATTAAATGACACTGGATAATATAGTCAGTTAATATTCTAAGAACTATGTATAACTAATAATTGTCCCTTTTTATAGCATATAGTATGTAGGTCACAGGAACTCTCATTTCTTGTTGGGTTTCTTTTTCTGAATTCAATATGAAACAAAATAATCACAATTATCACTTTGAAATCAGCATATACAACTACATGGTCTTGTAGATAAAAAAGATTAAGTGCATATATCTCCATTATCTGTTTCAGGATTGTGAGGGGCCGGCAAAGCCAGATTTTATGGCACCTTATTTTTTTTGAGTAGCATATGAATTTGCTTTAGGCAATTTATTTTCCTAAGTTAACTTCTTGTAATGTCCAATGAAGCTCAGAAAGAGAAGTCATGGGTTTGTGAACACAGTGAGTACCCCAGTCACCTGTGATACATTTAATTGAATAAAATCCCACAACCTAATAAATAAGGCAGATATCCCTAAAATTATACTCCTTGAATTTCAAAAATCTGATTTTCTTTTATTAAATTAACTGGGTTAAGATATAATTGTTTACCTAGACATAAAACATCACATACATCCAACTAGAATATGACATCTGAAACAAAAAAAAAATCTTAAGCATCAAGGCTTTTATTATTTTTGGAAACATGATTTTCTGATACAGTGACAATGCATCTAAGAGCTCATCCATAGGAAAAAAGCCATGTTCTTGTGAGATACTGTAGTACCATTGTAGAGCAGCATATCTCCATAGGCAAAGTGATCCAGGCATGTAATTCCTCTGAGATCAAATAATAAATTCCTTGTTTATGTCAATTGAGGAGTTGATCTAATATATGAAAGTCATAATGGAGAATATTTAATTATCTTCTCCTAAGTAGTCTAGTTAACATCGTTAACATTATATATGGCATTATATATTAAAAAAACCAAAAAACAAAAAACAAACAACAAACAAAAAACCCCAAACAAACAAAAAACCAAAAACAAAAACAAAAAAAACCAAAAAAAAACCAAACAAACAAACAAACCACAAAAACACACACAAAAAAACCCACCATAACCACAATTTTATTCCTTGCATTTCATGAGATGAATGCTGTGGGTTTTTTAAAAAGAACACTTGTGGAAGAGCAGAATCCATCATACAGAACTATGCTTTTTTTAAATTTCCTAAAATCAGCAGGTCCTTAGTTCCAAAGAACCCAAAGACCATCTGCACTTCTGATACCAATCCAAATATAATTACATGAACATTTCTCCAGATTTCCTGTTGATCTACAAGGTCAATTGGGGTTTTGAGATTTTTAAGAAAAATAACTTAGGAAAAATTCTTAGTATGGGCATTTTCTTCACCACAAAGTATTTGCTGATTAATCAGAAGAAATTTAGGGAAAAACTCTCAACTTTTATCTTGAAATTAAGTTATTAAAAAATAAATTATTTAATATTTTGCACATGCGCAAAAAAAAAAAAAAAAAAAAAAAAAAAAAAAAAAAAAAAAAAACCAACCAAAAAACCTAGGAACTTAATTTCAGTGTTCCGAACTGACTGCTAAAGCTATTGATGTCTTGGATCCTGGAAGTTTTCCTGCATCTACTTTGTATTTGGGTGTTACACTAAGTAAAAAAATTTTGTTGTAAAATGTAATGTCTTATCTGAATTCCATCATTATTTTGTTGCTTCTACACAATTGTCCCAAAGGAAAAGGAAAAGGAAAAGGAAAAGGAAAAGGAAAAGGAAAAGGAAAAGGAAAAGGAAAAGGAAAAGGAAAAGGAAAAGGAATAAACAAAGTCTGGATCAAGCAAGTAATTTACAGTCATATTTCATAGGATATCTGAGCTAAATTCTAAGAAAATTTCTCTTTGATCTCCTCTCTTGTCCATGTTACCCTGCCTAAAAACTTCATAGCGAGGAACAAATACAAGCTATGGCTGATCAAAATATATGGGCTATGTTTATATTAGAAGCAACTTGGGTGGACTTATTTGGCACTTGGCAGGGAAAAGAGAAAATACTTGCTTTCCTCAGCTTTTTTTTTCAGTTATTTACAACTTCGAACAGCTGGAAAGTATGTTTAACACAATCAACTACAACTCTCCAATTTAAAAATTAAATTATTTTACCGGCCTTCCACATGGCAAAATGTGATTTTAAAGTCCTCTTGAGATAAAACATGAAAATGAATCAGTAGATAAATACAATTAATATTTTAGGGCCCAGTGCAAAAATATCTTTTTTAACTAGAAGTTTTATGAAGTTAAGACTTAGGAACAAAATACAATTCAGTTATCTCAGCACTGTTAACACAAAGTGCCAGCTTAGAGCAGACATGGCCAAATTCATAAAAACTTCACAGTTTGTCTCATGTCATTTACTCCATAGAAGTCTGGACCATTGTTTCAGCAGTTCTTAATAGTGTAACTTCCCTGGTCTGCAGTTTTAAAAGGGCAGCTTAAAAAGAACATGTGCTTCTTTTAATTCTCTCAGGACTTTAAAACAACCACAGGGACTTTGCTCTTGGTACAGAGACCACAGAACACTTCAGCTCCAAAGGGAGATATGTCAGAAAATTGTGAGAACCCCAGGATATCATGGAAATTGTTCTGTGACCTTCACAACAGTGGAGACAAGTAACAGCTACTGCAATTAAGAAGTCCAGTGGAAGCAAAGTGACAGAAGTCAAGCTGTGTATCCCTTTTGATCTCTGTAAAGTCCCGATGCAGAGATAATAAGAATGTAGACCAAATTCTATCATTGTGATGTTGAGCTTCAGGAGAAATTCACAGTATACATACCTGCAAGATCATATGGACTTTGTGTCAGACTGCCAGCATCAGCTCTAACTTTGAGGCAACTATTTGGTCCATTATCTTCTGTGTGAGGCACTGTGAAAATGATGTTTTCATGAAAAAGTATTTGTACATTGATAAATCTCTGCACACCAAAATCACATCTCTGGGTATTTTTTACTTGTACTCTAATATTAAGGGTATAATATTTCTTTTTAAAGAATATGCAAAATATGCTTTGCTTAAAACTGTGAATTAGAAAAACTCTGACAAGTGAGAAGAACAGAAGAATCAGAATGAAAGAGATGCAAATTCCAAGCAGCTTTTTCAACTTCTACCCAAGAAATGATTTTCACTTATTCTGATAATTAGGTCCTTCTTAAATGCTAAAAAGTTCAACTGAAACTGTTTTTTGGTGGGTGTTTTTGGTTTTTTGTTTTGGTTTGGTTTGGTTTGGTTTTTTGGTTTTGTTTGTTTGTTTGTTTGCTTGCTTGTTTGTTTCCAATTTTATTTAAACTGAATCCTGGAAAAACTTTATCTCATGTTTTTTTCTTTAACCAAATTTTTGATGTTTTCACTACTCCGATTCTTGGGGGATTTTTAACACATGCAAATAATCAAATCTATCCAGAAGCATTAGTCATATTCATTATCCACAATGAAATTTAGGATCTCTCTAAAAAATTCATTTGTGAGTGCTGCCCAGTTATGTAGCAAATCTAATATCTGTACTAGTATCTCAGCCTAACCCTGAGATCCCACAGCTGAGGCTCTGTGCAGATAAAGCCTGAAATATAGTTGTAGAGCTGCCGTGGATGTGCTGAGTACATTTGACTTCATGCACACACAGCTCAACAATTCTAGAAAATATGATGTTGCACTGGCATTTGCAAATACAAAGAAAAAAAAATATTTGCAAATACTTCTCAAATGACCCTAGAGTCTTGGTCTGAAAAACAGATTTTTCAACAGTTCTGATCCATAATATTTTCCTAAATTTAATGGGGGAGGAGGGCGGTGGTAGAAATGCACCTAAACTCTCTCTAAACGGCATAAATCCTGCAGCTGCACCACTGTTGCACTGGGTTGCCCTGCTGGACTCGGGTGTTTTCCCTCTGTCCCGGTAGGTGGCAGCCGCAAGAGGCTCTGGTTTTTAGCGACCATCCTTCCAGGCTCAGAAGGGAGTTTCATTGTTACGTAAAATATTGTTCAAATACCCAAATGTAAACGATTTTTTAAGACATCCACTTAAGCTGAACAAATTCATGAATACTCAGCCTCAGGTTACTGTCAATTATTTAACAGAGTAACTTCCCGAGACAATTTATTACATCTGGTGGATTTCTGGCATGCGTCCGCGTCACAAATCCTGAGCTAAAGACACAGTCTGTACTACATCTCACACAACACAGTCAGTCTTACCCTTAAAATAACTAAATGTACTTTCATCACTTCGTTAAGGGCTTTCAAACTCGTGTGTAGACAGACTGGCCTTAAATGACACTGAAAGAATAAAAACTGTGGCTTCTCTCTTAGCTTGAAAAAAACAGATAGCAAAGGTTTGGGGTTTTTTCCAATTCCTATATCATTTTTTAAAAGTTTACTCAGGATAAAAAGTCTTTAAAAGAAAACACACTCTGAACCTAAAAAAAACAAAAAAAAAACCAAAAAAAAAAAAAAACCAAAAAAAAAAAAAAAAAAAAAAAAACAACAAAAAACACAACAACAACAACAACAAACCAAACCAAGGACTAATAAATCAGCTTCTTGTAAAGACTGTGCATCTGGAAAGGTGTTAATTTAGTGCTCCTGTGCTCCCACTCGCAGCCTGCAACAAGTATCTGATAAACAGGTTTCAAACTGAGGATTTTGTAATTTGCGACTGTGCCCAAACTCCCATTACTGCTAATGGAAGCTACCTACACACTCTCTGGATATTTTTGATGGTTTTTTAAATTTCCTTGAAAAGTACATTATCTAAAGCACTTAGCACTGTGGTAGCTAATAGCAAGCACAATTTCAACAGAGAAGCACTGGTGATGTGTAAAGCAGATCTCAGTTTGTCTGCTTGACATGATTCTGTGTTTCCACTGTCTTTTCTCCATTTTTTTCTGTGATGCTAAACATTTTAATTTACACTGAATGTATAAATGCTACAAAAAAGCAAAATTACCACGAGAAATAGTTTATTTCTCAGTTTGGAAAAATACTGAGATTTATGGCCATGGATGTTTCTTTTTGCCTATTTTAAAGCTGTTAAACTCCACTGACAGCAGAAATTTTTAGCATCAGTAAAAGAGAAGCCTGACCCTATTTGTTTAACCAGAAAGGACTTGTTCTACTAGCCTCAGCCAAGGAGCTCTATCCACATGGGAATCTCCTCTTAGTTATACAGGGCATTACCTAAAAATTTTCATACACCTTGTGCTATGCTTTCTTCAGCTAAGCTGCGTGATTAGGAGTAGATCAAACCTCCGTGCTGGTAACAATCTGACAGGTTTTACTTGATATTTTTATTTTATCCCAGAGAGAACAGTTTTGCTTGATATCTATGTGCCTCTAGACATACAAGCAGAGGAGACAAACTACTGCGTCACCTACAAGTAGCTATGCCTTCAAGACAACACGTTTTTACCACATCTTTTAGCTTAATACACTTATTTAACATGTTTGCACATGTCCCTTGTTCTTGTACACAACTGCATCTCATCTTCTCATTTTCTGCAGACATGTAGGAGACAGCAATGCCTCCTCCCAAGCCCTTGCATGGCTCAGCAGAGGTGATAGTCTCTTACTGTGTGGCATCTTTCCATGTAAATCTTTATAAAACCATCACACAAGCTGGGCTGAAAGGTCTATCCCCCCCAAAGAACAATGCATCTCTCTTTAAAGAAGCATGATGTGCTATCTGTAAACGAGTGGAAGAAAAAGAGGCACAGAGAGAAAAGATTGTTTATTCAGAGGAACTGGACACTTTTCGGTAACATGCAAGAACATGCTTTGGTTCAAAGTGCAATAGTTTAGTGTGTATAGTTTAGTATAAATTATTTTCAAGTCATATTCTTGAAAAGTGTTCCTTTGCATATTAATACAAATGTAAGTAGATAAGTTCGAGGTATGCAAAGCTATTTACAAAGATAATTTCCCAGATGAGCTGCGGTTGCTGCTGGGAATGAACAAGTGTCAGGCTGTTCACAACAACAACAACAAACCAAAACAAAGAAACTTATTTCATTTATCTCTTTATTATAACTCTGCTTATTTTTAAAGGAAGAGTACAGATTATCCTTTCTTCAAAGTGAATAAACTAGAGGAGGCTACCTCTTTATTCGTAAATCCAAGTCTGGTTTTTGGTCAGCTCTGAGCCTAAAAGGAGTTCTCCTTATCTCCCTCTTGGCTTCCTCCTGAATCAATGCTCCCACTTCTTTCCTTACTGTAGTAGTTTTGAGACCTACGTAAATACACTTGATTACTCATGGCTATGGTTGTGTGAGCACGTGCATTGCTTTGTTCATTTTAATTCAAATACAGTACTGATCATCTCCATTTATGCAAAAAAATTATTTTCAGTTACTTGGGCCAGCTAACGTCCCACGCTGACCTATGACTGGGCACAAGTGTCCTAACTCTTCAGGAGAGAATTAAAAAAGGCGCTTACCTGCACCTTCAAACAGCTTGAATGAGACAGAAATTAAAAAGTTATTCTCTGCATGAGCCTGTGAACATCATTTAATATCATGATTTCAGGTCAGAAGGAGTTTATTACATTATTTAGCTTTCCCTGAGTGTCTTCATCTTTTATGCAGAATTAGTCACTTTCTAAGGCGACCTGTTTGTTGCCTAAACTGGACAGTATCTGGGGCACACCTCACCTCTCCTGTTCTTGTTTTCCTCAGATTTTTTTTAATATGCTGCTGAGACGGTTTTGTCTCCATCCTACTCTCAAGTCCATGTACTGGCACAGCAGTCACTGGCCTTTAACTCAGGGCACATGAGCTGACTTCAGAATGTTTCTCTTAAAACAGCTCTGCTGGAGCTGTCCTTACAATGCCTTTAAATGTTTATGCCTCCTGAGGAAGGATGACTCTCCATGGAATGGTTTCCTGAGGTGTAGATTGGAGTGGATTGAGACATGGATCATCAAGGGGGAAAAGGTCAATTACTACTATCAGAGTTGAAACAAACAAATAAACAAACATAATAGTAATAATAATAATAATAATAATAATAATAGTAACTAGAGAATCAAAGTTATTACTTGCATAGCTGACTATAGCATACGGTCATTTACTTTTCAGGGCCTATTATATTTTTCCAGTGTTTTAACAATACTAAAACAATAGAAAAATATAATAGTCTTGGTCACAGTCTTGGTTACAGAGTTAAACTATTTCCTAGTCAATGTTCTAGGCCTGACCCTCTATTTTGATATTGGTTTTGATTCAACATCAAAGGATATGAAAATATTTGAGTCTTCAGGCAGTCTTGTAAGTCACTTAACTCAAATATAAACTACCTACCAAAAAAACAAATCTTCCTTCTAAATACTAAAACTCCTGTAGTGGTGGGGAGTAAGGGAGATGACCAAAAAAATATTTACAACAAATAATTATTTCAAAATCAATTTTTAAAAATGAATATAAAAATTAGTCTGAAGTATTTTGTTAAGAATACCTAAGTTAGGAATGAGAGAGCAGCAGATATATTTCTTTTATGCTCAGATCTCCTCACCATATAAGTGCTTGTTCAAAGAATGTCAATACACAGCTTTTTTGTTTTGTTTCTTTTTTTTAATAAGAGGAAGTCGAGATTTCTTTTTTGTCTAATATATCTGTAGAAAATTCTTATTTATTCATTCACCATTGGCTAATTCTGAACATACAACAGGGGATGCAACAGTAATGCAGTATTTGATACCACCCATAGCCCCCATATTATCATTGTTAACCAGGTTATGTACGAAAACAAACAAACAAACACACATCCCCCTTAAACTCCTTTCACTTTTTTCTTAATAAATTAGATTTATGATTTTCTCACACCTTTCAAGACCTTGTAAGATAGTTCACTTTTTTTTGTCTATAGGACATATATATGTAGATGACTATTCTGTAGCTGATATTATGTATTCATTTACTCCAGAGTAATCAAAGGTCTTCATATATACACCAGCAGGTTTGGAGCATTACAGTAGTAAACTAAAATCTTCATAAAACAGGAAAGGAGAATCATGATTCTTTAATATTCATGCAACTTCTTTGAGAATGTCTCTGGAAAGCCCCTTCTGTGAGTCCAGGTAATTGTCCATGCCTCAGTTCCTTCAGCATTAAAAATCAAACAATAGTTGCTGCCATGCTATGCTCAGCAGCAAGTTAAAAAGCCCAGATTTTCATTTTCATCTCAACTACTGCATTAAATTTTTACTCAATACCTAAATATCTATCAGAGTATGTGGTATCCCCTGAAAAATGGTTTATTCCCCTGAAAAATGGTTTATTCCCCCAAACCACATCCATGGTTCAGCCCCCATGTCTGTCAAACCCAACTGTTATCTCATCCCACGCCCACCCCATGTCCATCATCCCAGACCCACCTCCCAGTTCTGGAATGTTCTCCCCAGCTCTGTTCCCCATTTGGCAATATGTTCAAATCACACCTTCGTGTTTTCCCTGATTGGTTCTCCCCCTATGAGGTGATCCCATACCCCAGCCCTGAAAGTTACTGATTGGTTCCTGATTTTTGTACCACCCCTCTTTAAAGAGGCTCGCATTTCTTTGTTCTCTGTCTTATGGTGCCGGTTGCCTTTGGATATTAAAGGTGCTCTGGAACTGCCAACCCTTAAGGCCCCGCGTGGTCCTTTATCAGCCCTCTGTTGCCACCCCACTTCTTTTTACCTTATCACAATCCACTCCACCAAGCTTGCCGGGGTTTAGGAGTCTGGGATTGTGATAAGAGTTAGTGAGAGTCTCGCCTCTTGATTCCATGAGATGTTAGTTGTCTGTAATTTAGTTGAACTGAAACCCCAGTTCTGGAGACAACGGCCAGTAGTAATCAGATCCGGTGGTAACAGTGATCTTCTGGCTGTGATTGACACGCCGCTCACCACATCCTTTAATGTTTCAGGTTATAAAATCATTTGGTTTTGAGGATTCAGTTATGAAATTAAAGCAACAGTCTTCCTTTGTGTTTACTTGGTTTAGTTGGAGGGGCTAGCTAAGCTAGTTAGATACCAAACTAAAGGTGAGACTTGTTAACAGCTTCAAGATTAAAAGGGTCAAAAGGCTTATGAATATGTAAACACACCTAAATATATAAACATTTAAGTATATACAGTTTAAAAACAATTGAATGATCACTGTGGTGCCAATGGAGAGAACATGCTCCACAAGACCAATTAAGTGTACTTAGCTTTAATTTATTAAGGGCAATAGAGAATCAATTATTGGTTTTTTCCAACTAGTTCTGTTTACAATTAATTGTAATTCATTTTTATGGGGCAGGGAGGGAAGAGATAAAGGTCTCCAAGAACAGGAAGGGGACTACACCCAGATCTTACTTACAAGTAAATATGTCAGAAACTAAGGCAACTATAGTAAAAAAATCCAAAGCTTGAATTCTTTAATGAATAGGAACTTTTCAGCTATTGAAAACTGAAGAAAAACAATACTAAATTGGAAATGAGCTGATTTATTCCACTGTAGTCTATAAACGTAACAGCTAAAGATTTCCATAGAGTCATTAACTTGTAAATGCACAAACTATTCAGCAAAGTACACAGTAGTCCAGTCAACAGTTGCAAATGTTTCAAATACATAAACTACTATTGCTATGGAAACCTTAATTTGTATTCTCCATTTATTTTTATTTCAGATTTCCAATGCAAATAGCCAACAATATAATTTTCTATTGCACTTTCATTCCACCACCTCCCATTTAACTTAAAAGGAAAACAAAAACTGTACTTCTGGGTGGTTTACCACAGCAAAGTATGCAGGTACTTTTCTTTGGTGTTAGCTCACAAAATATTTGGGTTTTTGTTCTTTATTACTTCAGGTCTGCCTCTTAAAATGAATATATTTCTCCCATTTAAAACCAAAAATATTTAGAATAAATATTCTGATAAATTACAGATAATGTGCAGTAGCTCCACCAATACCAAATGTTCAGATTCGATACATCCTCACAACCCACTGTGAGTAGGTTGCAGAGTTAGACCCCGATGCTCCCAGGATTTTTTTTTTTTTTGGGGGGGGGGGTTTGTTTGTTTTGTGGAGGGTTTTTTGTTTGTTTGGTGGGGTTTTTGGGGTTTTTGTTTGTTTGTTTGTTTTTTAATGTGTATGTGTGTGTGTAGTGCACAGGTTGCCTCGCCATCCAGTGACATAGCATACATTGAACTAATGCCACCTGTAATATCACAATTTCTTGAACATGATTTTATTAGGCATTCAACACTATTTCCATCTGGGTGTTCTCACAGGACACATTCTAGCTTACCCTATAAGCCAAGCACTTTTGCACACATGCAAATCAAAATCTATCAAATTATGTCAATGCAGAGACAAACCTCAGAACCAATTCCTGACTCCTATTTCATTAATTAGGACACATCCTTTACGCCTGCTAAAGTCTGAGCATATCTTAAGATGGTAAAACTTAACTACAAAAATTACTCATGTATGATTTTATTCATGGAAAAAATAAGGAAATAAAATCTGTCTCTGGTTCATGTTCCCAGCACTTCTGGTTTTGGCCTCAGGATAAACAAAGGTTTATTTGGTCAGTGGTATCTTTTGCTTCACAGTGCACTGGTTTCATTGCTTTCATGTTCACTAATTGTTAATTAATGAAGAAGAAGTAAATTTAAAACCATTAGAGTGTGCTTAAATAAAACAATGAAATAAAATCTAGAAGTCTTCTTGAAGTCTCATTACACTGGTAAGAATAGGCTTATTTTTTCTGTTAAATCTGAAATACCATAACTGTGAAACTCTCATTTTACACTCTGACATTTAGTTTTCCAATACCAAGAAACCTACAACTTGTGAAAGAGAAATTAGAGTATTTTTCAGCTTTTCTGCTTTCTTTACTCTCATTGAAATTCACAACCCTGAAAGAATTCTGTTCCACCTAACTGTCTGCTATTTCTTCTAATCATTTCACAAGTTTCCTTAACCTGGAATATCACAAACAGGAAATGCCTTGCCACTCTCTACTAAATGTGTTTTGGTATCTGGAGGCAATGATGTTGGCAGATAATACATCAGTGCAGATGGCAGTTGGTGTTCAATGCAAACCACAGGTCAATGTGCCACACTGTTAGTAGCCATAATAAATTATTAAGAGGAACTACATATGACACTTTCAGGATGTGTGTTAGCCCTACATGGAATGTTTTTATCACAATTCATAAATATCTTCTTAATTACATGCAAAGTGACACAATCGTGCCATAATCTATAGCTGTTCAGGATTTAACTAGAAATTATTGAAGGAACAGAAAAGAAAAGCCTTTCCGTTTTTTGCAACTTTAACCTTTCAGGCCAAAATGCTTGACTTAGGCAATTCATTTTAACTGCTAAAATGAGTTCTTGACCTATGTGTGAAATGTACAACTTATCTCTCAATTTCTGCATGAAAACTAATTAAATATAAATTGACAAGAACAATTCTGGTAATTCATATAAAAATTTTGTGTATGATTTCTTCTAAGGCTGTCAATCAATTTCTTTTAGAATCAAAATGGTTTTTTAGTACCAGGAAAAGACATTCCTAGGTAGACATGTTGCTATTATAAAGTAAGTGCTTTCTTTGAGCAATAGCAAACAGTCAGTAGGTTCCTGGACTCTAAATAGCTCAATTTTACCATTAATGCAATGCAAAACATCTGCTGTTCCCCTAAATGAAAGGGCTTTCCAGATATGTATGAGATTCAGCCTCTCCTCACAGGGCAAGTAATCCACTTCCAACCAGCCCTGTGACCATCCTTTAGGTTTGGCCGAGCCTGATAATGTCATTCTTGCTTTGGGTGAAGAACAGTGGTCTGTATCTGGCCTGAAAAATTGGAAGACTAAGGGGGATATTCAGCCCCCTGGCTACAGTCACTTCAGGTCACTCTGCTCACATCTGTTTAGATATCTATCAATACCAGAGTTCTCTGGTATTCCAGGAGACCAAAGGAAGAAAAGTCCTTTTGTAACACAAGCAACTTCTAGCTTGCCAGATATTCTGGCCAGATACTTTTTTCTGTTTTAGAAGATAGGTGGACCAATTACCTTCTCCATGCATCAGACAATTTTCCCAATCTCCACAACCTTCCGATTATCATTACTCAATGATATATGAATATAAAATATCCCAGATGTTACAGAGCAACAAAACTCCCATGAAATCATGTCTGGTTGGCAGATGGGTGCCTCCATATCCTACAGGAGGGAATCTTTGATCTCTATCACTCATCACTTCCTTCTGGAGCTCATGCTCACAGAGTACTTTGAAAACTCTAATCAGCGTGTCAAGATTTCTGAGTACATATATACACATACACATACACATGCACATACACATGCACATACACATACACATACACATACACATACACATGCACATACACATGCACATGCTCATACACATACACATACACATACACATACACATACACATGCACATGCTCATACACATACACATACACATACACATGCACATACACATGCACATACACATACACATACACATACACATACACATGCACATACACATACACATACACATGCACATACACATGCACATGCTCATACACATACACATACACATACACATGCACATGCACATGCACATACACATACACATACACATACACATACACATGCACATGCACATACACATACACATGCACATGCACATACACATACACATACACATACACATACACATACACATACACATACACATGCACATACACATACACATACACATACACATACACATACACATACACATACACATGCACATGCACATACACATACACATGCACATACACATGCACATGCTCATACACATACACATACACATACACATGCACATGCACATACACATACACATGCACATGCACATACACATACACATACACATATACATATATTTTTTTAAAGCCATGGCTTGTACATGTTGTTTTTGAAAATTATTTTTGAAATCTTGTTGATCTACACTGACCATGAGAGAACAAGTTAGATCAAAACTAGGAGCTCTTCTCAAATTCAGCTCTATGCGTGCAAGTTGCTTCTCCCATTTGAGTAAAATAGATAGCAAGTACTTCACAGAGACAACACTTATAATTTTTGTTGAAAAGTTTTAACTAATTTTCACTTCAGCAATTTCACAGTAAAAAAGGAAAAATCTTATATCCCAGCTCTTTGCCAATGCCTATGTGCTGGGGCTAATGTTTTTCCATGTTTTTCAGTTTCAAGTCATCTTGAGTCCACAATGACTAGCTTTTCAGACTTCTCTCCTGTCAGATTACTGATACCTTTTATTAAAAACTGTCAGACGTGCAACTTTAGTGTACCACAAAGTTTTACTTTCCATTCTCCACAACTGGTGTTGAGCAGCTTGACTTCAAAGGTCTGTAAAATGAGCTGGAATTCCCTTTTGGTGAACATGGTATCAATCAAATACAAACACTTTATCTGCATGGGTTGTCCTGATAAGATCTGTGTCACAATTCATCAAAGGGACTTATCCACAGATAATGATAGAGAATGAAACATATCTATTTGATTGAGTGCATTGTACTAATTCACATTTTGCAAAATTATAATCTAATGTAAATGTTGGCTATTAACTACTTGGCTTTATTTTTTCCCCTCATTCTCTCTGTTTCCTTTATTGTTGTAGCATCTCTCCATAGCTATACAATCTCTTAACAAACACAAATCTGTTTTCTCTGTTTGATCAATATATATTCTCATGCTAAATAAACTCTTCTAAATTCTAGGTTTCTTCTTTATTTAAATTGTAAGGTTTCCAAAATATCAATTTCATATATTGCTCTATCTCAAAAATAGCATAACACATATATTTAAATTGGAAGCAAAGTGACTGTTCCTAAAAGAAACTAATCTTGGCTCCATAACAAAGCAATCACAGTAGGAAACAAAATAAGAAAAAGAAGGGGGGAAACCCAAACAAAACAAAATATATGGAAAAAACTCTTTACTAATTTCAGAACATTGAAGATACAGCATATATTACCTTTCTTCTTGGTGACTATCTCAAAAATATTAAAACCACATACAACCAAAAAAGTTGACAGGTTAAGAAGTATTCTATAAACCATCAACCCACTGATATTTAGAATTATTCTTCTTCTTAGACTTCTAAAGACACCTAGAGATTTATCATCTGGAACATCTTGTAATCAATATGTAGTGAGTTAAATTATTTTTTCCAGCTTAGGATTGTTATATCACTCCTGGGATTTCTAGAGGTAGCTATAGTTCTAATGTCACACTACAATACATAACTGGTGAGTTTATATGGTCCTATTTCTTACTATGTTTCTTCATTTCATATTCTATTTAAGGCTTGACGTTCAGGTTGAAAATATTGTTTTAAGACTTATTACATCTTTACAGATATAATTTTAAATTATATCACAAAATAAGAGAAAGGTTCAGAAAATAAATATGTTTAAGTATTACCTAAAAGATTCTATATTCCATTAAACCGTTTATCACCTAAATCAGTAAATTTCACAAGTTAAGTAATGGGTTTCCAATTTTAAAACTTTCCCATTCATCTTCATAACTGTCACCGCTACGGCTAATTATTTGTTGTATGCACAAGTTTATCCAGATGTTTATAAGGACTCTAAATTGATTCTGCATTCAGCATAAACAGCATGCTTCTTGGGCATTTTCCTGAAAATCATTATTACTTCCTTGCATCTCGTGACATTATTATGCTGAACTATAAATTTAGCCAAAATTTTCCCTTAGTTTAATTTTCTTCAGATCTGAAGCACAGATTTGAAAAGGATAATAACAGAAAACCTACAAATCTTCCAGAACCCTATGGAATAAGACTGAGCCTTGCCTTCAGTGATTTCAGTCTTTTGTGACTCACAGAGACAAAAGACACACACAATGACTACAGCTAGTGACTGATTGAAGTTCCAAAACACATTGTGTTCTCCAACAGACATAAACATGTTCTGTGCTCCTACTTGCTCTAAGGATAATAAGGACAATAGGGGCTGCTCATGTAGGTTAATGTTAGAATTTTCAGTTTCCTAACTCTCTCTGTCATTGCATTAACCCTAACAGCATATTCCTTTCCTTTACAGGGCTACTTTTCCTGTATTGTAGCATTTAGCTTGAAAATATGGCATGTTTGGGTTTGTTTGCTCTAAAACTCTAAATTCTGTCACTGGGCTTTGGATTGGATCTTTTTCTCCCAGTTCCAACTAAATTTGGTGTCATACACAGTACCCTGATTTTCTAAAATATCCCTTTTCAATCAGTAAAAGAAAGATAAAATGTCAGAAAAAGAGAGCATTTTTAACTGAAGGGTTTTTGTTCCCTAGTCCATGAGATGGGCTTAAACAAATAAATAGAAAGAAGAACTTGTGCTGAAGAGCCTTTTCAATTTGCTTCAGTTTAGCTAAAGTGGCAGATGGCAGCCATCTCTGTTCTTCTCCCAGTCCTGCTCTCTGTATGTCTTCTCTCTGCTGTTCAAAGGAACTCCACACTCTATACAAATTTCAGAAAAAGGAATATTAAGGTGGTAGCTGAAAGAAGTGCTTTCATGAAAAGCAGGAAGCTGCTGTGTGGAGAAAAAACAAGCTCATTGTTGACAGAACGGGATGGGGCAGGGGGCAGGGAGCAGCACGGGTTTGAGTGGCAACAGAATGCACCAGAATTGAGTATCACCCTAAAGCAGTTACTAATTGACTAAGCCTAAATTGCAGTGAAACTGAAACAAAAATGGAGGCCAATGTTTCTGAGTCTTTTACTACATTAAGAACAATTTCTTACCTCACATGGTATTTTTGTTGAACAGGAGATTCAGATTGTGCATTTCCCTGAATCAACTGTATATTAATATATATTAATATTGATGATTAATATAATGAGTCAATGCTCATTTTCTTTTAAAAAATAATCTCTTCCATGTGATTCATTAGTTCACTTTAATTAGCATAATAAATCCAAATTAATGGCATACATTTTGGTATGAATACCTAGTGACTTGATACACTAATTTCTCAGAACTTAAATAAAATCAGATAATTCTCTAGGTATAATTTTTTTCAATTTTTAAAGAACTTTTTACATAGATATATATTTTCAATAGGTAACTTCCACATTTTAATTTCTATCAAATTTATCCACTTTAAAATAATTAAATACTCTGTTTCCTACTGTCACTTCACTTACTAACAGTTTGTTTCTGGCATATCTAAGGTTTGAACATTTCAGATTTGCTGAGTGCTGTATGTATGTAGTAATATGACATCCTGAACTACCAGACTTTCACCAAAACCAGAAAAAAGCAAAGAGGAGAAAGATAATTTATTCTTTTTAGATTAAAAAGTAAAATGGCTAAATGCTTATGCAAAATTAATTTGAAAAATGTTATGATTTTTAATTATTTTGAATTTTTATAATTTAGAAACAATAATGCTTCAAAGGGGATTTTTTCCCTTCCATGTTTCCTTTCACTTAAAAAAATTAAATTGGAGAACAGAATCAAAACACTTACTCTCTTCCTTTTTCCTCATTGAAAATTAAAATGTAATGTTAAATGCTAAAAGAGAAATGAAAGGCAAGATAAGAATGAGAAGTGGAAGGTAAAAGTGGGATTCAAAAGGAATTTTTCAATCAATTTTCTAGAAGAAACGAAGGTAGAGGGATGGAAAGACCATTTAAAATAAACAATTTTACTCTGGTTGCTTTTTTTCAAAAATGCAGCTTTTTCTCTAAGATAAACAGCCATAAGAAACAGGGAATCAATAGAAAGAAAAGCCCTAAAAAGGGCTTTCTAAGGGATTCTTTTTTTTCTAAAAAGAAATCCTAAAAAGAAGTTACAGTATTGAAAATAAATATATATCTCTCTTTCAAAAACTTTTTTTTCTTTTACCATTTAAAGTAAAAATGGATTCAAGGTCGAAGTGTTGACTTTAGTGGGATTTATTTTAGTAAGATTTAGCTTTCTCACTAAGTTCATACAGCTACCCTCCTCCAATATCATTTATCTTTGCAGCTGATCCAGAGATATGTACCTAAAGGAATACATAGAACTGATTTACCATCGATTGGAGGAGTTAGAGGGAAAAAAACAACAGCGCCAAACAAAACAGGTTTATATGTCCCTTCATGTGCTTTTCTCCACATGAAATGTCCTAATCATGTGAAGAGAGGGATCAAATAAACAAATTCTGATATTTCAAAGCTTTTTTTTTGGTAAAGTTGTTTAAGAAAGACAAGCATGTGTTAGCAATATTTTTGTCTATAGTTTTATCCATAAAGAAAATTCACCCTTTATTTTATCCAAGCAATCAGCTGAATCCAAAGTTTTATGAGTGGGGGTTTTTTTTCTATTAGGTAAAGAAAATATTTTCGTGACTTTCTTTCTGGAAAATATCAACAAATTAAAACAACTACTGTTGCTTAGAATCCCAAATCTCATTTTTGCTAGCACTCTAGTCTCTGGTGGTTAAAGCAGTGTGTTGCAAGATAAGGGCCTATATTCATAGATTCACAGAATAATCTGAGTTGAAATGGATCCACAAGGATCATTGAGTTCAACCCTTAAGTAAATGTGTATGGGGACTGAACCCACAACTTTGGTGTTATTAGTACCATGCTCTATCCCGTCTGTGGGTCCTTCTCAGTGCCTTCCATAGGTGGGTAATTTTCTTAGTTCATCATGCATTTAGCTGCAGCAAGTATTGGTACACTGCTCAATCTGAATTTTTGTCTTAAGGAAACTCCTTAAGGAGTTACTTAAGGTTAAGTAAACAATTTACTTCCACCTTTGGAAGCTGGTCTGTGTTTTGAATGCTGGCTACTATTTTTGAGTTATCATTTCACAAACCAATGTATTTACCTCTCACATCTATCCTGGATATATGGCAGAAGTTATGTCCATAAGCTTCAGAAACATTTTCCATTACCTCTGAGAGCAAACATCAAGTTGTCCATAGGGTTTTCAGGGTAGGCTTCTGAAGTACAGCAGGGATTGAAAGCTTTTTCTTTCTCAAAGGTGAAACTTTTGCTTTTCATTTCCATCTGCACTAGCCCACACTCCTACAGCTTACAGCTTCAAGAAATGCTGGTGATAATTTGATCACACGATAAACAGATTCACTTCATTAAAATGGCAAAAACCCCTCTAGCTTTGGAGAAAAAGAAAAAAAAACCAAAAACAAACAAACAAACAAACAAACAAAAAAAAAACAAACAAAAAAAACCAAAAAAAAAAAAAAAAAAAAAACACCAAAAAAACCCAAAAAAAAACCCAAAAAAAAACCCCAAAAAAACAAAACACCAACAACAACCAACAAGGGCTGCAGGGAGGATTCAGCCAGGTTAAAGATACAGAATGTTAAAGCCGTACCAGGCAAGAGTAAATAATTCAGCTGAGAGCAGTAACAAGTATAGGAAAGAAGCAAAGATGACTCAAATAAGCTTATAAAAAGGTAAAATTTTCTCATTTCTTTTTTCTTTTTCTGTTACTGCTAGCCAGTACTTTGGCACAAATGTAAAGAGAAATCAAAACAAATTAAACTGAGCAGGCATTGTCAACTCATATTTAACTTTGGAGTCTGTTGTTTCTACAAGAGACTTAAGAGATTCTATGTTCTTTTTCCAAATATACAGGTTATTCTAGGAAAATATATTTCCTCTACATACATGTCACATTTTTTCTCAGTACAACTGACTGCCTGATTTGCTGATTATGACAGTACCTGTAATATGGCACTGTATAGATAAGACATTAAAATTGTTAATTTTTGTTGATGGTGTCAGTTTCAGTTGAAGGCAGTAAGACAGTAACAGCTATGTTCTCCTTAGCAGAGACAATGCCTCTGTCAGAGGATTAGTAACTATGACAGTTTTCAGAGGCTAACCACTACTGCTTGGATCTTCTATGAAAAGTTGCATCTTGTACCACCAGTGTGTTAGAAAGCTCCATGCTGATTGCCAGTTGCTAAAGTTTCTGTAAGGAAGTTTCAGTCCTATCTGAAGTGTAAGAGGGGAGATCTGGAGATGACTAAGGAAAAATAGATGTGAAATGGTTGAAGATGCAACTGGGGTATTTTATAAGTGGGAATTTAGCAGGGAATCTACAACTAAAAAAAGTGCATCAAATAATTGCAGAAGTCTTGACTAACAGACAAGACCTGAAAATTCAGCTCCTTATAGGGAAACTGTGAATACCTTTCTATGGTGGTGTGTGACAAAAACTGGACCTTGGTGTCAGGCAAAAGGAACTGATGGCTCTGATCTCCTTGTCAGGAAGCCTCACTGAAAATAAATAGTGATAGCCTCAATCAGCCCTAAAATGAATTATTTTAACCAACTATTCTACTTACCTCTATTGCCAAATTCATTTGACACATAGTTTGTTCAGGAAAGGTCACAGAGAAGATTGTGCCAGTGATGCATCCCGCTGCTTTCCCACTATGTCATAACGCCAAAAAAGGTCCTAGGTCCTGACTATGGGGATGCCAAAGGTCATTCTTTAGAAAAGCATGTTTGAGAATCACTGAATTGCTAGGGTTGGAAGAGACCTGTAGAGATCATCTATATATTTTATAAACTATTTCCCAAATCCCAAACTCAGGAGAAGAGAAGGAAATCTGTTGATCTAGGACAACAAAGAAAAAGTCTTCTATGACCCAGACAGAGTGAAAGAAATAGTTTTCAGATTCTACATGGGGATTTTTGCATGTGTGAAAAGCCCCGCTCCATTTAATTTGGCCCATTTTATCCATGTTATTTCAAAACTGCAAAATTCATTGGTATGGTCTCAAAATTGCATTACTGAGCAATTGCTTAGTTGAGCAAAAGATACATGCTGGAGCCAGTGTTAAACAGAAAGTGAACCCATCAAGATTATGAGATAGTTTGGGTGATGGCTATGGTCTTTCTGTTTGCCTAAGTAATTGTTTGCTCTTGTATATCTACTATGCATTTGCCAAACCTATTTTTAAAATATGAAATATTTGAATTTTTGAAGACACCATTCCACAACCCAATAAATTTAGCTGTCAAGATGTAAAAGACTAATTCTGAGTATTTTCACTTTCTTATGTACAGTTCTGCCTACATTCATTCTCAAGTCTAAATTATCTATCTTTTAATCTTGAAAATTTGCCTCAGAGTTTTGCTATTCTAGCATTGCAAGCTTTAAATGATACATGACTAACCTACATCAGGGACCAACTGGAAGTACTAAAGTTGGAACTACCGACTGTTTCTAAATATTGTATAATCTTGAGAGAATGAGAGGAAACACATTTTCTTTCAAAGGCCTTTGCAGAGAGAGCCCTCTTAGAATGTGTCAGATTACATCTCTGACATCCCTCTGGGTGAGCCTCAACGCTGTTTAACTTCCTTCCAGAACAGTATGTAGCTTGATGTAAATGTTTACTTTTTCTTTTTTTTTTTAATCAAATTATATGCAGTTTTTCTATAAATTTCGCTACAGTGTTTTTTCTAGTGTATTATATTTAATATATGTTGAGAGTGCTTTGGAAATGAAGTCTAGTCAACTGGAATGAATTGTTATTTCATATTTTATTTCTCTCAATCTGAAAATAATAGCCAAAAATTTATACATATATTCAATATGATCTTCTGCAAATAACCTTCCAGTCATCCTTTAGTCAGAACAATATCCAAAACAATTTTTATTTTTTGTTTTTGTTGTATTTTAAATTACTTTGGTCATTCACTTTGTGCTTGACTGCTTTGCCTTTTACTATTTGGCGTCATTACTGCCTACTCATAATCTGGCATTATGTCTCCAGACTTCACTGGTTGAATGGATTCTTTTTTTTTAGTACACATACTATGGTGTTATTATTTTTTCATCATTTTAGACCCTCAAATGGTTTGTTCTGTACATTCCCCCCCACCATATTGGAAAAGTAAACAAATTATCCTGTCATATGATCCTTATAAGAAGTCAGAAAAAGATAATCAGAAAGTAAAAGGATTAATTTATGCTAATTTCTGTTTTGCCTGAATGGATACAATCCGATTAAAATCTGAAAAAATAATAAAAATAGAAGGGTACCTGAAACATAGTACAGACACAGTGCTGTGTCACCCCCAGCTCTTTGGAGTCTCAGTGGTATGAGAAGGTTCAAATTTCTGATTTGACAGTGGCTAATAAATGAATACATTTCAGCTGGTCAGCTTGATCCAATTTGAGAAATTAGGGTCTGTCACAAAGTCCAATTTTGGGTTATCCAGAAGGAGCTGATTCAACTTCAGAGGATTTGAGGAGGTTCTGTCAACTGATTAGCAGCTGCCTCTGGTCATTGTTGGTTCAAATCTTGAAAGGTTCACCATTAAACTGCTCCTTGCTTAAAAGCAATTATATCCTTTCCGTGAGATATCTGTACTAATACTTTAGTTCAGCAAATTAAAGTTATTAAATGCATTTTTAAGTTCTCAAAATACTACTATTTCATTAATTCTTTCAAGTATTTCTGTCTTGTTCTAAATGCAGAGAATATTGTCTTATCACTCCACTGTGCCTGAACTGAACTTGTTTCTTCACAGATCTGTTGGTTTGAACCTATATTCCAGTATTTAGTTTAACTAGCGGAAACCTAATATGTTCCTATAAAATAAGATGTCCCAGTACCCTGTTAAAAATAGTAATTTATACTCTTGCCAGTAACTGATATTAAGGTTAACCACCTCCTCAGGAATTGCATTAAGCATGAGGATGATTGATATAACCAAACCCAATTTGAGTAAAGTAATTTAACATGCAGCAGATGATATTCACAGATGGGATTTCCCACTTGTGTCACTTTGGGGATGGAGCTAGTGTTATGAAAAAAATAAATCATACCATTTTTTACATACTTACTATAGGAACTCCCCTAAAGAACACTGAAACTGGCAAGATTTTTGTTTCAATACATTTAATCAATGCTTTTTGAGACAGAGGCAATCCTTCTGAAGAAATCAGAATTTAATCCAACTTAATTTATACCCTTTTTTTGGCATAGTAATTTGTCCAAACTACAGACGAGCATTGAAAACATATTGATTTAGTTGCCTACTTTGATTACTTTTTTCAATCAACCTGTTCACCGCTGTCACACACTAATGAGCAACTGTTCCACTTAAACTCTTAGCAGATCATCTCTAAACAAAACTAACAACTAAAATTACATAGTTCAGAGAAAACGTGTTCAAAACACAAACTCACATTTTATACTTGGTGTATAAGTTAATACACGGAAAAATATAAAACTCATTGACTTTCAGTGTTCTTCCTATGTTAAGAGTGTGAATGGAAATATGAACTGGGAATTTGTATCATGAAACCCAAAACATAAGGGTAATAAAAAATTACTGTTCTTTTTTAAATAAATACAATTGCTTATGTAGTAGCAACAGAAGATCAGGATCCCAGTGTTCACAGTAGTCAATAAATACAAGAGAAAATACGTAGTATATCCCCATTCCCCAGAAGCCAGAATGAGAGCATGCCTCATAATATCATAATTTTGAGTATTTACAGTTTTATCAACAACACTGTTTGTTTGGGTGGGGGGGGTGTTTGTTTTTAAAACCACATATGTAAGACAAGGACATTGAATATAACATCATAACATATCTTAACAAAAAGAAGCACATACATCCCTTCTTGCCTGACAACTGAAACCGACATATTCCCAAAAACTTGCAATCTAGGACTCATTCACACCGTAGGTTATGCATCCCCCAGACTTCCCATAAAAATGTTCTAGGGAACATGATTAAGATTTACCTTTAAGATAATCTACATTTTTTTTCAGCAACAGTTGGTTTGGTTTTCTTTTTTAAATCATTAACACACCCCAATTTACAATGACATTGTACCAAACAGCTGGAAACTACCTTACCATTACTGTCAGCCATCTATGGGCAGAAGCAGATCATTCATTAATTTTTGGCAACCACTCTTCTGTTCATATTCCAGATAAGGTTACACTACTGCACCTGATTTGACTTTAAAATCCTGCTGTAGGGTTGTATTTTCCTGCTATCTGAAGTAGACTGAAATACTGAGACTGCTTTACATTAAAAGTTATGCAATTGCTCTTTAAGCATCTGAAGAACTTTATTATAACACCCTATGAACTCTAGAGTTTGCTTTTCCACACCTTTCACAGCTTTGTACAGCAGAAGTCCTTGAATTTTTCAGTGATAGAATATATGGAGTTTGATTTGAAACTGAATTTCCCAGTTTTATGAAAAATGAAGTTTCATTGAAATCAATGAGACCTAATTGCAACTCAGAACAGCTCTTTGCTGGCACAGTGCCATTTGGAACAGGGAGTTACGACAGTAGATGGCCTGGTTTTTTAGCTATGCTCATCTTTGAGGGGAAGCAGTATGGGTGAATTGAGTGTCCCCAGCGTATGTAGTTCAGAACTTGAATGGAAATGGGGTGTGTTATGTTTTACTCACTTGGCTGTAAACTGCACCTGCTCAGGTACAAGTGCAGTTCTGCTCAGTACAGAAGGTAGGCTTTTGGGGAAGAAAAATTTGGGTTAGACCCAACTCAGCTCAATCCATGCACATATTTGAGCTCCTACCCTAGCTGTTATAACTAATTCCCTAGAACTCAAATCTCTCCCAGTCTGATTCTCATGTATAGAGCCAAGAGACTTCTTTTATACAATCATAAAATACAGTGCATCTGTCGCCCTGTTTTTGAAAACTTTTCTAAGCTTTCTGATTTGTCTTTCATATTGGAGTCAGAGTTCTTACTTTCTCACACTTTCTACTATAAACAATGGCCATGTTTTGCTGTCTTTCATTGTTTACATATTTTTAGGTAGGAGGAGAAAGTTGATCACCAGTTGGCTTGACCAATGTGGTTTGAGAGGTGGGATTCCATCCTCCAATCCACAGGCACTTTTGGAAATGTATAAAATTGAGTTTTGTAAATAAACTCATCCCTTTTCCTGCTTTGATCATGACCGTCTCCTCATGCAGTTCTTTCATGTCGAATTGCGACAATCATCCTTTTTTTCAATGACCAAAGCAGAAATCTATCAAGTTAAATTTTGATGGAGTGTGTAATTGGAAGGTAACATCTGTAAATATTAATTTTATCTCATTGAACATTACTGTGTTTCAGGTAAAAAATGGAGGAAAAATAAAAAATAAGTACATAAGAAAAAGGGATGAAAGTTATAATTAAACACAACAGAATGAGAATGAATTAGCAAATGCTCTCACTGTACTGTCTTCACAGAAAGAAGACATGTTCATTTGAGTGAGGAGTTTATTTTGCAGCCCAAATAATGCTAGGGATATTCAGTAACCTTTCTGCAATGGCGTTGAAACTGGCACCAGTAACAGACAGTACCGCACTGTGCCATTGCAGCTGGGTAGGAATCCAAGTGCTAGCTTTTTGAAAACCTAACAAAGATTCTTTTGGAGTCTTTACATTTCAGTGTAACTGAATTAAAGTACTGACACATTCCAGTTTATCTGTCATCCTTTCTGCCAATGCAGAAGCTTTAGCAGTAATGGTTATTGCATTTTCCCTGGGTAGTTGCTTAGAAAACATTAACATTTTCACTAAATTTGTGGTTTAATAACTACTGTATCAACCAAATATGTTATAATAAAAACTGCTTTAAGAAAAATCAAAATCCACAATGAAATTCTGTGTGTACTATACCTATTATGAACCAATAATATCAGAAAATTTCTCCTCTCCTTAGCTATATCCTAAAGAATTTATTATAAACAATTGAAAAATAGTTCTTATGATAATTTTTTCCCAAGGTAGAGGAAAAAATGAAAAAGACCATTTAATAAATAAATTTTGGAAAAGATACACATTAAGAACAAGATTGCAATACTTTTACTCCCTCTGAATAGTAACATTGATCATATTTAGTTTCACTGTAGTCAAAGGGATTGCCTACAAAAAGAAGGCAGTTTTTATATGAGGAAGAAAAACTAGATCTAGGAAAATAATATTATGTGATTGAAAAAATATACACAGATAAATATCATGGTGACATTTACTGTTTTCTACAAGCTGAATCATGAAAAGCTCCTTCTGTAGGCAACTAAGGAATATTGTGATCCAACAAGATATTTAGAGAAAAAAAATGTGTCATATACCCACCAAAGACAACACACACACTCTTTTTGTTGCATCACAAAAGGAGCAAGCAAGTATAACTATTGGGGGGCTGGAACCTAAAACATAGACACATGCTCTTAATATTTCAGTCAAAGCAATATCCACATTCTATCTCTTACACACCAACCTGTCTTCATTTTTAAAATGATGATGCCATCACTTATCAGCTCTCAAATATTATGTTCCCATTACTGCTATAGTCCCTTGTTCCACAAATTGGAGGCAAGATTTCGCTATTCAGTCAGAAGCCAAAATAATTTTCTATCAGAGGGCTGCACTTCTAAGGTTTGTAGCTTCACAAATATCACAACTCAGAGGGATCCAATCTTGTTTTCAAGCAATTTCAAATGCAATTACAATTCTACATAAATATTTAAAATTGATTCAGTCCAAACTGAACCGGTTCCAGCAAGGTCTCAGTTTATAAAAAATAGATAACTGTTGCAGAAATACCCAAATCCTATGCAAATTCTTTGTGTGGTTCAAATATAAAAGCAAGATCTTCCTTCCTGGAGATCTACAACTGATTTTTCAAATCAGGCTTTTCTACAGTTTGTCTTCGTCAGCAATTTGACCAAAGTTTTCTTTGGAGGACGCCTTTTCTAAATGACAGTTATGTACCTGGCCACTTATTCTGTCTGTTTTATTCTGGAATCTTTTCAGTTGTGCTTCCCTATACAACTAGAGAAAATCCTTACCATATTTTCATGAATTTGGTAGGGCTAGAATTTTCAATGAATCCATTCTTCAAGAAAATACATCTCTGATCTTGCTGTAAAACCAAGTAGAACAAGATACTTCATGAAAATGCAGAATCCATCCAATAAGACAGATGAGATACATGTAGCAAATAGTTTTGCCTACAACATCTTTCCAGTCTTGGTCTCCATCTAGCAAACTTCAGTGGGTTTTTTTGTTTGCAAAAAAACATACCTCATTAGAGATCTTCATCTCTAGGAAAATCTCTTGGTCACTGTCTTGAGTTTGACAATTCACGGCAAATTCATCTGTTCCTGCCTTAGGGGTCACCCCTATGTATTTTACTTTACTCCTCTCTGCCATAAGACTTTACAGTGAAAGTTTCTCACCCAAGCCTACCCTGAGCTGTCGAGTGGAATTTTGGCATGATGCTCCCTGGCACACTACCTTGAATTTACATTGGCACAATCTGCTCCACCTGGACAAGGCAAGCAAGCACACTGGCCTTTATGGAAACCCACAGAAATTTCTTGGACACAGCATGAAACACATAGTCTGGTTCTGGATTTTTTTTTCTTTTTTTTTTGAGAGGAGGGCAGTGTCAGATTGTCTTTAATTTTATTTTGCCTTCATCTCAATACCTAGGGTTTTTTCCCATTTTATATTTCCCCAGGCATTTTTCCTGTATCACTAATTTACTTTGTTTCAGCAGAATTTGCTTCCATTTTGTTAAAACCATTCCCATCAGTGACAATTTTGCTATTCCTTCTGTGAGCTAAAAGTCATAAACAAATCACAAAACATAAACTGTTTCCATGCAGAAAAGAAACTGATGAGTCACTTATTTGGTGTAATTTTCCTTTTTTCTTTTAAGGGTTCTACAGTCTAATCATCCCTAGAGTTCCAAAGTCAGAACTATCAGCATTTCACATAAAAGCTCACTTTCTTCAGCTTTTACTCAATGACAGATACAGTATCACAGAGGTTATGTCATGCTTTATTACTTCCTTCTTTTTGCTCTTAGGGATTTTCTCTTTCTGAAGGTGTAGTTCAGTGACAGATATGAGCCAGTGGTTGCTACAGGAAGTGGCTGTGGACACCAAGCCCTCCTCCTCATTTTCTGCCTGCATACCCAATTGTGCAGGTCACATTCCTCTACTACTATATTTCTGGCTCTTCCTGGAAATGCCCTTTTCGGCCTCTGATTTCAGCCTCTGAAAGACCTGAAAACTAAGCTTTTCTTTATCATGCTAATTTTCTGTTAATTTATCAAACAATACGAAAAGTGTTAGAGTGGATGCAGAGGATCCACCGGGAACAGGGATCACCGGGATGGGCATAGGAGGAACAAGAACCATCTCAGCACTTAGGTAGCAGATGGATATTGTATTAGCCATTTTGTTGATCAGTATCTACACATGCAGCATCTCACTAGAACAAGATTCACAATCTCTTCACCTGCTTTATTTACATTTCTGTCAGATAACCTCCCATTTGTGTCCATTTGGGGTACTGACATGCAGGTGTGTTTGAGCTGTGGACTTTGTTTTATTACTGGGAGATAATTATAAGGGATTCTAAAAGGCCCTTAAAATTAAAATTAGCCTTTTAAATGAAGAGTAAATTCTTCACTCACATGCCCTTCACTCACATGCCTCATTCAGTGCATATTAACCTATCCAAAATTTGCTGTGGTCCGACTGATGAGGTCAATAGTAGGCATATGCTACATATTTTTGTTGATAACAGCCCACCACCACCAAAAAAAAGGGGATTAAAATAATTAAAATAGTAACTCCTAAAAAGCATGGAAAG
Organism: Prinia subflava; assembly: GCF_021018805.1. NCBI lineage: Eukaryota > Metazoa > Chordata > Aves > Passeriformes > Cisticolidae > Prinia > Prinia subflava. The sequence goes on from NC_086249.1 coordinate 64,667,605, forward strand.
AAATACGCAATGCCAAAAAATGGATAACAGCACAGTCACAAAATGGTATTTGGTGGCAGTATAAAGGATGATTTGCAGAATTCTTTATTTGACCACAACATGAGATAATAGTGCCTCTGCCGCTTACTTCCACTGGGAATATTTTATCTCTGACCATGTTTTACAACCTATTCTGGGTTTGGATGTGGTCCCTTGTCTTTTATTCATTTTTGGACCATATTACTCCCTCCTTGCTGTTATTATTTTCTTTGAGTGCTATTGTTTTTCTTCTTCTGCCAGCTTTAGCTCTTGCTCAATGTTAAAATTTCACTGTTCATTTCTTTCTATTTAGCAATAAAATACAGCATTTAGTTACTGTATTTGTGCCAGGCATAGGTGGAGAAAGCAAGCTGTAGACTGCTTTTGTGTTCCCTGAACTAGTAACAAACTGAGGGTTCATCTGCATGCTTTTGAGCTGCCTGCTGTTATGCCATTATGTATAAAACACAAATAGAATTTTGGCACATTCATCCATTGCTTATAGTGTGTCTGGTTATTTTGGTGTTTTTACTGATTTACCTTGTCATGAACAGGGTAACAGTATAAAAATAAATAGATCTCAATAACCTGAAAGCCATCATTTTTGGGGGGTTTTGTTGTTGTTGTTTAACATTCTGTATTTTGTTTTCCTTCTTTTCTACTTATTTCAAGCAGAAAGAATAGCTGGACTTGCTATTAGCTCTCTTCTCATTTAATAGGTAATGTATTTCATTATATAAATTTAGCAACGGAGGCATCACGTTAGGACTACAGTTAAACATAGCAGGAATGCAAGTTCCCTATTCACAAAGTAAAACAGGCTATAACTTACAATTACTCCTACACTGGGAGATTTATGCTTCTCTTAAGTGGATATTCAAGCAGATTTGAACAACTGCACTCGTAACTGGGTACTTCCCTCAGAGTTAGCTCCATCAACCTGTATTTACCACTGTTAGAGATAAAATATCTCTTTGCCTGTTCCTTTGTTAATCAAAGTAAAAATCTTTTTTTACCATTATGTGTCCAGATCTTGTCACATTATGGTCTGTCTGTAAAGAAAAACTCATTCTTGACATATGGAAGATGAAGTCTGCTTCAAAATAATCATATCAGGTATTTTCTGTTCCATAGTAGGAGCAAAATATTCATCTTCTGTTAATTAGTTTCCATGATGTACTGAGTTTTAGCAATTACGAATTTGTTTGCATTCTTACAGATTGATTGATACTTACATATTTGGCAGAATAATTTGGCAGAATATTATCTAAGTAACATACACAGATCTCTGGAACACACTTCATGTAGAACTAACTTTTTTAAAGTTCCATCTGTGGATTTCAAAGTATTTCCTAAATATTAGTTAATTGTGTCTCTTTAAACCCCTGTGAAAAATTAATCCTGTTTTACAGCTGAGGCCCAGATCATTACAAAAAACTTGCAAAAACATATTCAAGTATTCTGACTATTAAAATAGGGGACTTAGAGTCATCAGCTTTTTTTCCCTCCAGCAAGCAAAAAAGCAGCAACTGATAGCAACTCAATCAAAAGCAACTGAACTATTCCGATACATTTTATTTACTGTCTCTGTCTTATGTCAGAATAATTTGTAAGTTATTATGTGGCTCTTACTATTGGAAACAGAATCCCTTGGCAAAATCTGTCTTAAAAAATATCAGAAGCTATGACATCCTCCATCACTCCTTCTAGGCAATCCTAATGACCTGTTGTATGTAATTACCCTTAAAAAGTAAGAGTGGATTATTAATCAACATCAGTAGACAGAAGCCCAAATAGCAAAACAGAGGAAGAGGTTGCTGTCTGACCCAATGGGTTTAGGGTTTATCCTTTAAAATAGAAATACACTGTCAGAATGTTTGACTGTTTTATCTTCCTTTTAAATGTGCAAAAGGACATTATTCTGAAAGTTTTAGTATTTTTTTTCTCCACAGGGAATTTAAGTAATATGATGAGACGAACACACTGGCTGTGTGAAACTTTGAACCACGCTAGTACAGACTGAGGACACAGGTGAATCTAAACTAAATTGACCTTGCTGATGAGAAAAGGTCATCCTTCCCTTACTCCAACTGTCTTCCTTGTGAGTACACAAGGAGTCAGGCACTGAGACAGCTCTGGAGCCAACACAAGCTCATTCTGAGTAGTGCAAGGTCTCTGCAAGATTAGCTCCCAATTTGGCAATGGTCTTGCAAACACTCATACCACTGAAAGCAAAGTGGTGGAAATTGTGGTGCGGACTGGGGAGGGCAGACGCCACTTCTAGAGGAACAAGGCATCTTTGTTCCATGAAATATTAGAGGAAAACATTTACAATTCAGTTTAATACTTGCACAAAGCAAACTTTGATTTAAGAATCCAGGGTACACATAGTTAGCATGATTCGGGTCATCCTGTACCCTATCTATTTTTTTGGGTAGGGATAACTATTCAAGCTCTGACTCAGCTGTGACCATTGTTGTCTTAGATCAGAGATTTCATAAAGGCTCTTGGCAAAAGTCAAAGGCAAGGCAGTCCCCTTACAGGCTCAGGGACAGGGTCAAGTGAACCTGTATGGAAGATGAAGAAGGAAGGACCCTTTCTGAGCTGGTATTGCAGAAAGCTGTCTAGGATATTTTAGAATTGCTTTTAATCCATGGTTTAAATCCATAGTACAGGTCATACCCCTAACAGCAGCCACCTTTTAAAGCATCTGCTCCTCAAAAGCCAAGTAGATTTTTGCTAATTCCTGTGATTTTATCCATATGCTGGTATTGTGCATAATGCTCCAACACCCATCCTACGTTATTCTTAAATGAATTGAGAATGTTCCATACTTTCTAGAAAATGGAAAAAAACCCTAAATAAGTATAGATACTACATGAGATCTTTAAAATATAAATAAGAAAATGTGCATTTCAAGAATTATACATTCCCTGTTTTGTCAGAGGTGACATATGAAGAACCAGTTCTTCAAAGGGAATCTACAGGATGAAACTATCAAAAAGGATTTTTTCAAGGGGATAAAAGATGTTTCTCAGTGTATAACTGTATGATAACTATTCTAGAACTAACTTAAACAATCAGACTTCTTAAAGAATAATTTATAGAAGTAATTTCTCCTCTGAACATGGAGTAAAAATTAAATTCTTTATTAATCAATTCATTTTCTTTCTAACCCTCTGCAACAAAGTATATCACTGTTATCTTCCTTGCTCTTTATCTCATTTACTATCCCTCTTTAAAACAAGTAATTGTTTTAAAAGTTGAGCAGATACTGCTGTTTTACGGCATTTTACATTCCAAGTTAGCACAGGTGGAAAAAAGTTTAAAAGATTCAAGACAGTACAGTATTATTTTCACATTACAGAAATTTACATATAGAAATATCTAAAAAATTTAGTTGTCTTAGTGCAACCCCCAGTTTATAATAGGTTAGCAACCATATATCATTTACCAGTACCATTCTAAGTAAAATAAGGTGATTTCATTTAATGTGGCAGACATTACAAGAACATTGCAGGCCAGATCTTTCTCAAATGGAACTGCTGTAACTCTGTTGCAGCATCATTACAGCAATTAAAAAAAAAAAAAGGCCAAAAGGCCTCAAATGTAGAGATCTTAGAGCTTTTTTTTTTTTTGAAGATCACATACCAAGTCAGGCCAGGGCTGTTCAGGGCAGATATAGAGTGTGATTCACTTTACCTAAATTTAGTGTCATTTAGTGTCTAAAACAAGTCAATAGAGAGAAGGAGATGCTTTCTGACCAAATCTCTCCTAAATGCTTAATTTAGGATGAAATTAATTACTTTTTGGATCTATCTGTTTTTTCACAGGAAAGGATGGAAGAAGTCTGTCTGAGGTGACAGTTCCAACAATGGATGACTACCTCTTAGAAATCTAGTTTAACCAGATTAATTCTAGCCATTACTGCTATGCAGTCACCTTGGATCTATAGTTACTTTTTAAATAATACATTTTTTTATACTTCGCAACTAACAGCTTTTGGCATAACTCCCTGATCTAAGCAATATACATGACAAAGATGTCGGTGGTAAAGACAGTTTGATGCTTTTGTTACACATCTCACTAATTCCAGAGACAAAGGTGACAAGGTCTCAGTACTGACAGGAGAAGCCCGAGACTGGTAAGTTATCCTACGGGGCTCATCTAGCAGCTGGAGATGACCTAAGTGCTCTACCTTAAATGAGCATCCTTTCCTCAGTGACAAGGGCAAGGTTTTATTAAGGAGTACAGCAATGCTTACTTCCTACCAACAGGAACAAGAGCTGGTTGACTGACTCCTAAAGGCAAATATGGTGTTCCTGATGCATTACAGTAATCATTTAAGGAGTTTAATAAATAAGTATTACATGAAGCATTTTCAGACTTCTGACCAAACACCAATACCTTCTGCAGAAGATGCAGCACTGCAACAATGTCACACTTGGTCTCTTTCTATAACACATACAGGATTTCACCACATAGCTCAGCTCCACTGTTGCCTGCATTTCAAGTACTTTGTGGCTGGACACTACAAGCAGGCTCCAAAAGTCTGAGTACACGACAGTAGTGTGATATTCTGAATTTGGGTGGCAATTTCTGAAACTGCCACCATTCAAACTGAGAATTTTGCATTCCAAGTAGCTAAGAGGCATCCTGGAGTTCTGTCTTTTTCCATTCTTCTTGCACTAATTTCTTTGCTTTTATAAGTAGTTTGTCCACAGAAAGATCTATAGACCTCCCTAGGCTATTTATGCTTTACAGCTCAGCCTCTCCCACTAGTCTTTCAACTTTCAGGGTTTTATCTCAAAGAAACCAGCCAGCAAACTCCTCTACTGCACTCTAACTCTCACATACCTGCAGCTTTTATCTGTTTGGTACAGTGAAATCAAGTAACATTTTTTCTACTGTCTTGCTTGCTTGAGTCATCTTAAAATCTGTAGTCAACAGTGAGCTCATCTTCATCTCAAAGGAAATGTCCACAGCTTCGCCACTATCAGTGTTCACCAAAGGCCAGATGTCTTGATCTGTGCCTTCCCCTTCCATATTTATTAGCATCAGGTACCGCTGCGTTTCTCCTAATCAGATCCAGAAGGCAAAAAATACCATTCAACACTTCCTTTTTAAGAGGGTAAATATATAGTGCTAAGAAATCTATCCCTAAACCCACAGAGTTATCCTGAGGTGAACTGTATGACTAACTTACAAACATATGCAGACATGTTGCCATAAAAGTGCCATGTCTACCCCCTCTCACTGCCCCCATTTTTTCTTATGGCCACACCTCACAGCTGAAAGTTTATCCTCAGCATACTCAGGATCATATCACCAGAAGACCTCGTCATTTAACTAAAGATAGGGGGAAAATATTTCTTTTGAGTAATTCCTCAGGAGTCCACCCTGGAAGTTCCAGTGGAAGATGCTATGAATAAATCTTCTGGGCTGTTTTACTGATCTGTCAGATTCTGCTGAAATGGAAGATTAAAGTCTTCCAATAAAGTATCAGTATTTATTTTTATAGAGAAAAAAGTCAAACTCATGTATAGAAACAAGGATATCTCAAGTGTGTTATATGGTTGAAATAGTGTCTCAATTCATATATTTTTCAGTAGGTGCACACAGTATTTTCTAAAAGGGTATATAAAAATATATGAGCTCCAGATGTGCATGAAACCCCTGAGTTTCTATGTAATGTTTTCAAGAAAATACTGTCTATCTTTTTATGATGATATACTACAACAGAAAAAGATTAGGCCAGGTTTAAAATGTATGAACAGGGAAAATACAAGGTTTTGACTGAGATGCCTGGAAAAATGTCTACTTTAACACTCTCCTTATATTAGCTGGTGTATGAAAGATACTACCTATCCTGACTGGTTAGTTCTTCCTATATTCTTTAATCATCACTTCTACAATAGCATCTCTACCTCCAATAAATTATACATAATTCTCCATATTAGTATTACTCATTGTTTTGGAAAATTATTTTTATACTGTATATTAATTAGTGATCAAATCAGAAAATGTAATGAGTCAATATGGAATTTCAAAGTCTTGATATGGAAAAGTAAAAGTCACATTTCCTATGGTAATTTATGTGAAAAATACTAATATATTTGGGAAACTCTTTTACAGCTTATGTTGATATAAAAGCCCATGTGACCATTGGTTATAGGCAAGTATTTATGCACTGAATGTACTATAACTGTTCAGTTTTCTTAAACTCATTTACTTCTTCCAATTTGATAGGATTTTCTTAATTATATATTATGTTACACTTAACAACCCTCAAAAAAATTCAAGTGAAAAGAGTGAGTAATTTCACTTTAAATATCTTCTGGAGACTGCCAAATTCAATGTGTAAAACTACTGCAAACAGATTGACAATATTTCTTGCAATATATTGCCATCTAGAGGAAAAAATGTATGCTGCTACAAAATAAATATGAGGGTTTAGCTGCTATTTATAGTTCCAGCATTTTAGTGTGGAAATCACACACTGTTTTTAAGGCAAACTGATATGTCATACTCACAAAATCAGCTGGATATAAACACATAAGCACAAAACATGCAGTAAGACATAAGTATGAAGTTGTTGAATGCTGTATGTGATCCAATCACACACACACACACATATGTATACATATATATGTACATATATACATATATATGTATGTGTATAAGCCAAACAAATATTATTGGAAATTTCAATTTGTTGCAACAAATAAAACAGTTTCTAAATAATTCACTTTTTTCACAAACCCCTAACTGAATTTCTAATTAAGGCTAAGTAGCACTCTTTCCAGATAGTGGCACCAAAAATAATAAATTTACTGATTAGATGAATAGAAATAATTGAGATGCACTGCAGGGTAGCCCTGTAGCTACATAGTTGATTGTACCTAGAAATAAATGGGATATATGAGTCTAATACAAATAACTGAGGGTATTAGGTCTGAGTTCTCTCATGTAATATATAATAAAAATATACTGTATATGTTACTGAAGCATTTTAGACATTGAATTCATTTGGACTGTCAAGGTCTCAAGACTAAATTAGGCATTAAATACTTTGTTGAATCAAGATCTCTATTTTCAACTGTCCTTCTTAAATATGACTACTCTAAGGATATTTTAAATATTAACTAATAAGAAAAAATATTTTGTTACACATACAATTCCTTTTTATTAACAGTTTCTAGCTATGTTTCAAATATTAAAATAGAAAAAAATACACTCAAATACACAAGTGAGAGAAATAGAAAATGGAGTTTAAAACCCTCTAACCCAGTAAGAGGTCAATCAGTGAACTAAACTCATATATAGCAAAATCCACAGCAGGTACTCCTTATCTCAGACACCTCAAGTGCAGTTAAATACAGACTGATCCGTATGTACAAAGCAGTGACCCTACTTTTTCCAAAATGTGGCAAAAATACGAATATTAACTACCTCAAAGAAGCGAGAATGTGAATTCCTTCTTTAGAAGAAAAAGAAAAATTCAGACACTGGCATTTGAGGTTCCACAAGGGGAAGTGCAAAGTCCTACACCTGAGAAGGAACAACTCTAGGCTAGAAGGAACAACCAAGGACAGGCTGGGGGCCACTAAATGGAAAAGACCTGAGTGTCCTGCTGGACACCAAATGGAACATGAGGCAGAGATGTGACACTGAGGCAAAGAGGGTTATCAGTGTGCAGGGATGCATTAAGGGTGGTGTTACCAGCAGGTCAGGGGAGGTGGTTCTCCTCCTCCACTCAGCACTGGTGAGGACACACCTGAAGCACTGCATCCAGTTCTGGGCTCCTCAATACAACAGACACATGGAGATGCTGGAGTGAGTCCAACAAACAGCCACAAAGGTGATAATGGGTTGGAGAATATTTCTTATTAGGAAAGGCTGAGAGAGCTGGGACTGTTTGGTGTGAAGTCTCAGGGGGTAACTCATCAGTGTGTACAAATACCTGAAGGAAGGGTGCAAAGTAAATAGAGTCAGGCTCTTTTCAGTCATTCCCAGTGACAAGACCAGAGGCAACGTGGGCAAACTGAAACACAGGAGTTTCCTTCAGAACATCAGAAAACACTTTTTCACTGTGAGGATGACCGAGGAATGGCACAGATTGCTCAGAGAGGCTGTGGAGTCTCCATCCTTAGATATTTTAAGCCCATCTGGACACATGCCTGATAAACCTGCCATAGGTGGCATCATTTGAACAAACAGGTTGGACCAGCTGGCATCCAAAGGTTCTGTCCAAACTTAGCCATTCTGTGACTCTGTGATATGAATACATATTGCTGGTATCTGGACACTTCAAGATGGGAAAAATATATATATTGACAACCAGTGCAGACAGTGGGGGGATCTCCATCCCCCACTTCTATTTTACTATTGTCTTTGTATGTCCCTCAGAGGAGATGGAAGTGCAGAATTCACTAATTTTCACTTCTGGCTACTTTCTGAGACATACACTATACTTATATACTCTGTATTTACCAAATTCTTTTTTCACTGAAGCAAAGCAATACAATCACATAACTTTATGTTTTGTCAGGAAATAAAGAAAATCATGCATTCACAGCAAGGAGCTTCATTGCAGGTAATTTTTCTCCTGAAAAACAAAACTGATGACTCCCTATAGACTGCTTCCTTGCATTTGAAACTGATTTGAAAATTAAATATCAGGCCACAAAGAAGTGTGGGTCTGGTTATTTTATCAGGAGACTAAGTGAATAATTTTTTAATTAAAACACTTAGACACTTTCAAAATAAAGGAAAACTTGCCTTTGTTGGCATGAGTGCTGCATTTGGAATTTGGATGGCCTCTGGAAATCAAATTGTTCCAGTTGTGTTTTGCATGCTTTTCTTAAAACTGTTATTTTTGTAAGATAATCAGTAGTAACTTAGGTAATAATATGACAATAATACTTGTAACAGAGACTTAAGTCTGTCAGCGTCCATTTGTATTATACATTAATGTTAGAAAAATAAAAATAATTAATATTAATACTTTAATTTTTTCTGTTTTCATATTTAAGTGAGAGTCCGGTAAAGCAAATCTCATGTTTAGTTATCTAAAAATATATAAAATATGACATTCAGTGGGAGTTTCACTAAAAAACCTTAAAGCTAATAATATAGCTAGTAAATAATATACTGCAAGAAAATGTCATAAAGAAAATGACAAATGAAACTGGAAAGCTAGTTTTTTAGACAATATGCAGAGACTTACTGGCTGGTGATTAATATGTACTTTCATACAAGTCAGGAGTCTATGAGACTAACAGGCACAGTTTCTCTGAAGTCAATTGTTCTAATTATCGAATTTTGTATGTATTTAGATATATTAGATATACCTTCTGTTACAGTTCTGTGGACACGAATGACCACAGCATCTACCTAAATTAGAAGACAAGAAAGTGAACTTTCTTAAATGCTTGATAATAGTTTGTTATCTTGCTTACATATGCTTTGTCATTGCTGGGAGCCAGCTTAAACATGCTGATAGATTTGAAAATACTAGAATTGCCAGATTTTTTTTTTTTACAGAATTTTGTCACCCTTTATAGAAATTAGGGTGATGTACAGTTAGTTCCTACTGCACCTACTATCAGTACACTGAGATTTGTTAAAAACAACATAGAATTTGTTTGGATTGCTTTAATTTGTACTAATGAACAGAAACATGAAAAAATAACTGGTTTACACTCTGATACTGAGTGAATTTAATATCATAGATTGGCTAGTCTTGGTAACATCCATTACTTTAATACTATTGTTTTTTCATTAAAAAACCCACAACCATTAAAAGCATCATTTTGCCAAGTTTAGATAATCATTGCTTACAAAGCATATTCTGACAGTCAAACCCAAGACTTTCAGAAGTTGCTTTTGGCTGTAGTGATGTGGCTGTTCAGTCCTGAAACAGAGTTGCTGTAACAGGATCTAATTAAAACAGATAAAGAATGAAATCTGAAAATCCGGGTCCTGTCTACAGGCAAGCAATCAAAAATATGGAAAAGATGAGGATAAGCACAAGGCTTGAAAAACTAGACACGTAGACAACGTGTACATTCCTGAAACCCAATCTGCATATAGGTTTATGTATCCTGTGACAGAAGCACATTGAAAGTGCAAGTTCAAACCTCATCTCTTAATCTGCATCACTTTACAAAGTCTCCAAAGGCACTTCTTACTTCCTCATCAGTTATTTGGGTGATTTGGAAAAAATAAGAGAGCTAGCCTGTTTTGTATGTATTTTTAAAAAGCAAACACATTATATTCCATATATTTCTTCTTCTGTCCTACCAAATCTAGAATAGGATGGAGGTAATATGTTTTATTTTAAGTTAATGCCAACTATTACAGTAATTAGTCATTTGATAATAAATAACTAGCTATAACAAAGAGTGCCAGTAAAAGAAGTGACAGCCAAGAACATCAAATATTTTCTCTAAGAAAAACTCTCTTTCCAAGAGTCCCAAATAACTCATGATGTGTTATTCCCTCATAGGTCTATATTTCACTACAAGCAATTTTCTCCTTGCAGCTGTCTCTGCACAATCTTCCTTAAAGTGCTTCATGGCAAACCTATATTTTATTCCTTGGTTTCTTTCCTGTATCATTTCTATACTGTGTGTGCCACCTTCCCTTTGCACTCTTCCTCTGGTACAATACTTGCTGTAAATTCTACCTGCACTGCTGCCATCACCACGCATCAGCAATTAAGGACTGTCTGCTTCAAACTTACTGGAATCAACTGACCATAGCAGCAATTTTTCCTAGTAGAAAACAAATTTCCTTCTCCTTTGAATTTGGAAAAAAAAAAATGCACCAGTTTAATCTGAAACCTTTTTTAGTTCAATTGAAGCCAGTGCAGAAGTATCTGCTCTAGTAAAGGCACACAGGAGAGATCCTGCCACTTCCTCTGATCCTGCAATCATGTTTAAAACAAACCCAAACCCCAAAGCCATGTTACTCACTGTAGGTAACACTGAAGCCCATTTTTCCAGCTACATTTGATTATTTTGCCACCTGCTGTCATTACAAGCATGAGTATGGATCTCTTCAGAAAAAAATCCTCTGAATTTCATACTCAGCATGAAAGGGTGAAAGAGCAGTATCTTCTAGAGAGACAAATTATTAAAAAATGTTGCTTTTTAAATTTTTTTTAATACTATACTATTTTAATTGCAGTATTTAAATGAACAAGGAAAAGTTGGTTTCAATACTAGAACTGAGCTTATCCTTATTGTTGCTTCCAAGTTAATTGGCATTTCTGTGCACCATGAGAACTGCAGGTGACCAAGATCATCTTGAGTGAAAGAAAACATAGGACTAAATTATCTCTCTTTAATTGTCACATATAAAAAATATCCAATTAAAGGAGAGCATATCAGAAATATCAGTTAACATTTTCAATTAAGTTTGAATACTTTATGGAAGTTCTTTACTCCTTAAAGAAAATTTAAATTGACAGTTTTAATAGTTAAATCTAATCATGTCTTCTTTGACTATTGCTAGAGTATCTGGCCAAATTTTCAAGGAAAAATCAGTAAATAGTATGGCAAAATAAATAATTAATATTTCTTTTAGTGTTAAGGAAGCCAAAATCACTGAAAAATACTACCTTGTAAATTTTATAGAAACAAAAGCCATCACAGATTGTTATCCAGTGCCCAGATTCCCTTTGCTGGGCAAGTGTTGGTGAGAACATTTCAGTGGTTTTTGTCCTTATTCTTTTTGGTCAATGCTGAAGTCAGGACATGCCAGAATGAGCTCCTTGTTTGCACACTGCAGGTGTGGAGAGACACACTCCTACATTATTGCAGTTCTATGTGTCTGTGTAATTTATACAAACCTGTAGAATGAAATAAAGTGTCCTGTTATCTGGAATTTAGTTTTTTTCAGGTAGATTCCAGATTGTCAGAATTCTGGAGTTTTAGGAATATTAATATTTTACACACTTGTACATACTGCATAGCATGCACAGCTTAAAAAGAACATACAATCTAAAGAACTTTGCAGGTACCCATAAGAGAATGAAGGATATTGTTTTTTCTTGTTTCATATGTTTCCTGCATATTCCTCAAGAAACTCTATGTTTTTTAGCCTACGAGAATGAACAAAACTAAAGTCAACTTTTAAATGTATCAAGAGTTAGAGTTTGGAGGTAGCCACCATCCTATAAGATTGTTGTTGCAGCAGTTACACATCCAAATAGAATTGGAAAGGTTCAGAGAAATTACAATCATCCGAATTTGTAAAAGAATATTCCCACTTCCTAAAATAATCTACTTTTCTAACATTTCTTTTTCATTCCTAAGAGCAGTAACACAAACTTTTACAAATTTTAATGAAAATCTAGGAGAGAAGAAGCAGAAGGAAAGTTGTTTCCAAAGTGAAACACTAGTGTGCATGGTTCCTGGGCATTCTTCCTTCCTGAGTCAAACTTAAAAGTCCTTTTACTCAGGCTCTTAAATCACTCCAGGCCTGCCTGAAAACTTAAGACTCTACTTTCAAAAATATCAAAGAGATAAAGATGCCAAATTCTCACTGTTATGTACCTGGTGTGTGTGTCTCTGCGTGTGTAGGATGTTCCAAATGGCAGGACACCCGTTATGAAACTACTCACCAAAGCATTACTACTTTTATCTTGAGCATGTTCAGATCAAGAGACAGAACCCACCCCCCTTTTTCTTCTGGTTTCCTGTTATTGTTGCTGCAGCTGTGTATTTCTTCTTACATTTCACTTTGTGCCTTCAATAACAAGCTAAGCTGTGACTCTTGCCTTAAAATTGTGTCAAAATTGTGAATGTTGGTTTTGAATTACTTTGCTACCTGAAGATTGTTGTCAAAGTGACCTTCTTCTTAGGAAAGGAGGTAAGAATATATCTGTTCTACCTACATCATGTTTAGATTCTTGAAGTTCAAGGCATCTATCTTGGGTTTGACAAATTAAATTTGAAGTGACTGATGAAAAAATAAGGTGATGATAAAATATTTGATCCTTCACAAAGTATTTAAAACATCTTTCCTCAAAGTTTTCAACCACAACAGGTTAAAGCTTCCTTGTCCTGAGGATTTTTTTAACCTTACTGTAGAACCACAGAAATGTGGGGAGGTTGCTAATATTCATAGGAGAATGCTCTCATTTCCACTGTATTTACTGACAATTTTTCTGGAAGCTAAAAAATGTTAGTTTTAAAGCAAACAAAGCATGCTTTTGTAATCTATTGCTTGCTACACAGTTTTTCAAGTAAGATGGTTACATTTGTTTCTAGACTGTTCTGTTCTAACATAATCTTGATAATTCCACATTCTTCAGTTTATAATACAGATGTCTAAAATGGTCAACAACTGAAAGATCAGTATTTTTTTCTTTCCTAGCATAAGTGGAAATACATGTCTCATATTTCACAGCTAAAGCATCCATCTGCAAGCACACATCCATGCACAAATACACACATAAATTATACAAATGAGAACATATTTAACATTTAAATTTTAATCATTTTAGGAAAATATTTCAGTGTTATACTTTCCATTGCCCTTTTTGGGGGGAAGGGAAGAGGGGATGTTGGTTGGTTTGGTTCAGTTCTTTGGGTTTGGTCTTGGTTTGTTTTGGTTTTTTTGCTTTAATGCCTTCTTTGAATATCATCATACATAGAGCTTTTTACTAATCTCAAACTAAGTAGAAGTAATTTGCTGTGGAATGCTGCGGAATAAAATACTCAAGCTTTATGACTGGTTGAAAATAATTTCAAAAGGAGATGAGTAGTATTTTTTAGGGGAAAAGAATTAGTATGTATTTCCAAAGTGATCATGAACATAGGATTTAGAAATGCAGCAACATTTGGAGTCTAAAGTAAAAAACACACCACCTCCTGTTTGGTTACAGCTAAGCACTCAAAATCATTTTTTTATCATGCTTTCAACAGCTATGATTTTGCTTCCCTTCCAGGTTATTCATCCAAGGGGAAAAATACAACCCTTTTTAAACTTGGTCTCCTACTTCAAATGCTACTTTCCTCTAAAGCAGACAAACCCATTGCAATCACAATCCCTGTTCTCTTTTTACATTAGCCTGAATCCACATTAACAAGCACGGTGTGGAAAGGAATAATTTTTTTGTAAGATTTATTATAATATTCTGAAATTCATATTCCATGAATGTCAACCTACAGTTCATGAGATGAGGCTGTTCTGTATACTACTTGTGCAGCTGATACTTTGTTAGGGGCATAACAGGTGTTTCCTATGGGTGGTATGGGAAAAGCTAACGGAGTTAAGAATACTGAGCCATGAGAGGATCTGGATAGGTTATTCTCTGGCAGGCAGCTGCCTCTGGATCATGTTCAAATTGTCCAGACTAGCTCTGAATTTTCACTTTTGCAGGTTAAGAAGGGCAGTCAGCTAAACCTAGCAACCTGATTGTTAGCACATAAATTAGAAGCCTGTATTCTGAATATAACTGGTAGTGAAAAACTAACACAACTGGTTCTTGAAAAGGCTTTGGTTTAAATTTATCACCTACTATAACAAAATACATGTGGTTTGCTAACATCAGAGGCTGGGATGACTAAGACATCTTTCTCCTTTCCTCACAAGCCATTTTTCCTAATTTTTTTCTTCCACCTGCTGTTACATGAAACATTCATCTGAGTTAAAAACATTAATCATAACTTTTTACTAGCCTATCAGTGAAAAAAGCTCTACAGCTTCCTCCTAAGGCATTTCTGTGGTCGTACAAAGAGTAATTTGGTGTCTTCATTCTCTCTGCGTACTGTAAGCCTCAGTGTCTTTGCAGAAGGATGGAGTCACCACACAGTGAGTTACCCAAAGAGGTCAGCAAGTGATGTTGGGAGAGAAGTGTGACCGAAATAGGTCCTGACCCCCAGGATTCACAGCACTTCTCTTTGTTCAGGAGGCAAAATCCCCTTCCCAGGGTGCAGTGTAGGAAAAGCAGGAGCACTGGTGAAGAACATGCTCATGGTTAGGGGACTTACCTGGGAAATGAGGTGCCTGAGATGCTGGCCAGTACACTTCAGGGGGGGATTTCAAGCAGTAACACTGTTTTCCTGGAAGGTGCCTTGAGAGCAAGTATGGCAAGGCTGCTGGGTCACCCCACAAGAAACAGGACCACAAACTCAAAAGAGAAAGCCAGAGAAGAGGCAGCTTTGTTCTCCTGTCTCGGTGGGAAAGCAGAAGCCCTGGGGTCTGCTCACTAGAACTGAAAGGTGCAAGTAGGCTGTGACTGGTAACAAAAACAGGGTAAATGGCAGCAATGGTAGGTGGCATAAGAAATGTGAGCCAGGGGGATCAGAGACCATAGAGCAGATTGTGGTGTTTATTACACAGCTCCAGGGGTTGGAGTGAGAGGGTGAGTTTTGGCTTCCCTGGGTTCCCAGGTGGTGATGGAGTATCACTTCCCACAGCAAATGGGTGATAAGAGAAGCTGTGCAGACAGTGAAAGCTTTCCCTTCCCCATCCTGAAGCATGAGAAAGACATATAAGCTCTTTCACACCACATCAGCAGCTTGCACGGAATTAAACAAAACAAGAAGAGCCTTAACGCCAGTTGTTCTCAAGCGTTTATTAAAAAAAGGGGGAACCATAACCCTAATCAGTAAGTACACACAAACTAGATTCTGACCAAAGTTATAAATCTTGTTTACTTTCTTGAAAACTACCCTTTCCCCTAAATTGCATACATAGATTTCTGGATTAAAAAGAGATTTAAATAACTGTATGTAGCAGGGCAAATCTGTGACTTCCCTATTACAGAGGAATAAGATATCATAAAACACCTCCTACTCGCCGGCTGGAAGGAGAAGAATACGTGAGGCAATTTTCCCCTTTCCCATGCATGTGGGCAGAGGGTGGGCTGGCAACGGGAAAAAATAGGAGAAAGACTGATTGATACACTACTGAAAAGGCAAAATAGACTAAACAGGACTGAAAAAAAACACTATTAGCCCAGAGGTAAAGACAGACCAGTCTGCCTAGTGAATAATAGCAAGAACAGAAGTGGTCCATTGCATATTTCTTATCAGACATTTATCAAAAGCTTTACTTAAAACTTGAGTTTCTTAAATAAAATAAAAATATTTCAATTTATCTAAGAATTATAACAATTAAAATTAGTTTAAAATTACTTGTTTGCCCAGCAACTCCAAAAAAGAAAAATTTGTAATAATTGAAGCTATATACCACAAGGACAAAATTACTACAACCCACTTCCTTAAAAATCATTTTGGTTTCCAAAATTAATGTTCATTTGAGTAGAGTACTATACTGTAACACCAACGTTAGGCAGGATTTGTGCTGACTGATTGATGCCATCTGTTCACGACTCGGATGTTACTTTCTCTAGCTTTCAAACAGGGAAAACAAAAAGCAAAACTAGCTCTTCCCAGTCTCAGTTAAGGCATTTAGTGAATTTAGTTGAATTTTCAACATTTACTGCACCGTTTCTTTGGGAAAAAAAAATAGCACTGGTACCATGTCGTTCAGTCACGGTTTAGCAAAAAGGACTCTGCAAGTTATCCGTGCTTTTAAAGAGAAGGAAGCATTGTAATTAGCAAGTGTTTTGCTAACAGCTAGAAATGCACATCCACTCTGTAGGCTTGTTGGAAAATAAACTCCTTTTTTCTCCCGACATCTGGTATCCATAAAAAAAAAAAAAAAAAAAAAAAAAGGGACCTAGCAACCAAACTTTACATATAGCATCTTAAAGAGGCAAAACACAATGGATCACTCCCTTCTTTAAGTAACGGGGAACCCTGTTCCTGAAACAAACGGAATGAGCAGACCTGGGTATATGGGAATGCCAGCCAATTCAGATATAAACCCGCTCTGTGTTACCAATCTGCTGCCAGCAGTGTGAACCTGGGGTTACTGACATTCACACTTCGCAGGCAAAATTCCCTCCCGGCAAAATCCCTTTGATTCCATCTGATTCCTCCGACTTCCTTGGAGCCCGTTCTCCCGCGGAAAGCCCGGCGCCCTCGCAGCGTGTCTCTCGAGGGATCGGGAGCCGCTCCTCCCCGCACCCGGGCCGGGCCGGGCGGTCCCGCCGGTGCCGCTCCGCGCCCCGGGGAGGAGCCGCCCGGGCTGCCGGCCTCTCCCGCTGCCGGGCTGCGCGGGCCCGGCCCGCGGCCGCTGGGGGGCAGCCGGGCGCTCGGCGGCGGCGGGAGGGGCCGCTCGGAGCCCGCTCCCGTCAGGGCTGCGGGGCGGGGGTGTCCCGCAGGAGGCGAGCGCAGGGGAGCTGTGCGGAGCGGGAACCGGGAGGCGATTCCCGGACCCCTTTCCTCGGCAAATGGCAGCCAGGGGAGGCCGAGAGCGATCTCAGCGCCTGCCGGTGCCGGCGCCGGTGCCGGCGCTGTGCCCGCTGCCCTCCCGCCCCGACTCCGCGCTGCTGTGCCAGGAACAAAGAGCCCCTTACCGGCACTCAGAGCTGTCCCGGCCGCTCCTGCGGCTGCAGAAGCGCCTTCTCCCGGCTGGGTCACGGCCAGAAAGCTCCCAGGAGTGGCGGGGCTGGCAGTGGCTTGCTGCGGGGAAGGACCAAGGTCTGCACCCACTGTGGCATCAGACTGCTCCCGGGCAATGGGCTGGCCCCAGGGAAGCACCAGGGGGAGGCCGTGGCGCGGGTGCCAGAGCATCCTGCAGGAAGGGTGGCCAAGAGACTGAGGAAAATTACAGTGCCCCTCTTCTGGACACTGGCAAGCTGGCAGATGACAGGGAGTGCTGGGGCCCCCAGGTACAGGAGAAGCTTGTCTGGTAATGGGTGTCTAAGATAGTCGGTGCCTAAAATATATCCTACAAGAAAGATGGGGTGGGGGAACTGAGCTTTGGTCGTCCTAGGAAGAAGAGGCTAATGAAGGGCTTAGTGGTTTCTTCTAACTACTTGAAGGGCCACTATGAAGGTGACAGATGATGTAGATGATGTAGAAAAAGCAGGAAAGTGTTGGGAGGTTCAGTCAGGAGGATTGTTGAAGACAAGGAGCTGTCATGACTGTCCTTGGGGAGCTTCAGACATCACTCCCGACCTGGGAGTGAGGTAACAATCCTCCTTCATGTAGGAATTTGGACTCTTATGACCTCCAGAAACCTTCCAACCATTATTTAGTGACTCCGTGACTCGTATGCTTGTCAACTTTGACATCGGTCTCTCTACACAAATTAAGAATATACAGAAAAGGACAAAAATGTAGTGTAACTTACTAATAAAATTTGTGTTTATGTTGTACAAAGGGGACAGTATGACACATGGTTTATTATTTTTGTACGTCCCAGCATCTGTAAGTGCCTTTATCGTTACGTAAATGAGATTAAAAATTCATTTGTTTCTATGATGGAAGAAAAATCCTTTGGGATAAACCTTACATCCTGGTTTAAACCACTTGGTTAACTATGATATCTTAATACAGGAATTTTCAGCTTGCAGATGTCCCTGTCCTGCAAATACTTATGAAATAAATTAGTGGGCCCCTTTTGAACCTTTGGCTCACTAGGTGTGGGTAGTTTGAAAGCACTTTGTATCTTGGTATTAAATAGACAAAAACTTTGCCTCAGACATCAGGTGCTGTTGTTAGAAGACAATAATTCTGTGAAGCAGGTGTTGTGTTTTGTTATGCCTCCTTGTTGCATTTAGATCTTTGGATAGATACTCGGAGTAATCAAATGATAAATCTGAATCTAAACAGTGATTTTTTTTTTCCCTCAGTACCTCCAAGGAGCAGCATTACCAATGAGAACTGTATCTATTAACTCCTGACTACAGAATCTAATTTATCAAGATACCATATAATCAAAATCGATTTAATTTGTGATAATACACTTGACTTTATTCAAGTGGCCTCCTCCAGAAGCAGGCATGAGTCTTAAACAACAAAAATTTTATCTGGCGAATTCCAGTGTAGTCCCAACATGTGTGGTTTTTCATGCTTTTCATTTTTGAAGCAAAATTGACTTATATTTTCCTCAGAAATTCTAACTTTAGTCAAAAGTAGAAATTTAAAGCATTACTGTTGGCTCCCTACAATGACAAATACTTAACTACAGTATTTAACAAGGAAGGAAAGACTAAGGGGCTGAAATCTCCTTACATTTTTTGCGAAGTGTTTTAAGTGATAGCTAAGAAATTAGGGTTTTTTGTAATCTTACTGATTTATAAGTAATCAGTACATTTCAATATAGCAAAAGAGCATCCCAGGTTTCCTGCTTTTTAGCCAAGAAAAAACATGCTGTTTTGTAGGATCCGGAAATGTGAGATTTGATCTGAAAAGTTATCATGGTGCAGGTTCATGGACTAAATGGTTCAGGAGTCATGGACTAAACATACGTGTATTAATACAATGTATTAATAAAAAATTCTTATAATTAAATCTTCAACTCTATATTTTTTTCTCATTCTTCAAACATCTCATTTACATAAGTGACCCAACATAGTTCATGATATTTTTTTCTTCAACCAAATACCTGCTGAATTTTGTTTTAGGGTTAATGTCTCTGTGTCAGTTGGGGAAATTAAAAATGAACTCATCTTGCACTGGATCTCATACTAAATAATATTTACCACTATGTTCTACATCATATCTGTGCTCTAGGCCCTCAGCTGACTTCTGTCAGAAGTGGTTAACTTCTTCCACAGAAAACCATGAATGTCAAGTTTTCCTTAAGAAGTAGATGGCATCTGCACAAGCCCCTTTTTCAAAATGTAAGTTAACTAAGCAAGAAACAAGTACTAACACCCTTCTAAGAGATGCAGAATGGCCTCAGGGAATTACTTCCCCATGGACATTCTCAATCTTCTCTAAAGGCAAAGTGGTAATGGAAAAAAAGAGGTATGTCTGAATGATATTTTTCTTCACCCTTATGACCTTAATATTGTTCTACAGCCTGTACTGAAGCACAAAAAAATGCATGAAGGTCTTCACATACTCACTGAATGGTTGAGGTTGGAAGGGACCACTGGAGGTCATTGAGTTCAACCTCCCAATTCAAGCAGGGTCTCCTTGAGAATTTTACGCAGGATTGCATTCAGACATCTTTTGAGTGTCTCTGGGGAAGGAGACTCCACAACATCTGTGAGCAGCCTGTTCTAGCACTCAGTCTACTGCACAGTAGAGAAGTTCTTCCTCATATTCAGGTGGAACTTCAGTGCATCAGTCTCTGCCCCTTGCCTCTTGTCCTATTGTTTGGCACCACCAAGCTAAACATGAAAAAGTGAGTGTAGGAAAATGTTACCATCTTTTACAAGATAAAGGCCAAATTTTAGGCTTTCCAACAAAAAATGGCTGAAAGTTCTCAAGTTTTTTTGGTGTCGTGATAATAACTAGTGATAATAGATAGAATAACTAGTACTGTTTATGCATTGTACAGATTTGTTTTATCAAGCCTCTGGTGTGGATACACATTTGCATGCATGCACAAGTAGATGACAAAGGTTTCTGCTAAGAGCTGTGTAGTGTTACACCTAAAAAATGTGAGAACTGCCAGTAGAGTGAACTGTCCCCAAAGCTGTTGGCTTTGTTGCAGAAGAAACTGGGCTTGTTTGTTTGGGGGTTTTTTTTGGTCCAGAAAAAAGACGATAAATGAGTTAATGCTTATATAGTGTGAATGATAAGGAGATGAGGGCTCAGAAGTAAACTGGGGAGGTATGACTTTTCATACATCTTTTGAAATCTAATTTAATTTGAGATTTATACCATCATCCAACCCCAAATTTAAATAATATTTAATGGCTTATATGGATTTGGTTTTTTTCAGCTTTTCAAAATGGTAAGGAAATATGAATGATGAATTCTACACATAATTTTTATAATGGAATTATAATGGAGTTGGGCAATTCTGGAATTAGTCAGATTTGTGCTTTTAAATGACATTTGGACAGAGAACGCTTTACCAGTTACACCAAATGGTAATTATTGCTATTAATAATGTTGGATTCTACATTTTTTTCTATGAGGGTGCATTTTTGAGCAAAAACAATAAACTGAGGGGTTTTATTTTAGCAATGCTTCAGTGGTTACTTAATAATTCCAATATCCAATCATACATTAAACTTTGAACAGCTTCATGATAATCAAAGTGTTATTCTTCATATTTCAGAATGTGCCAAAGGCCTTATATTTAAAGCTTAAGAAATTAGTTTAAAAATACCTTAGTAAACCTTGTTGGTTTACTACAAGACAATATAAATAATAATATATATACAATATACTTATACAAATGGAAGAAATTAACTTTAATACAAGTATCATGTTAGATCTCTTCAGAATATAAAAAGAATAGAAATAATTTTTAAATGGTAGCAATAATTTTAAAGACTATATTGACTTTTAAGGCATGAAAATGGTGTTTATGAAAATTAACCAAACAGCCCTTATTCATTATGTGGATAAATGGTAATTAAGAAAGGAATTTTAGAAAAAAATACATATTTGGACAACTATTTCAGCTAAATTTAAAACTGCATTGGTAACTGTGTAAATAAAATGGAGTTAATACTCCCTCTTCATCCCAGCTCCATAGAGAACGTGATTACACTCCATATATTCCAATGCATTGCTTTGAAAACAGCTGGAAATTGTACCAGCTGGCACTGCTTTTTACTTTAAAACCGGAAGACAAACTATTCTTTCTATGAATAGGTTATATTACATGTGAGATAAATAGCTACATTAACAAATTCAGCTTTCATTTGAAACTTTCCTAAAGGTGTCAGTTTTTTTACACTTAAGACTTTCAGGTATACAAAAGTGAAGAACCTTCATTCCATAGTGATTTTTAGGGTAAAATTCCTCTCAGCAGATTGTAGACATCAGTCATGTAAACAGTTGCACCTGAAACAGTCATCATAGGCTCTCCTTGGAGAGAACTTTTGGGATACAATTCATCTGACCAGCTTAAGGTTTCTTTAGTCATTTGTGGTAAATTACATCAAAGAATCACCTGCTCCTTTCCACAGACTACAAGAGAAAGGATTGGGACATATTCTATCCTTTGCCACCCAGCTGTCCTTTAGAGATTTGCCTTGTATTTAAATATAATCAGCAGAGTAGATTCTGCCTGCATTCCTAAAAACTAGATTTATTGGATTATATATTTTGACATGTAACTGTTTCAACATAATTTGATTTCTTGGAGCCTGAATAACCATGAAAATACATAATCAGTTTTATCTACAGTACCTTGGATTACTGAGTATTAGCCTTTCTTTCTCTGCTTAGCTTGTTTGGGTTTTTCTTTCCCTGATTTTCAGTAGTTTTTTAGAATATTTACAGATACTGTAAAGTTGTTTCTATGGGTGTCTCAAACTGAAATCTTCATCAGAACAAATATACACATAAATCCCAAAATTTATACAAATATTGCTGAACAGGAAGATCCATGTATGTAACTAGAACTGTGCTGTATGAACAAGAATTTGAGAGTGTTGTACTAAATACTGAGTTTGGGAAGGACATAGTATAACACGAGCATGTTCCAAAGCTGCATTTACCTGGGGCTCTTCTGCATGGAAGATGTTACCACTACCTCAAAAACCATACATAAAATCCCAGTACAGCACTCATAGTCTGTAATTTTAAGATCTATCTCATCTGTATCACTGACAGATATATCAGTTTACAGAATTTTACCTCATAACTTTACCTTGTTGGCAAAGCTAAAAAATATGATCAAAACTATTTCAGACTGGTAAAGTAAAAACGAGTTATATATATTTATAAGAGCTGATGTGAGCAGTCAGCATCAACTTGTACATATCAGAGAAATACAATTCCTTGTAGAAGCCTGAAAAATTAAAAAGAAAAAAAAGAGTGAAAATTTAAAATGTAACAGAAGATTTTATTTTGTGTAAATGTGAAGTTGTATTACGGCATTTATATCACCAAAACCTAAAAACCTCAAAACCCCCAGTAAAGCACGCATTGCCTTAACAACTGAAAAAAGCAGTGGTTAATGTAATCTGACTTTCTAATGCAACTAATTTTAAACAGATTGTTTATACATACTTCCATGTTTTTACAGCAATGTGGAGGAAAGAGGGACTTCTTCAATGAAGTAAATCTAACTTTACAAATTAAACATTCATCCCTGATGGATGAGGAAAACTCTCAGGGGGAATTGGACTAAATTATCATTATAGGTCCCTTCCAATTGAACTATATTCTATTCTCACATTATTCCCCTTTCTACTGTCTCCTCACAATTGTTTCCGTTATCTGAGGTTCTAAATGCATTGTCCTGGTCTGTTCTTTTATCCATTTTATATCAGAATTATTTCAACAAAATCTCAAGTCCAGGCTTCCAGGCATATATAAGCCTTCATCTTCTGAAGGATTTTCTCTGGTCCTTCAAATTTTTAGGAGACTTGCCAATCATGTTCAGCTGTCCCCTAAAATCAGAATGAGAAGCTGTTTCAGTCTTTGTTGTACAATACATACATTCTGTTAATATCTTCCCTAGGGGGAAAATCCTGCAATATTGGGTGATTATAGACTGAAATCTATTCTAGAGCTAGTTATAGCAGATGTAGAGCAATGCATCAGATGTCAATTTGAAACAATTATTATTACATAATTAATATTTTCATAAACAAATATATGTCTCTTCTCCAGCTGAACCTTTAATTTTCCACCATGGCAGCTCTAAAAATTTCAGTAGCACTCTCATCTTCAAGTGACATCTTTATCAAAATATTGCTTAGAGAAACTTTCAAAAAAACTATTATTTAACTTACTAGCTTTTCTATTTTTAGAAAATAAAATTATAGAACTGACAAAAGTATGTGCAGTAACTGTTGCTATGTCTGTTTGGAAAAGTCATTTCATTTTGTCTGACTTTGCACTTACTTCGCTTACCCTAAAATTTCTGTCTGTCTTAAACAAATGGTTCTCCAGAAATCAAAAACTGTGTGGCTCAGTTTTACTTCACTTCAAACTCCTTGAAATTTGCACAGTGGTATTAGTGAATAGTTTTGGCTGAGGAATTGACAGCCTAATATCATATTTATCTGTGAAGGATGCTTGAACTCATTAGAGAAAATATTGTGTATAGTACATTACAGACAAAACTTTGCCAACTGAAACTGGATTTTGGTTGAATTATTTGTTAGCTGTTCCTTTGCTATGAGTAAAAGAATGATCTCAGATATTATAAAATAGATTGAAAAATCCATTGAGTTCTTACATAAATGTTGAGAAAGATAAAATCATGTCTTGTGAGTTAGAATCTTACCCTTCAAATAGCACTGACAGGGGCAGCTCCTCTGAACCAGATTCTTTAGAAATCCATGATGAGCTAAACCTCTTGATTCTTGGTTTCCAGATGAAACTGGGAAACTGCACTACAGAAAAAAATGTGTTAAAAACATAGATCCACTCTCTAGCATGTCTGTTCTTCTGTGTGTTTCATTACTTTTTCCTAAAGTACAGAAATTGATGAATGCAGCCATTGTGAATACTTAAAATATTCTAGGTATTATGTGGCATACAATAGCTAAGGCTAGTGATATGTTGTATGCCATTAACCAAAGTGATTAATTATTCTGAATATCTTAACATACCTTTCTATAATGCGATGTATTTATTATGTAGGGTTTTTCCTTAATACCACTACTTAACAGAGGATGTGTTTTTTAATATGTTTTAAATGGGGCTTTCTACATAACTGCACTTCTGTTCCTTTTTTGGAGGTTGGTTTTGGTTTTATATTGGAAAAAATGACTCTACATTAAAGGTTGCTGTTTCCCTCTATTTTCTTCTAGCAAGCCTTTGGAGGAAGGAGATGGAGAAAAAAACAGGCTTGGAAGGAAGCCCAAAATATACACGGGGGAAGTGAACAGTATTGATATTTTTCTTTCTTTTAACTCTACTTCCCAACTCCTAGTATGGACAACTTCTATTATATGACAGATACAAATTCTTTATTAACTTAAGATAATAAAGGAACAAGAATTTCAAAAATGCTATTCCCTCAGTTATGCCTATAACCCTGCTGTTATGTCTGTAGTATTAATAAACAGGGTGAGGGCTACATACTCAAGTGCCACCAGCAAATGTTCTCCTGTAAAATGTGATTTGCTAGCACACAAGCTTCTCTGCTTTTGGTCCTCCAAGAAGTTTTGTCGGACAATGTTTAGATGCTGTCGAGGAAATACCACTGGACAGAGACTTTTCTCTGCTGGGCACTTACAAGAGGCCATCTCCTGTGGGAATCAGAAATTACTTTATCGTTGTGGGTGTGTTTGCTGCTGCCATCAGGACCAGTAGACCAGCCCATATCCATGTCATTTATTCATGTAGCTGTAGCCTCAAGCTTTGCCCTAGAAGATTGGCAGCCAGATGATAACCAAATAAAAGTTCATTGCTTTAATGGGAGTGCCATTGGTTTAATGGGCCTATGACCTGTTTGTTATTCTGCTAAAGTTTGCAGAAAAGCCTGAAGGAGAAAACAAGATTGTCCTAGCAAAGTAGGATAAACTGCTCAGTGAAATAATTGGAAAAAAGAATTAAGAAGTTAGAAAAGGTGTAAAAAAAGTCAGAGGGAAATTTAGAATATGCCTTTAAACATCTCCCTAAAGTCTGCTCATGCTTAATCATAAGGATTTCCCAGTATATATGTTAGCCATAGAGACTGAGGAAACAATTCAGCTACAGCCCATCCCTGAGTACTGCCTTTTGGAATCAGTTCCAAGCTTTCCCAGGGACAGGAAAACACTACCATTTCTCCCAAGCCTCCACAGTGCTGCAGCCTTGAGCAATTTTATTTCTGTCTGGTACAAATACATCCTCTCTTTCTTCTTTTTTTTTTTTCTTTGTCTTCTGCTGCTGTTCTCAGTCTGACATATCTGCTGTTCAGAGAAAATCCATCAAGTAGACCTCATTGTTCTTTCAGGTAGCTTGTTTGATTCCTAGTGTATTATTTATTTGCATTTTTCTTCTACCTCAAATGATCTTCTAGTTAACAAACTGCTTGCAAAACTCATATAATGTTTTATGGATATTCTTAAAGAAGCATTTTTATATATGTATGTGCATATACACACATCCCCCACAAAAATTGACATTCTTAAACCTCTGTTTAAGTCTTCACATCTTCTGTTTAAATCTTCTAAATTTTATGACGATGGTGTGCCAAGCAAGGGGTCTTACTGAATACATCACAGTTTCTTCTATACTCATCCAAAGAGCTATAATTGCTGTCATCCAACTAGAAAACAGCTGGATCAAACACCTGGATCAACTAGTTGGAAAATGTTCCTCGGTTCCTCAATTTAGGTAAGTTCTTAATAATACAAATTATATTAACAGTATAGGTGAAAAATTGGACATGTTAGAATCAGACATGTTTTGCCTTCTCCTGCATATCTTTTGTAATTTTTTGTAATTTTCTGCTATTGTGGTAACAGATCATACATATTACAGTATACACATTAATTTTAATACTAAATAATAAATTTAACTCTAATGTTGTTAAGGTTCTTCAACAAGCACAAGAACTAACAAAATCTAAAAAAAGAAATCGGCTCATCTTTATTAGACACCTAAATGCCTTGAGTTTGTTGAAGCTATCTTTCTAAAGCAAGTGGTTAAATTTCCTGGATATTCAGTAGTTGGATTTTGTTTCTCAAGAGGGTGATTTTGTCTCATTAAGTTTAACAAGCAAAGTTAAGCTAACTGGATTTCCTTATGGTACCTTCAGAAAAGCCTAGTCTTCATCATTGACTCTAAGGAACTAGGGTATTGTGAGAACACTTCAGTAACTTCCAGGATGGAATTAATCATACCTGATTTAAACTGTTTAAAATCAGAGTGTTTAGTCTAACCTGTTTGCATATATTTTCAGCTGTCATCAACAGCAAAGGTCTTTTCTAGTACAATTCATTCTCTAGAGATGTTTGTCAGTTCCACTGACCATGGATACCCTATTGTGAAATAAAAAATTATCAGAGAATGAGTTCAAATACTGGATAAATACTTAAAATACTTATTTCTTTGCTGTCTGAAAGTGCCTGAAAGATTTACAACCTATTTTCTCCGAGCCAAAGCCACGGTATAAGATGTGGATACAACTGTAGACATTACAATTGTTCAGTGAGCACCAGAAGCAATAAAAATTTGAAGCTGAACTCTGTCCATCTTTATCAGATACCTTATACCTAGGTGTTGTGTGTTTGTAGAAACAGACCTTCTCAAAAAAGTACCTAAGTTTCCTGGAGAGTGAGCAGTGCTATTAGTCAGAGTTAGTCCTTAGCCATGTTTCACTCAGCACTACAGGCATAGCCAATACGACTAGCCTGGGTAAATAATTCTCAGATGGCCAGTGTTGGTGAGGTAACTCTTACCTAAGCTGGAGGTGGGAACAAGATATCCAGGTCAGGTAAATTAAATTCTTGTGCTGACAAGTTCATTCATAGGCAGTGAATTGCTAGCCCTACCAAAGCTGCTTATTTGGTTTGATTTGTTTTTACAGCTCTTTCCCCTCTGCACTCCCTGGCCTTTATGATGGGCTGAATTCATGCTGAAGACTTTCTTTTATGTATATTAATAGGGTCTTGTCTCCCCAAGTACCAATTTTCATGAAAACTCCAAGAGCTTACATGTCTTTGGTACTCCCAGCTGCCTGTCAGAAGTAACTGATCAAGCAGAAAGTGACTGAAATTAAGCTAGTAGCGTATACATACCATACCCACACAACTAGTGTTGCCACAGGAGTCTTGCTTCCTTAGGGGATTATCTGAAGATATTTTACCAATGATCAATAAATTATGATCTTGTCCCTGGTTTTGGGACAAGAATTTGAGATATTTGTTAAAAAATAAGTGGTCTTTCTGTATGTCTTCAGATTTTATGAGAATGCATGCACAGTTGGCCTGATAATAATTTATCATTGCGTGTCATCCTAGCTTACTTATTCCAATATTTTAATAAATCAGATTTATTAGGAAATAATTTAATAAGAAAAAATATTGGAATAATAACACATATTAAGCATACAGAAAGGCATCAGACATCATGTAATAAATTTTTCCAAAAATTAACATAATCCACCTCCATCCTTAGAGTCACAGGACTGGTCATTCTGAAAGTTTTCTACATATATTCTCTTTGGCTGACTGTTTGCAAACGAATACAAGGAAGAGCCCAACAGGGTGATAATAGACTGAAATAGCAGTATATTTTTCCCAAGAGTTGGAGCAAAATGAAAGCTTCATAAGTATAGTTGTTTCATGTAGTGAAAAAGACACAAAAGCTCTGAAATGTGCTTTTCTCCTAGCTTATCATGCTAGGAGGTTACTGACTCTCTTTGAGACCTTTCAACTTCAGCTAGTGTCATTTGTACCATTTCATAAGACCAAAGGCCAAAAATGTTGTAACCAGCTGGAAGGAGCAATACCCTAACATAAACAGAATGGAAAATAATTTTTTTTGTTTCCACTCTTTCCTATAAAATTTCTGTCTAAACCAGTTCATTTTAAATTCTCTTGCCTTCAATTTTATGGTTTCTTTTATGCTGTCATTTAAGTCTTGAAGAAAATAATATATATGACTAAAATATTTCTGTAAAACAGCCTTTTATTCCTTTTGGCAGAAATCCATGTTATAATCAAATTCAAAATAAGATGCACAGCAATTTTAAACTTGGTTTTTAAACTGGACAGCTGGGAAATTTTCTGTTTGGACTGTATTATCTGTCTAATTGAACTGCTTTCTGAGCAATGCAGATTGTGATGAAAGGTGCCCTCTAGCAAGATGGCATTTCTAATTGACTCATCTGAACTGTAACATTGCTGCCTTTCATTTGATTGAGTCATGGTGAGTACATCATGATGCCTGTGATCTTTACAGAAGGTAGATCACCTCCCTAAATTTAGGATGTTATGAATTATGGGCTACAAAGCTGTTGTTTCCATACAAACAATCGACTGAATTTCTTCCTGACATGGTCTGCTACTACAAAGACATTAGAGATGCTATTTTAAGTCATATGTGCAAGCTGCCTGGAGACTATAATCAGGTTGACTAATCAGGTGGCATGGCAAATTTGGCCTGTCATATGGTACATTGAATGCACTGTCTTTGTATCCAACTCTAATAATTTTTACTTACTAAGAAAATAAAATCTCCTTTCTCTTTGCTTCTGTTTAAACTCAACTCATCCAGAAAAGTGAGTATACAGTTGCACTAAACTAATCAGTTATGTGTAAGCATCAGATATAGGGTAAAACCTCGGGGTTTTATCCTATGTAATAACTAGGGGTTCTTATGAGAATTATTATATTGCATCTGCTCTTGTTTCAGAGCCTTGATTAAAGACAGAATGAAGTCTGTGTTGCTAATAGTTTGTCAGTTTGTGGCTCATTTGCTAGTTCTTCCTTTCCAAAATATTGCTTGCATATTTTGTAGTCCATGATTATGCAGAAACAAAACCACAGATGTTTGTATTACTGAGGTTTCCCTCTTCTAACTGCATACTCTCTTAAGCACGTCCCATGAAAGATCTATGTCTTGCCCATTCATTTCATAATCACATCAGAGATCCTCTAGAAGCAGCATTATATTGGGTTGTGGGTTTTTTGGGTTTTTTTGTTTTTGTTTTTGTTTTTGTTTTTTTTTGTGATTCTCCTCAATCTCTTTGCCTTCCATTCTTCATTTCTTTATTTCCTGGATGTCTCCTATCTCATTGGCATGCCTGAATTCTGGCAACATTGTCAAGACAACCACCCGCTTCTGTTGTTGTGCTTCAGATTCATTAAACAATCTCTGGAGTGATTATCCAGTGGCCAAACCTTGGCTGGATGTTCTTCACAAGGTCAAACTAGTCCCCAGTGGCACAGTCTTACCAATGGTAGAAACTTTGGAACAAAAAAATATTTGTTGTCTTTCTCCAAAAATACAATACAAAGACACATGAAATTTGGTTTGCCTTCCATCTAATCAAAATATTTCTGTAGAGAAATGGGGTTGGGAAGGATAACCAACAGGAGGATCGGATTAAGAGGTCTGACTGTAGCTGGCCTATACTTTTCATAGAGGCTTCTTACTGTAGAAAAATAGAAATGTGAGGATGGTGAATGCCAGTTGTCCTTAGACATTCTTTTGAAAGAATGGAGTCATTCTTTTGAAAGACCATGCATCATTGCCCATAAAGGGAACTAGCTTATCATTCTAATGCATATGCAATGTTAAAAGGATGTTCTGCTTCAAGATCCAGTGGACGAAAGGCTAGCTATTCGAGACAACTTCTACAAACCTTGGGGAAAAAAAAAAAAAGTAACCGGAAGGGATTTCAAGTTACAATGAAAATACAAAGGAAGCTTGTTTTATCAAATATCAGAATTCATGTATCTCTTACTGAGTTAGGAAAGCTTATTCCATCATTTACAGAAACTGGCTAAAGTGAGAACAATGATAGAGCGACTGCTATGCTGACAAGAGGTTGTTGCATTATTCAAGGAGCTTAAGATAATACTGAGCATGTTTAATCACACTTTTCTCATAATTTTTTGTTTGCTAAAGACATATATGTATACTCTTAAATATTGGCATAAATACTGTTGCTCTGTATAAATATTGCTGTTCTTTCTATTAAGGCACTGCTGTTCTCTTCTGTTTCAAAATAATCTTAAAATACATTTTGCTTTCCCTAGCCACAAGAGCATAGCTGAAAGCAAGAATTGAAAGAAAGTAGAGTGAAAGTGAGTGAAAAGACAAACTTGTTGGTATCACAGCTACCCTCATCTGATATTAAGATTGAGGGTTGGTAACAAGTGAAATACAAGTGAAATATTTCATAATACAGTCCATGATAATGATAAAGAAAACATCTTTTTATGAAAGTCAGGTTCCAAACCACTGTAATTTTTTTCAGAACAATTACTATCAAGTTATGTCTAATCACATTTTCACAAACATTCAAGTTACAAAGCTATGCATTTCCCAATCATTCAAGTTACAAAGCTATGCATTTCCTTGCTTTAAGTGAGCTCCTTTGCTCACATCAAAGTTCTCCACAACTGATCATAAAATGAACAATGGTGTGGCACCAGAAGGTCGTTATTTCCGCCTCTGTTCTGTTTCTAGAAACATACCTTTGAACCTCTTTATCTTCTTTCTAGAGAAACATCCTTTCTGAGTAGTCCCAGACTGAAACTTTACAGTTTCAGGTATACTTTGATAAAATTCAATATTCTTCTTTGAACTTTTAAAGTTACACCATTTTCTCACTTTAGTTTGAAGCTCTTCAAAGTTCTGTTTTCAGACAATAAATACACCAGCACAGCAGTAATAACCCTTTTGTTTCAAACTAATAATCCTGTTGTTCCAAACTCCAGAGACATAAAACTTGAAGAAATATTGAGGGAGATGGGAAGATAGACACGAAGGAGCTTGGGAGTTGGATCATGTTTAGACAGAGTTTAGCTCAAGAACAGTGTGTATGTGTGAAAGTATAGGAGACTGTGAAGACACAGAAGACTTGCTCAACAGGTGTCCGGGAGGAGTTTGATGATCCATCAGTTATTGTGAATGTCACATGCAATGTTAACCTTTGGGGTAACAAAGGGTGATCAAAGGTATTTGTGGGTTGCAAATACAGCTACTTTTTTGGATTAGATCTTGCTGACTGATCTGCAGATATATGAAGGCATACTATTTTGAGTGGATGTCATGGGTTGGCATTGGCCAGATGTTAGTGCACCCATGAATATATGTTTTTTCTCTAACAACTCCTGTGGGATGTGATCAGGAACAGAGCAGAGCAGGCTTAAATCTTGAAAACAAAAAAAAACCCACCAAAACTTTATTAATTACATAAGAACAGGGACAGAAATACTCTTAAACACACACAGAGACAGAAATAAAAACTTCTTAGAACATTTCTTCTCTCAGTTTCTACCTCCCTACCCATCACTCTTCACAGACCAACCTTTGGGTTTTAGATCAAACAATCACCACTCAAAAACAAACTAATCTTCAATTCAGCAAGGGAGAGAGGAGTCTCTCTGGCACCACAGACTGTTCTCCAGAACACACAGGTCCACTCCTTATGTGTTCCCATGTCACCCGTGGCACTGCCCAGAGAAGTCGGGTGACTCTCTCTTTTTCCTATGTCCAGCGCTCTCACCGCTGTCTCATAGGCCAAAACTACATACAGAGCTTTTTAAGGATGCTGCATGCCGAGCTCTCCCCTTTTTACCCAGGGGCCGGGGTTCCAGGAGCAGGTCTGCCCTGAGGGCAGAGGGCGCCACCTCACCCTCCCCCTCTCTTCTCTGCTCGCTCCACTCTTCAAGTGCCAGTCACTGTAGCAAAAGCAGGGCAGCTGCATCCACCCAAAAATGCAGTTTATGTTCAAAAGAGACTTAAGTTCAGTCCATGGCTGACATTATGCAAGAAAAGTCCAGCTCAGAAGGCTACTCCTCTCATTCTTCCATTGGGTTCCTTCCAATCATGCTTTATCATCTCAGTCTCAGGCCGCTTCCCTCTCTCCGAAACCACCAGTCATGAGAATCAATGTCTAAGAAAAGTTTCTTTCTACCAAGCAAGGGTTAACAGTTTTTTCTCGGCAGGGTGCAGGCTCAGGCACTCCCAGGCTCCACAACTCCCACGTGGCTGGGCACCTTCTCCCGGAGTTTGGGGGGGGGAAGAGGGGGTGAGCACACACAGAAGGCACTTCCACAGTTTTCCACCGCTCCATCCTGGACGGGGCAGCTCAGTTCCAGTCCTGTCCTCTCTCTTCTCCCCCCCCCCCCCCCCCCCGGGGGCTCCGGCTTACCTGAGCCCGACCACGTGTTTCCCCTCCCCCACCCAGCCTCGTGGCTGGGCAGGGGAAGGAGGCCTGACAGGTCTCTCTGCTGAAACCGGAATCTAAAAAGAGGCCGAACCCCCTTGGGGTCCTGCTTTTAACTCTTTGTGTCCTCAGAGGCGTGTCCAAACCTCCGAGTGACCAATCCAGGTGCCAGCAGAAAAGCTGATCACTGATTGGACTGCCTACATCCCCCTGGAAAAAATTCACCTCCCCCGCAACCACGACAGTGGAAAACAAAATGAAACATTTGCTAGCACATAGTAAATACAACTCAGCTATTTTTAGGTATCCGCAATACCTAAGCTTGAGCTAGTCAGGGTAGACTTCATTTATATGTAGAGGAAAGGAAAAGGCACTTTTAGGAATTTATTATGTATGCATTTATCAGTATGTAAAAAGTCCATTCTAGAAGAAACTCTTTTCTACAGTGCAAAAAAGGAAGGCCAGATGACTACGTCAAGTGTAGAGTCCTACAGTTTACATATGTGTATTTACTAAGAAACAATTTGTATTCACTAGCAACATTGCTGAACTTTACTTCATCTAGCGCCAAAAAAAGGTCTTATATTGTCTTATAAGTAAAATTAAGTCTTATATGTACTTGACTTATATTGGCTGACCACCTCTCATTAACTAAACATTAAAATTATTTCTCAGTTAGTGACTAATTAGAAAATCAGTTGGAATTCACATTAACTCTTTGGCTGCTTTTGGTTCAGGAAACATGTAATAGGGTTTTTGTTTTGCTTTAGCTTTTTTTTGTTTGTTTTGTTTTTGGGGTTTTTTGTGTTTGTTTGTCTGTTTGTTTTTTTGTTTTGTTGTGGTTTGTTGTTGTTGTTGTTTTTGTTTTGTTTTGTTTTGTTTTTTTAATCTAGTTTGTGGTATGAACATGGGTAGAGAATCCACATTAAAAAACCAACATATTCAGCATGCTTACATAAATTAAATTCATAAGAATATTAGAAGGCAGAGATAAACCAAACAGATTTTAAAGAAAACTTGAGATAGGTTTTACATAGGGTGGAAAAAAACATCAAGACAAAAATACTGAAATTTAGAATAAGGGAAACATCCAAAGGAACCCTTCTGTAAAAAACACAGACTACACTGCTTCCCAATTTGTGCAGTAGCATAAAAATAGGCAGAATAGAAGTCATTGAGTATTCAAGATCCATATCCAAAAAATAACTTTGCAGCGCAAAACTTAATGTCTTCCTGTCTAACTTCTAAATGTGTGAAACAATTTTGAATATACTAACCCAGGCTCCTTTGATGTTAATCAGTTTGACCTAGAGTTCTATGAATGAGTTAAACTGTCTTCTACACTTAGGGGACATTATCACAACAGAAGTGGAGGTGTGTCATACCAGCACCATTAAGTTATGTAATAGTTATTTTCTTTTTCCTTCCCTTTTTTTTTTTTTTTTTTTGTTGTTGTTGTTGTTGTTGTTGTTGTTGTTGTTGTTGTTGCCAGAAAGCTGAGAATTGGATTCTTATTAAACTTAAGAACACAAGTCTCCCACTCTGTCTAGTCTCTCAGCACTGACTAAGGCTAGTAACTTAGCACTAGCAAAAGGCAGGACCCAGCATCCACACAGAGTAATAGAAGTCATGCTCGTAATTATTGCTGTTAAATGTAATGTCATCTATCCATATATGTGTTCTTCTGGCATGCAGCTGTGGAGACACTTTGAATCTCACATGGCTGTAGACAAGATGGGTGACTGAAGATTTTGGTATTTTCAGGTTTCAGAACTTCAGCACCAAGAGTACATCTGGCAGCAAAAAATGAAGATGCATTTTTGCATTTCACCTTTATCTCTGATGGTGCTTGCAACAACTCTATTTTATTATGTCTTGTTCCAAGCCGATAAAGACAGGATATCCTTTCTGTGAAGCTTGGCCCTGAGAGGCCTCACATTGTATTTTGTACCAAACTAAAACATGCCAAAAGCTAACAATAACACAGTAAATGATACACATACTTAGAACCAACTGGACACTAACCATGCTAACACTGCAGGCAAGTGGTCATCGTTAAGAGCCCTCTAGAATTACAGATTTGCTGTAACCTGGAGAGGTTAAGCTCTGGTGTACTGAGGCTTTGCAGTCTCACATGCTCTGAAGATTAAAGGCCTAATTTATTTCCTTCTTCCACTTACTCATCCACAGGTAGAGATGACTCCCACACTTTTCCTTTCAGTTTCTGTTGAACAAATATCAAGACAAGACAAAACATGCTCTCTAAGTGCTATTTGACAAAACGAATGTTAAATATGGACTAGAATTTGGTTTGCCAGGATTTTATACTAAGTACTTTAATAATGATCCCATTGTATTATATAAGGTAAATGTAGACCCTTGCTTACATCTAAACTTGTATTTCAAATGAAAGAAAATTTATTAAATCACAGTGTCAAGCTATAGAAACAGTGTCAACTATAAAAATAGAGCAGACATACAAACACTTATTTAGTTTCTAGTTGAGATTTTGAAAATGAGTCCAGAATAAACAAAATAGTCAGATTTCTATTATATTTTAAGAAACATAGAGACACTTTTGCTTTGAGAGCATTTTTCCCCTATCATCTACGTAGATTCTTTCACTTCATTTCACTTCTATGGGGCCTTTACATTCTGTATTTATAACTATGAATAAATAAACTCCATATTCTCAGGATATAGCAAAGCATTTGCTAGATCTTCTTTGCCAATGGTAGTATTATTTTCTGATTAATGTCAGTTAATAGCACATGCCCCTCCATAAAGAAATAGAAGCAGTTACAGGCATGACATAAAAGCAAAATTTCCTTCCTATTCATGCTTGCTGATGCTTACGTATTGTTAGTATTGATGCATAAACTGTGTGTTCCATTTCATCCATACAAAAATGAAACAATTTCTTAACATTCCTGGAGTCAACCAACAGCAACTTAGAGAACCACACACATTTTCATATCATATCAGTATTTAGGCATCTAAGTTATGCCTTCGGTTTCTCAGCTTTTCCTAGCTGAATATGTGAATCTTGCTGTTTGCCTTTGATTTTTTTACTGGATATCTTTGCACAGAAACCGTGTCTGGGTGCCAGTTAGGATACCTATATTGCTAGAACTAATTTTGCGGCATGGGTTAGCACTGCGAGGATTTATATGTAGCACCCAGTATCTTATGGTATACAATACTTGAGATATTTTTAAATTCTCTATCCATTTCCAGCTAGGTATGTACATATAAAGACAGAGTATTCAAGCAGGGTGTCCAGCATGTCTGGGAAACTCGGTCCCAAATGGCATTTTTGCCTTATCATAAGCAGCAGCCTTGTCCTACTTTTTCCATTTTCTGGATTTAAAAGGTTTGAACTATTACCAAATTGGATATGCATATCTATTTATTAATCACGTATAAGAAATGAGAAATCAATAGAAAATAAAAGACAGAAACTCACAAAGACGAAACATCAGTCAAAACCAAAAACTGTACTGAAAGCCCAAATCTTTTTTTACAAAAATCAAAACACAGAATCAAAATAGAGCCCCATTGAACTAAACCAAAACACTGATTCAAATATGAAATAATGTAATTTTCTTATTTACATTCACTTTTACGGCATCCAGGGCTTCAAGTTTTACTCTGCATCCAGGAAGACGAAAACTTTTTAAAGGAAAGTTGATCATATGATTGGAGAGGCACCTAAAAAAAATCCACAAAAATTTCTGTATTTGGTAATACATGGAATCACATAGTGAGACAGCACACTACACAAGGCTGAAATTCAGCTCTACTTAGCAACAATTCATAACTGGTGAACAGTTAATTTTCAAAATGATGAACTGAGAATACAGTGAATTTGGAGAAAAGCCCTAAGTAAGCTCATATAGCAACTTGCATTTATTTCAAGGAAGTAGATAAATTAGAGATTATTGTGCGAAAGAAGATGTAGGAACAAGTAAATCTAACATGTGGGAAATTAAAATAGATATATTTGAAAATTTAGCATTGAAAATCTTGAGAAGCACAGAATTGTTTACAATAAAATATTTAAGGATTTCAATAAACAAGATCAAGATTCCAGAAAAGGTAATGTCATCAACAAGGAGGGCTAAATAATGGAGATAATGGATACATTTTGCTAATGTAATGAAAGATGACAAAAGTAAAAGGACTATAATAGATAATTCTATTTACTGACTTTTAAGGTCAGGAACTTGTTTTTAACCTCCATGCTTGCAATTAATTGTATCACTTATTTGTTCTGCTGAAGACTTCTTGTAAAACAATGGGGAAAGAGACACTGGCTTTGAACTCAAGCAGAGTATCATGCCAGAATGTGAAAAAAAAGGCTGTGTCTAGAAGTCAAAATATTTGAATTAACAAGACAAAAATACATTTAACTATTTGAATATTAACTTCATTACAAAAATGTATACATGTGAAAAGAAAAAAATCATTAGCACTTTCTAGGCTATAATGATATTAAATAGAACACTATGATGGCTGATGTTTTTAAATCTAAGCATAAATGTGCATACTCACATTTCCAAAATATAGTCTACTTTGGGATTTGTTTTCCATAAAACTACAGCATGGTCATTTGAAAAAAATCCAGCTTTGTTGTTGTTGTTGTTGTTGTTGTGGGGTTTTTTTTCAGAGAAGAGCAGTAGAGATTAATGTCCTAGTGGATGCAAAAGTCTGTGTTTGTTGTTAATTTTTATTATATCTAGTTGTGTTAGAGACCCATAAATGCTGTCATTCTGGATCATTTGATGCATCTAGCTCAGTCTATTTGCCTGTGTTAGTTGAAAACAGATGTTATTACATGTTGTAACAGATGTTGTATTTACTGTAAATTACAAGTGGTACTGAAGAAATCACAAAAACAAAAAGAGAAGGTAGAACCACCTTTCACAAAGATAACTTCTTGAGATCGACAGGTTTGAACAACAGAGATGGCAATAAGGACTTTTAGCTCTCTGTCATGGATGTCTTTACAGCTCTGTTGCTCAATTCTGGTCTGACATTCTAATCTTGGTTTCGTATCTGGTCACCTCTGCTGTTTAAATCATGTTCTGTAGTGGGGGATTTTCGACAGGATCATCCTATCTCATTGTTGCACTACCTTCTTACCAGAATCAAGGACTTACAAATGTAAAGAAACTCACTGCAAAGTCCAGTTAATTAAGTGTTGGGCTGGGTTTTTGGTGTTTGGGGGATTTTGTTGTTGTTTTCTTTGTTCCTTTCTTATGTATAATACAAATAACACATAACACAAATACACATAACACAAATAATCAAATGCTGTTAAAAAAAAAAAAATCTGTAATTAAGTGGGAAATTCTGGAAGACAGATTTCAACAGAGTTTTCCAAAGAGCTGTCTCCTCATTTCTCCTTTCCCCTCAAATCAGCATATTGGAAGTATGCATTTGTACTGTAGTAATGAGGAGTTAATTTACAGCTTCTTCATTCCTTATTTGGAGAAATCCATATGAAGAAGGGAAACTATTTTTGCTCTAGGAACATATGGAAAGAAACAGGGGAATTCACTTCTTACATTATCCATAATCTTCAAAATCAGAATAAAGACAAAGATATTAAAGATGAACTAACTGAACACCTTTGTATTTTTTAAAAGTATGAATAAATATCATCACATTTCTCCCACTGTTCTAGTTCTCCTTATTATTATCATTACATCTATAGCATTCTTTTTCTCCTCTGTTGTCTTTGAAAGCTGATTCCTCAGTTTGATAGAGCATAAGGTCTTAGGTTGCAATTCACTGTAATCCATTGTCAGTATCAGTTTGACTACACCCTCTTCTATTCTGCAAGGAATTTGTTTTTATCTTCAGTTTTGCATTTGTTGGATCAAGTTGCTAGCTACCATAAGGTGTCAAAGTCTACTAAAATTATGATACTGATAAATCTGTCTCCTGTTTACTGGCCAGAAAAAGCTATTGAGAAGAGTCAATGTTATGTTAAATATTTTGCTTAGAGACTGGGCTGCGGAAAAAGACAGAGTAGAGCAGAGTAGAGCAACTTGGTTTTTTTTTTCTTCCCCTTTTAGTAAAGCACTATCTTAAAATGGTTTCGATTACAAATTTTTAAAAATTAATAATTTGTACATATTGTACAAGCTTGTTATTTCAATATTGCTTATGCTTCTTATTCAGTGAGTCTGAGCCTCACGTTCTCATTTTATAGGTCCTAGAAAACTTCTTCCCAGTTGTGACAAAAAGTAAACCTTTTTTGTAGGTGCCACAATGGCATAGGTACATTGCAACCCCCAAAATATCCAATTCATCCAATATAAAATGCAAGACTTTCGTTCAGATTCATTTTAAGCTATGCATACTCCTTGTCTGCTGACCAGATAAGATTACTGCAGGGAAGTTGACTGGTGTAACTGACCAAAGCTGAAATTGTTTTGTACAAAATAAAAAGTATGGGTAATTTCCTGTGCTGCAGTCAACAGAGAAAAATGATACATCTACGGAAATATTTCTCTGTCTAACACAACTCTCACTGC
Source organism: Prinia subflava (assembly GCF_021018805.1). NCBI lineage: Eukaryota > Metazoa > Chordata > Aves > Passeriformes > Cisticolidae > Prinia > Prinia subflava. The sequence continues at coordinate 64,706,964 of NC_086249.1, forward strand.
AGTTTTTTGTCACGAATATCAGTTGACCAATAATATATGCATATAGGTGCATTATGAAAATAAATTTGTATGGCTTTTTTGTTTTGACATTACATCAAAACATCATTTTCAGTCTTAGAGACTGAAAGACACAATAAAGCATGCGGTTAATATCAGTTTGCAAATACAGCTATGCAATAAATATTTTAATTACATTTCTGAAATTCATAATAAAGTAAAATACTATGGTCAAAATGTTGCTCATATTTCTGATTTGTTCTTATCTGAGCACATAGGGAGGCAATGAGTGTATTAAAACCCCGACAGGAGCAATTAGGGCATTTAGCATCTTACAAGGTACTGGTGCTCAGCAGTTTAAGGGGAAACACAAAAAGTGCTTTGCAAGTGCATCCACAGGGCACTATGCTGCAGCATGGTGCTCTGATACCTAAAGTAACTTCGTTTGTGTACCAGAAACATGTTCATTATGCTTGGGCTAATTATAGCCTGAGAAGTCTTCTTGAGGGAAGAACCTAAAGAGTGATGCAGATGGAAAAAGAGATGATAGAATAAAACGAGAAAATATTTTGAAGATAAGCAGAGAAAGTATACATTTGAGGCTTTTCTTAAAATCTTTTCATTAAAACACTTTTTATCTTACAAGATGGAACAAGATTTGCTCATTTTGATGACTTTTTTTCTCTTAAAAAAAAAAGTAAGCTATTTCTTGGACAATCAGCATTTCATCAGAGCTAAAAATAGAGATTATAATATTGTTTGCTCATGTAGGGAAATGGTGCAGCTGAGGTCAAAAATAGCTTTACCACTGCTCCAAAAGGAATATGACTAAGCTTAATTAATGTGTAATTCTACAAAAAAAATTTAAACATATATCTAGCAGTCATAACTGTTATGTCTCTTAATGATTACAATAAATTCTTAGAGCAGAATGGGATATTGTTTCTCTTAATAAAATTTCTTTTTTACCTCTTATTTTGTCTTATATTTTTTTCATTCCAATCATAATGGTAGGTCAAAGTATTACAAATTATTTGGCATATCAACCAAATTACTTTGCATATTTTTAATTTTTAGTATATCATTCAATGGCAAAAAATTCGATTTCTTCACTGTTCAATGTTTACTTTTTTTTTCATTTTAATAAATCTGAGGCCATATTCCATTGATGGAACTTAACATTACTGCCAGGCTTTTTATTGTAAAAATGACCAATCAACTAACTGAAACTGTAACAGCTTGTTTATTTTCAAAACTGTAAGATCTTTATTTTTACACACACGCCTGTACAACACTAATAATTCAACAGTACTTGCTTCAATTTTTAACTTGTCAGTTAAGATTAAGAGTTATAATACGTTGTGCAAGTCTCTGACTTCACAGTCAAACTCTTGTGTAGCATAAGCAAACTAGAATTTTGAATTTGTACACTATCTAACTTCATTCACACGCTTTCTTTCATTTAAGGAAATCTATCACTTAAATGATATACAGTTAATTTATCCTAAATAAAAAGATGAAGATAGCAAATGTTAACTCAAATTGATTTGGGGTGGGTTTTTTTAAAATCCTAATGTAGCAGCTTCTGAACATTGAAATAGCATAAAACAATGCTTTTTGTTTATGTCCCTGAAGAGATAAAGAGCTTTTACAAACTAAACTCATTTAACAGCTCTATTGATGATGGAAGTAAAACTGAGAAAAGTACACCACAAGATTTCATGAACATTCTTTTTTCCGCTTGGGTTTAATGAACAAGGACTAATCAAATAGATTTTTTTAATCAGTAGACTAGATATGATTAAATGGATTTATATGGATTAAATGCAAGGAGAAGATCCACTGAATAAGCAGAGTCTATTTCTACAAGCATAGTTCACACTATAAAAACACTTGATCAACTTCAATCCTATTGTAACAAGAACTCCTTAACTGAATTCATTTCATTAGAAAAACTGGGATATCTCTCATTGTCTTTACAGATCTGCACAACATTTAAAAGCAAAAGTTAAGTTTATGTTAAAAAGATATTACTTCCCAGAGAATTTGAAGGAGTGTCTTAATGCAAAACTGTTAGTACATTTGAATAAACAAAGTTATTTTTAAAATGAATTCTTACTGTAATTTAATAAAAAGTTGTGTCCTCTGAATATGAAAGTTTTGATTCCCGTATTTTTAATTTTCAAATAGTATTTGTCAGATCCTCCAGAACAGCATTTATTAATTACATTTTTATATCTATATTTTCATTCACTCATTACATTCATATTCATAATTGTTTCTATATTTTGCTATCTTCAGATAAATATAGGAGACTTTAAAAAGTGTGGATTTATTTTGTTTTGAAAAACCAGTACTATTTTTTTTCAAATTTACTCTGCTAATCAACACTGTATGTCAAGGGCATGAAAGTGACTTGTAGTATATGAAAGCTCACCAAATGTGGCATTTGTTTTGCTGTAGTTCAATATTTTAAGTTCCATGCTAAATTTCAGCCCAGCTTTTGAACACTCTATATTCAGTGAAGATAAATCTCTGTTCATGAAAGAATCTAGATTAGCTTCGAAGTAGCTGCAGACAGTACTGCAAAAACATAGCTGAGATATGCACAAATGGAAAAGATTTAAGAAGCTGACAAAAAGGTGATGGAATTTGTCTAAATGTAGTTGAAAACACATCTTTATTTGCATCTGATATGTATGTACCTATCTGCACAAGTGGACTGCATGTCTAAAGTATGTGTCACAGATGGTAGTCAAACTAATTAATCAAAGGTGCTGACACAGAACCATTTTTTCTTCTTTTTCCCACTCTGTTACTACTCTGCCACTGACCACATCACTCTTATCCAAGTCTCCATTTCTGGAAGAAATTGAATTTTCTTTCCTACTGATGCAATATGAATGTAGAATAGGAGACACAGGGAATGGTGGGTTTTGCTGTCAGTGCAGTGACAGCATCTATTATATTACCACACTTTTAAACCTCTCAGTAGCCTCCCTACCACTTTGAGCAGGAGACAAAACCACAACGAATAATCGCAAAATCCAGTGATGTTATCTGCTCTGTACTTACTGTGTGCTATGGACTAGTCAGAGATACCTTCCAAGCAACAGAGCACTCTCCATCAGTCAGGTGAACTGACTGACACAGACATCTTATTGCTAGTAACATCTAGTGAAAATCACCATTAGAATAATGGAAATATTTTTTGTTCATTGCTTGCAGACATCTAAAATGGGAGGTAAGCAATTCTGAAATTCCTCTTAAATGACCTATCATTTTTCTGGAACCCGTGCATTCAACCCAGCTTGCAACTGTTGAAAATTCTCACAGGTTGCTGACCTGACAAAGGATTTTAATCAATGTGCACATTGATGTCACCAAGCACCATCAGTCTCACTGACACAAAGCTACCAAGAAAGATAAAATCTTGGCCAAATATTCTATAGTAGACTAGGGCAGGTTGAATACTTATGACATCATTACCTTTTTTATTGGTGGATATATGCATCAACACATGTTTATTTTTGTATAGTATTTTCAGCATGGTCTCACAGTGAAGGATAGAGTCACTGTGCTCTTCACTATGTAAAAATGAACAGCCATATACTTGAATTCAGTGACTTTTCTCACGTCTGCACACAGCTTGCCTGCCCAGATAATGTTGGGAAAAAAACCCAGCTTTATTTTCCTGTGATAAAGTAAGTGGTTTGAGCTAAAGCTACATTAAAAGGAGAGAAAATAAATACCTGAAGTTTGTTCCTACCTTGACTAATGTCTTAAATTTATTTTAAATGAGTATGTATATCCTTCTTATCTATATTTTTTTCACAGTTCCTCACCTCAGAAGAAGAGATGGTTGCTCCACAGTTTTGTAAGAACTGAGGATGGCACTGGAGAGGAAAAGGACTGAATGTCTGCAGAAGCACTAAATAAAGGCAGGAAACTTTATGATTAGTTTGGCCAAAAAAACTGCCAAATGCTTCAAAAAACATTAGCATCAGCTCCTCTGAGGTACTACTTTGATCCTGGTGCCACAGTGGTCCTTTACACACTGACTTATTTCAGAGTCAAAGGCCACTAATGGAACAGAAGACCCAAAGTACAATTTATCATCAGTACTTCAGATTCTGGGGACAGCCAAAGGTATAAATTTTTAAGTACAAATATAAAGAGTTTACAGATATTATTCTGAAGAGCATTTCTAATAATATCTACAGGTGTTACTGTAACATTCAAAAGGTCCCACTGTGCCTTGGTATTCAGCTCATACTCTCACATGAACATAAGACTCTCAAATTCCCAGTTTTTTCACCACTCATAACTTTCTCTTCATTACACAATAATTCCCTCTTCCATACTAATTCTCTCTCTCCCTTAGCCTATTAACATATTCCCAAAACCTTGCAGTACATATGTTGCCCCAGTCCTTCCACCTACCATGGTTATCCTTTTCCACTCCTTCGTTGTTAATCTTCATTCTCTGATTAATCTAGGAGACAGGTGGCTGTATTAAGCATTTGGGTTAGCTACCCCAGGTATAGAAATCCTTAAAAGACAGACATCTCTCTTATAACCACATGCATTTCACTAACTGCTCTTACACAACTGTGAAGGTATATGACATAATTATTTGCATTAATGTGCCAGGATTCATTCCTACACAACAGTTGATAAACTCCCCATTGAGTGTGGAGAGGGGATTATCGGGAAGGGTACAACAGCCACTTTGCTTTCTCCTGGCATGTTCATGTATTTAGCCTCAATAAAGCACTGTGAGGCTTGAAACTATGCTCTTAGTCATTCTGAATGTTTGCAAAGCAAAACAAGAAGGATCTGCTTTTTGCATGGATGCCAAGGTAACAGAAGACAAGAATTACATCTATCCGTACCTGGAAAGGCTGAAGTATGGACTGACTTATCGAACATTTATAAAAACCATGTTAGAGCACAACTTCATCCTGGAGAGATCCTGTCCCAATCTCTCTCAACTTTTTCTCTTCCCTCTTTTCAGAGTCTGTTCTCAAGCATCTTTTTCTTACTTTCCAAATTCCTTCTTACCATGCTCACACCTGGGCTTTCCCCCTCCCCTCACAATATTTTTAGATCCAGTTTGGTCTGAAGTAAATCCTGTAGCTTCTCTTATTTTCCAGCTGTTCAATGTTCTTCACGCTAGCTCCCTCTAGACTGTGTAGTACACAGGTAAGATACTTTTCTCTTAGGAATTGAGAAAAGGAAAGACAGTGAATAAATTGAAACAGTAAACAAGAGAGAGAGTTTCAACAGCCAAGAAAGCAAGATTATGAGACAGAGGACAGAACAGTTGAAGATGAAGCAGTGTTATCTTCAGTTTCTCTCCCCAGCAATGTCTGCTTCCTACAGCTGAGTCTGGATCACAGTACACAGAAACATCTCTCCAAACTATTTCATAGTAGCTCAACATCTTATGGAGAATATTTCCAGTTCCTTATTAGCGTTCTCAAGAAACCCAAGGCAGACCTTGCAGAAAAATTTGTCTGTGTAAAAAAACACAGCAGCAAAGGCTTTTGGACAGCTTGAGAAAGAGAGAGGGATGTAAGGGTCCTCCTGCCTGTACCCAGCCACTCCAGCCTCAGTGCACAAAACTTGAGCTGCAGAGGACAGAGGTTATAAACATTCCTTCTTTTCATGCTGCTTCAGCTCTTAAAATTTTCATCTCTTGGCAGATACTGAAAAATACCCACAAATTAGAGACTTCTACACCTCAAATGAAACTAACATATAAAGGAGAACATTTTTACAAGTGAAATGAATAGCTAGAGTCTGTGCAAACACTGATACCCAGATAGGATAACATCATAAACACTGGGAAATAAAATTAATGGTTGAATGATAGTAGTACTGTGCTCCCAAGAATAATAATCAGATATAGATGTTTAACTGCCTGTGACTGAGGACTCCTGTATCTTGTTATAACTCACCTCCCTACAGAGTACATGCCTCCTTCTAAATATAAATATTTGAAATTATGATTCATATGTATTTGAGTATGATAAAATGAGCAGGAATTTTAAAGGCTTGATTTAAAAACAAATGGTATGACTGAAAAGGATAATCTAATCCTAAAAACAAAGAAGCCTCTTTGCACCGTTATGTTGGTTGTTTGGGCAATTTTACATGGTGTTTTTGAAACTGTATGTGGAATAGCAACAACTAGCTCTGAAGAAATCAGTAATTCCAAAATGTTTCACTTTAGATGAGTCATTTTTTAAACTGGTTCATGTATTAGCAGAGGTAAGTAAATATAAAAACGTATTGGGGAATTGTGTGTCCTGTTTTCTCCTTTCTGACTAAAATCTACAAAATCTGTCACCTCTGTTACAGATAAATAGTTTGTAATACTTTGAAATAATAACACTTTTTTTTTTAAGGGAAATTTTTAAGGTTGGGAGTAAAATACCAAACTCAAGCACCTTCTGTTGGTCTATTTATATTTTTTAGAAATAAAATACTCTAAAAGCGCCAAAAAGAATGTTACAAATTCTCTTTAATAAATCTCACTCTAATAAGGAGAGTAAGGACAAGGAGCTGACATCACTACTGTACATCTCACTAGATAATGCTGTTTGTTTAACAGACTTCTAAAAGTTTTATTTTTCCTTCAGGTAATTTTTCTTTTCTTTTTAGAGGTAGCTTGATAAAGTAGCTAATTCCTAAGATTTCTCAGTACTGTGTACTGCATAACATACATGTTACCTGTAATCTTGAGTGATGTATAAAGGATACTGATTTATTCCATATTTTTTTAATCAATTTGAACAGAACTAACTGGCCTTTGGTAAGGTGCTAGCCTTAACTTTGAACATGCTAACTTCTGTACCTTATTACATCCGATTCCTAATCTGTTACACAGGAATAGTAACTGCCATATCACACTACTGTGAAGCTAAATATTATGATGTGATTTTCTCACCTACTCTAGCAAAGAAAAATAAGATGGACAGTGATTTATAAAGGACAATAGGTAAGTTCATACACGTTAAAGGACAGTGACCTTAGGGCCTTAATTTCTGAGTGAAAAACAAAATTAAGAAAAAAATTTCTTAATTTTTTTCAAGATACAGAACAGTATTTACTGTTTTAAAATTTTTCCCTTTGAGAGAATTTAGAGTTGTGTCACTTTTTCCTCTTTAGGAAAGCTGTTCTCAATCTAGTGTATTCTACTCCGAAGTTACATTTAAGTGAAGTTATCTGTAGAAGAAACCACTAGAGCTATGAAACATGAAACACGAAACAGTGACTTGTGTGCTCGTGGATGGCCAGTGCACACAATGGCTTTATGAAGATCATTCCACTGCTTTCAGTAGGAGACAGATTGGATTCTATGAACCCAACCATTTGAATCAGTGAAGTAATACTTTTTTCTTCATCAATAGCCTATTTCTTCTAGGTGTGGGGAGAACACAAGACATTTAGGTCCTGACTGTAGTATCCTTTTTGAATAAAGTCACTGAAATAAAAAACAGTCTAGTCTTCTTCCTCACTTGTGCTTTTATTGGCTCTTTTCAGCCAGTGGAAAGTTTGGTATGCTGTGATGTTACTTTCTCTATCACTTAATTTACTCTAGATTCTGAGGAGAATGCCTGCCCAGCTTTGCAAAAGCTATTTGGAATCTTTGGATATAAGACAAGAGTTGAAACTTTACCTGTTCAATCAGTCGGACTACTGCCACTAACTTTGGCAAGGCATGGAGTTCATCCAAAGCAGCAAGAACAAAAACATCCTTCTATTTGCATCCTACTATCTTTTGTTGGCCTTTTTGCCAAAAGTTAGAGGATTACAGAGAAAAAAAAATTTAAAAAATAGAAATGATTTTGGGGGTGCGGATAGGTAAACAGGGCTAAAATGCAAGAAAGGGGCCTCAGATACAAGGAAGAACAACTTCTGTATTACTAAAATAAAATGTAAAACCAATTGCATTTTCCATTTCTGTGGTTCTAAAAAGCAGCTATGGCTCTGAAAAGGTCATTTATCAAACACAGAATTGTAAAATATATTTTGTGTACATCAGTAAATATGTATCTAAGAGAAGAATCAAACCCAAACTACAAGGTGTGGATGAGAAAAAACTTACAATCTACTTATGTGAAGTTTGACATAACATGAATACTAAAGAAACCCCCAAACATCACTCTGGTTTATCACATTCCAAAGGTTCAAGCACAGCAAAGCCATCTAAAAGATACTGTTGTAGCTTTATTAAAATGCATTTATGAGCATAGGAACTACTGGTGTCCTATTCTGAAAAGCTGCAAAGCAAGACAAACTGAGAACAGGCAAACATTTTCTGACATGCGCTGAAGGTTACTAGAATAATTTATAAAAACAAATATGCTACTGTCTGCAGAAATGACTGGACAACAACATAATACAACAGCAAACAAACCCTCGAAGTGCATAAGAAATGGGAAATTCAGGCTACAGTTTTTCTGGTGTTTTATTCAGAAGGCAAAGCGATTTTTCTGTTTATAATGAGGCAAAGATCTGTAGATCTGTAAATGTTCATCTATAAAATATCACTGCTGTGCAAAATAATGTAATATAATACCAGTAACTACAGGCACTTCCACCTTTTAAAATACAGGATTGATCTAGTCTGTAAAATAAGCATCTATGTAATGGAAACGTATGTTGATCTCCAACTATCATTTTCTATCCCAGTCCAGAAAACTGAGGCGAAGTCAAGGATAAAACAGGGCCAAAGGAAAACCTAGTCACACACTTGCCCCCTCATGTACGCAGCTTTGTGACAATGAACACCGATCCGTGCCACAAGTCCTGGCACTTTCTGCCGGCCCCGGCCGCGGGCCCTCGGGGCAGCCGCAGCCGACGTTGACTCCGAGCGGGACCCAGCTCCTCACTGGGGCTCGGCCGCAGAGAACCTGCCCAAGACGGCGGGTGACACCGGCCAGAGCCCAGCGCAGCCCCCGGGATCCGCACCTGGGGTCCGTCTGTCGCGGATGGGACCCCCTTGCGAGACCGCCGGCCCAGGATGCTGCTGATGCTGCTCGCCTTCCCACACCTCTCCCACTAGCACCCTCCGGACTCGGGTTTCCTATCCTTCCTTTCCGCCAGACCCAAGCACAGGAGTTTTCTCCGGGCAAGTGCAGCCACATGCAGCACCACTCCCTCCACCCCAGGGATCCGCGTGGGGCCGGGGACACGGCTGGGGCGGGACGGGCGCGGCGCTCCCGCTTTCCCAACCGCGCGCAACTTCGCGGGGCGGCGGCGGCGGCGGGCGGGCCCAGCCCTGCCCTGCCCTGCCCGCCCCCCCACGGCCGGGCCTGCCCCGGCCCTCCCGTGACCGCGGGGCCACCATGTGCATCTCCCACCCCGTGCCTTCCTCCCTCCCTCCTTCCCTCCCCTTCCCCACCGCCTGCGCAGGCAGGATGCGCGCGGCACCGCCATCCCCCGGCGGGAGCCCTGCGCGGTGCGGTGCGGTGCGGCGGGCACGCCGCTTCCCCGCCGCGGCCCGGCCCCAGCGGAACCGCGGAGACAAAGTTTGCGGCGGCGGTGCCCGCGGAGCGCGGGGCAGGCCGGGCGGGCGGCGGGCTCGGTGCATGCCTGGTGCGTGGATGAATCGCAGCAGGCGGCGGCGGGCGGGGGCGGGGGCCGCGGCCGGCGATTGGGCGGCGCGGCGCTCGGAAGCACTTTGTTTTCTATTCTAATGAGGGCGGAGCGGGGCTTGTGGATATTTACGTTGAGGCGGGAGCCGCCGCCCTTCATTCACCCACATGGTCCCCGAGCCCGGCCGCTGCTGCCGCCGGGACCTGCCTTCGCGCCACTTCCCTCCCCCCCCGCCTCTTCCCCCCCTCATCCGCCCCGCCGGGGAGCGGCGCGGAGCGGCTCCCCTCGAGCGGGCCGGCCACGCCGCGCCGGGGCCGCGAGAGAAGGAGGAGGAGGGAAGATGGTGGCGGCGGCCGCTGGCTGGTGAGTGTCGCTGCCGCGCGCGTGTCGCTGACAGGAAACCTGTTGTGAGGCGGCGGCAGCCGCCCGGCGCGGGGGGCGAGCCCGGGGAGGCAGCTCGGCGACGGGGGGCGGGCGGGCGGCTCGGAGGCGGCGGCGACGGTAGCTGGTGGGGCCGCTGCGAGTGGCCGGGGCGGTAGGAGGGGGTGTGGGTGGGCGGCGGGGGGAGCCAGAAGAAGGGCGCATGGCGCGGCGCCTCCCGAGCTCGCACACGGGGCGGGAGGGGCTGGAATGAGGGAGATTTGAAAAAGCGTGCGCGCCGCTCGCCGCTGCAGTGAGTCCCGCCGCCCCCTTCCCGCCCCCCCCTCATCCCGCCGCGCTCCGGGCCCGGGGCGCCTCGCCGGGCCAGGGTGGCGCGGGTAGCGGCTGAGCCCCCGGGACGGGCAGGGCGGCGTGCGCGGCACAATGGCAGCGGCGGCCGGCGGTGGGCGCGGGCGGGGGTTCTGCCCCCGCGGCCCGCGGGGGGAAGGCCCGTCCGGGAAAGTTTGCGCCGTGCCCGGCGCGGCTGCAGGGGGGAGCTGGCGGCGCCAGAACAAAGCCGCACGTGGGGCAGAGGCCGCGGCGGCAGCGCGGGGGCTCCGCTCGCCGCCCACGCCCAGCTCGGGAACGGCAGCGGCGGTAAAAGAGGCGGCGGGCGGGGAGGGACGGGGGGAGGGCGCGGGTCGAGGGGGGCTCTCGAAGAGTTCCCGGCGGAGGCGCTTTGTGCTCTGTCGCCCCCCGGGGGAGGGGGCGCGGGGCCCCGGGGAGGGGGCAGCGCCGCGGGCTCCGAGCGCGTCCCGGGCCCCTCCGCATGGGCTTTTGTTCGCAGGAGGGGCGGGGGCGGCGGGCCCGTCTCTTCCCCCTCCCCCCCCTCAGTTCTCCGCCGAGGTGCGGGACCTCCCGCTTCTCCCGGGCAGGCGGACGGGGGACGGCGGGCGCGCCCCGCGCCGCCGCTCGGGAGCCGCGAGCTTCATTACGAAATCGGCGCGGCGGCGGCAGCTGCGGGCCCTCGGCGGCGCCATGTTGCTGGGAAGGGGGAGGAGGCGGGGGACATGGCGGCGGCTGCGTGCTGAGGCCGATTGTTCCCTGTTAGGCCCGGAGCCGCGTGTGGGCAGCGGCGGCCCGGAGAGCCGCTTCCCCTCCCCCCGCCGCGGCCCCCTCCCGGCCCCGGCGGCCCCCGGACGCGGGCAGGCCCGACCCTTTCGCGTCCGCCCGGGCTGCGGGGCTCGGCGGGGCCCGGCCGGGCGCGCGGGGGGGCGTCACGCCGTAGCCGGGCTGTGACCTCCGCGCTGCCGGCGGCGGCGCCCCCTGGCGGCCGGCTCTGTGTTCTCGGCGAGCACGTGCTGCGCGGTGCGGGGAGCGGGCCCGGCCCGGCAGCGGCCCCGGCCCCGGCCCGGCTCGGGCCGCCGCGCTCCCGGCAGCGTGGGAGCCATCCCGCCCGGGCGCACGGGGCATCCACTGACCGGGAAAAAAGTGCGAGCCGGCGTGCGGTGTGTCGCACCGAGCGCTTCATGGCCGCCCGAGGGGGTATGGAGCGTTTCGCGCCCTCCCCGGAGGGGTGGAGTGGGGATGGGGAGCGCTGGGTTTGGGAAGATCCTCGGTGACTTTGTTCACTCCTCGGCAACAAAAAGCAAGTAACTCCGTGGTTTTTTTCGCAGTATCCACACGTGCAGCTGGACGTAATGAAGCTTTCTCTGGATGTTGCAGCAGTGTGTTTGTGGAGGAAGTTAGTTTCAACGGACGATGGTAAGTTTTTATTTTTTATTTGTTTTTTTTAAAGTATAGGGGCAAAAGCAGTTTTTTGAGGCTCAAGCTTAGGCTACAGTTAGGACCACTAAATTCCAAATAGTTCCTTGGGATCGGATGCATGTGTAGCAGTCCACAATTTCACTCATTTAGAGGAGAATAACTCAAGTTTCCCAAGCAGTCATTTGTTTGACTAAAGCAATTGGACAGTGAGGAAGTTTTAAAAATCTTTAGGTTTGATATCTTGAATTTTTCTTTTAACAAATCTCCTTTTTTTAGTCAATGTAACAGAAGCTTGTTTTATTATCGTTTTAAAGTGTTATGTTCAATTGGCTGTAAGTATCACGTAAGGGAGATGTATTTACGCGTTCCTTCTAGTCTGTATTCCTAGTAAAGAAGAAATAAAATATGTTTTCAAATTTTGAATATAGTACTGTCCTGCATTACTGAACCACGGGTCTGTAGTAAGATGTAGTTTGGTTGTGGTTGTATATTTTACAGCCATCATTAGAACCTACTTTTTGTTGCTAGATAGACCAATCTAAATGCCATGGTAGGAATTGTAATTTTAGACGGGGTATCTGTGGCAGTAGCAGCAAATATTCTAACTGGACAGCAAAGCAAGTAATTGGAAAACTTAGAAGATACCTGCCACGTCATAAGGTGGTTTCTGGACTTGAGAAAGCTGATGGTAGGATATGTTCAATCTAATTTTAAAATTCTCAATTTCTGGAATTGTGTGTGTACTTTTTTAAAGAGATTTGGTGAGAGCTCTTAACCAAATTCAGGTTTGTCTTTAAAAAGTTGGTTATTTTTAACTCTTCAAGTTGTGGCATTCTGAAAACAGTGTGGGAGAAGCATTTATTTAATTTTCTCGTTTGAGTCTTCTACCTACTGTGAATCAGCATTGATTTTGATACTCCCTGGTATAGTGTATGAGTGTCCTGGATTGGGCTGATGGGCTGTTTCTGTTTGTTCTGGAGGAGATCTTTACCCCAGAAATGTGAATAATTGTTCCAAGCCTTGTAATTTGAAACCTGATAAAATACTTACTTTGTTCTTTTCTTCCAGCAGGTACAAGGTAGACAACATATCTTGAATTACTAAAAAACGCTGTTTGCGTCAGAGTAATGTCAAAGTGCTTACAGTGCAGGTAGTGATATATAGAACCTACTGCAGTGAAGGCACTTGTAGCATTATGTTGACAACTGCCTCAGGACATCTTGCAGGACTTCAGAGAATGGAAAGGTACAGTGTGGTGGTGTCAAGTGCTTTTTGTACTAAGGTGCATCTAGTGCAGATAGTGAAGTAGATTAGCATCTACTGCCCTAAGTGCTCCTTCTGGCATAAGAAGTTATGTCTTCATCCAGTCACTCAGGTTAAGACTGTAGATGTTCCAGTAGTTTTCTGCTTTGCAGACTTCTGTTAGTTTTGCATAGTTGCACTACAAGAAGAGAGTGGTTGTGCAAATCTATGCAAAGCTGATGGTGGCCTGTTATAATCTACATCAAGGACTTTGAATGCTTTCTGCTGGTTATGGGATATTTTGTGGCCTTCCTTATTTTAACAGCAGTCTAATGAATGACAGCTCTTGTAGCACTAAAGTGCTTATAGTGCAGGTAGTGTTCACGAATCTACTGCATTATAAGCACTTAAAGTACTGCTAGCTGTAGAACTACATATTAAGTATGTCTAATAATTTTTGTTGTTTATTGAACACTGTTCTCTGGTTAGTTTTGCAGGTTTGCATCCAGCTGTATGATACTCTGCTGTGCAAATCCATGCAAAACTGACTGTGGCAGTGACAAGTCAGTCAGTGAGTGTGGAAAAATTATACCCCTTTCTACACAGGTTGGGATCAGTTGCAATGCTGTGTGTGTCTGTGGTATTGCACTTGTCCCGGCCTGTTGAGGTTGGTGGGGATAGAGGCTGAAACACCCTTGTAGCTTTTTCTCCTTCAGTGATCCATGAAACTTTAAATTTCTAAGTTGTTTTGTTTTAAGAAATGTCATGTAATTTTCTCTGTAACCAGATTTGGATTTTTTTTTTTGTGTTTGGCTTCTTGTTTGTATGTATTGAATTTGTTGCTGACAGTGTGTATTAATTGAAATTCTTAAGTGTGGATTTTTTTCTTTTTAAGCTTATATAATTTTTCTATTAAAATGAGGTGGATGCTTGTTTACAGTTTCTTCATGATTTTGTTGGGAAGAAATGGATCTTGAGTATCAAAAAACCTGAATGAAAGTTCAAACTTGTTCGGTGTAAGCTTGCTTTACAAATTTCAATGTAATTTCCATGTAATTTCAAATTACATGGAAGATTCAGCAGCTTCCTTTTGTAATGTTTCTTACAATATTCAAACTCTGCATTTTCTAAATGGGGCACATTTATAGCCTTTGTATAGCCTTCCATCCAGAATTGGTCAAATTAAAGAGTGACAAATGAGGTTATAGGCAGAGCCTTAGTTATTCATCACCTATGGAATCTTTATTCGTGTCTGCTTCTTGTGGAGTATCTACATTGAAGAGTGTAATGGTCAGCGTGTAACCTTTTTAGTGAATCATTTAGCATGTGACACATAGCAGTCAAAGTCAACATTTCTTGAGCTTCCTGAAGAACTTATCTGAAGGAAAACTCATCCAAATAACTGTTTCAAAGAAGCTGAGATTGGTTGTTTAGAAAAGATGTGGTAACCAGCCCTATAAACACGAATCACTAAAATCTGGAAGTCCAGCATGCAACACATCTTGCACGGTTAAATGAGCTGCATAGTGGTAAACTACATTAGAAGCTCTAAAATTGATGTGTTTAGTTCTAAAACAGGCTTCCAGAGGACTCACACTATAAATTTTGCTGCTTTAAGCCACTAGATCCTATATAGTACTTAGAAGTAGAATAGAGTTCCTTTGTGATGGGAAGCGGGTCAATGCTGCCCTTGCTCTTCCTGCTTTAAATTCAAATGGATTATGAAGCTAAATGGGTCATTCCTAAAGAGTGTTGAACACTGGGTATTGCAATCCTATCTTGCCATATTACTCTTCCCTCTAGCAAGAAGTTGAAAATACATAGATGGCTTTGGCATCCTTAAACTTCTTTCTGAAGTAACCAAGCCATGTTGGACTTTTGCATGCTGCTTAGTTTCTATTGCTTTTGCTGTCACTATTCAGGAAGTATTGTTCAGATAGGTTTCTTGCCCCAAATATTCTTTTCCCAAGTTAAAAATTTTCTTAGTCTTGCTGATTAGAGGAAGCTTGTGTCTGTGGAGTCAGCAGATGAGGTGTGTGTCTTGTCCTGATTTCTGGATGCTCAGTTGCTGCAGTAATCTGCTGGTGATGGCAGGTTTAACCCTTTAAAGTGTAAAAGCAGTGTTCTCAAAATGCAGAAAATGTTTTAATAAGTGATCATGTTTATACCTCCATGTAAGTATCAAGGTTTGAAATTCCTGAAGATGTGTATTAGTTGGATGATGAAGCCCTTTAAAACCAAGTGCTTGCACAAGCAAGTTTTGTGCCAGTGGAGCCTTGTCCATTGAGTGTGTCGAAGTGTACCTAGTTTTTAATACCCTTGTGTGAAAATGAAAACTGGCATTTTTTTGTGTTCCCATCATCAATTCTTTTAGTGCCTGGACTCAAGAAAATACTTGTACACGGTACTGGTATGAGAAATGATTTTGTAACTTAAAAAGCATCTTGGAGATGTAGTAAGCTCTATTTTAGTCAATAAGCAGTTATAGCACTGCCTTTCTTATACT
Organism: Prinia subflava; assembly: GCF_021018805.1. Lineage (NCBI taxonomy): Eukaryota > Metazoa > Chordata > Aves > Passeriformes > Cisticolidae > Prinia > Prinia subflava. The sequence goes on from NC_086249.1 coordinate 64,722,445, forward strand.
AGTCTTACTTGCATGCTTTCAAAACAGCATTGGCTTATTGGTTGTAGAACTTTAAAGTTTCAAGTTAGTCATGGGGTTTTTTTGAAAATACCTAATATTTTTACACTTCAACTTAGTGTTGTCATTTATATATAATATGTACATCCAGTCCTGTCTTACGTTAAGTTCTGTGTAAACTGGGCTTTTTCAGTCATTTGAATGTTTCCTCATAATAATCATCAGCTCTGTACATTGGTTTCAGTGTAGCTGAGACACTGAAGTAGTTGACTGTAGGGAGAGAGGTAATGCTGCTAAGTTCAGCTGGCTTAACTGAACTAAGTTATCTTTGTCTCGGATGTTCATGTAGAGGATGTGACTAGAGAAGAGTGGTTAGATGGCTGAAACAAGTGCCAGTTTTAAAATCCTGCAGAAATACCAAGAGGCATTTTCTGCAGATGCATTCAGCTTTTCTGTTAAAAATGTCACATGTATGAGGAGTGCATTTCTACTGGCTCTAATACAGATATTCGTTTTTACAGTGAACTGCTGTCAATTAGTCTGAGCCGTACAACTTTCCAGGAGATTTGATAATGATAGATAATAAAGATAAGCCTGCATGGATTTTTAGGAATTGTCTAAAATAAAGTTATTTTTAGAAGTGTATTATGTAGGAAGAGTGTAGCTTATGCTGTGTTTCTAAACAAAAAAGTAAGAAATTCCAAGCAGTATTAACACTTCCAAGTAACCCCAGTATGGCACAGCCTTATAAGAAAAACCTTGTCTGTTAACCATTGAAAATTCTGTGTACTCAGTATCTAAAAGCATGCTGGGAAATGAAACATTTTTTTCACTAACTTGTCACAGGGTGATACTGGAAAAAAAAGGTCAGTTCTTTAGAATTGACTTTCTTATGCTGACATTTGAATATCAAAATGGACTAGTGAGATGACTGTCAGGCACAGACATTTTGAGCTTGTTCATAGGCATTAAATAAACAGGACTAGGAGGGAATCTCCCCTGCTGTTGTGGCACAGAGTTGAATTTTTCTGGCATGGCTGACTTTCTACCATAGAAAATTATTGTAAAGCTCTTACGTTCTGCAGAACATCACTTGTGTAATTCATAAGCGGTCTTGTGTATGAAGTCTTGGTAAAGACCGAGCTTTCTTTAAATCTGGGATTATTGGAATTTGTTTCCACGCTGCTGTTACCTGTCGTTCCTCAAGAATCATAGAATTCCCTGAAGCCTTTCCTGTTTGGTTTGGTAGCTTCATATGAACAGGCTAATAGCATTCAGTATATGAAACACGGAAGTGTCATGGATCCAGAATGGAAAGGAGTGGACTGCATCATGTGACGCTTCTCAGAAGCCTTGCTGTGAAATCTACATTTCTCTAAAGAGCCGTTTTCGGGTAATTTCCTTTCCTGTTCCCATTATTGGGTGATGTCTAAAGGAAAAGATACTGGAGGAAAATAGAAGTGTGCTGTTAAAATTCTCCATTTACTATATCTACTGATGGGTATCCTCTGTGCTTGTCTCTCTTGTATCTGTAGCATCTGTCTTGATACAGCAAGAGAAGTGTTGAAACAGATACCTGTTAATGTGGTGCATGGGAATTGTCTGGAGTATGAGATTGCCTTCCCACCCTGCCATTAAATGCTGCAGGTTCTGAAACTCGGAATGCAGTTCTGATCAGGACAAACAAAATTTGCATGCACTTACTCCAATAGGATTAATACAATACTGTATTACTACAGTCAGTTGGGCTCTTGGTGGGAGGAGAACTGACTAGTAGGTAGAGACTGGGAGTTATAAAATGAAACTCTTATTCTGAACAAAAACTACCAAAGCCATTATAAGCATTTAATTCTTACTGTTAAACAAAACTTAATTTTGCCTAGTTCCTCTTCTAAATGGGTGAGCAATTCTGTGAATTTTGGGCTCAAGTGTTGGGGTTTTGGGGTGTTTTTATGAGGATGGGGTGGGATATTGGGGGTTTTCATTACACGTAACTTGCTAGGATGACATGACGTGTAATCCTATTCTTAAATGCCCAAACAGAACGCTTGATTAAAAATCATAATACTAAAAAAATATTCTGGCTCTGTGAGTGAGTCAGGTTCTTCACATTGGTAACAAACTATAGGCAAAGCTGTAAATGCAAATAGTTGTGAGTTAGGTGGCCTTCGATGGCATTTTATGACTCAGGGAGATTAGCACTTGAAGGACCGATTCCTTCAAGCATTACGAATTTGTACCAGGTTCAGACATCCACTTCAGCTGAGGGAGGCAATCTCCCTAGTTTAATTAAAGGAAAAAAAAGGCTTTTATATGTGGCCAACGTGCTTTGCATGGGACAATTTTTACACAAGTTTTGTAAACAGCAAACTGAGACTCTGAACTGAAGAAATTCTTACTTGGATGATCGGTGTTTTGGTAGTATCTGGGCTTCAAACTGGTTTTGGTTACTGTCAGCTGACTCAGGTAATTATTGCTGGCTATCAGTGTATAGCTTGAATTAATGGGACAATGTTTGGAAAAAAACCAAAAAAAACCCCAATCTTTGATGAATGCTTAAGTGCTATACAAGTAATCTATATTGTAGTTAGTGCAAAATACATCTCTAGTAATTTTGGTTGATTTAGAAGTGTGTTCGGAGGAATCTGACCTACAAATATGTGGTAGCTGGTCTACTTTTAGTAGAAAAATGTTGGCCTATTTCCTCTTGGAAATAGTGTGAATACTCCCTGGGAGGAAGAAGGTGATCAAGGATGCGAGTAAAGGTAGGGACGATAAAAAACTGAATGGATGGTAAAAGAGTAGAAAGCTCAGTTAAGGCAGAAGACTAGCATAATATGGGTTACTTAATTTCTGTTTTGTATGGTGCTGTGACTGACAAGAATGTTAGAGCAACTGTCCTGCTGTGGGGCATGTCAGCAGTTGGGACCAAAATGATCAGGAATGTAACAATGGATAAGATGCACAACAATGAGAAATCCCTTGGGTGACATTATAGAATCTTTAAAAGATTCCAGATACCCACATCTTTAAAGTGCTTCTATGGTAGTCCTTTTTCCTGCTGCAGACCAAATTAACTAGTTCCTGTTTATTGTACTTGATGCAGAGAGAAAGCTGCTTCTACTGTTGCAGAGGACTGGCATTTTTCTAGTTCTGTAATTCTTTAACTGTCCTCTGCAGAGGTGTAAAGTATAAGCACTTTGGAAGTACTGAGTCACTAGTTAGTTGTTTTGATATATGTGTATCATTTTTATTTCCTCACTCCATACTACTTTGGCAAAGGCCCATGTTTTATGTGGGAAATAACACTGTAGTTCCTGAATATTATTGTAATAGTTGGAAATAAAAGATACTTATGTTAAATGCTGTAAAACTCTCAGTTCAAGTTGGTTTTATTTTTTAGCTTTCCTAGTAGTTTTACAAAGACCAAAAATAATGTGTCTTGAAGAACAACTTCTGTGTATCTCATTTTCCATTGACAAACTTCAGAACTTCGCACTATTAGGTGGCTGCTGGGGTTTTTTTAATTTGATAAAACATTGACATAAAAGGTTTCATAATGAAACAAGAACGTCTTAGGAGCAACTCTCTTAACTCTGCAAGACTGTCAGTGTGTGTGATAAGCTCTGCTAGTAAGATACTAATTTAGGAAAAATCTTTCATTCTTACCTAGCAAAAGTTTTTGAAAAACAGGTTGATTTAACAGCAATTGATACCCAGATTTTATGATTGGAATTACTGTGTGGTGTGAAGGTGTGGTTGTGCTATATGAAATCATTTTTGATAGAGTGTAATTTAATGAGTGAGATACTACAGTTTTGGGATGTAGTGTGGTGCATCAGTGTTATCAGATGAAGCATAAAAGCAAATCATTACCATATATGTGTCTATCAAAATAACTGCTGTACTGCAAGTCACAAATCTATTTGAATTCACATGCTTATGTTCTCAAGGCTTGTAGAGGATTTTGTTTTAAGAAGTGCTCCCTTTCAGCCATCACAGGGAAATTTTGCAGCTTAATACTGCACAGGGTTAACTTCATGAGCAAGTTGTGCTCAGTTCATAATTTAGCTCCAGTCTGAAGGTTCTACAGCTGGTTTTAAATGTTCTGTATGTCACCAAATTGTGCTCTTTGTATTTGTTAGCATCTTCTGGTAGAGCTTTAGCTTGGATCTTGCATTGACAGATATGTGGTGCTTCTAAAAGTGTTGGACTGGATTTGTGTGCAGGTGAGTATTCTGTAAGAACTGATTATATGTTGGAAAGCCTAAATATGCGTACTTACATAATTATGAGAATGAATGTAGAGTATTTTGTGGTTGCTTGATTAACAATCCTACCAGAGGTTCTTGGAGTATTTTCAGTGGTCAGCCAAGAAGTTAGGAATACCTCAGACTTTGGGGGAAAATGGAACTAGAGATGCTAAAAGAAAAATTTGGCTCAGTCTCTGTCCTTTAATTACTGGGTACCTGAGGAGGTGTTTAGGGAGGTAGTTCTTTCCAGTTCTCCCTGTTCATGTGTCTTGATTTGCAGAAAGTCACAGGTTAAATCCAAATGGTTGGGTTAGGAACAGATCCTAGCAGGCAGCATTTGAGAGGCTGCTTTAGCAGTATGTTGAAAGGAGGTTTTAGTGAAAGGTGCTCAGGGAGATCGCATGAGCAGTCTGTAATATGGGTTATCCATGGAGATCAGTGCAAACAAAAATGAGCATGTTCTTTGTCTGGCCAGGTCTGAGTCAGCTCCTGTTTGAAGCTGTATTCTGAATGAGGATGATTCTTCTTACCTTTTATTTCCTAGCAACTCATGTCCAAGGATTGTACAAATCACTTTGACAACAGATGTTCACTTGTTGGTATCTACTATTCAAAATTATTTTTGTCCCTTTTGAAGGTTTGTTTATTAAATTCAGTCAGTAATTAAACACACAGTCAGTAGAAAGATGCAGTTACACATGAATTTAAGTACGTACTGCGCTTGAAATTGGAACGAAAACACAGTATTTTCATGTTTCTAAATCAAAGGTTGAGGTGGATGGAGGTTAAAACGTAAGGGTAGAGTAGGGGAGGAAAGGGAGAAGGATAATTTCTAGAAAAGAAAATTATTTGGGAGAGTGTATTTGGGAGACTAGAACTGTGATCTCTCCAAGAATGCCTAGAAAGCCTGTGTAACCTGTGCTTGGAGTGATAAATAGTGTTTTCCATCCTTGGGTGCATAATACTGCAATAGTTGTATTTATTGCAAACTAAGTTTCATTCTAAGAAGTAAGAGAGGTAAAAAAAAAAAAACCCTGCAGAACTCTGCTGGACTAGTAGAGTAGTCTCAATACTTGTTTTTATTAACACAGCTCTTGACTGTGCCGAAGAGCATTTTGACTTTTCTGTGGTAGTCCATTCTACTCTGGTGATGTATTTTACTTAGAGAGGCTTATTAGTTTTGGGAGGAAGGGTTTTTTTGGCATTTATAAGAGAAAATGTTGAGAGTGTTAGAGTTTTCAACTATTCCATTAATAGGGTAAGTGAAGGGTTCCTTTTCATTTTAACATGAGTTTCTTGATTACAGAGAATAGAATCTTTATAAGTTACTACTTCAAATTGGTGGTTTTCTAACTTCTTTTCTTTCTTGTAAAAATCAAAAACTTCTATCTTAATAAATTTTCGCTGAAAATGAAGTGGACTAAAAAGGAATCAGAGCACTGGAGAATCATTTCTGCAGTATTTTGTGACAGAGTATTCAAAGACTGTCCTGGATTCCATCTGAAGATGATGGTACTCTTGTATTAACACCACTTTCTCTTCTGCCCCAAATCATGAATTTGTTTCCTGGCAACATGACCTAGCATATCAAAAAGTAAGCCTTCTTGCACTGGTTGGATGTTTCTCTGGGTTACTTTGATGTAGCAACTGTCAAAATAACGTATCTGGACTTAACCTGGAATTTGAGCTCTATCCTTCATCTACTGAGAAAATTCCCTTTCAAACCTAAGCAGCATCGTTAGCCTTGACAGACATACTTCGTGCTCTGACATATGAGTGGTTACCTGGGAAAATAGTTTGTGGGAACTGCCAACAACACTGTACATACTGAGGTATTCAATATTGACAGCTGGGAGCCATGTGTGGGTATTTGCAACCACGTGGAGTTAAACTTGAAAATTATTTGCTCCATCTGTGCATATATAGTTCCATTTGGTAAGTGCTTCTCTAGTACTGAATTAAGAGCTCAGTCTAAAATGTATAGATTTGTAGGCCTGCTCCCCGTTGGGGATAGGAGAGCTATAGGATGTTAAGGGATCACCTACTTCTAGAAATCTGCTGATTTCTAGGACGCTTAAATTAGGTTACATTCTACTTGATATTCTTTTATAAGTATCGGGAGCCAACAGGAATGTAAGCATGTTCTTACAGACATATCAGAAACAAAAGAACTGTCTAGAATTAAAAAATTTCAGGGATGTGCTATATTCATAAAACATGAACTGTATTTCAGAGTTCTGCTAGTGATAAACAGCCTTTCCCCTGTAGCCTAAAGACAGCCTTGGCCAAAGAATTTAAACAACAAATGGCAAAAATCAGTTTACTAATCATCTTCTGGGGAGTGCTAACGAAGCACAGTGGAACAAAACCTAGATCAAGATTTTATAAAAATCTGCAGGTCTTGCCTGTTGGTGTGGCTGCTTGGAAGCATTGCTTGGGATTAGGTGGTCCTTGGTGGTGTGGTAAAATTGGCCCCTTGCATGAACGTGAGGTCTTTTAGTCTGCTGCACTCCCAAGCTGCTGTGGATGTCTGGTTTTGGTGTGACAGCAGCACTGCTGAGGAATACACCTGGTGCAGGTAGCTGGGCTTAAAAGCTGCACGTTGAGATGCAAGTTGAGCTCCAATTGGGAGCCAAAGACTAGAGACAAGGAGCTGCCAGCCCTTTGGGATAACAAAGGCCATGAAGATGGGTGGTGCCAGCCAGGTGAATGGTCACTGAGAGACACAGCAGGAGCTGGGAATTGCTGACCGTTTGGATACCAAAGGAAATGAAGACTGGTGACCCAGCAAGGTGGATGGACATGGAGAGGGGGCCAGGAGCATGGGGAAACGGAGGGGAAAAGCCCAGAGGTTCCTTAATGAGGGGTTCCTCTTCAGAGGCACCAGCTTGGGCTGTGTCTGTGGTACTGTGCCGAGAATAAATGGATTTCTGGAACAAGGCATCCCAGACTCTGCTGGGCAAAACCTGGTCTGACTGGGTGAGTGGGGAGCCAAGCCAGGCTCCCGTCAGGTCACTGGAGCCACCTGCTGGGAAGGGGCACCAGTCCCAGCAGTGGAAGTCTGGCCTTGGGGAGTGTGGCAGCCAGGGAGCCTGTGAATGGCAAGAGTGGGAAGTTTTCTTACAATACTTGATAAAGATGTCACAACTTGAGCTTCCATAGAGCAGCAACACCACCATGTGTTTGACTGGCAAGGCAGTGCAAGTGGTGTTCTTTCATGTGGAAGCTGTAACTTGTAGAACTGGTGCATTAATCAGTAATTGAACCTCCTGTATGATTTGTACACTCTGTCATAGCTGCAGCTCTTTGCTACACTGGTCTTTTCTCTAACTAGAGATTTATCTCTATTTTACTCACTGGGAACATCCTCATTTATTGGCTTTTTATGGTCCCAACAAAATCAAACTTCCTTTGTGTTTAGGTCTCTGGTGTGCTCCTGATTGATAGGTGGGAATTTGCACATACGTGGTAAGGATATAGACATTCATAATCTTGATTCATTTGATTGGTCTGTTCTAGTATCAGGGTTATGTTTGTCTTCTGCCAAGAGTTCTCAGGCTCCTTTTTAAAGATCTGCCAACAAGTCTAAAGTGCAGCATTTTTATCGGTTTTCCTAAACAATGTTTAAAAGTTTTCTGGTCCACTCTTTGTACATGGATAATTAACCTTTTATAGCATTGTTTAGGAATATCACAATGTTAGTTTAAACTTGCTGGGTTTTAGTCAGAATTTTAATAAGTGCTGTGGATTCCAGGGAACATTTTGGGGAAGCTTTTAGTAAAGCCACAGATATTTGCAATTTCTCTAATTTCCTCTTACTTGCTTTTAGAGCTAGCCTTCCCATTAGCATACAAGGTCAAAAAAAAGTAACTATGCTCTGAAATGATGTTTCCTCTTTGTCCTTGAAGGGCCTAAGTGGGTTATAGAAAAACCAGGAGCTTTTCTTTTACTTCAAACTTCAGGAATTGTACTTTCTTTGCAGCTGCTGCTTGTTTCCATAATCTATACTTTTTCTGTTTTGTAATATATATCTGTGTTTCTCTATAGGTATATATATTTACTGTCTATATAAACATATTTGGGGAAATGCTTCTTATAAACGAAAGCTGGTATATATTTACATCCACAAAATGTAAGGCAAAGAACAAGTAAAATCACTTGCTGCTTAATATCTTCTAAAAATGATCAGGAAATGGAGAAGGAATCATTAGTTTGACACAACATCAACATTGCACGTTCCTCATTCTCACTGATGGTGTCTGTGAAAGTAAGTTCTTCCAGGAAAACTTGTTTGGAAGAGGAACAAAGTTTGGTGGGTGTTGGTTCGTTTGGTTTTCCTGCTCTTTTTGAAATCCTGAAGTATTGGCAGGGTGAACTGTTCTGCCTTAGCTAGACTGCAAACATGGGAAGATGGCAGAATACCCCGGGAATGCTGCGGGGTGCAATTGGAGAAAATAGGGGGAGGATGTGGATGGAATCCCTTAATGGATGACAAAAGAAAGTGTGAACAGTTCTTCAAGTAGTTCCCAAAGTCAGAGATCGTTGGAAGCACATGAAATAAGAATGTATTTTTTCCTAGGGATCTGCTATTACAGTTGGGGTACTGAGTGAACAGTTTCACCTTGCCACAGCCCTTCTTCCTGCATGCTCATGCAGGAGTCTCCATCAAGGAATTGGCTGGTTATGCAGTATTAACAGAGCTAGGATGGCTTAAATAGCTAAAAAAAGTTTTGTGTCCTGAAGCTTCTTGTAGTTGATTTAGTAAGATGGTTCTTGCTGTGGAGTCTGCCTCAGGATATAGATGCTTGATCCATTATTTTATGGTTATGAGTGCAACATGGCAATAAGATAAAGTGAAACTGAACTAAGTTCTGGGTTTCTCATAGTTAAACTGTGCAGTTAACTTACAGCTTCGTTGTTCTGTCTTCTATCTGGAGTCTGCAGTGCTGTAATATAAACTCATCTTGTTCCAAGATGCCTTTGCAAGCTGAAATTAGCACTATATACTGTTGCCTACTGGTTAAAATTCTCAAACTCGGTTGTGCTCATTTTTCAGGTGTTTCTTCTCTTGTGTTTGATTGAATTTAGGCAAAACGTTTAGCTGGAAGAGACCTACAACAATCATCTAATCCAACTGCCTTGACCACTTTAAAAAAACCCTATGTTTCTCAGGACATTGTCCCAGTGCCTCTTAAAACACTGTCAGGTTCAAAGCATTGACCACCTCTTTAGGAAGCCTGTTGCAGAGTTTGACCAGTATTCAGTAAAGAAATGCTTCCTGAAGGTCTGAACTTTCCCTGGTGCAGGGAAGGTTCTGACTGTCCCAACTGTTCTGATGTGTCCTATCTCTACACCTAGCACCTCTCCACATTTCTCCTCAGGAAGCTGTAGAGAACAATGTGGTTGTTCCTCAGTCTCCTTCTTTTCAATCTAGACAACATCAAAATCCTCAGTTGCTCCTCATAGAACATCCCTTCCAGCCCTTCTACCAGCTTGGTTGCCCTACTCTGGACACATACAAGGACCTCAATATTCTTCTTAAATTGTGGACCCAGCACTGTATAAAGAAGTCAATGTGAGGCCACACCAGTGCTGAATATGGAGGCATAATCCCCTCCTTTAACAGTTTGATGATGCTATGTTTGATGCACCCCAGGATGTGGTTTCACCTCTTGGATGCCAAGGCACATGGCTGTCTCACACTGATCCTGCTGCCAACCAGCAACACCAGACCCCTTTCTGCAGGGCTGCTCTCCAGCCACTCTTCTCCCAGTTTGTCCTGAGAATTTGGTAAAATTTGGTATTTGGACTTGTTAAATTTTACCTCATTGATGATTATCCAGTGCTCCAGTCTATCTAGATCCTTATGCAAAAGTCTCTTGTTTCTCTAGAGAGTCAACAGCTCCTCCCAGCTTGGTGTCATCAGCAAACTTGCGAATAGTGTGTTCAGACTCCACAGAGTGTCAGAGCTTGAGACAACTGAGATATTTGGGTGTCTTAGCTGACAGAGCTCAATGACAGAAATTTATGGTTAAAGTAGGAAAGGAAATAGAGGGAATTAAAACATAGATTTGAAGGCAAAAGTTCAAGGTAAACTTCAAAAACATCAAGATGTTCTTTTGGCAGACCATGTAGGTGTTTTAAGAGCACTCTGAAATGACACTCTTCATTTTGCTCATTAATATATAATAATTACCTTTAAGTGTTTTAAAATTCTGGATATAATTGTTTGCAGTAACAAATGTATAAAATCCATTATGAAAGTCTTGTGTGAACTTATGACCTAGTGTGCGAGGAAGTGCATCTGCTGCATAGTTATATGTAATTGTCTTTCGTTTGAGTGTCTAATTGAAAGGAGAACTGGAAGAGCTTCTAGGGCATTAGATAAATGTTATATCTTTACAGATGCAATACAACAATTTGAGATAGATACTCTTTTTATGAAATACAAAGTTTTCATCATTTTAATGGGATAAATATGATTTTATGTCTTAAGTAATGAAGGAAACTCAGTGGTCCCAAAACTTAGAATGATGTGTTTTGTATTTACTATTCTGGAATAGAAGTTAGGTAGCTGTTGCCATGTTTGAACAGTTGGTGTCTCCAATGCTTTGCAGCTATCACAATACATACTGCTGAAACAAGTTAGTTCAACTCTAGCTGTACCAAACTAGTTAGAAGTGTAAAAGGAAAATTGGAGTCAGGAACTTAGTAAATAGCCAAACACTTGCAACTTATATTTTAAGCCTCTAGGTAAATATACCCTTTTTAGTTCTTAGATAAGCATAAACTCCACTATTGCTGTCTAGCCTTAGATAAATTATGAAGGGGCTCCTTTACAAAGTGCTAGTTCATAATCAGCAGCAATATTGTTAAAAGCAGCATAGCTGGCAGCATCCCTCCTCCATATTGCAAGGTTATCCAGGTAGGAGAGATGACAGTTATCCTGACCAAGAAAAATGAGGGAGAGAATAATCAATCCATTTCTGGGAAAGAGGCAGAGATGAGCATGTGGACAGTCTTTAAACTGAGACTTGCTCAAGTGCTTATGTACCTAAAAGGGAAAGTGTTTTTTGGGTGTGGAAATAAAGGATTTAGTGAGCACTGGTACTTAATAAAGCAAGAAGATGGCAACTTCTTAACAGAAGAGCAGGTGCTACTTTCAGCTGTCTTTTCAGTCATTGCAGGAACATTTAATAAACACAAAACTTTGAAGAGGATGAAAAAGGTGAAAAATGTTAGTCTGAGAAGTATGGAGAAAGTTTTAGATAAATGTGTGGACATGAGACTTCAGACTTCCAGTGATTATTTTTTCCAGTTTTTTGACCCCCAAAATAATGGAGAGATGCAACATTACTCCACAGGTTTTCTAGGTTCTAGAGAAAAGCAAAATGTAGAATTAATTTTTGTTCACCAGTGTTGAAAAGCTGCAGTTTGTCTATTTTCGATGAAATATTTGTATAATGCCATCCTGAACTAGTATAGGTACTGTTACTGTTTTCCTTTCTGCTTTTTTTTTTCATCTGGATTGTATTGAAATGTGTTGTTCTTGAAACTTCTGTAGTTCATGGTAGAAACAGCACTGCAGGACAATCATAGGGAATGCAGCCTTGCAGGTACAGCATGGCCCTCCAAATCAGAGTGAGGTAACGAGCAGTTTGAGAAGACACAGTGAATGAGATCAGATAGTGACTCAAAGTTACATGCAAGTGTGGTCTGGGTGTGTAGCATTTTCTTTCTGTACAGTTGTATGTTAAGTGCTAAAGAAGTTCTGTTTGGGGCTGAAAAAAGCGGGGGGTGGAGATTTGAGGAGTCCTTATAATGTGCAAAATTATTAAGACCCTTCATTTTTATTTCCTTCTGTTTCTGGAGGAGATGAACAAAAATAGCCCTGCTGACCAAAATTTTTATGTACGTTTTCATTGCTGTATAGTATTATACTATCTTAGCAGTATTTCATTAGACAACATAGACTAGCAAGGTGAAGAAGAAAAAAAAATCAGTTCAATACCTACCCCCTTTTTTTTTTTTTTTTAGTTAAGATTTTTGAACTAATTTCTTTATATTAAAGTCATCTAAGAGCTGCACTTGAAGACAAGGCTGGAATATAGTTAGAGATACAATATTTACTGGAGAACTCCCTTAGCTTTTTTTTCTTTTAATGGGGATCAGTTTGGTTTCAGTTTGTGAAAGATTTTGTCTTTAAGAAAAAATTTAGGACTTTTGTGTGGCAGTAAAATGTAGTAGGAAAATTTGTGGTATCTGTGTATCTCCTTAAGCACACTATATTTTTTCTTTCATGAGGACCTTGGCCTTACTTTTTCCAGATACTGGTTTCATTTTGCTCTTTAATACAAAATGAGAAATAAACTTGAAGTACACTTCACAACAAGTTCAAGGATAGCAGTATTCATGAAACCTTGTGTGGGTGAATGGCTTTAGTATTCACATTATACCACTTGAAGACTTTTCCCGTAACAGGCATTTTGGATATCTCATACCTGTAACAGCAAAGAAACACCTATTAACAAATAACTATAGGCATTAGTCATACAGCCATTAATATTATTACACAGTGATTTTTATTTTTAAAAAATAAAATAGAAGACTGGAAATGAACTTTGCATTGTGAATTTCATTATCAAATTAATAAAGTTTTTGTGTGCTGATGGATGTTGTGTCCTGGTATATATAGACTAATCCATAAAAAGAGCTCATTATGTGGGTTCAGCAGGAGGTTCAACAGCCTTTGAATAGAAAGCTGTGGCTGTGTTTTGTGTATTTATAATGCAGGGAAAAATCAGTGCTAGCATTTTTAGGTTAAATTCCTGGTCATGTAGAAAGGGTATCCCACTGGTGTTCTGGTTTTCCCCAGACTAGCTGCTACAACTACTGCAGTGCATGTGAAGATAATATGAGAGATTCATTGCATTGCCTTGTCATTCAGAAAATTCATTAATATCTTGCATGTTCACTTGAGAGAGGTGGGAAAGTTTGGATCTGTGTCAAGCAGAGACAGCCAATCACTTGAATCTTGAATGTGTGAATGGTATTAAAGAAAATGAAAGTGACTACATTAGTTTTCTTTGATACTCAGTTTCATCAGCTGTGACACAGCTGTGGTGTTTTGATGTAAATTCAAGACCTCGTATGAATTCTTTACCTTAGTGCATCAATTTGGGGGGGGGGGGCTGATGGTGAGGTAGGTTACCTGTTCAACAGTGGTAGGGTGTAGCTCCTAGTAATCTAAAAATAGGTGCCTGGGAGTTGTTAGTAATGGAAACTTAAACCTATACTGACTTTCAGGAGTGCCTAGCTCTGTCCTGATTTTTAAAATGAAGAGAAAATAAGAGATGAAGAGTGTTCACCTCAGAATATCTAAGGAAGTCTCCATGGAAACAGTGTACCTAGCAGTAAGGAGAAGTATTTTTGAAAGTAAATGGCTGACTGCTGAGCTCTGTTTGAAGTATAAATTATTAAATGAATAAAATCTTTATGAAAATAGATGTGCAATTACCTTCTGGATACAGTACTCTGAAGTGAGTACAGGAATTTGGAATTCTTGTGAAGAACGAAAGCTGTGCCTGCGTAGGCAGGATCCCAGGTCTGCACTTGTGCACCCCTTTCTCTTCAAGGGGCAGTCAGTACTGCAGAGATCGGGGGGTGTGGTGGCGGATGGTGGGCAGAGAACCTTTCCCCCAGCCCCTGTCCCCGAGCTGAGGGGGCGCAGCAATTCCTGGGCTCTGCCTGCGAGTGGCTTTTCCTGGGTGACGCCGGCTGGCTGGTTTCACCGGGAAGATGAAGAGTGTGTAGAGTTACAGAGAGGCTGGGAGCTGGGACGGAAGAGATGCTGAGACAATAATGCGTGGGGAAGCCTCAACTGAAGTTAATGGAAAAATAGCATTTGCTGCATGCTTGGGGGCGGGAGGAGCAGTGCTGGTTGTCTGTGATTGTTGAAGATGTACCTGCTTGTCACAGGGGAATTGGACTTACAGGACCTTTCAAAGTCCCTTCCAAACTTTGCTATGATGGTAATGTACTCCTCTCTGGTCTGCATCTGCTTCCCCAGTGTTCTCTCTCTCATGTATCCCTACCTGAGTTCTCAGCTGACAACTATTGGTTGTTGCAAGCATGAAACAATAATACAGTTTTCTCATTAAGAGTTCAAAAATATTTTCAGTTAAAATTCATATTTTTCCCTTCTTTAAAAAAAATCAAAATATCCCAACCTACATTTTTGAGAATTTATCTCAAAATCAGGTAACACTTTTGCAAGACTAGTATCAATTCTTTCAGCACTATTTTTAACGACCAATTAGGTGAATTAAATTTAACAGTTGTGTGTGAAGTTTTACAGGCCTCACTAAGTTTATGGTATTGTTGGTAAGTGTGGCATTGTTATGAACACAAATGCTGTGTAGCTTTTAGTCCTACTTTACTAGCTTTATTATCCCAACCTAAAATAGGAGAACTGTTTGGGGTGTTTTTGTTTTCTTTTTTTTCTTACTATCTATAGAATCATTATAATAGTTCTGTATAACTGAAGAAAAAGTTGGTGATTTGTTGTGTGTTTTTTTGTTGTTCTTCCCCATGCTGCTGCTGTAACTTCAAGAAGTTTTCTTTCATTGCTAGGATCCCTACTCTGTTCAAAACTACATAAAAATCAAAAGGATAGTATCAAAACCAGGAACTTAGGGAGAGCATATATTAAATCAGAAATATAATTTGCCACTGGGAGATGATGTGAACATACCAGTCAACACAGACACTAGTCTATGTTATTAATCAATAAAGAACTTACATTACTGTGGTGTGTATAAAAATAATAAAGACACTTAATCTTCTAAATCACTGTTCAAGTATTTTTTTACTATGAGGCAGTTTAATAGATGTTTGAACTACTTTCAAATGCATGAGACAAAATAGCATGAAAGTATAGGATCATTTCAGAACTTGGAATATGGAGACAGGTGCTGTTGTCCTTTGTAAGTAGAAACTCCCCTTTGCATCCTGAGATGGGACCACTTAGAAGAATATGAAATTGAAGCCAAGCAACTTGTGTTTGACCCAATAACGAATATGAGAAAAGTGAATGTGGTCAAAGCAACAGGTTGGAAAGGGTTATTTTTGTAGTAGCTCTCTGAAGGGATGAAAACAGGAAAGGTGACACAGCCATTTAAAGTGTTTTCAGTCTTTACAAGATGACAGTCTAAAGGAGAATGTCATTTGTGTAGATGAGGAGGAAACTTAGCTATGTGCCAAAAATAATAGGAAGCTTCATTTTAGCTTCCTGTGATTTAGAGGGATAAATTGAAGATCCTCCTCTGGCACTGCACCAGTATTTCAGGTAATAGAGTGGTATTATTTGTGATTAAGGAAAAGAGGCAAAGGCAGAATTTGTAGAAGGGGTATTCCTAAGTCATCTTGTGCTAACAGCTACATAGATAGCCATGGGGAGCCATCAGCTGTGTATGTTAAGGTTTTGGCCAAGAACATACAAGTCCAGCCAATGTTAATGTTCTCTTACAAACTTCATATATATGTATATATATTCTCATGTTAAAATGAGAGGAGTTACTTTCTTCTGCAAACCTGCTTCCTCACAGGCATCTCACAGGGTCACATCCTCCTCCAGGCATGCACCTGCTCTGGCATGGGGCTCTCCATGGGCTTAAGGTGGATCTCTTCTCCATCATGGACTCATTCACAGGTCACAGTCCTTTCAACTCAAGTTCAGACTGAAGTTCCAGCCTGTCCAGTACAGGACAGGACCAGCAGCCACACTGGCCACCTGCCATCCCATGGAGGCACATCTGCATGGCTGTTATCAAAGCATTCCCAGGCACGGGCACGATACTGTAAGGTGATAAGCACTACAGCTAGCAGGAAAAGCAAAATGTGTCCACTAAAAAGCACTAGATTCAAAATACAGTCACAAAAGTGAGCCCCATGGCAAGAGACAAGGAGCCTGCTCATTACTAGCTAAACAGCATTAGCAAACAAAAATTCAGTCTAGTATACCCTAGAATAATTAATTCATTAAAACTTGTTAGCTAAAACACACATTTTAAGACTAAAATCAGGGAAGCTTTGAAGCATAAAATCTGAAATTAAATTCAGTCTCCTAATAAAGCCAAAAATAATTATTTCCTTCTCAGTTCCTATGCTAAAGTTATTAACAAAAATTAAAAATTGAAAAACCAACTCTCCAAATCCCCCAACAAACAAAAACCCATTTCACCTTTTGGACTAAACTAGAATCTTTTTCATCTCGTAAGATGAAAAACATGTACATTAAAATATGTACATTCTATTTTGTACCAAAACCCTCCCTGTTCCCTTAAACAGTAGAGTTGAAGGATAGAGGTTTCTCTGAATTGCCATCAGTGGAGGATATGAGAAAGTACTGGTTCTGTTTGAAGCAAAGGGGGTTCTAGAGATTTCCCAACATCATTTGTTGCTGTAGGCAAACTTTGATGTGGTTGTGGGGTAAAGGAGAAATCTGTAAGCAGGAATACTTACATGTTTTTCTTAATTTTCAGGAATTTTTCCCTGAATACTAATACTTTATTTTCATAAGCTTACTGTGAGTGCTGTACATGTAGCGTTACATGTTGAGGAAGGCATTTCATCATTTCCAGAACTGCTCTACCATCTTCAAATTGCTGAACAAGATCCTATGTTCTCCGGCTCCCATGTTCAAGTTGTTTTCCCCACTGACACTTTTCAATATTTTAAAAAAGAATATTTCACTGAATGACAAGGGGTTCACTGCCTACTACTAGCTTCAACACAAGACATTGCAATTTATTTATTTATTTATTTTAATCTAAACTAAATCTTTTTGTTTGCAGTAATCTTTTTATTTGCAGTAGGGTGCTTTATCAAGAAGATTGTAACTTGTCATCTGTGTTCACTCTTTATACATCAATGTATAAGAACAGTAGAACAAATTCTGTTAAAGGACCTTTCATATAATCTACATTGAAGCTTGCTGACAGAAGAGAATTGCCAAGCCCAGGAGTATTGATGACTCAGAAATACTAGTCCGTTCCCCTTCATATGAACTGCCATTCAGTAGACCAGATAATGGCATTGTTTTATTGCTTTGCTCAGTGGTGGTTGATCTCTAGTGCAAATTTTAGTAACTTATGTTTTGGTTTGTTAACTGTAATCAAATAAATGTGTGTAATAATCCACACTTAGAACTGGTTTTGCAGTCTTATGTTGAAATTGCTGACACGGATTAAAGATTTCTTTCAAATTGAAAGCCTTATGTTTTACAGTGCTGAATAACCACTTGCAGTTTCGAAGCATGCTAAGAAAAAAAAATCTGGCTCTGAGGAGTGTGTCATTTAAAATCTGCGCATGGAGAAGATTCTTGATTTTGGCATCAAGAAAGCTGTTCTAAAGATAACCTGATGCCCCCCAGCTGCTTCCTTGGCTGCTCTTACAGTTCTTATCGGACTTCAGCTTGTAGATAGGACAGGGGTTTGTAAATTGGTCCCGTGTCACGTTTGTCTCAGGAAACAGAAACTTTCGAAGATGCCTTGAAGACTGCCGAATTCTTGGAAACTTCTGTCATAAAAACAAAAGTTTGGCATTTCAAGCCAAACTGAATGGTACCTTACTGACAGTGTAAGCCTGTTGCTAGTAGTTTCCCAAAGCGCTACAATTTTTTTTTCTTTTGCGTGTTTGTAGGTCGAAACGGCTCCCCTACCATGCCATCGCTTCCTTTACCATTGGGTTTCTCCTCCGCAGCCCGCACTGCCAGCACCCCGGGTGTACGTGGTGGGGCGGGGAGGTTTCCTCTCGTCCCAGCTGCCACCCTGGGCGCGGGGCCCCTCCTCGGGCGGGGCCGGGCCGGGCCGGGCCGGGGGAGGGTCCGGCGGGGCGGGCGGTGCCTCCCCCGCGGCGGCGGCTCGGGGCGCCTGGGCCGCGCTCCGTACGGCAGCTGCCGGCGGGCAATGGGGGGGAAGAGCTGCCGCCTCGCCGTCCTGACCCTCGCCGTCCTGCTCCTGGCCGCCGCCACGGAGGGTGCGGAGCCGCCGCCGAGCTGCGAGGCGGTCCGGAAAGTTTTCCAGCTGCGGCGGCTCGGCCCGCTCGGCGGCGTCCCGGAGTCCCCGCGGGCAGGTAAGGCAGAGCTGGCGGGGCAGGAGGCACGGGCAGCGGCGGGGCCGTCGGCTTTGAATTTGGTGCCGCCGGCCGCGATGGGTGCGTGGTGCTGGGCACGTCGGGTCCCCCGCTTCTCCCCGCAGCGACAGCGGGGCTGGCCCCGTAGTCAAGAGAGAAAACGCTCTTGTCGGGCTGCGGGCACTGGAGCACCCCGACACCTGCCTAAAGCCCCCTTGTGCTACCCACTTGCACTCCGTATCGCGCAGAGCAGGGCCAGCCAGCTGCAGCTGGGATCGTCCTGCGTGCAGCCGGCCGGGGGCAGGCACAGGTGCAGCGGTGCCGGCGCGAACCCCGGAGGCTGGGGACAGCCGCCGGGCTGCGTCTGCGGCTGCCGGAGTAACCCTGCTCTGACACGAGAACCGCTTACACCGCTGCAGGTGGTCGGGCTGCGCATTGCCCGTGCTGGGTATCTGCCTGTCACCTGGATGTAATGGAATAAAATTCCCGGCTATGTAGAGTCTTTATGGCGGTTCGAGTATATTTAGCATTTGTATCAACAATGAAATTTTTTTTTTTTAAGTAGATACTGAAGGACACTGCAAAGCGCGGCTATAGTAAGGTGTACGTTTTTAGGTTGAGGCTTTGTTTGCAGCTTTGTGAGAATCTCAGTTGAACTCAGAGGATTAAAAGGCAAGTAGTTTAGTGATCGGCGATATAGGATGAGAAAACAACTATTTTTTTACACATCTGTAAAGTGTGTTCAGGTTTGGATGACAAGTTAACTAGTATATGTGAGTCAGTGCTTCTTTGACAAAAAATGCAACATAAGCTGAATCAATGTCCCCCTCACTTTCAGATATCAATAGGTAGCCTCATTCTTTTTTAAAGATAATTTGTGTGTTTTTTACTAACTCTGCAAGTTGGGATAAGACATACTAGGTTTATTTTAAAGGCACCCCTCCAAAATACTGCTTTTAATGACTCTTAACTTTAAATGTGACAGATAATGATTAACACTGTCAATACTGCACTGTGTAGTTTACTATATTTATCACTAATACATTTATCAGTGTGCATTGTTGTCTTCTTGCATTGTCCTAACCTAAAGATTTTATAATTGTCTAATAATAAAAAGAAAACTAAAAAGAAAATAAACACTCGGAAAGCCTGATGAGACAGGTACTGTGCAAATCAAAATGTGTAGAAAGTGAAATTTGAGTTACAACCCTGTTGGCAATTCAGTTTTTTTGTGCTGATTATTTGTGTAAATAATCTCAGTATGAATGATATGGTATCACTTTATTTATGTTCTTCTAGTTCAGTAGCCTATTGTAATTTTTACGCTTTCTCTATCATTGTCATTTATTTTGATTCCTATACCATTCATTTGTGTACTAGGGATAGGGAGGAAATATGTTGACTCAAGAGAAAAGAACTACAGTGCCTCATATATATTTCTTCTGCTCTGCTCCTCCAATTTCCTCCTTTCTCCTATAATACTTTTTTATACCACCACTCACTTTCTTCTTTTGATTTTGAATTCTCTGCATTTCCTGTTCGAAGGAAAAGCTGTGTTTGAATTGTAAGAATATAAAAGAATTCCATTCTCTGCTGCTGCCCTTGCAAACTGTGGGCAGCAGGAGGTGTGGTACAGCTGCATGGTCAGCAGCCTTTCACTCTTTGAGGGAATTACATTGCTGTGGGCAGCCAGAGTTCTTATTCTGAATAGCATCGATCTCAGATATCATGAAACAATTGCAAGCAGTAAAATATATCCAGAACTGGCAATGAGAAGAAAACAGGGATTAAGTGAGTATTGTAGAAAGTTTAGGTGTGATTAAAGGTATTTGTAGGCTCAAAACATAATGTGAAGAGAAATGTCAGTTTTTGCTACTGATCTTCTATGTTAAGCCTTCTTTTGAAGTAGGATGTAAAAATATTTTAAATCCTTTTCTGATGGCTCTAAGAAATGTTTGTGTATAAGATGCACACATGCACCCATGTATGAGACACACATGTGCACCTGTACAACACACACATTGTTTTGTATGTGTCCACTTAGGAAAACAGGTGCCCAAACTGCCTTTATAAGGTTTCATTTTGGTGCTGAAATGTAGGGCATCTGGCAGCATTTTAATTTGCTTGGGATTTCTGTAATGTTCCCAATGGGGCTGACAGATGCAATAACTCTGGGAAACTTACATGTTTCTGGTAGTGTAGTGTGTGATAGGTGGGATACTTTTGGCATCTTACACCAAAGTAAATGTACTCCTTGTATGCAACCACGAGCTACAGCATTATTAAATGCAAGTATTTTCTTTAGAATAAGATGCATAAATGCCCCTATGACATTGCCTCTGTTTGTTTTTATTGTAGTGGAACTTACACATAACTTGTTTAAGAACACTTTCATTTAAATTTCTTAAACTGAATCTTTGGGTTGGAGTAGGATCACCAGCTGAAGAAGAGCAGGAATGCTGGTTGATGTATGAATTTGAATACAGTGGAAGTCAGTAAAATCATAGTGCTTATATTTGCTTTGTTTTCATTGAATGTATAAAAAACCAGATTGTATCATTCACATTTTTCCTCTTCTTAGTAGAAATAAAAACAGCAGCCTTTTATCAGTAAATCATACAAATTCTGATCCTAGAGGTTGTCATGTGTCTGTATTTTGAATGTATGTTAGCTCAAAAATCTATGCATTGTTTTATATACTTAGTTTTGCAGCTATTGTATAAAGGTTGTATATTTTTAAGGGAGAAAAAAATACCACTATTATCCTATGCAAAAATGACATATCTATGTACATGAAGGTGATCTTGAAGGATATGGAAACTACAAATTTGAGTTTGTGTTACCATTCACATAGGACAGGATATAATAGTGTTAAAAATGGCAACTAATAATCAAGATAAATTAATATATTTACTAATCCAAAGATACTTACTGCTACCCCTAGCAGTCAAGACATTTGACTAACTGTTCTCAGTCTTTTGTACATGTGATTTGGGAACTATAGTACAGACTTATGCTCAGTCCCATCATATACCATATTGGAACATTTATTGCATTCATGCTGATTTTAAATGTTAGTTGCAAAAATTCTTTGGTTTTTTTCCTGTCTGGTTCTGTCCTACAAGTACATTTATGGTGGGCCTGTACAGAATAACTTCAGTAATTATAAATCTTAAAAGACACTCTTTTGCTGTATGAAGAACGAAATAAATGTAAAAAGTACTTAAAGGTTAGGTTTGGAGCTTTTTATTTTATTTTTGTGGATCAATATGACTTGGGTTATTTGAAAAAAAGGAAAGAAATTGTTGTCGGCAAAATACTTTTTTACATATTTTTATTTCCTGTGTTCAAGGTATTGTATAGCCTTTCTGGTATTGTAACCTAAGCAATTTTCTTGAAGACTTCCACTCTTTCACCCTATATGCTAATTAATCGAGAGCTTTTAGCTAATTTCAGCAGCTCATTTTTTTCACATAGATTAAATGGGAGTTCTGAGCTTTTCTTGTTATCTTGGTTGCAAATAGTATTTCTTTCCTGGTTTCTTTCTCTCAGAATACATAGAACCGAGAAGCTGTGGATCTCCAATCCCTGGAAGTGTTCAAGGCCAGGCTTCATGGTACTTTGAAAAACCTGGTCTAATAAAAGATGTCCCTGCCCATGGCAGAGGGTTGGAACTAGGTATTCTGTAAGGTCCTTCCAACCCAAACCATTCTATTATAGGATTTTAGCAACAGCAGAATAATAGGATGGCTGGTAAATCATTCACTCTTGCCTTCTTAACCGAGAGCCTCTGGTAGGTATGTTGGTGAACAAATTTCAGGCTTCTGTTTGCACCAAAAAAACGCATTCTGTGGCTTATTGAAAAATGTTACATTTGCTGTCACTGTAGAATCAAACAATTCCCAGTGAAGTGGGGGGAAAAGTGCTGGAGATATTTTTTCTCAGCAGTTTGTTTTTTGGTTGGCTTCTGTTCATTTGCTTTTTTGGTTTTGGGTTGGTTTTCGGGAATCAATCTAGGCTTTTCAGCAAATGTTGGGAGAGCATGTATGCAGTTATGAGAATAAAAAGCATAAAAGAAAGTGAAGACTGTGATTAGTATGAGTTTTATTGCAAAGGCTTTTTGGTGGAGAACCATTATGAATATGAGATTGAACAAATGAGAAAAACTAGGCTGGAAAGATAAGATAATGTCAGAAAAAGTTGGTCTGTGGTACTATTGTTAATTCAAGTTAAAATATTCTTGCTAATTCCCCTTAGAATAACAATAGAAGTCAGTTTAAAATCCAACAGGTTACTTTAATGTAATTCCAAGATCATATTTGAATTTTAGTTTGGGTTTAATTAGTATAATTTACATTCAGGTATTTTGGATTTTGGTTCTATCTCAAGTCAAATTAATTTTTTTTTCTGTTTGTTGTGTGGAGGCAGGGACACTTCTAATTACTCTATTTGTTTAACAGTCATTCAAAGCTCTGGAAAATTATTTAGTCAGAGACAGTAAGTGAAGTGCTCTGTCAAATCAGTTACTGATGTTCATTATATCACATCTATTTTTGTAAGGATTGTTGCCAGCAACATAATTTTTTGTGTATGTGAACATTTCACCTCTGGATCTGCAAAATGATAACTATGAAAAAAATTTACAATACTTGGAGATTAAAATCAACAATAAAATGGGCTCAGCTGTATACCAGTTTCCCTCTCTCATTCTCCAGTCTTTCAGCTTCTCTAGGAAGTCATCAGTGCTCAGTAGTCTTAGGCCTTGATCTGGCTGGGTTGGCCTGAAAGGTGGTGCAGCTCAGTAGAAGACAGAGGACTGTCTCCTGACTTATGCCAAGTGGGACAGCCAGGGTCATGTCTAGATTGCTTAAGGCTGGTGTCCTGTAGAAAGAATGGACTGTCCTCATTCTATGGGATTTTCTCATGAATCTTGTTGAGAACTAATATGATGCTTTTATGATGCCAAGACACTGTGGGTTCCCCTGCCTCAAAATCCAAGCAGTCTCAGAAACAGCAGGGCTTTTGGACAGGATGACATGTTTTGTTCAGTGAGCTGTAGTGTGAGTGTATGCAGGGATGGCTTCATCTTGCTGGAATTCTTCTCAGTAGGCAGGAAGATGAGCTTGGAGTGTATAAGGAAGGAGCCAAACTTGTACTACAGTGTTGTCTGGAGTGCCCTTTGAAAGCAGAATATAGAATGCACCATCTCTTGAAGTGCAGGTGAGAGAAATACTGGAGTTTGCTGCACAGAGCCACGGAAAGAAGTGAGGTGGTAGTTCAACATTATCGACGGTCAGGGACAGGTGCTTGAGGCTGACCCCATCTCTTACTGAGCAAAGCTGAAGTACTTTACCACAATAGTAGTAATAGCAAGTAATGCTAAGTCTGGAGTGGTTCTTGTAACAAAAATAAGAAATATTAAAGGATAAGCATGAGAAGGACTTATGGCTGATACAGGTTCCAAATCCATTTTGAAACAAACGACTGATTTGATGATTGTTTCCAAGCCATATGGCATTTCAGTGCTGGCTTTTGTTTGTCATGACAATCCTAGGTCTGTTTTGGGATTTTTCAGACCCTGGATTTGATCTGTTGGAAGTCTAAATAAACAGGCAGAAATTTACCACGGATCTGGCATTTTCGCTTTCTGGCAGTTCATGTCCTCATCCTGTCAGCATTTGTTTATCACAAAGTTTTGAAAATACACATTTGTACAGTTGAGACCACGAATAAAAGTTTGAAATCAGTTCCACATAGGTAAACTTGCACCTCAGAACAATTATGTTTTTCAACCCAAACTGTCTTTCCTAGACTCATCTAGATTATTTTCAGTTCTAAAACCTTTCCAATACCATAACTGTTTACTTCAATATATTTTTGTTACAGGCTAAGGTATTTCACTCCTAGCTGTCTTGTGATCTTGTCTCAAAGGGGATCACAGTGTAGAGCCACGAGAATTTGGTACTGAAATGAGCCAATACGCCTTTTTGGAGTAGAAAGTGTTTTCTCTCTCTGTTTCAAAATTGGTTATTGACAAAACAATGCTTGTGGAAGATAGAAAATTTTTAAAATGTGAAAACCCAGAAAATTTGTGTGGGTTTTTTAGTACTGCTTGTGCTGAAATGGAAGGTTTGTTTCACTTTCTGGTTTACATGTCTTCTGAAACATTATCTGTAAGCTGTTCCTTAGATCTCTAAAAAAACAACTACAAAACCACTCTGGGGGTTTTGAACAACAATTCAGTTTTAGTCAGTTGGGTTTTTTGTTGTATTTGGTTACTTTTTCCTGGCCAGTGAAAGCAGCTGTGTTTAATGAGCTGGAACAAAAGTAGGTCAATAAAATGTACTTTATATGTACGTGATTAGCAGTCCTAAAACTATAAAATAAAATTCCCTTAGGGTTGGGAATGAGATCCATGTACAAAAGATGCTGTTTAAAAAAGTATTTTTCATTAATTTAGGGGAGTAAAATAATGCTGAAGAGTCATCTGAAGCCTTATACAAATATTCATTATTATTTTAGGGTTTTGCTGAAAGTCTGTCTTCTTGAAGCTATACTCAAGTCCATAAAGCCTCAATGAAGTTCCAAATTAGCTTCTGCTTTACAAGAGGCAAAGGTTTGAAAGCTAAATAGTGCCTAACAATTGTTTAAAATACTAAGGAGAATTTGGGTAACAGAGCTAATTTTTGGGTTATTTCATTTTTATATTAGACAAGTATTATTCATGTTTGTGTCTACACAGACATGTGTCTGTCCCTGTGTGTACACAGGGAACTGCATGTGAGCAGTTACCCTGTATATTATTTGTTAATAACTAAAATGGAGAAGTTGAAAGGTCATGCAGATGAAAATAAGTTTTCACTGTGTTTCTGCAAAATCTTGTCATATCTGTCAGTGAAATAACATATTTGAGAACAAAAATAGGATTGGGTTGTAAATTTTTTAATAATATAGTTTAGATTCTCATATTTATTCTTTTAAGATATGTTTATTCTTTATATTAGAAAGCATTGTTTAGATACAGTATTAAAAAAAAGAAATGAATACCACATGATAACAAGGAAGTTGAATAATGTTTTTTTATGCTTGATTATGCTCTAGTTGTAAAGTTATAAAAGTACTGAATTTTCCCTCTGGGATTTCAGCATGCCCAAAATCTTAAAAAAAAAACTCAACTCCTTTGTAGAAATGTCTCCCAACCTATTAGGGCGGTAGAGAATCGGTGTCATGGACTCATGGGAATGTTTGACATTAGAGAAAGGCAGTTAGGAAGATCAGACTGGAGGTTAGGGCTGCTCCGTGTATAAATTAATATAAGCATATTGATTATGAACCTGTCAGGAATGGGGTTTCTTTGGTGTGTTTATAATGTTTGGAAACTGTTAGCTTTTTCTAGTCCAAGATTTACAGAAGTACAGGAGTGCCAGCCATGAGCTGCTTCAGCTAGAGGATCACAGAATCACAGAATAGTTTGTGTTGGAAAGGACTTCTAAAGGTCATCTATTCTGCAATGAGCAGGGACATCCTCAACTAGATAGGTTGCCCAGAGCCCCATCTAACCAGATCTTGAGTACTTCCTGGAGTGGGACATACACATTTGTATCATGATGTACAATGCACATTCAATGCAGTTTATCAACATTAGTTAGCAATATTCACAGCTGGAACAAGATTACAGTGTCAGGGAAATTATATTATATGACCTTAATTAAGTGTAATAAGTATACTCTTCCCACAGAATTTTAATTAGTATCCCCTTCTGTTGAACAAGACTAAATGTTCTAAAGCTTTGGGTATTTCTTCTATTGTCAATACCCATGTAAAAAAAAAAAAGTTAGCTGTCTTCTAGGTGTTTGTGTTTTACATACTTCTGTTTTATATTAATCAGTGTAACTGCCTTTTCCTCAGGTGTTGATCTCCAGGTTTGTACTTCTAAAAGTCCAACATGCTGTACCAAAAAGATGGAAGAAAGGTATCAGACTGCAGCAAAGCAAGATATACAGCAAGTGCTCCAAACATCAAGCGCTGCATTGAAATTTTTGATATCTCGTAATGCAGCTGCTTTTCAAGGTAAAGGTTTCTGCTTTCCAAACTTGCTTATACTTTTGATTTTAATCTTTGATTACTTATGATGTAATAAAAATTATCTGTTAATTTTTACCTTCTCCCTATGCTTTTATGCTTTCAAATAAAGAGTACTAAATCATGCAGGTGATCAGAAACTGCATTGTTTTTCGAATTTGTGGCTTTCAAAAATCATTTGAGAAAAAAGTGACATCATTCCAGTAAGATGCTTTTATTTTAGTTGAAACCTCTGACTTGACATTCCTCTTTAACTTCTTTAATTTGGGCCATACTAAAATGCAAAATTAATACCTGGAGTGCTACAAAAGAGAGATTTTTGTTATACCACTATTTCCACACACTATATTCATTGTCTTTTTCTAGTAGACATTCTTAGGTAATTTTTTTTCAAGATTTTGAGGTTCTTTCTGAAGATGTAGTTTTGCAGACTTTCGAGTTTCTAAATTTAATTGAAAAAATGCAGGTTGAGCAATTGTTTTAGTAAACAACAGGAAATTACCTGATAAATAATAGTTATTTAGACTGGTGGTGGGCTTTCCTTTTTGCAATTAATCTTCATATGCTGTTAATTTCATTTTGATTTAATTAGGCATAAGTTCATACAGAAATTAGTCAAGACACTGAGAAGATGTGAAACTAGTAGAGATACGAGGTTGTATGTGATAGAAATAGATACAGAGTTCACATGTGTTGAGGAGAAAGCCCTAAAGTCTTGTCATTTGTCTGTTAATATGAGCTTATTAACCTTTATGACCACTTTATTGGAAGGGATACCGTAGTAAATACAAGCTTGGGAAGTTGTCCTTCTGGCAGCTCTCTTGTTTTTAACCTGTGATGCTGAAATAAGTAGCAGAATGGGGTCCTAAAATGCAAAGTTGACTTTGGAGTCCTAAAGCCTCCTCTTTTTTAAAATTTAGTCTGTCTAATGCTAAAAACAAGCTGGAGTTATGAGTTGCTCTCTGCCTTTTGAGAGTTTTATTAGTTAGCCTACCTAATGCAGCTGTCAAACGATGTTACAATCAGGGGATCATTGATAAAATGTACAAAGAAATCTTGCCATCTCTCTTCTGCCTTTGTTTTACCTTTCATCTTCTGTGTATTATCTTTTTCTTGGTACCAGAAGAGTTAACCTAGAGTTTTGTACATATTATAATATGTTAAATTTGTTCTGCTGTCTTTAGCCCATCATTTGCATTAAAAAAAAAACCTTTTCAAAGCATATACTTAAAAGCTAAATCTATTTTATATATCTTACACACTTCATATATTTTCAAAGTACATGTTTTAGTCTTTAGTAGTTTTGTCTTTATTTTCCTTTTATGTAAAGAAGTATAACAGAGGGAACATTGCATGGCTCTGGTGTTATTTAGATTTAAAACTTGTTTAACCTTGAAGTGTTATTATTTGTGGAAAAACATGCTGTTGAACATATCATTAATTTTTGAAGAATTGCAACCATTGCTAACTAAAAGCTAAATGATTTCAGATTCAGAAAAAATAATAAGATGATGCTGATGTTTTTTCATCTTGGAATTCTAGGAAGATATTAAGACCTTATATCTGATCTGAATTCAGTTTTGACCCTGCTTGGAGCAGGACTTTGGGCTGGAGACTTCCTTGATGTCCTTTCCAATCTGAATTATATTATGACAGGGTGCCTATCTCACTACGAAATGTTTAAGCATTCCTTTTATGTTTAGATAAGGCTGGGCTGGGCAGCTACCAGTGTGATTATCTCTTCTGCTTCTCTGGCACCTGGTCAGACATCTCAAGAGTCACACAGAAAGTGTGAAGGGGATTGTGGGGGTGTGTAGAGAAGAGAGAAGATGTCATGGATTTTGTCACTGCTGTCAACTGCCTCTTCTCAGATTATATTGAGCTTGGCCTTAAAGGAGTGGACTAGATCTCAGAAGAACAAATAGCAAATGTTTTGTCTCAGTTTCTTAAGTAGAAGTAGGCAGCTAAATGAGTGATCTGTATCTGACTCTCGAGGTCTTCAGAGGTGTGTTTCCATTCAGCATTAAATACAGTCTAGAGATCCTGAGTCTTCAGGGCGTCTAACCATGAGGGACTTTGTGGTGACCATGTTGGTGAAATAAGGCAGCTGTCTGCCCTTCTGACTATTAACTTGTGTGTGCATATGTCTTTATATGAGAGTAAATTCATCTATATATATTGACATACCTTTATCACCGTCTAACGTGTGTCAGCATTCCTTGGTTCTGTATTGTGGTAAGTGCTGCCTGCTGACAGTAACTGTTGGCAATTTTCAAATGTTGCAAAAATTCCAGGTCTCTTAGGATGTGTCAAGCTACATGGTGCAAAAGCTCCGCTTGTGTACTGGTTCTACTGAGTACTCTTACAGTCTTTTCCTTTTATTTTGGGATGTTTCAGAATGTGTGTTTTCTTTTTAGCTGTGAATCTATTTCTTTTAATAGCTTTGAGGAATGGTAAGGGAACAGAAGGATGGGTGACAATGAAGTTAAATAAGATATTAATCCGGTAAGTGGGAGATACATTATGGAGAGCAAAAAACCATTTTTCCTTTGGGAAAGATGACTAGAAAACTTAAGTTGTATGATAGTTTTGTTTCAAAACAGTCACTTTGATAGGATAACGTTCTTGCACATTTCTGATGTTTAGTATTTCGTATCGTAGTATTTGAGGAAGAGATTGTTGCTGCTGTACAGGGATCGCTGTAACATCTCCATTCTAGTAACCATAAACCTGAATCCTTTTAAAACCTTACATTTACATGCTTTAGATGCCTCTCAATATGTACACACTCATTTTGTGTAGTTCGTAGACAGTACTCAAAGTTTACACTGACCTTTGTCTATACCTGTAATCCAAAGATTAGCAAGTGCCACTAGGGCTACAAGTGTAATCACATTGCAGTGCCAGTTTTTGTGTAGAGAAAGAAATAAATCCCAACAATTTCTAAAAATTTGGAGAGGAATTGAATAGGCATCTAAGAATCTGGTGATCTGCAGTAGGATCCAGTGCTGTGCAACAAAATAGCAAATCTTATGTCACTTCACTATTTTTCCACAAGAGAGCTCTTAACCCTTTAAAAAGTGGCCATATATGAAATAGAACAAGATTACAGCTTGTCTGGTTGAAATGGAATTTTAGAGATAAGAATTTAATTGTGGAGTCCAAAGCAAATGGACTTTTCTTTGTGTTACAATATTTGGCAACTATAGTGCTGTAGCACAGCTTTTATAAATATGGAAGCATCAATCATTTCTGAATGGGACTGCCTGTCACTGAAACCATGGACTTGGCAAGTGTATGTCTGTATGCAATAGGTAATGAACTGCACTCTTCAATGGAGCATTACCTGACACTTCCTACTGTGTAGGAGAAATTTAATGCCTTTGCCATGTAAGTTCTGAAGTATATTGAATCAGGCTTTCTTGATGCAGCTTCATGTTTTTCTGTGAAATTATTGCTACACAGTAGCTCAATTTCCACTTTATCCTAGAGCAGAATTAAATGAAGTCAAATTGTTGCATCATATTGTTTGAGATCACAGTACAATTCTTACATTTAAATCGGATAAAGTTTTTAGTCAGTAGCTAAAGTAAATTGTGTGAACCAGAAAATGTGTTGAAATCATCTGAGCTGCTTTCTCTGGTAAGCCATAAGAAATAATGGCATTTCTGTTCATCTTTGTGAAACTAAATGTGCCCTGGCACTGATTCAATTGATTTCCATTTGTGAAGTTTTCTGAAGAATGATTTGAAGATCAGAAAACTTCCAGCTAGAGCTGTTATGTCTCTCATGGTTTCAAATTATATGTTGCCCTTCAGATCATTTGTAATATGAACTGCTTTGATGTTCCAACATTTTCTTCTTTCTCATCCCCATAATGCTTTATATTTTAAGTGTGATATAAATAAGTCTAAATCTAAATAGTGGTGAATTCCAACTTCTTTTAATTAAATGAAACTCTAGGATTCTATTAAAAGACAAAAAAGTGGACAGGTTGAGAGACTCCATTTGTCACTCTGTTATAGTGAGGGATGAGAGTCTCAAAAATATTTGTGGTTCACCAAAGTTGCGTTCCTCTTTCTTGGTTGCTCTGCATCCCTTTGCACAGCTATGATCATGTTCTCCACTGGACTGAGGAAGCAGGGAATTTTAATAACACAGAAGCATCATTATACCCACTGATTGGTCTAAAAAACAATGCTATTACGTGGACTTTATTAACTTCAGAAATTATCTATTCATATGGTATTTTCAGCCCTTTCTATTAAAAAAGCAGGATAAACATTACGCTAATAAAACTTAGATTTGAACCCAATATGTCTGTATATACATAAAACACAGCCTTAAGGGACTGCTGTAAGGGAAGAAATCTGAAGATTTAGATTAATACCTAAAATTTCATTATTAATCCTGAGTTTTATTTCTGTATTTCAAGCAAGCTTTTCATCATTCCAAAGGGATTTGGTTCTACTCTATCTCATTCTTATCTTTAGATATGTATTTGCCTATATGTGTACTGTGCCTGTAGGCATTCCTGGGGTATATCTATCTATCTATTTATGCATAGGGGTTTAATGGACTTCTGTAATAGTTTTCACCCCATCAATCTTTACTTAAATTGTTCTTCTCAAGTGTGCACTTGTGCTCCTGGATTCCAGTCTCAGCCTGTTCATTTCCCATCAATTATTTCTCCTAGTTACAATAATGTCTGAGTTACAATTAAGCTGATGTCGGTGCACTGTTC
Source organism: Prinia subflava (assembly GCF_021018805.1). NCBI lineage: Eukaryota > Metazoa > Chordata > Aves > Passeriformes > Cisticolidae > Prinia > Prinia subflava. The sequence continues at coordinate 64,753,654 of NC_086249.1, forward strand.
AGTCTTGTTCTTGGTGAGTACTAAGATATATTTTTTTCATATTTTTGTTAGTACCCAGCTAACTACTGTTTTGGTTTATGTTTCTGTAATGCAGTGATCAGTATAGACATATGCTAATTTAGATTTTTTTATGCTTTATGAAGTTCTTATGCATTTGAAAAAAGAAGTGAAGTACAAATTTAAAGCATCATTCTCTTGGGAGCAGTGGCCATAGAAAATTTGCATGTTCATGGATCCCTGCTTCCTGCTTATTCTGGGAACTTTGGGAAGCTAATAGTTGACAAAATGCAGGAGTTTGAAAGACTGAACTCTAGCAGAGAAGGTAGCATAAAGCTGGTGGTTTTGAATGAATGTTTAGTATTATTTCAAAGGTAGAATTGCCTGCAGCTTTTTAGATTTCCAAGGTTTTCAAATACACATGGATGTTTTCACTTTACTATTTTATTCTGTGTTAAGAAAAGGAAAAAAACCCCAAAAAGTTAGCAAGTCACGTCTTGTTGAAAAACAGAACTCAAAATAGTCCTGACACAATGGAGACAAAGCGTGAAAAAATTGTTGTTTGATAGGAACAAATGCAAAGTGCTCCATTTAGCTGGGGAGGAACAGTGGAAGACATAATAGTATGGGGGATATCTTGCAATGGATTTGTTCTGTAGGAAAGGTTCTGTGAATAATGATAGATCAAAAGATAACAAAACTCATCACTTTCATACTGTTGTCAGGCAGACAACTATTTTAAGATTCTTCAACAGAAAGCAGAGATCTGTGAATTGAAACTTCTGTTTTGCACTGGTAAACTGGAGAACATTGTTCAGTTTTGGGTAATGTACTTGAAAGACATGGACCAATTGGAAAGAAGAGAGAAGAAATATGCTCTGAAATCTACACAGAAAAAACTACACATAAGAAAGGGTTTATCTGTACTTCTTTATAGTAGATAACCCCCAATGGTGTCGTACTGCAGCAAAGAAAATATAGGCTCAATATTAGAAGATATTTTCCGATGACAATATTAAAATAGTTTTGGTTAAAAATTTTGGGGATTCTGTGTCTTAGAAACAAGCTGCACAAGAAAACAGTTTCCTAGAATTATGTTGTAAATAAGATTAATTCTGCTTGTAGGCCAGGGGTTAGACTGAACTGCTCAACAGACTTTTCTTGGCCTTAGGACAGGTTTAAAATGTGATTTATAAAGAAAAGCAAAGTGATTTGAATGTTTTAACTAGTTTTAAGATTAATCTGTGGGTGTTATGGTCTAGCAAAAAGGGTTTGTTCATTAATCTCTCCAAGAAGATTATCTAGTTCTTTACTATAACATAATGGCATGGATTGCTTCAGTCATAAAACTAATTTTGCAGAATGGGGTTAAATTTAGAATAGTACATATCAGTATTAACAGGAATTTTTAATAACGTGGTACTTTTTTTTTTCATTATTAGTCCTACAGTGGAACTATTGCATAGAGAACTGATAGGTCTGTACACTGTCACTTCAACAGATACTTAGGCTATTATGAACTATATATTCTACATGGGAAATTCAAAGAACTATGCAGTTTTTGCCGTGCAGACAGTCTTATTTTTAAACTTCTGGGGTTTTTTTCAAATTCTGTCTTGGTGAACCTGACAAACTACTTAGAAGTAGAATCATGTATTGCATTTCAAAGGCTTTGTAAGAGGTAAAACCAGTTTGCTTTCCTAACCGAAGTAAACCTAACGTTATCTGGTCTTACATGGAATTCTTAAAGATAGGTACATTTACATCTAGAGTGGATTATTCTGATTGTATTTTAAGTGACATTTTAGATTAGAAAACCATTGTGTCAGAACAGCAAAAAGGAATAATGAAGAGAATTGCATCAAATTGGAATTAATCAAACATTAAAATACATTATTAAAAAATTTAAGAAACCAAGCACTGACTTTTCCTGTAAAAATTATACCTGTACTTGAGGTATAGTAGAGAGAATATGCCAGGTAATAAATATTAGTACAGACTGTACTGTACGCATAAACCTGGGGGGAGAATTTTGTTCCTGTGTTCCAAATCCAAGGTTATTGCTGAAGACCTCAGGACTTGGCCAGATGTCACTGGAAACCTATGGTTAGTCAACTGAGCTGAGCCCAGTGTCAGGGAACAGTGTCAGAGCCCAGGACTAGAAACTGACTGTAATGACATCTTGGACACTTTGCTAAATTTCATCTGTTTGGATACCTACACTTAGGTGTGTCTGAAGCTGTGCCTTGGTGACTCTATTCTACACACCAAAGTAAGAGCCCTCAGAAATTCCCTACTCTCTGAAACCTTTCAGCGACCCTATCTGACTGTGCAAAGGTGTGAGTAAAGTTTGGGAACAAAAGCGCATTATTGAGCAGTTACGCTCACATTTGAATTTATCCTGACTCACTGCTTGGAGCTTCCCTCCTGCTGGAGAGGTAGAAATGTGCAAGAAGGTTCTGTAAACATATTGTCAAAATCTATTGCTCACACTTTGCTTATCATGTGGCAATTTGCTTACGTTCAAAATAAGAAGTCAATACCTACTTTTCTTTCTGTTCTTCTTGAATTAAGCAGAAATGTATGTGTGTCATGTAATGAAGTATGTGACAGTGCTTTTAACAGTGGTAATGAAACAAACTTACTAATACAAAGCACATCATGAATAAATATAAGTAGCTGTACTTTGATTCTTAAAAGAGCTATTGATACAACTAATATCCATTTTTAATAAAGCTATAAATTTCATCTTGCATTAAAGATAAACTTAGGTCTGTGCAGACTAGAGGAGTACCATGACAAAGTTCTGCCGATCCTCGAGTTCTGGAAGAGAACATTTTGTATTCACTATTTCAGTGCATTTGAAATGCATATGCATTGCAGGTTGCAATACAACATGCTACAGATCTGCTGTAGATCAGCTGCATAGCCATTCAGTACTTTTACATAGCCATTTATGTAGGGATTTTTGACAGTGTCTAAAAATACAGCAGAATTTACTGAGAAGAGTTGGCTGTTTTCTGGGTTATTTATTTTGCAGTGTGTAACTCTTCCCGGTTCCAGCTGTCTTTGTCTCTATACTTACTTAATATCCATTGTGGTAGGAGCAAAGTGAAAAATTAGCCCTGTAGTTTGGTGATTAGGGTACTTGTGTGCCACAAAGCAAGGATACTGCTCCAGTGAGTATTTTTAATTATTTGTGTATTTATAAATGTAGTCTGGACTTGCAGGCCTGAAACACTTTAGAAAAAGTGTTTTTCAAGAAATGTGGGAGTTATGGGCTGGATATACTTCCAGAGTCCAGATCTCATCTATTTTATTGCCCTTTTCAGTGAATCCTCTAATATCACCAGACTTCTAAAAAAGGAATTATTTGCTGATTAGGAGACAATTAACTAACTTAAGAACAAAGAGATATGTATCTAAATTCCAGTGGACATTTCCCTCCACTGCTGCCACTGTGATAGCCATGGTGTGGCTGCTTGTGGAAATAAACTTGTGCAAAATATAGCCAAGATGTTCTGCAGGACCAGGCTTGCTGTATGGCTGAGAGTATTTCTTTCAAATCAAGTTAATGTATTATTTTTAAACTGAAGTATACCAGTCTTTGTTCCCTACTTGTGTAAAACACATTATGGATATGTAAATATGTTTATTTATTGTTAGACATCTGAAAATAATTAAATATTTGAAGCATTCCTTGTTCTTTATGTTGTGCCTGTGAAGTTTTTTGAGTATTGTAAGATGTGATAATATAATTATAATTTACAAAGTTTGTAAGTGTACAGAGAAGGAGTAGAAATTTGAAGTTATAAAATGTTTTTCCTTTGTGTTTCCATTATGTCATAACAGTTTCAAACTGAAATAGTTTGCAAGCTAATTTTCTTTGTTTTGCCTACCACAATTTTAATGTCATGTTATTTTAAACAAATTGCTGGTAACGTAAAATGCCTGATGATCACAATGAATAGGTTTTTTGCTCCCGATCTGTTACTTAAAAGTTACAATCCAGAATCCTGTAAACAAAGTAAGGCCTAGTTCAACCATATTAAAATTCTGTGTACATTGTAATTTGATTTTGACTGTGTGACCATGTTATACTGAAGCTATTACCTGGCTCAGTGGTCCCACAGACAATTTCCCTTTCTCATTCTGATTTTATTGTAAATGATTGTCAGCATAGTACAGGAAACTCCAAATTCAATTTTGATCAGTCCCATGAGAGACTTGATTCTTCATGACTTACTCTTGTTGTTTTGAAAATGAATTGAAATAGCCATCTAATTTAAGGGTTTCCTTCAGAGTGGAGGATTAAAATCTGTAGTTTGTTTTATGCAAGGTAATTTTCTTTTTTTATTCTGTTATTAGGTAGAAGCTAATATTTAAGGAAATTTCATAGTGATTACTCCGATGGGAAAGATTTAGTTCTTCATTTAATATTTCCATTTTATAGTTAATGGTTTATTGAGCTGGCTTTTTTCCCCCTTTTTTTACACCTGGGGATCATAAGCCTGCTGTTTTCTTTTAAAGACAGTGTTTTTTGAGTACTTTTTATAGTTTAACCTCCACTTACTGCACTTAGTCCTTACTGTGTGGCAGATTAATGACTCCTTTGGTTTAAAGAACTTTGGTTTTGTTTCTTCTTTTGGTGCTGTTACTGTGGTACAAACGAGCCCAGAACATGGAAGATGAAATAGTGAAAGGTTAGAAGGGCACCATGAAGAGAGAAAAAGGTAACTGCCTAAGAACAAAATGGTTTAATGACATAGTTCAGTGTGAACCTTTCAGAGGCAAAGGTGTTAACAGTAGAGCACTGGGATGAGATTCAGAGCTTGTTCAGGTACACAACAGGCATGTATCTAGTGCTGGTTTAGCTGTCATAGTGGATTAAAGAATCCTAAAATGCCAATCTTTGGAAAAATAATAAGAGAGGTGTAAAATTAGGACATTATGCAGAAAGAAATAGGTGTGTCTTTTTAGTTTCTTAATTTCTCTGGAACTTTACAATTTCAGTTCCCTAACCTGCTCAGTATATGACTAGACCCAGCAATCTTTTCTTGAGAAGATCACAGCCTAAAATAATGGTAAGTTTCAGAAATGAAGGTGAAAATCAAAGGCAGTATTAAGAATTCATCAACTGCTTTTTGCAGAGAATCCAGAAAGTCTCTTTTCTGCTTCTCAAATGAGGCCACTACTCTCCTTATGTAACCTAAAGAAAAACAGTTTGGATTTTATTTAGGAGACTGATTCTTGTCTTGCCTGCATTATCTAGCTTTAAATGTCAGTGAAACACAGTACAGCTAGAAGCTGCAGCTGTAGTAGAGGGAGCAGTGCCTTAACTTGGCTCATTTACATAAAAGTAACTTCTGTGACACTGAAGGAAGTCCAGCCTTGGTATCTTCTCACTGTTCATATTGAAAATTCAGAACAAATGATAGTTTTTAACTTATCACTCCTGAAAATGTAAAACCTCATAAAGTGTGAGAGCAGCATTGCAGCATTTTCCTGAAAACTTAAAAAAATGAAAATTCTGAACACCAAGAAAGCTCTATTTATTTTTCTAGGAAGATGAAGCAAGAAAAATATTCTGAAGAGAGCATGTTAAGTTTAATTCAAAGTTTGTTTCTCAAAAAAACTTTCTAACTTACTTCTGTTCATAATACAGGAAAAAGTGGTATTGGTTACTCTTGACTCAAAGCTTTAGAGCAGGGACAAATTCTGGGGAAGAATGTGCTGGTTTGTTCTACAGCTCTATTTTCCTATTTTCTTTTTTTCCTTTACTATTTAACCTTCACAAGTTGACACTACCTCTCTAATGCAGTGTTAGTGGCATTCTTTTGTTGTCCCTTGGGTCCACATTGAGAGAGTAAATACTCAGCATATGTACCTGGTGAGCTACTAAGTGAATCTGCAGTGGTGAGTGCATCTTCTAGGCAGGGTGATCTCTGGCCATGAGGAGGTACTCAGCTGGTTGAGAGGCATTTCCAGGATCTAGGCATAAGCAGTATCTAGGCCACTGCTTCCCCATTTGGTTAATATACGTGGGCCAGATGGACCGGGGTAAGAACTAAGCCATACATTTTAATAGTCACGGTGATTAGCCGCTGGAACAGGCTGTTTGGGCATGATAGAGTATCAACCCCATCTCAAGTTCTTGAGTTCAGATTTAGCATCCATCAGCTTTTCAAGATGCACTGCAATCAAACGCCAGCCACTGTCCTGTTTTGTAAAGAATTCTTTTGCAGGCCCAAGGTGTGTTACAGCAGTCAGATCTACAATCTTGTTCCAGTCTTTAAAATGGTGAGTGTGAATATGGGAAAACATTCATCATAGTACAGTGTGGCACCGGAATGATTCTTTGAAAGATGCATAGTGTCAATTTAATCAGAAAACTGAATGCAGCCTACTCCACACACTTCTCCCCACATTTCTTCATGCAGAAATTTAAGGGAAGACCACTAAGTTATTCAGTCTCTCCAGGGAGTTTTGCAGCTAAGTGGGATTTAGCATTGTATGTGTATCACAAAATTCTTTTTTATTTTCTTATTTAGACAAAAGTCTAAATATTACATCAAGTGTTTATGGTTGATTTAGATACTCTTTGCATACTTTTTAAAATTTTAAGGACCTTAGGATCTGTGCGTTTTTGTATCCTGTATTAATACTTTCTGGATGGTTTGCGTTAGGAGTATCGAGTCACGTTACCTATTTAGGTGCTGAAGTCATCTCTTTCTTCCAACATCACAGACTTGTACACCACTGATGTTATTGCTCTTTGCAGTCAGTTTTTGTATAGTTATTCATTAAGGCTTTTTAAAAGAACAGATAACGGCCAAAATTTCTTCCTTTTATTACGCACTCTTCTCTGTGATTTATACTGTCTAACTGAATTTGTCTTAGGCTTTTAAGAAAGTAGTAAAACCTGAGATCCATTGATGGGACTTCAAACTGTCAAGTTTTACAACAAAACAGGACTTTAAAGATTTTGTCACAGCTTTTATTACTTGATCACAGATGGAGAAAGGTTGTGCATGACAACTACTTTATTTTTTACAAAACTGAGATACTTTGAGCATCTTGACATCTTACAACACTGCTATTTTGCCATGAAGAAACAATTTCTGCCTGTTCCTGTCCTGAGTCATCTTCCCTTTATCAAATTAAATTTGTAGCAATATGAAGGGAAAGTATGACAGTGGAAGCAAACTTCCATGCTTTATTATTAATTGCTAAATGAGTCTCTACCTCCCCTAAGTAATATTCTACCTCTGTTCTTTAGCAGGCTAAAGTTTAGCATGCCTTATTAAGTGAAACCAGGTTATTTTACTGTGATTCTCTAGTGTGTATTATTTTGAGCAGTTGTTTGGGTTTGCTTTCAACTACCTTTTTTGATTCATGACTGTTTCTACAGTAAATATATAGGATGGACAACATTCCCAGCTGAAGGAAGTAAACAAATGGTAGGAAGAACAAGTAGGACTTGTATAAATCATCATTAAAATTCTAATTTTTACTGGATTTCATTATATAAAATAAACTAAGCAGAAGTTTGTAGATGGAGATAATTTCTCTTGTGATCTCTATTGATAAACTTCCAACTATGTTTTTTAACTTATAAAAGGTTATTCTTATCTAGAAATCCTAGTCTTACAATGTAGTGAGATCACCAGAGTTACAAGAACAGGATAGCAGTACATAGCCTACTTTAGATGTAAGAAAATTAATCTAAAGAGAAGATTCTTTTACTCCATGCTGTCTCAAATAAGTTCTACTTCAGGAATTTTTCTTTGAAAGAGTCTTTTCTGTTGTCCACTCCAAGATTTGTTCCAACACTGGTATCTAGTTGCCCTTTGAACATCAAGGCTCGTTATAATCTATTTGTAGTTACTACTCTAGTAAAGTTATGCCTTGGAGGACCTCTGAGATAGGCATTAAGTGAAATAATTTTTACTTGTGATTTATGTTTTTCTCTTGTTGGTTAGATGAGTTTTCAAAAATTATATGTAGCAACTGTTTCCAAGTATTTACTTTGTGAGAGCACAATAGCCGGAATCTTCCCTAACGCTTTAATTATGCTAGTTGTTCTGCAAAACTTTGTGTTTGTTTCCCTCTTTTTCTATTCAGGGGGGGAAAAGAAATGGACTACATTGAAATGGACAGTAGGAGGACTTGGACTCTGTTGTCTTTTATATTTACGTATTTTGTTTTGAACAGCTGGTGGATTTAAAACATGTAATGCTTCAAACACTGACAAGGCATCCTAGTACTGTGTCTCCATAGCAGGGCCTAAACCTGCAGTTCTTTATGCCTTTATCTCTGAGTTATTGATGATAATACTAGAGATTTCTACTAGAGATTTCTGCTCTCCTTCTCACCCTGAGAATTTTACATCGCAGGCCAGAGGGTGACGGGCTGACATTTCACAGGTCTAGTGAGAGGTACTTCCTTCCACAGGGCTTGTTAATCCCAAGGAGAAACCTAGATTTAAAGAAAATAATTTGAGATTTGGTAAAATGTTTTGGTTGCTGTTTGGTGGTTTAGATCAATATTTATGTATGTATACTTTAATAATGTTCCTCTGAGTGTTGTGACAAAAGAGTTAATCCACTTTTACATCTTAATACATCTTAAAGAAAACTGTCAATGCTCTGTGTGTTCGATATTTTAACAACATGGACATCCAGACCTATTCTGTTGCTGCTTTTTTTCTGTCTGTGTACAGCACAGATATCATATTCTTACTTGCCTGAGGAGGCCACAGATCACTGGTTTGGCTAAGAACAAAGCCAGGGCCTAAAATACAGATGAGCTTGAACAATGAGCTAAAAAGTAATTGAAAAGCTTGTTGTGAAGCTGGAGAAAGAAATATGTTCTTCAGGGAAGAATTTTAAACTTTATTGATAAGTATTGTGCTAGGAAACTCTAGCATACCTAACTTCAGGTGAATGCTGCAGTATGTGTACAGACCTTTTGTTTTAGTCATTTTCCTTTCTGTCTATGAATGAGTAACATTCAGTCATAGATAAAAATTCATAGCCAGCTCATAGAGCAGGAAGGGTCCTGGTTACTCTTTAATGTACTTCTCCTTCTTTATGTGAAATTTTAATATGCATGCATCATTCTCTTGCTCATCCATGTACTTTTCCTGTCTGATTTATGTGATGTTCCTTCTTTGTAGTCGTGCATTTCTGTACCCGAGCAGGTGTTTCCATATAAGGAAGTTAAGCTAGAATTTTCTATAGCCTGCTCACTACAATTGGCTCAGTCCCAGCACAGACACAGTGATAGGGCTTTGGAAGTGCACCTCAAAGTCTAGTGTCCATCTCATTGGGTGAAGAGCCAAATAATCCTACCTAGACCATCGAGTACTAAAGGGCCTGCATAGAGGGTGCACGAGGCTTTTTGGGAGTGCCTTAGCCTGTGTAGCTGTGCTTGGTACACTGTGCTCGGCTTATCTCTTTTCATTTTGTAACGTTTATTATTTTTGCTGTTATTAAAACTTTTATTTTACAAAGCATATCCTGGGAAGCCGTCTCGCTATTTTATTAAGCCATGACTCCGCTGGCTGGACCCTCGGAGTTATTGGGAGAAATCCCGATAAATGGCGCCTTCGAACACGGACCCTACATTAGGGTAACTGAATCGAAGTTTGCTGACAGAGCCCTCACGTTCAGCTAGGCCGTTTTGCTCTTGGTTTTCGTTTTTTTAAAAGCGAGCTCGTGGTGGTTTTTTTGGTCGTGAAAATAAAACCACATTTTTGGGTCAAAAAGGCTGAGAGGGAGCCTTTTGACTGAACCCCTATACCGGTGAGAGGGGGTCTTTGCCGGACACCGATTCTAGTACAAGGTGGATTACTCTTCAAAGAGAGAAGCTGCAGTCTAGCAGAGCTGAAGGCAGAACAGCTAATCACCGAGTGACCTGAGAGAGTCGGAGACAAACCAAGAGCTGCCGGGGGATCACAAGAGCCATTCTGGTGAGTGACAATGGGGACCCGGCAATCCGTAGAACAGCGAGACACCTTTTGTTATTTTAATTATAAACTGACTATTCAAGACTATAAGTTTGAGAGGAAAGAACTTAAAAAACTTGTGAAATGGGTCTATAAAAAGTTTCCGGACACTAATACAGCTGAAACAGTAACAGTAAAATTTTGGGACAAAATAGGATTGAAGTTGTATAATTCAAAGACAAAATCGGTGTTAAAATTAAGACCCATCTTTAAAACTGTGTTAGACTTTGTAACAGAAGAAGGTGAAAAGCTCAGCAGTGAAAAAACACTTGAAACTGCAGAAAGAGAAACCTTGGGAAAAGCCTCTAAAAGCAACCATAAAAAAGGAGCCCAGAAAGTAAAATGCAAAAAGGCTCCTGCTCACCTTAGACATGAAGATAAAAATCCAAGTTCTGATGCCCCAAGTCCCAGAAAAAACCGGTTTGATTTACTCCCGAGAAGCAGGCAGGGAAGGGCTCAAAGCCCTCCCCCGAGCCGTCCTCAGACCCCCGGAGTGGGACCTGTGCCAGCCGTGGCCAAGCAGGCAAAGATTCCATTCCAACCGCCCTCCCCACCCCCTCAGTCACCCAGTACGAGATTCGGGCGATCCTGGACCGTTAATTTTGAGCGCGCGAGTTTTGAACAAAGCCCTGAAAGCGCGGGCTCACAGAACAATGAAAAACGTGGAATTCTCCCCATCTCTGAGGCAGAAACTGTAGCTCCACGTGGGCGGGCTCGGTACAGCCCAACCCTGCGGCACGAACCATCTGATGTGTCACTCAGCTCCTCCCACTCCAGCACAAGGAGCTCTCCCTCCATGGGCAGTCCCAAGCCTCGGGCACCGCCCCGGGTTGGCACCCACAGCCTGGACAGACACGCCCTGGCTGTGATGAGCGTGAGAACCGGATGTGACATCCCGGAACTTGCCCTCCCCAAGATGGCAGCGCCCATGCCGGAGAAATGTAAACAAACTCCGATGAAAAATCAGGAAGTTTCCCACACGTCCTGCAGTTTCTCTGATGATTCAGAGGATTCATCAGCCAGCATAGATCCCTGGCACAAGATAAGGAAAGAAACCAGCACCCCAGAGCCAGCCCGGCTCTGGCGACAGGAGACCAAAACAAAACAAAAACAAGGACAGAGCAAGACTGAAGCAGTGAAAGTTTATCATCGTCTAAAACCCTCCAAGAAAACAGAACAGAGACAGCTAACAGTTCAATTCCAGCAGCCAAGATACAAAGTAGACTTCGTCCAAAAGAAGACTGTCATGAAAACCACCACAAGAATCCACCAAAGCAGCAGGCTCAAAATACCTTAAAACCCTGACCTATTCTTTTATTTTGCAGTTTTAACAAGAAACCCAGAACTTTATAAGTTAATTTTTTAATTAAGATCTGAAAAAGACTACCAAGTAATTCCAAAACAAAAGGTTTTTCTTTTCTGTTTTGTCAGTTAAGCAAGAAGATTGTAATAACTTGCCCAAAAATTTATATTCCAAACTAATTATAAAAGCTAATTCCTAAATAATTTTTCCTTTACAGGAAAAGATTCTGCAAAAATATTTTGCTTGCTCGTATCTTTAATTGAAATAGTTAATTCAAAATTCAAAAGTTTTTAAAAATGGCCCGTATAAATATTACAAAAAAAAATCTCTAATTATTAAATTCATCTCTATAATTAAATTGAAAACCTTTCAAAATTTATACACCTCTAAAAACAATTCGTTTTATAAATAAGTCAAGAAAATCTAAAATCTCATAACCGTGTAGTAAAATCCTAACACCAAAAAATAAAAATCAGATTTTAAGGAAGTCTAAAAACTATAATTCAAAACCAAAAAAGAACAACTGTCTACATGTTTTTCAAAGTTCATATTTTATGTTTACAAATTTTTATGTTGCAAGTTTGGTAGAGGGAGCGGAGACCTCTCAAGAAAAAGTTCTAATCAATTGTAAAATTCACATTAAAATACTAATCTTTTTCCTTTTTTCTCAACAGCAACTGTATTGTGTCATATGTTAAAGCAAACACTAAACTCCTAAGTTTTATAGCAAATAGCAATGTAACAGCAAACTTTTAACCATACATCAAAATACATCAGCTCTTGTAAAAAGTCTCATATATCTCAAAGTCAAATTAAGACAATTGTGCAACCATGCCCAAACTACCAAACACTAACTACGCCATCAATAGCAGCAAAAGCTAACCCTCAAAATTAAAAACAAGTATCATGCAATATCAACCATTTAAACAATTCAAACAAATTCACTTGTCTAACCACACACTTTTTAAAGTATGTTCTACCTCAACACATAAAGGAGAAAAAGACCAAAAAAGACAATTAAAACATCTCTTGTAAACATTTCTCATTCCTAAATGTACAGTTCTTAAAATTACAGAAGTTTTTCAACATATCAAATCTACCACATATTATAACTAATTCATTCAAAAGCCAATCTATTGTTAAAAAGCACACAAATAGCTAAAAATGCTCTTTAAAAGATAAAAATGGGAGAGGGTGTAGTGCTTTCTCTTATAGAAAGGTTGAACAAAGTTATATATATGTTTTTTAATCTCTCATATTCATAAAAATTCTGAAAACAAGACAAATTTTAGAGCCTGTCCTTTATGGCAGGGAGAGAGGTTTTGTTTGTCTCCACAGGTACAGACTCTAAGAAAGATCCCTGCAAAGAATGTGAGGCCGCAATTGCAGCAGATAAAAGAGCAGCAGAGCACACCTGAAGAAGAACACACCAAAGACACTAGATGACCCCGGATGGTAGCTTCAAGAGGACTTTTGCATTCTGACACAGCCCAGCACTATAGACACTGAAATACATTTGAAGCAGAGACTTAAGTTTTATAAAAGTTGCACTGTTAAAATTTTTGAAGTTATTATTGTCATGTCAAAATTGTTCGTTGCTGTATGTTAAAAGTTATTATCAAATCTTTATGCAGAAGAAAAAGAAAATATAGTTCACTTGAAAAAATCTCCCCAAACAAAAAGTAAAATAAGATTCATATGTAATTTGAGACTAAATATTAATTTTAAAAGATTGGCTAATAAAAAGAAAGTACCAAATTTAAAATTTTGTAATCCATAAAACTACAGCTTAACTATAAACCAAATTGTTAAATAACAATGTTATTGACACAATCACAATTATGAACAAAAGTGAAAATTTTTTCAAAGTAACTATTTCTCTTTTTTTTTTCTTTTTTTAATATGATTTTACAGGGTGAGATGTAGTCGTGCATTTCTGTACCCGAGCAGGTGTTTCCATATAAGGAAGTGAAGCTAGAATTTTCTATAGCCTGCTCGCTGTAATTGGCTCAGTCCCAGCACAGACACAGTGATAGGGCTTTGGAAGTGCACCTCAAAGTCTAGTGTCCATCTCATTGGGCAAGGAGCCAAATAATCCTACCTAGACCATCGAGTACTAAAGGGCCTGCATAGAGGGTACACGAGGCTTTTTGGGAGTGCCTTAGCCTGTGTAGCTGTGCTTGGTACACTGTGCTCGGCTTATCTCTTTTCATTTTGTAACGTTTATTATTTTTGCTGTTATTAAAACTTTTATTTTACAAAGCATATCCTGGGAAGCCGTCTCGCTATTTTATTAAGCCATGACTCCGCTGGCTGGACCCTCGGAGTTATCGGGAGAAATCCCGATATTTCTTATGCTCATAACTTTACTTTCTTTATCTATTTTTAGTTTGGTTATTTTCAGTTTGCACTTCCATTTGACATTTAAATCAGTAATACTAAGAAAAAGCTATTCTGTTGCTGTGTGTTACACAAATTAAGCGTTTTTTAAACTTTGGTTTCCTAAGCACAAACATTAATACTATATTCAGTGACCTGAAACCTCTTACCTGGCCTCAGGGGTTCTTCTGGAGACACACAAGTCTCCTGTGAATCCTGTGCTATGTCTTCCTATCACAGATACTCTGGGGCTCCTTCTGTTGTTCTGTATAGTTTTTCAAGTTGCTTTTGTATGGTTGTTCAAGTTGGTTTTAAGCAGATTTTATTGATATTAGCGTTGACAGCAGTTAAGGTGCTGGACAGTAGCATTTTTAACACTGCTATTTAGGAATTAGCTGAAGGCAATGAGACTGGAAGAATAAGCTATTTTTACTCAGCAGGCATGAAAAGTTTAGTATATCTCTATAGTTTACTTGGATGCATGCAGAAATCTGGCTTTCCAAGGAAGAACAAGGTACATGGTACCGTTGCATCCTCTTAGGGTCTTTACTGAAGTTATACCTTGTTTTGCCACGTAAAGCTTTCAGTGGTCGCATAGTGACTAGAATGTGTTTTGATTCCTCCAAAGACAGGATTGATGTCAGCGTTAGAATTACACAGATAGGTTAATGTCTAGTCATATTTTTTTTTTTTAAATTCTCCTTTTTCTATTTCAGATATTGTTGCTCATTAAAATACCCAGGAGTCACATTCAAATCCCATTGGGGGAATGTTGGACAATGCTTTGACGTGAATCAAGACTTGAAACATTCATTCTGTTTGATATGCCATATGTAGAGATAGAATCATGTGCTCCCTCTTTTTGGTGGCATCTGGGGCTGTTCCTGAGGGAGCTGGGGATATTTAGCCTGGAGAAAAGAAGGCTCAGCAGTGACCTTACTGTTCTCTACAATGCTTTGGGAGGAGATTGTAGCAAGGTGGGGGCCAGCCATTTCTCCCAGGCAACCAGCAACGGGACAAGAGGAAATGGCCTCAAGCTGTATCTGGGGAGATTCAGGTTGGATATCAAGAGAAATTAATCAGGAGGAATTTCTTAACTGAAAGGATTGTTAAATGTTGGAATGGACTGCCCAGGGACTTAGTGGAGTCACCATCCCTGGAGGTGTTCAAGAAATGACTGGAGGTATGGTCTAGTTGACAAGGTTGTGTTCAGTCAGAAGTTGGACTCAATAATTTCAGAGATTTTTCAACGTAATGGATTCTGTAATTCTTGCAATGTTTAGTGTTAAGGTAGCAGAAACTCCAAATAACCTGATAACATTCATTAACTGTTTCAATGTACTGTTTTTGCAACTAGACACCATTTGTTTCATGGTTTAGATTCTTCTGATAGCAGTACTTATGGTTACTGCATATTTCCCAAAAAGGCTTAGAAGTCAAAGAAGCAGCATTTCCTTAGGTGTCTCTGAAACCCTTTAAAAAACAGAGCTCACTTTTTTAGACAGTGTGAGTATTTCAGTCAAAACTAACTTGATCAAACATAACAGATGATGGAGATTTTAACTGCACTTTCAAAAGACAGCTTTGTTGATCATGTGAAACTTAAGCAATTAGTTTGCTTTCCAGACTTCTCAGCTGTTATTCACAAGGAAAGTATTGTGAGAAATTCTAGTCTTGCCTTTGACCCTTTCCTTCACACTTATAAATACATGAAAGTGAAAACCATTGTTTTCTGTTCTTTGTGAGTTTTCACTTAAAGCTCTCTTAAGAATAACCATGAAGTATTGCATGTAATGGTTTATAAATATAGTTACACTAATACTTCCCTTCCACAAAGAATAAAGAAAACCATTGTGGTTATATTTGTTTCAAAAGTTAAAATTCTTTGTGTTGAATGTCTGCAGTATCAATCTGAAGGAAAGTAGTTTAAAAAAACATTCTATAGCTAAAGAGTTTTCTATACAGTAGCTCAGAACCCACAAGCACAGTAATTCATCAATTTTCAAATTTTCTTGTCTTTTCTGGTACAGTAAAAGTGGAGTTTGCAACATGCACTAATGTGTTCAGCTTATATCCTTTTTTTCTTTTTTTACAGTTCTTAAAGAAGGGATAGGTGTTTTTCCCACCCTCCCATTCATACATTGAATATGTGAAGACCTTGAATGAATTCATGAATATGCGAAGTCCACAATTTATACTTTTCATCTGAGAGATTGCAAGTGAAAAGTACAACTCATTGAGATTAGTTTCATAACATGATGATTTGGCATTGAGTTACTCAAGACAGCTGGGTGGTAGAGTCACTGAGATAATTAGTTCATCTGCTGAGGATCTGCTGAAAGGCTTTGCCAAGACATAGCATCTGAATTTGCCATGGAAAGATACCTATTTCTTACTGTTCACTCATACTTAGTGCTTCTAAGTTTTAGAAATTCTGCTGAAAATTCTGTCCTAAATTAGGCAGTTTAGCCCTCAGTGTAGGGCGTGGGGAGAAAGGACAGTGAGATGCACCAGTCATGATTCTAGAGGTGTGTTTCTCTATTAACAAGAGAAAAAGGCTAGAGCCATGAGACTCCTCGCTGTCTGTACTTAAGTGGAGTGCATTTGAGCAGCTCGATTAAATCCACAAGAATACCAAAACCCATCTTCCTTCCACATAATTTGGACAACTAAGTTAGGAGCCTAGCTTTCCTGAGTTCTTCTGTAGTCAAGAGTGAGGGAAAGTACTTGCAGAGGAAAATTAGCCTGCTTCTTTATCTCCCACTTCAGTGCCTCAGTTGCTCCCTGAAGTTAGACAATGTCAATTGAGGTATCAAGTCATGTAGTTTTCAGTAGGAATTGGGTTACCATTATGAATTTGAGTATTAAAAAGCATATTCATTATCTTTGTTTTCTAACATTTGTGTTCAAGCTCCTTGTGCAAGTAGAGGTTCAGCAGATTCAGTTAAGAATCTGCTTCTCTCTGTTGGATTTATGAGGTGCCCTGTAATCCTGATTCTTTATGTAACGTAGGTTCTGGAATTAAAGTCAGTATGAGTTTTTAAAGCATGGCTTTTATTTTCATGTTTCATGCTTGTGTACGTCCCTACCTTTTAAGTATCTTTGGTACTGGAAGGATAAAGTTTATTCGAAGGCTTGTGAGCCAGCTATGTATTGGAGATCACTTCATTTTCATTGATTTGGATCAGAAACATTTATGCCAACAAAAAGTATTCTGTTCAAACAGAATTGGATACCTTTGTCTGGCAGTTTCTCAGTTAAGTGCCAGTTTTCATCATGGGTATTTCTAAAGCTCCTATTTTTCTCTTTATTTATTTTTAGCATCAATATGAACTTTAAGTTATTCATGTTCCTTCCTTGCTGACTTTTTGACAGTATATGCAGTCCTCTGCTCTTTGTAGTAGCCCAACCACTTTTGTGGCTTCTAAGTGAAGTACAGTGGGAAACTTAACACTGGATAATTTTTCTTTCTGTATTATGTTTAAGTTGGATACTTCCCCTGATCTGCTTCATGGAGCAGCTGCACAAACAGTTGTGTGTCTGTCTGGTGCTGCAGCCAGAGACTTGTGAAACCATAGCCTAAGTCATGGTGCCTTTGAGCTACCTCCAGTGCTTTTAATTAAAAGGCAGCTATGATTACATGTCTGTCATAACTTCTGGTTTTGTAGTCTTTCTTATTAGAGTAGGAACTCGCATTCATCCCAGTGTAATTATTAACCCGATCTGTTCTACTGTAAATCAAATGGGCTACTTTATGCCCAGGGAAGGGAAGCAGTAGGGCAGTCTTGTAACTTCCAGTGCTTTGTATAACTAATGCTAAAATGTGTAATTCAATTAAAAGGTTGACGTAGTTTGTCTGTAGTATAATATAATTCCTGTTGATTATTTATAAATGCATCAGAACTGTATTCTACTTCATACAGGTTTTTTTGCAAATTTTTTGCATGAGTTCTGTACAGTGCAGACTAAAAAATATAGTAGTATTTAATTAATACAAAAACTTCTCTCAAGACAATTGACAAAAACAATTCTAGTATAAAATGGGACAACTACACAAATTAGATCTATAAATTACTGTCGAATTTCTGAATTGAGCTCTGAAATTCAGCAGAACTTTATCTGGGAATAAATGTTAAGGTGCTTTGAAGTTACAGCCATGGAAGATATAAATAATACTTAAAATACTTCTTCTATCCTGTAAAGTTGCATCCATCTGAAGAAAATACAGTTTTCAAGTTAAGCATCTGTCTCAGCTTAAAACAGAGATGTGGTTTATCTAAAATATTCCTATTTAAGGTGATAATTACTAATTCAGAAGTCAGTTATGAATCAAAATAAGAAGGAATATATTTCTTTACTCTTGTATCTGACCAGCAAAATCTGAGAAGTAGGAGTTAATCTGTAAGTAATATTTATTTAAAAATTAGCTCAAATACCATCAGTTCTTCTCTATTTTACTTTTTTGTCTCAAGTCTTTCCCATCCAACTCCTGCTTCACATATACTCCAGACATTTTCTGGGGACTTTTGGACAGAATAAGCTTGGAACTGATCGATGATGTATATTCACTTTTTGCATTATGATCTGAAAGAGTTATTGTATTTTCATTTTATCATTGAATAAGCATACATATGTTGTTCTTAGTCAAGTGGGACTACCTCTCAGCAGATTCGTAATACTCCTTAGTCATAGGGTACTCTCACTCTGCTAGGTTTTAGTGTATTTGTTTTCAAAAGATTGTGTTTCTTATCAATGAGGAGTGTGAAATATGTCTTTTTTTCTGGGGAGCAAGTATTGCAAAATTGTAGTGTAGGGATTTTAGAAGTGAAGGAAAAAAGAGGCAAATGTTTGTATTAACTGGGGTCACAAACATTCTTTTTTATCAAGATGTGGCAGGAAGTCTTGTCCTAACCAAGCTTCTGCTGCTTGCAGATGCACCATCTCTCAGCAATTTGTAAACAAAGTGTAGTAAAGTAATAAAATGGGAAATCAGCAAGCTCTTGAACAAAAGGAAACTAATCCATCTAGCAAGCATAGGGATAGACTTATCTGTCAGAGGTGAAACACTCGCTCACATGATAGTCACAGAGATGGGATATCACAATGCAGCCATGCCTTCAGCAACTAGTTACTCTCACTCAGGGTGACAGTACTAAGATCTTGGGCTCATATTCGTATTTCCTGGCTTTAAGTTGAGCTGCATCTGTGCTGCTAAATAGCACATTGCCTGGGAGGAAGATTGGAACTACTATTCCTTTGTGTTGCCTGAGTGTTAGTGTTTTCTCAGATAGTGTTTGACTTGTGCCATGTTGTGCTTGCTAAAATGTTCATCACAGGGACAAATCCCGAAATGCCTTTTGGATGAGACTGTGGTATGTTTGGCTGTATTTATCCTGTGTGGACCTCACACATTATCACCTCACATAACACATTATATGTGTTATGTTCTATGCTATGGAAAGATGCTGCAACTGACTGTGACACACATTCGGACACTTTTGAACTGATATGAAAAAGGAAGTGAAAATTAGGTGCTGATGGCATAAGGTTCACCAGCTACTTGGTGGGCCAGACCTGTGCTTCAAAGATGGTACAGACCACTCGAAGCCAGCCTGCTCTCCAGGATATCTCTCTTCTGGATACAGAGTCTGAAGTGGCTTTGGTTTTCATTTAGGCACTCAACCCCAACTTAATATAAGGACATCTCTGAGTTTTTTATATCTGACCATGATGAGCTTTCAAAGTATATAAAAAGTGGAAGATTGAGTGATACTAGTACATTTTTCTTGTCAATCGTGTATAAGAGCTTTCTGGTTCTCTGTAGAGGTCTGTGCTTGAGGTACCTGAAGAGGAAAAAGTAGCTTGCCGTCAATATAATTTTCTTAGAATTGCTTATACACTATGGCAATGAGTATGATAGGTAGAGCACATGACACATATCTTTTTTCTTACTGCATTTTGTGGCTGACATATTTTAAAGTATTCCCTTAAATATTTTTGTGTTAGTTCAGAACAGTCTGGTATCTTGCAGTTACTGCATGCTTTACTTTTCCACTTACCATCACACCTGAACAGATGCATTCTGTTGTTTACATCTGTTAAATTTTTTTTTTTTCCTAGTCAGTTAGCTGACTTTTAGTAATGTACACTAAAAATGTGGAATCCAGAATACTAACCTTATTTGTCTATATAGTGTGCAAATTCACTCACACTGCAGAAATTGATATTAGAGCTGTCCTTCAAATCACAAATTATTCTTATAATAGTTAAAATATTCAGAATCTCTTCTTGTTGTTTTAAAATTCCTTGGATTAAAATACGCAAATAAATGAATGTAAGAAAAAAACAACATTAAAAATATGTGATGGATCAAATGTAGTAAGCTTATTTCCATTTTATGTTGTAACACCTAGAGGTGTTAATTTAGTTGTAGTTTTAATGTACAGGTTCTGGACTGTGAATTGGAAAGGACAGATGTGCTTTCTGTCAAATGAGGTCAAGCCTACAAGACTGAGGTGTTCCTCTTGTGCCCACTATTGTTTCTACAGAAATCCAGATCTTTTAAGACACATGACACTATTTCACGTGACACTATTTTGGGTGTCTTGCTCCACTTCAGTATTAATACATAATACATACATATGTGTGGCTGGTTTGTACTTCCTGACTACCAGGGGTAAGTTTGGGAGAATCACCATCACTCTCATTAGCGGCATGTGAAAAAAAGTATATGGTTCTTCCACAGATCTGTTCATATAATTCCTTACATGTGGTTTTTGACAGTTGAAGCCCTGTCCATACTGTGACAAAGTATCTCACTAATATGTATCAGTAGATTGTCTAGTCAAACATTGTGTGTTTACATCTATATTGAGTTTAATAAGTAAAATTTA
This sequence comes from Prinia subflava, assembly GCF_021018805.1. NCBI lineage: Eukaryota > Metazoa > Chordata > Aves > Passeriformes > Cisticolidae > Prinia > Prinia subflava. The sequence goes on from NC_086249.1 coordinate 64,774,235, forward strand.
GCTAGCTAAAACTCTTTTCCAGAGAGGTATCAAATTTTGTTTTGAAGCTGTAAGGAGGAAGATATAGAGCCACTGTTTTCTTTGACAGTTTGATACGGTAGGTAATCACTCTGCAAGTGAACATCTTTTCTGAGCCCTTTCTATTAAGGAGCCCTTTAATATCCAGCATTTTCTCCATATGAATGCAATTATATCATTCTCAATAATTGTTTCACTAAGCTAATCAACCCACTAAGTATTTTACAGTAAAACATTTTACCTAATTGTGAAGTAGTTTCACTGATGGAAATTATGTATCAATTATGTATACAAATCACCATAGCACTGTATATCGAGGTTAAATTTTCTCTGTGTTTCTTCTGCACTCTTAATAATACATATTTATATTGAGATTTTTCCTGAACCTGCCTGTGATATTTGTTACCATATCTTGTGCTGCAGCTTTTCCTTCCATGATCAGCTGAGTGCGATGAGGGGTGACTGGCCCTTCTTCCTCCACAGTGTCATCTATGGTGTTATTGTCCTGAAGACTTAAAGCTTTCAGCTGCTGCTCAGTGGAGCTTCTGGAGAACTTGTTAGGTGCAGTACTTGTAGTGTACAGATAATGTTACTCTACTCTGATCCTGGAAATATACAAAGTAGTGCTGACACTAACAAAAAGTTAGATGGAAAGCTGAAAACTCAACCCAGCTAAGTTACATGCAAATAAAATCATCACAAGTCCAAAAAACTGCTTTTTTTTCTTTTCTATAACCAAGAAGCATTCGGCCCCCTGAAAACACAGAGAATCTGAGGGTTTAGGAAAGACTTGGTTGTAAGCCTTGTGCATTCAGGATGAATACAAGATGGAATGAAAGTATGACAGTCCTTTCAGTGCTAATCAGAACAATATTTCCCATTGGCCCTTCTTGACATGAGAAATGAAGTGCTCTTGCAATCCAGCCATCTTCTTCCAGTGCCAAGAGAATGAAGAGAATTTTCTGAGATTTTTCCTAGCATTTCCAACATCTTTGAAAAAAATTAACAGAAAAACAGGGCCCATATTCTTTATTTTCACAGTGTATATAGGGAAAGAGGAAGGCCTTGATGTCCCACATTAGGTAAAGAGAAGAACACAGAGCATCTTCAAGACTTCTTAGACTGAAAATACGTAGCAACTACCTCTGGCACCTCTGGTATGTAAAAGAAATGTTGGTGTCCATATTCCTGGAATGTTCAGCAAAGATGTTAGCTGAGAGGTAAAGGAATCCTGTTGGGTTTTTACTTTCCTTGTGAGGAGGGAGATGAGGGATGAAATCCAAGCTGGAAGCCAAGAATTTCATAATATGGACAAATATGGAGTGCAGGGAAATGCTGCCCTTCTGAGAGGCTGCACAGGCAGCTGAACAACTTCAAAAAGCCCAGTCATGTGGTTTGTGTGTGGGTTCAAGTCTGTAGGCAAACCAAGCTTAGATGACTTCAGGCCTAGATAGTTTAGAGTTCTGTGTGGCCATGTCCTTCCACTCATAATCATTCCTCCTAGTCATGTAACTTGTTAGGTTAAACACAGTGGTCTTACTTGTTCAGTCCAGAGAGAGAAGTAGAATGGACCCTTAGGGCTATGGGAACATGACTGTTCTTGTTCTGAGGTTGGAATGTTAGAGACTTCTTGAAATGACATGAGAAATAGGTGTTCATAACAAATGACAGTCGGTGACAGAAACTGCAGATAAGAAATTGCTGGGTTTCTTAGGCAGTTAAGCAGGAGTTATGGGAGAAATGGCTGAATGTCATAGTTATATGGGAAGGGGGCATTGAAGATCATTAGAGGAGCAGAGTCTTGCCAGGCTGGCAGTACATACCAGTTGCAGCTACTTGGTAATGGTATCATATATTCCAGATTTGAATATGAATATGGCAAAATAGGCACCGAAGGGGAAAAACTGCAGATGAGTTGTGTGAGAGGAGGTTGGGTGGAGACAAGGAGACCCAAGAGTGGTGAAAAGGAGAGCACAGGAATAGCAGAAGGGATAACATGCTGTTCAAGCTGTGTCATAGATCATGGCTAAGAGCACCTGTCAGGTCACAGCAGACAGGACAGGACAGTAGACTAAATCCCTTGTCCTGACCATACCATAAGTCAAACTTTCATGTCACGGAGGATTGGATCAGGGAAGCACCTGTGTTTAATGATTATTCCTCACAGATCTTTCTTAATGTTTGCAGTGTATTTATTGATAATTTACTTCCACAAATTTAGCACACTGAATTGTGATGTATTCAATGACTGAAAGACGTCTGCCTCTGTGACAGTTATGTGTAGCTATGCGTCTATTGGTCTGTGCATCTATTTGGCACGGTAATGCCAAAACCACTCCTTTTTAGATGCCTATTACAAGTTTTTCTCCAAAGAATGTATTCTATCTGCATCTGATACATTCATCTAATTCCCATTCGTTTGCATTTTGTTTTACTGAAGGGAAAGTACAGCCTTTGCCCTTAGCTATTGCTCATCTTCCTTTTAACAGTGTGAATAAAAGGCATTTATTCATACATCATAATAAATTAAGAAGCCTTTCTTTTGTAGGGGCATATTAATGTCTTCTATTTATTAATTTACAAAGCTATTTTAATTCCTTTGGGAAAATATGATCTTTTATTTTCATTAGTCTTGCTAGATCCCTTTATCTTCTGACAGCTTAAATCTCTAAGGAGAACATTGTATAAACAGAGTCATATTTGCCTTTTAAACATTCTCATGGTCATTTCCTTCTGGAGTTTTTGATATTCTGTATTTGTTTGTCCTATGCAAGCTGATTTAGAAACAATTTGGATCATAAGCTAATTGGTATCTCTGGTAGCACAGTTGTTTAGGGTTTTTTTAAGCCTGTATGTGGGTTTTTAAAATTTATTCTACATTTTTAGATTATTTATAGTAACCTAAATGCTTGTACCCCAGGAGTCCTATTAATACACACACAAAACAGAGTTTTGTAAGGATGATACCTTAAATTGTGTATGTGTTTTCCTGTGCATGACTGGAGAGCATTCTTGAAGTAATCATAACCATAGAATATTTATCTTTGCAAAGGTTAATGAACACTAGTTAACAAGTAAAAAAACCCCCACATTTGGCATCTTTTTCTTTCTTCTAAAATACTACGTATGTTAAAAGTGGCTGTGGTTTGGCTGTCCGTGGAGATTCAGTTCATTTCTCATTTAACAGAAATCTCAGAGAATAACTAATAATTATTAAAGCCATTCAGGAGGGAAGAAAAATTGAATGTTACACAGGGATATATATGTATGTATGTACAAGAAGGTCTTATTTAGACTTGGGTACACTTATGTCTTGTCTGTGTGTATTTTGTTGACTTTGCACAGTGTTGGCAGTTGATAAAGTTTTCTTACTATCATACACACAAATCCCTACTCTTTATCTTAGATCTTCCCTTGAAGATAGACCCATCAGTATTTCAGCAGATTTCTGTTTTCGGTTCTGTTCAGCCCATAATGATTAAACCAAGTTAATGGGTTAGCACAAAATTATATTGCATGGGGATCATGTCAGTTGTTTTCATAAAGGACTAATTAAACCATTTTCAAATTCTTCAGTATATTTTTTAAAAACTTTTTTTAAAAAAACATTTTTTTCTTGAGATGATAGTCCAGTTTACATTGTCCAAGAAAGCAGTACTTGAAAGTGAACTGACAGAGTGCAAAATTCATCAACGTTTTTCTTATCTTTTTATAGGTTAATAGGCATTAGAAAAGATACCCTGTGTGTTCCTATATGTAACAGAAGATAGAACTGGTGCTGCACGTTAATAAAAATGTGCTCAATGAGATGTGACAAGTTGCATTTTTTACAATATTTTCCAGTTGCTGTGAGAGTGAATCTAAACTGAGAGGATTTCTGAAACTCATGATAGTGTAACCAAATAGCTTTTAAGATGACAGAGAAGTAGTGTAGTTTTCCAGAAAATATGGCAGAGAAATGAGGATGGCGTGAAGGTGGCAGATTGTAGCTGTAAATAGTACGATTTTTGATTTAAAAAAGAGGATTTTCAGGTGTTGAGTCAGAATAAAGAATAAACTTTGTTTTCCTTTTAATCAAGAAGAGTTTGAAGAGCTATAACAAAATCAATCCAGAGCTGCAAGCTGTTATTGATTTCTCTGTTCACACTTGTCTTCTGTTGGAAATCCACTGCAGTAGTTTTTGGTGGTTTACAGGATACTCCTGTTCCATAAAGCTGGTTGCTATTACCAGTCAATGGAAGTATGATCAAGTACTAATATGTGGTCTAGTAATGCATGAAATATTATGTGAGAAACAGTTTTCCATACCTTTGTACTGACTCAGATACCGTGATTTTTCTGAGAAAACTACAACTGAAACTCTGTTAATACAAAAGATGGAGAAAACATCAAAATTTCAAATGTTCTGGGGTTCTGAGTATAAAATATCATTTTATTTATAGACTGATTTGTGATTTCAACCTTCTGGTCTGAAAAGAAGTGAATCTGTTCTTTTAATATGAGAGCATAGGTTATGCCCTGAGGAAATTCTTTAAGTACAACTCATGAAACCAGCCTTGCATCAAATAGTTCAGGGAATTATCAGCGCAATGCAGAACTCTTTCAAGAAACAAACACTTCACATCAAAGTGTAAAGAGAATCCTGAATATTTTCATAGAAATGCTTAGTGCTGTGCTATTACAGTGAGTAGCATATAGCATTGTGCTTCTACATTTTAATATGTTATTGCTTTGCTGGGTGCTTGGATTTTGGTTTGTTTCTTTTTGTTGGTTTTGATTTTTTTTTAGTGATAGGATTTTTACAAATAAATTGAAGAATAATGTATGTTCTTGAATTTTTGTAAAGTGTTACATGGTTGTATGAAGGATTCATGTAAAAACATGTCTACACTTTTATTATATATTTTTAATGCAAAACAGAACATAAAAAGTGAAGAACCTCATTATTTTATTACTTGGAAAGGATTATTTATTCTAAGGTGACAGCTCAGTTTTGTCAGCAGAGCTTTATGGGAAGGATCACATGCCGGATATTGACCTTGCACATCTTGGTGACCTGAGCAATATCATTTAAAGCTCATAAAACTCTTCACTTGGAAAAGCAGCAGACTCTAATTATTCTGTTCAGCCTCTACACCACCAGAGAGAGAAGCATTAAAAGAAAGGTTTGGGTTTTTTTTCCCCCTCTGTAAAAAAAGCACTTTCCAGAGCAGAAAGTCAAGGGGCTCTCCACCAACACCTTTGTATGAGTGTCTTAGGATGCAAAAACATTTTATCACCAAATGTGCAAAAAAGGAAGGAACGACAGAAATGTTCCTTTTTTTTTAGTACATTATGTTGTCCACAGTCCTTTCAGTTATGTTAGAAAAAGAAAGGAGCCAGCCATGCTATTACAAAATTAAATGAAAACAAGTTGCCATTTATATTGCTGTGGGAGGAAGTATTGATATTTTCCTGTAAGTTTCACACTTGTGAGAATTATGCTGTAAAGCAAATTTCATTTTCTTTCTGTTCAAGTGTGATTACGTTTGTGGTATGCTAATTGGGAAAGTTCAGTGTAATTTTAGATTAAACTGTGTTTTAAAACAGGGTAATAGGGTAAATATGATTTAAAATTGATGTAGTTTTTGAAGGATACATTTCAGAAATTTAGAATTAAATATGTGTTTTTTAAAGTTGCTGTATTCACCAAGGAATCATTTCATGAATTCACATGGAAATCAATCCTGTGTACACTTACTAAAATTTACACTTCATAATGGTTTCACTAAAGATCATGTTAAAAAGACTTTTTTGATTTGCAAGCATTGTGTGGCATGTTTACAAAGAACATCCTATATTAATATATTTTTTAACAGAGGTACTTTGAAATACACTTAAAAACATTCAAAGGATTGTTGTGGTGAATGATGTATTCTTTTGCATTTAAATGCTGATTTGTAGTGTTGTAGGTGCTGATAACTGTTACGCCAGATTTTGTTGTGAACTTTAGAAATTCTGTCCTGTAAAAAAATCTGTCAAAGCATGACTTCTTTTTATTATGTCCCAGGTCAGTACATGCTTATTAATGGAAAATAAAGCTACAATGGCACATTAGAATGCATTTGGATTGCTAATCTCATGCTTTGATATATTTATCCTTACTTCCTTTCATTATTCACTAAAGGAATTATATTTCATCCTACTGACTATATCCTGTGTATATCCTGTGAATAATTTTCTTGGGTAAGAGTACACATGTACTTTTTTGTCTTTGTGGTCAGTAATGACCTGTTTCATTTTGGTATATTTTTTGTTATTTTGTTTAAGGTTAGCCCTATGTTTGAAGCTGTATATTTCTCTGAAATTAGAATTTGAAACTATAATGCACTGTCTCCAAAATAAAACATAATCAGTCACCACAGCTGACAAGCTTTTATGCCTTTATACATTAAAAACTATGATTTTCCTTGAAAATGAAATCCAAGAATTTGAATATCTAAGTATCTTACTTTCTAGAGCACAGGGAGTTAATGTTACAGTGCTTCTTTCCTGAAAAAGATGAAGGTTTTGTACACTGCTACAGCCACCAGTAGTGACATTTTAGGACTTAATCACTTTAATTCCAAATTTCAGAATCTGATTTTTGGTTATGGAGAGCTAAGTGGCAAATAGTTGTGGCAACTAGACGTGCTTAATAGAGAATTCTGACTAAGGTGCAGAACCTCCACAGAAGATTGGAACTCCAGAAGAATTTTGTGTTTAGCATTTTCCAGCATTTACTGAAGATGTGTCTTGCAGATTGAACAGCCATAGAGCTTATCTAGCCAGCCTTACTAAAAGAATAAGTTAATATTTAATAAATCATTGTACAGCTCAGAGGTTTTCACTTAGCCTGTTTGTGTGGCTTTTATTATTTTATCCCTTTTTCTGACCCAGATACGGGGCTCCTGAGACACGTTTTAAAGACTTTTATTCCATTTTCAGTGTCGCGTGAAGAGTGAGATGGTACAGGTGTTACAATCCATGCCACCAAAATCAGAACCAAACTATTTCCTAATTACAATATATTATAAGCATTTTTTGGCCTATCAGCTTTTGCCACACAATGCTATTAATGCTTTTAAGCCAATCATCTAAAGATGGACCCTCGTGGGTCCTGCTGCAATACATCTTTCATAGTTCTATTTCTCTAAAGTATCTAGTCTGTTTACAAGGTCATCATTTTAAACTTGTTTCTAGTTCCATTTTTCTCTCAACAATGTCTGTCCTATTCCATAGCCTTTCTAAGGCAGCATATTTATCTCAAAGTTTGCATACAGATGCATACTATGTGAGCCTTCTGTCAGGCTTTGAAAGTTCTCTACAAGTCCATTTCTCACATATGGGGTCTTCAGTCACTTACTGCCATTCCTGTGAATCACCTTTCCAAAGTCAGGGACCTGACTAACCTTTAAATATTTCCTGGTGTAAGTTAAAAATGCTAAAGCATTTTCTCTGCATTCACCAGCACTGTATATTTATTAATGACTTTCCACTTGTCACTATTGACCTGTGGAAGGGTCAGGCTAAGAACTTCAAGTCTATGAAAATACAAGCTGTGTTTTTACTAGTTAATCAGTAGCAGAATATCTAGGCAAATGCCTGTGTTGTGGAATTGACCATTCCTATGGTTGACGACTATGTCAGAATGTAATTGCTTGTTAGTCATCCAGAACAATATGAAAAACTTCCTGAGTATACTTCTGCAGTTATTATGGTTCAAGAACACCTACTGCTGGAAGCCAGCATGCCGGTTCAGAGGGGATGTGGACCATTCCACACAAATTGTCTTCTGTGACAAAGTACACAGCCATGTTCAGTTCATTAGTAGGGATGAAGCTTACAGGGTCACAGATAACCTGTAGTCTTGAAGTTCTCAAAATTACAGTTCATAGTCTGCTATAAATAAAACACTATTATACCAGCACATAATAATTAGAATTCTTGATAATATTGGCCTTTGGGGCTTGTTAGTTTCTTTTTTTTTTTAACCACGAAAGGTTTGAAGCTATGTTTTAAAATTGTGCTGAAGTGAGCTATCTTTTTGCCTGTGATATCTAAAGCAAAGAGCTTTTATGTGGGATTTTTATCAGAAGCTGCATCTGATTAGGAATTGTGTTAATGCGAATTTAAGATTAGGTCTTTTCTTTTTTGCCTTTGCTCTCTTGACTCACGGTGGTAGAAATTGAGTACAATGATGAAATGCTGTAGTTCTAATCTTCCCAGTAAGAATCAAATGATGGAGCTGCTACCAAGCAACATGTTGGTCAATTGAATAAGTCTCCTAGACTTTGCAAAAGAATGTGCTGAGCAAATGTGAAGGTTTCACAAAGCCATTTAATAGCAAACTGCTTGCAGAGCAGTTCATTATTGTTTGAAGGAATCACTGCTGAAGTATAGGAGTCATATGCTTTGTATTTCATAAAGGCTTTTAAAACAATCCTCAATCCGAAGGTGAGCCTGACATTGTTCAGAAAATATTAGGGAAATAGCATGTGATAAACCATAGCTCAGAGTTTCAGTAATTTCAGTGAAATGCTACCATAAAAGTGATTAAGTCTTAAACTTAATCCTAATGAAAAAGTAGTTCATTAGCAATGGCACTACTTTATATCTGCTTCAGAAGTGAAGAACCAGTTATGGCTGAGAAAAGTAAGGCAACAATCGTCTTGTTTTTTCTGGTAAGTTCTTGGAAGCCTGGTATATTCTGTTTATTCAGTTAACATATATTTAAATATTAAACTATTTATAATGATCTAATTATTTGTCAGTACAGAGTGATGACTTAGTTGATTCTAAGAGGTTAAGATCTGTGTAATGGTAAATTTACCCTGCAGATTGTGCCAAAGAGCTGGAAGAATAAAAAATTTGCATAGGACTGGGAGTGTGAGGAAAAAGAATTGTGAGAAATCCTTTGGTGTTCTGTCACCTCTACAGTGTGTATATAAAGAAAGCAAGCAGCAGCTGTCGTGAGTTTTCTAAACATTAGCATGTATAGGATCTGTAATGCTTTCTTTTGTGCATATTCTCTTCTCCGTTGAAGTTAGCTGAAGCACTGGATATTACTCAAGTAGGATAAGGTTACACATTTTATTTATAGTTAAAAGATGTGATCTCTGAATGAGAATAAAGAAAAGGATGGAACTGAAAGTATTTGTACTCACGTAAGGGAATGTTAATAGATTCTCCAGGTACATAATAGCAAGAACATAACTTCTTAAAAATAGGTCTTCTTAAAAATAATTAGCTACTTTTTTAGCCTGTAAGGTTTTGATAATGCGGCTTTTCTGTTCATTAGCTTCTTTATAACATAGTTGTGGATATATAAGTATTGCATAATTTTAGCATCCCAAGACTTCATCAGAACTCACTTGTTTTAATATTTCAGCATCATTCACAATGAATGATACTGAAAGCATAATATTCAGCAAGTACAGTCTAGCCAACTAGAATAAAGGTAACCACACAGAATAAAGTTCCTAAAGCTATTTTTATACTCATAAATTTATACTCATAAATTATCTCTCTTAATTATCTCACTTAAAAAAAGTGACAAGGAGTTTCTCCTAAAGATTATTTTAATAAGACATGTTCACACTGTCAAAAAACCTTAACTCTGCTGATAAAGCAAATAAAATTTTGCCAGTGACAAAAAAATAAATAAAATTGCTTTTGAAACTTAAAAGGAGATTTGAAGGAAAAAATTACGAATAAAATCAGTTTATTTAGGTACTGTGACCTAGTCCTTAAATACTGTCAATACTACATGCAGAAAGATTAATGACTTAAAATGTCTTGCTTGTTTTCCTTGTGCTCGAGATACTGAAATGATGTGTTATTGTCATCTGTGCAGAGTAATCTCTGCAGAATTGATCTGTTGTCTTACTTCAGTATGTCTGATAATGATTGAAGCAGAGGTGTCTGTCACTGTTAAACACTGCAGAGAAAATATGGAACTTGTCAGGAGAGGTTATCAAGTACCTGAATTATATGTTTCACTTCTTAGCCTTGAACCCCCAATTTATTTGTCAGCTTTGTGATTAGTATCAAAGTTTGGACACAGCCAATATAAGACATATGTGATTCCTTGTATTGTCAGTTAAAAGTTCTGGAATTGATTTTTGAGGTTGCCTGTTTGTATATATTTCATCAAGACATGTTTATTCTTGTATATGCACATAAAATCTCTCATAGGTTACCAATATTAAATGCAACTTCTAAGAGATCACTTTTGAAATTATTTTGCCACGCTTTGCTTATTGTGGTGGTTTGTTGGTTGGTTGGGTTTTTTTCTGGTTTTTTTTGGTGGTATTTTTTTTTCCCCTGTCCAATGGTTGTCTTGCAAAGAATCATTTCTCTGTCTTTGATTAAAACAGTTTAAAGGGGAACACTCAAAAATGAGTTCTTCCCCTTGGTTTTAAGCAATCCTTTTCCACCAATAAGGAGAAACAAAATATGAGTAGATGTAACTGAACAAATAACAATTTGTTAACAAGTGAAACTGGAACAGGAAAAAAATAACAGTAAATAATCCCTAGATACAAAATTCCTAAATCTCATCACCCAAGAAGAGAGAGACACTCACAATGGCAGAAATACCCTTTCCAAGATGGCGCCCACCACGGGCAACCGTGTGTGGGGAGATGGGGAAGGTGGCGTCAGACCCTCCCTGGAGATGGTGACCTTTGCAGGTGGCTGTGCCCTCGGGGGACAAAGGGAAAGGATGGCAGCAAGCCCTCCTGGGAATGCGGGCGATTACAGAGGAGCTCGAGTGGCAGATGAGGAGTGCCGGCGTGCGCGGGGCCAGCGCTGCTGCCTCCTCCTGCCGACCGCCAGGCTCTGCCGGAGCTGTGCTGCCGCACTTGTGTCGGGTCTGTGGGCGCGGGGCAGGGTGAGCTGGCCCCAGGGACTGGCGGGTGTAGTTAACATTTCGGGTTACCCACCACAGAGTCTTGACCTGGAAGAGGCGTGGTTTCAGTTCACTTTACGGCATCGTTCGTAGAATTTTTAGGAAATTCTTAATTTTTATTGCAATCTTATGCCAAATTATAGCATAAAACAAGAAGCGTTAAAAATATGAAATGCAGACAGACATCTATCTGTTTTTGAGAGCACTGAGATACAGTTCATTTGAACAGTGTATAAAGATTCAGATATATGTAAAAGATTTTGGAAACATTTTAATATTACCAAGGGATCTATTTATCTAAGGACTGCATATAGGGAGCTTTGAAAAACCAGTTAATCTAATGTTAATAACTTCAATATACTTGGCATCAAATTTCATCTAGTAATTTTTGCATTGGTGTGGATTTTTTTGATCTTTACCTTATCTTATAAAGAGGTTTCCATTCTTGAATGAAAAAATTCAAATTATAAAGGATTTGTGTTATTTTTAAAGTACATTACATCAGTAATTAGTGTCCTCAGTCCTGGAAAAGGTATACCTTATTTCTCTTACTATGTAGCCTAGTGTGAGCTTTCATTCACTCAGTCTTGTCTTCAGTCATTCACTGTCAGACATCTCTTACCCATGCAGGCTGGGGTAAGATATTTCCTAGGCATGTTTTTGCCTGGAAAATTTTTGCAGGCCCTTTTGAAGATTCTGTACTTTTAGCACCATTTTCAGGGGTCTGACATTTGTTACATGTGTATAGACATGAAGAAATAAACTCTTGTTACTGTGCCGGTAATGAATGTGCTTGGTCTGTAGTGAGTTACCGTGACAACTTAGTGGAAACGTCTTTGGCCCTTGTATCTGAGGATTTCAGGAGGCATAGCAGTCACTATTCATGTGCAGCTAAAGCTATGAAAATATGGAAAACCCTATGGAAATGTGTTACTCATTATCATGCCATTTATTGACTTGACTTCTTAATTTGGGTGAACTTCTTAAATCTCTTGCTATAAAGTGTAGCTTATAGAATTGATTTGATGAATGGTTTCTAACTTTCCTGAATTCTTCTCAAAAAGATGGCACAAGATTTTAATGCTGGTTTCACGGGGTTTATGTATGGGCACATCAATGCTGACATAAAATGATCCCAAGGACTGAGTTATCCTTTATACATGTACTGTCTAAAAGCAATTTGAACTCAGCTCTCTGTATGCCAATATTTCTAGGTCCCTCAGTATCAGATTATTTAAAAATACTGCATTACCTGTCTTTTATTCCTTTGAACTCTGCATTTGGCAGCTATATTTCATCTCTTTGCAAATGTCTGCATATTACTGAAAGACCCAGATTTAGCTGTATGATTGGCCTCACCAAACCATTATTTGTATTCCTGCCAGTTTTATGTCAGCTGCAAATTGTATCAGCAAAGATTTTATCTTTTGTTCTATTAAATGCAGTTAGTCAACACAAGATCTTAGAGATTCTAGTTAATTTTAATGATCCAAGAGGGGTATTTACTTCATTTTTACTTCAGGTGCTTGTTCTTGTCTTAATTATTTATTCACAGGTTTTAAGTTTTCATCTCATTTACTTTGGTGAACTGAAAGATCTTGTGATCTCATTATAAAGTAGCAATCTTGCCGAGAAGACCTATCTTCTACAAAGCCACACTTCTTGGAATTAATTGTGATTTTACTCTTACTTAAGAACATTTGTTTTCCCAGGAAAGCATTATTTTGTCTGTAATCAATAACAGATTAGTAAAATAATATCCAGTTAGTATACATAGTATTTAGGAGCTCTTTTTTTAAATATATATAATTATTGTTACAATATACATTTATGAATATTTTCTGAAATTCTGTGGAATCAAATATTTTTAGAAGATCCAAATTGTTTGTTCCAGAGGTTATTTTTTAATAGCTTTGGATGAACACTGTGTTGTTTTGTTCATTTAGTAAAATCAAATATTTTCTTGTCATTACAGAATATCATAATGTCTGTTATTACTCAGAATAAAATGTCTTTCTCAGTGTCTATTTCTGTAACAGAATTCCTTTTCCTAACAGTTTCGTTGAAGGCTGTCAATACTCTTCCTTAACTCGTAACTGTTAAACCCATTTGTTGTTGCTCTCACAGGGAGGTTAATCTCTCACAGTAGGTCTGGGTTATTTTTCATTTTCTGGGGAACTGGAACTTAGTACAAATTTAGGTATCAAAGCTTTGGAGGTCTACATCTGAGCTAGGTGCCCAGGTAACATTTAAAGTCAGTGGAGAGAAAGAGACACAGAGCAACATGTTCATACTTTAGGAGCAGATAAATGGTGCTTCATACAGCCAAGTTCTCCATATTGATTGTACAAGTACAGACTAGTAGGATTAGTTCAGGTGCAAATATTTTAAATCAGGACAGATGAATTTTAATGTCTCTCCTAGTTTTTATGTATGTATATATATGAAAGGCTCTTCTGCAGAATCATCAGAACTTTGCACTGTTCAATCCATTTAACCTGTTAAAGAATGGAGTGAATTGTCTTTTGGATTTAGCTCTTTATTTGCTGTAAAGTGAATGTGTAGAATCTATTTTAACTAAAATAAAATTATTTCATACAACTGTATTATGCTCAGTGAGATGAGAAACTCATTGTGTGCAGCTAATTTCCATCAAGGATGGACATAGTATGTGAATTTTTTGCTTAAGACAGAGCTAATTCAAATACCTGCTATGAAGATGGTTCTGAATGAAAACCTAAACATCCAACTCTGTTCAACTAAAATTAGTCTAGTGATAAAATGCGGCACACAACAGTAAGAGATCAAGATCCAGAGATATCAGAATGAAGAAGAAACAAGTTAACAGCTCATTGCTACCATAGTTCAGGTTATGGAGCTGCAAGGGATGCCATTCTCCTTGCTAATGGTTAAGATAAAACACTGCTTTTTCCTGTAATCAAATACTTTTTCTTACATTCTTCTTGCTTTAAAATACTCAAAAGCAAAGTCATCAGAGAGGGCAGAAGCTGTCAGAACATCACTGCAAGTAGCTGTAAAAGTAATTTTGATGTGCTGTGGTTGAAAGATAATTACATTTTACACAGAGAAGAGAACAACAGTTTTACACATCCAGCAATATGTGAAAAGACGCTCAGAAGATTAAGCAGATACTGCGTTAAGATTTGCTAGCAAAATACAGAAAGTGCCATTTTAGAGGCCTCTATAGTACCTTGTCTGACCATTAGCTGTGCCTTCGGAAAGGCTCATGTCACACCTGCCAGTCTCACATGGAATTCTCTCCTGAAACAGCTTCTGTAGTCACTCAGTGCTTTAGAGAACTGAACATGATCTCTTGGAATGATTTATTAGAGATCCTTTTTCCATTCCCCAGGGCAGGATCAAATCAAACTGTAACAAAACAAAGGCAAAGGTTGGCATGTAAATAAAATGTTCAAAATCTGTTACTATATATGATGTAAATTATCACCTCTTTTAAGGACTTTAAAAAGATGTTGTATTATGGTGTGAAGAGGGAAAATATGAACAGCACAATACGAGTAACAGTAGCTGTGAAATTTGACCATTATGTGCTTAAGTGGTATTCAGCTCACTATTTTTCTTAATTCACACTTGAGATATGTTGACTGCAATGGACAGGACAAGGGGCAATGGTTTTAAATTAAAAGAAGGCAGTTTTAAATTAGATTTAGGAAAAAAAATCTTTTCTCAGAGGGCAATGCAGCAGTGGATCAGGTTGCCCAGAGAAGTTGAGGATACTCCACCTCTGAAACTGTTCAGGGCCAGGCTGGATGCGGTCCTGTGTGACTTGATAAAGTGAATGGCATCCCTGCACATGTCAGGGAGCATGGAACTGGATGATTTTAAGGTCCCTTCCAGCTGTAACCTTTCAGTGATCCATGATTCTATATCTAGATAAAGACAAACAAACAAACAAATGGAGTGTACACTAACTAGTACTGGTAGATGCATCTTATGGAAGTTGTTCATAATTTCTAGATTTTTTATGACACAAGGTCAAAGAAGCCACAGTTTTCAGTAGTTCATGCTCTATGTTAGGTAAGGATTGACATTTTGAAGCCGAGGTCATCTTACTGTAAATTGTTGAAGCATCACTTTCAGTGTATCTTAGTTTGCTTGCTCTTGAGCATCTTCCCTCAAGCTGATTTGCTCTCCCAGAATTTAAATCTTACTCTTTGGAGTAAATTAAGATTAGAGTTGAAAGTTTAGGAAACCATTAAAGCAATCCAAAATTCATAGTTCAGGGAGTTGCAATCTCATTTTGTCATCTTAGTAGATACTTAATAGAGACAATGAAGTTATTTTTTAGTTTTTGTTGGTGGTCTTATTTGTGCCATAAATTAATGTTTTTCAGTGCAATATGAAAGAAAACAAATACAAGGATCAAGCCTATAGAAGAGAAAAGTTGCCAAATGAATTAAAAATCAAGTAATTAAGGGAATTTGTGCTATTTCATGTCACACTTACCTGACTACAATTCATTCTTAAGCAGTAAAAACAAACTTTGAAACCAGTGAGATTTTTCATCTAGAGGAAATCTAGATGAAAATACTGACATCTAATAGTACTTTGATGTTAGAAGAATTTATTGTACAAAATATCTGGAAAGGTCTTTGATCCACTTAAAAAAAAAAAAGCCAAAGAGAGTTAGGAGCACTGAATGTCACACAAATATTAGTGCTCTCACTTCCTTCCCCTAAGCTTTTTCTTCTTTGTTCCCGATGGTGTCTAATTTTTGAGAGGGGAGTTTTAGGAAATTCAAATAAAACAAAAGCTCTGCATATAGCAGATTACTAAAATGAAGGAAAAAACCCTAGGAATTTTTTTTTACTCACTTTATACATAGTGATTACTGAAAAAAAAAAGGAAAACAAGAAAGGCTTCAGCTCAAAGTATCAAAATGTTACAGATTTGAAAGATAGAGATGTAATCCTCATTTGGTGGGAACATACAGTTTTACAGTTTAACAGAAATTAGTTTAAATGCTCTTCATTATTTTGATCCTCAAAACTCTCAGTGGCTGTACAAATACTTAATCTTCAGTTGAGTTGTAAAGCCTCTCTGTCTGTGATTTTAAATTAAGCTTTATCTTTAAAATTTCCTTGATGCCCAAAATAACACATACATTGATTTGGATTTTGATATCTTATTTGGCTTTGGAGAAATTATTGATGAATATGATAGTTTCAAGCTTGAATTTAAATTTTGTGTAATTAAAAATAGTATCTTTTTCCTATCGTGATTTTTTTTATTGGTTTAAGTGATTACCTTGGGACAGCATTAATTTGTCATGGAGCTTTTAATCTTCATTGTAAACATGCTGTTTTGCTAAACTCTGAGAAAAATCAAACTTTCTAAGATACTTCCCTAATTTTTTTTGAGATTGTTATGAGTAAATAGGGTTGATTTAGATGTATGGAAGAAGTTCTATTTATTTTTTGAGAAACACAAGAATCTGCGTACTTTAGATTCTTTCTTCAGCTGAAAAAACACTGTCAGTTCTGGTTCCAGAAAGATTGATTTTCCTTTGGTTCGCCTAGGAGTTGACAGCTATTTCTGGTATCAAAATTATTATAGAAAATTTAGATATTGCCTGTTACCCTGCAGGTGCCTGCTGCAGATGATGCAATTTTCTGGAGCTTCCCTAGGGGTCTTAGGTGGGATTTGGATGTCCATCTATCTAAAGATGCATCAAAATGCCATTCTAGGAAGTAAAAAAGTGTAAAACTCTCAGAAATAAGCAAATGCAGTGGTTTGTAATTAAATGGCAAAAGAGCTTCCAGAGCAAAAAGGATGCTGCATGAATAGGCACTCACAAAGTTAGGCAGACTCAGAAAGCAGGGGAATGTATTATGTTCTGAATTATTTTTGGTAGCCCTGTGAAAACATAAAGGAGATTTAAATAAACTAGTTCCCATATTAATTTTCTGTCATAAAGTCAAATAAGTAAATTCATTTAAAAAGTAAGTGATCCGTTTCATGACTGGCCACTTGGCTACCGTGAATGATAGTTAGTATTCATGGCCATCCTTTTAGTAAGTAACAACTTTTTAGTTTCCGCACGCAAGTGTACCATACAAAACAACATCCCTCACGCTCTTTTTCCTCTATTTCCTTTTCTTTTTCTTCATATTTCCTTTGTTTTCTAAATATTGAAAATGCATCTAGAAACAAACAAATTTTATTACCAAGCAAACTGATGAAAAAAAGTCTCATAATGAGAATAAGCTACAATTTTCCTTTTTTGTTACTCAGACTTATCTGCAGTACATTACCTAAAGCTGAGTGTAAAAGAGGAAAGCTGTGCTTATATTATGAGGATCTCTGTAAAGAATTCCAGTTCCTTGCAGGCTTTCACATGTATCTTTCTAAAAGATTATGATGATAATTCTTGTTGTATTCAATCAGATCCATATATTGTTTAGTGACACTACTCACTTTCTATTTTTCAGTATGAGACATGATTACACAGTATTTATTTTTTTATGTTACAGAAAGTACACTTCAAAAGTCCATGAAGACAAAAGCCTTTCAATTTGCTGCACTGTAAAAAGAAAATGGATCAGACTGTAATACAAATACTATTCTTAGAGTTTGCTACAAGCTCACAGATTTACTTGTTGGTGATTAATAACCGTAATATTTTTATATCACAGTCTTGCTGACCTCAGGCTCCAGTGAAGGTAAAGGGCATCAGGATTTGTGAATAAGGCCACTGGAAGACATTAATACAAAGCTTCCTTAATCTTAGAACCTGAAAGCATCTGCTTGAATTCTGTAGCATGTTGTGTAGGTTTTCAGTGAAGGCAGCTTTTAAAAAATTGGCTGATTTTGCTCCCTGCAGTGCCTTTTACTTCAGCCAGTGGGAAATTATTTTGGAAGGATTTAGATAGTTCAGGAATAACTGGTTTAATAAGAAAAAAATAAGTCAAAAGTTAAAGACGTCAAGCATTTTTTCACTACATTCATCTATCTCTTCTTACATCAACTGTTTTTTAAAAGGAAAATATTATACCTAATTTAATACTCTTTCCTGCTAGTTTAGTGGCAGCAGAACAAAATAAAATGGATGACACTGCAGTTGATTTCTTAGTTATTACAGAATAATGGTTTTACTGATACACATTCTATAGTATTTTCATGATCATTAATTTCACAATAAGGAATATTTTCTCATTTAATTTATCCTATTATTCAACAAATGAAAAGTACATAATTATTTATATTTTATGGAAAACTAGTCTTAATATTTGTTTTAAAAACTGAAAAAAACCCAATTATGATAAAAATGAATAGTGAATTTAAGATATACTAGTGAGGCAGAGAGAGATTGCATTGGTATAAATGCTTGAAGTTGCTTTAAATACACAGTTTAATCTGCTGCAGTAGAGAAAGTTCTGCGGTACCAGATTTTTTTTTTTTTTAATTTACTAGTAGGAGTCTGAAATACAACATTCCTCAAGATTTACGATAATTCCAGGCCACCTGAACATTGTTTATTTGGGTCTTGGGCACCTGTAGTGTTCCCAAATCTTAGTCAACAGTTCAGTCTGTTTCCCTTCCAGCATTCTGTGGCTTGACAAATTAGGTGCTTTCAGATTTTGGCTGGTAATCACTCGTTAGCACAAATTTAGTCTGCAACAGAATAAATGCCTATGCTAAGGAAAGGAAAGCACCTGTCTTACTCTACAGATAGGGAGTTTTGCAGACAGCCTGAAGCAACCTCACACGTGCAGGCCCTACTCCTCATGGGGAATTTCATCCATCCCAGTATCTGCTGGAGGAACATAGGAAATCTAGAAGGTTCTTCAAGAGGGCTGATGACCAGTTCCTGACACAAGTGATAGAGAAGTGTGTAACTAGACCTCATACTCAGGAATGAAGAAGGGCTTGTTTGGGATGAGATGACAAGGCAGCCTTGGCTGCAGTGACTATGAGATAGTGGAATTCAAGATCCTGAGAGGACAGAGCAGGGCAAAAGGCAAGATCACAAGTCTGGACTTCAGGAGAGACTTTGACCTCTTCAGGGATCTTCTTGAATGAGTCCTGTGGGATGAGGTCCCTAAGGCAGAGGAGCCAAGGAAGCTGGTTGATATCAAGTTCAAGTTCAAGATCAAGTTCAAGAAGTGTCCATCCCACTGCTCAGGAAGATAGGAAAAAGAGGCTAAGAGTAGTTGCTGACAAAAGTCAGATTTAAAAAGGAAGTATCCAGAATGTGAAATCACAGAATTGCTGTCCAGTTTTAAAGGGATGAAGTTAGCAAAGCCAAAGCCCACTTGAAGTTGAAACTGTGGAAGAATGTCAAAGGCAACAGTAAAGGAATCAAGGAATATATAAACAGCCAAATGCAAACTAGGGAAAACCTGTAGCTGCCACTGAATGAGCAGTGGTCGCGGTGACAAAGGACGTGGAATAGGCTGAGGGATTCAATTCCTTCTTCTCCTCATTCCTTACTACTAAGACCAATATCCTATTTTGGCTGCTCCTCTCAGCATAGATTAAGCCAACAAGAGAGACATGGATATACTGGAGAGACTGTGGCAAAATGCCACAAGGAAATTTGAAGAGACTGGAGCATCTTTCATATGAGGAAAGGCTGAAAGAGCTGAGACCATTCAGCCTGGAAATAGAAGGCTCAGGGAGATCTTACCAATATCTGGAAATATCCAAAGGGAGGGTGTGAAGAGGAGGGGTTAGGCTCTTTCCAGTGGTGTCCAGTGACAAGAAAAGAGGCAACGAGCACATACTGAAACACAGAAGATTCCCTCTGAAAATCTGGAAAGACTTTTTCGTGTTGGGTGGCCCAAGATTGACACAGACTGCCCAGAGAGGTTGTGGAGTGTCCGTCCTTGGAGAGTAAGAAAGTCATCTGGAAATGGTCCTGGACAACTAATTCTGGGTGGCCCTGCTTGAGGTGGGGAATCAGGCCTGCTGAACTCAAGAGGTCCCTTCCAACCTCAACCATTCTGTGATTCTATGATATGAGGCAATTTTTAACTAAGTGTCCCACCATTACTGCCTGTTTCTCCAGATTAAGGCAAAGACATATGATTTCTTTCAATTCCAGTTGGAGAAACAGAGAAATTAATTGTGGTCAAGACTATAAGCCATTTCAATTTATTTTCATTACATCCTAGAGGAGTTCTCTCATCCCTGGTCTGGATTATACTGGAGATAAGCACTTTTAATATGTTTTTCTTTTCTGTTCCCATCTGGCTGGGGATCTAATCTATTCTAGGTAAGTAAAAAGCTGTTTTCAGTGTGAATGCACTGTTTTTTGGAAAGGGAGGTGTAAGATTCTGTTCCTAGGGATGATATTATTTTCAGAATACATGCATTCAAAGAGGAAAGATGCAAAGCCAGTTCCATCCTGGAACATCTGGATTGTTTGTCATGAAGATTTCTATTTATTGGGACAGCAGTCATTTTGGCAAGAGGTGAAATAATAAATTTAATTTCTGATTTCTTGAAGTAAATGGAGATGAGGTACATCTGTTGCTAGTTTGGGAGCATTGTGTGACTTTTTTTAGTCATTTTTTTGTATTAAGTAGTAGTAACAAAAAAGAATCAAATTAACTAAACTTGAAAGAGATTAACAGTTATACCCATGGGTTTATGGCTGTATATTGGGATCTCTTTAGACTCAGTTTTGTAGATGTAAAGTACATCTAAAACTGTAAAATGAGAACAGTGTGAGTTGAGAGCTGCAAATTTGGGCAATATCAGAGCCTGATAGGGCTCTGCAGTCTCATTCTTAATTAAAACTCTTCAAAGAATTATCTCTCTATATATACATATCTTATTATAGGTCAGTTATGACAGCTAAGCAACTAGAGATAATGAGGGGGTACATGTTATCTTATATGACTTTGGAAGTGTTTAGAAGGGGTTGTAGTACAGAAATGGCATAGTACTTGGGGTCTGCAGAGATTATGGCATGGCATGCCAAGACTTTAACTGTGCCCTTAAATCCATTCCAAAGCAGCAATGTATGCAACGCTGTATTTAATGGCTCAGTTGTGTTGAAATTTTAATCCTGCCAAGCCAATGAACTTAGCAGGCTCATGTAAGAGTTGATGGAAGCAAGACAGGTAGTAAAGCTAATGCACCTGAACAGAGTTACTGGAGGTTTCCATGTGCAGTGTTGTTAGTAGTGTTGGCAGTGTTCAGCTCTCTTAAGGACTCCAAGAATGGTTGGCGTTCCTTTATCTGGCATCTCACAGAAATTTTTGAGTGAAATTGTTCAAAACAAACAAAGTAAGAGGGCTTGTTTTTTTCTATCAAAAGGGTGGGCTTTTAACACTAGCTGAAGTCCAGTGTAGCAGTACTTAAAAGAGCAGCTACAGAGAGGACAGAGGCTCTCTGTAAAAAGCCTCATGGAGGTGATATGAGGAAATGGCTCCAAGCAGCATTTGGAGTGCTTTCATCTCAGTATAAGAAATAAAGTTTTTACAGTGAGTAAATGCACTTTTTAACAGATGAGTACCTATCATTGGGGGATTTCATGATTCAGTTGGTCAGGTTGCTTGATATTTGATCTAGGCTCCCTTTCCCACAAAAGGCTGAACGATTTGATCTTTCAAGATCCCTTCCAGCCTGGGCTGTTGTAGGATGGTACGTCTTATTTAATTCTCTTTTTGCTCTGTTCTTTTATTTGAACTTATCCAAGTCACCATCTTAAGCAGAGTGAACCAAATTAAAAGTTACTGCATTATCGAACAAAACATGGTATTTTCACCATTACCTGAAATACATACAGTACCTTCCAGGATGATAAATGTCACAACTTCAGTGATTTCTTTCCTGAGGCTGAAATGAGGAACCCCCCATTTTTCTTTTCTAAAGCATTTTCTCTTTGAGGGAACTGAGAAAAGCATTGTAAAAGATTGTGAAGAAAAATATTTATTATACGTTTTCATATTTGATTTTTTTAAGTTTAAGATGAGTTTGCCTACCTTAATTGGCTTATGGCAGTATACAGTACGTAATGTATACTTTCACATGCCTTACACAAGGTGAAACAGATGGTGATGTTCCAAAAATACATTGTTAGACACTATTTTACATGGTTTTGCTCTTGACATTTTTGAAGTATCTGGAAGTTCAGATGCTAAGCATCATATATATTTACCTGAATTATAAATCTTACTTTTCATGTATATATTATTCGATTTATTTAATTTATGCTAAAAGATAAAAGTATATTTTCCCTTTGTCTCCCAGCAGATGACAAGCAGGTAAAAGCCCACTTTGTTATCTTGTAACTTTTAACTTAAAATGGATTCTGTTTACTAAATTTTTTGTCATTTTCCTGAGCAATAATTAATATAGAATAAATATAAACTGCAAGTGAGAATTGCAAAATTCAAAATTTTAACCTATTGCCAAAAAGAAAAAAAGAGCAAGAACATTCTAAATATGGACTGTTGGTAGCTAGATTTTATTCCATTTTGAGTGGAAAAAGGCATTGTGTTGATAACCTGAAAAATGCTTTTTTGTCAACCATTCAAGAAATCATGAGGCCAGAGGCAGGCATCAGTTTCTACCTATTGAGTGCTTGGGCACTTTCCATGATTCTGTGCATAGAAAATAAATGAGAGTTTTAGTGTTCTCCCTTTCAGCTTACTGTCCTTGGGACAAAGTAGAAGTCAGGTTTCCTTTTTCTTGCTCTGCTAGAACAAGGGTTGTTGCATTTCTGCCTTTGTCTCCAATGACAAAAGGGCTGTTGATGCATTGTCTGAAGCAGTGTGATGTGTGTTAGGGCTGCTAAGGGTTGTTAGGTGTGCTGGTTCAGCCTCTAGTGAAGCTGACTCTGTGTCACAGGGACGCACGGACGAGGGGTCGCACGCAGGCGCTGAAGGCACCGGCATGGCTGATGACACAGGCTGCCTCAGGAGGCCACCAGCGGAGCACAGCGCTCACCAGGTTCACAAGCACATGGACATTTGTGACATCCCTGGGGTACCAGCACGGTCCCTTTACACAACTGGCACCTCTGCCTGCGTCCTGACCCCTCTTACCTGCCCCACAGGCTGCTGGTGCAGCTGGTGCTCACTGCAAACACACATACCCCACATGAAATACCAGCATGGACTCTCTGCCTCTCTGAGACCTCTGCCAGGATCTGAGGCCCTTCACAAATACTCACACTACCTCATCAGCCAACACCAGGCATTTGGGCTCTGAACCAGGTCCTGCTCCAGCCACCAGCTCTGAATCCCTCACTCATCCAGGAACCTCAAGCTTGTTTTTGAATGTACACCATTCACATCAGCTGTAGGATAAAAACGCCCACTGCCTCTGTCCACCACTGATTAGCAGTGCAATTGTCTTGTTTACACCCCTTTCTGCCTACCCCTCTGTTTCCTCCTGCTCCTGCTTCCCCTGCTCATTGCCCACCACTTGACACAGTCCCACCAAAACTCTTCCAAAACGCAGGACCCCCAGGTTTGCATCCTCACCTCTTGAAAAGTACAGTTCTTTGATAGCCCATCAATTAGTGTGAGTGACCAGATTAGTTTCTGGTTATTGTTTGCTAATGTTAATAGGCCTGGATTTATGTCTCTCTGTCCCTTCCTTTCCTTATCCTCCCAACTCAAAAAATATTCTCGCACCCCTCATACCCTTATCAGGTGTGACACTGACACACTTTGCTCTTAACATGACCGCCCTTACTATGTGTTGTTCATGTCTTCATGGCTTCTTTGGCCAGAAACTCTCAAAAGGAGCAGGCAGTTGTCACATACACCCTGAAGGGAACATGCACCTGAGATGAAGTATTTGTGTTCAAACTATATCAAGTTGAACGTCCTACTTGCTAGGAAAATGGTGTTAAATATTGATTGGTATTAAAGCAAAATTGTCTAACTAGCATCACTTTACAGGAGATGTAGGTAGCTGCAGTGAAGACTCAGTAGTAAGGGTTCTTCCACACCTTTAGGTGGAGGAAGATGTAATTTAATTTGACCTTAGGTTACTTAGGAGTGTAAGAGAGAAAAAGCTGGCTGTGTTCCTGTCTCAGGACACTTCTGACCTAGGATATGTGAATATCAAAGTATGGCTGTAGAGAAAATTGTCAGGACAAGAGAGGAAGTATGTAAAAGAGTGTCTAAAGCTCTAAGAGTAAGCAGTGATGGAAAATAAATGTAAGAGCTCATTATGTCTAAAACTGCTGCTGGATCACATTGAAGAACATATTTCTCCAAGTCTCCCATGCTACTGGTGCTGTGCAGAGACATAACAAGGATAGTCTTGATCATGAAAAGTTCACAGTGTAAGTAAATGAGAAAGAGAAGCAAAGAACAAATAGTAAATTTATTTCCTTTAAATCTCACAGAAATAAAGGCTTTATTTCTTTTAAGCCACTGATCAGTGGCAGATGAAAGGACCAAGGCAGTATTTTTCCGAATTTCAATCTAGAGTCCATTAGTTGGATTTCATTACATACGGGGTATTAATGTTATTCCATTCCACTCCTCATGTTCTTAATGAATGATGCAATATAATACAAAATGCAGTAGAAGTTCCCCCAGCAATACTGAGTCATTTACTTCTTTTGAAATTTTGTTGCATACATATCAAAAAGCAGTGTTTTAATAGCAGCATAGTTTGGTGTTTTGCATGTCTTTGTGGTAGGATTTTTACTAATCTTTCCTGTCGCAGCTTGGATTATACCTGTCATGCTTCATGTAGATCAGCAGAGACATTCTTGTAATATTGTAGAATCCCTAAGCAGTTCTTTGCACCTTTTGAACTCCTTTTGAACTTCATTGGGCTGGGTTTTTTTAGTTCTTTTGTTCTTCAGATTTTCTATTGAGCATGGAATTCCTTGAGTAAGCAAAGACTTTTGTCTAATACCCAGGGGTAATAGAAAAATTCACATCATTGTGGTTAACTGTGAGAATTTCCAGCAATGATTTGTGACTATGTCTTTTAGAAAAAAAGTCTTTATTTGAAAATGTTGATGAAAGTAACTTGTAAAGAGTTAGTTTATTATCAAGTTGTTCCTTTACATCCTAACGCAGCAATGTTTCACTGCAGGGGAACCTGGATGGGTGGCCAGTTCTGCCACTTGCAAAACAACAGATGTTTACCTTCTGAAACTACAAAGCTGTAGAAATTCATTATATCTATGGTTAATACAAAACTATATATGACAAAACATTTTTAAAACCATGTATAAATAGCTAGATTGTAAGATAATTGACTGATTTCGACTGTTGTAGGCTGTTTGTATTTGACAAACAAGAGGGGGGGTGTACTGTGACCATGAAAGGAGTTGGCTGTTAGCTGTTTCAGAGAGTTATTTTTAATACCTAAGTTAATTGATGAAGATAGAACTTTACAGAGTTTTCATGATAAAAATATAAAGGAGGACTGGAATCAGTTTTCAGTTACTGATAGCATTTTGGGTGTGTGTGTGACCAAAAATCCCTCTTTTGCTGTTAACTTCTCATCAGACATTTATCAGTCATCATTTTGGTTTATTATGTGATGTCCAGAGCCCTGTACTGTGTCGTTGATCAATCTGTAGTGGCTGCAGCTACGTGCATTTGTGAATTCCTTGAACTCAGATGTGGTCCTTGGTCCCATCAGTCTGGCACAGGCACACCCTGCAGTATGGGCAGGCCCTCTGTCATGATACGTCAAGAAAGAGCATTAGCTTGGGGTTATGGGAGTAAATCAGCCTGAGTCAAACTTTGAGTGATTCACACTATTAGAAACACTTTATTTTGAGGTGGTTTTATTTGACCTGCTTTTCTATAAAGAATGATGCTTTGTACTTGTGTTTCATAAAGGAGAAGTGTTAAGAGTATGGCAGATTTTCTCTACATATGTAATAGTAATGTAGATTTCTACCTACCTATCTCATTTCTTGTTTACATTCTTAATTCTGTCTGCTTTCATACACCTACAGAAAATCTCTCAACCCTCGTGGTGTTATTTCTCTGTGTTTTGTCTCATCTTCACACCTGTGTGAACCCTGTCTAATTGCCATCCTTAATGCATCCTTTCAGTGTCAATCCTATATTGCTGCCCACAGCTGATTTGTACTGATTTTATAGCTTCTTAGCAGCCTTTTTATTGGTTAGAGATGTTACTTTGGTTTTCTTTTTCTCATGTAGTACATTAAGTTGTATCTTACCACTAAAATGATCTCATGACTTTGAAGAATATTTTAAACAAATCACATGAAATAAATCACACAAAATAAAAGATAAATTTGATATCAGAAATGATGATCAAAAAGATGTCCTTAATGCTCGCACTGTAAAAGATGAAATATGGCTTTGAAGCCCTAGCAAGGGGACACAGGATACAGTGATTCCTCACGTCTTCACATGCCTTTGCAAAGGCACTGCAGCTCCAGGGCATTACTGACTCTGGGGCTAATCTGTCCCAGTAGAACGGACTTAGCACGATAATTCTGCATACCAAGAAGCATCCATGAATAATGGTACATATTTAGGTAGTTGTCACCTCTTACAGGTTAAATTCATAGCAGAAACAAAGTATATTAACATACCAAAGTTCATGTAAGAATGATGCTCAACATGTGAAATAATCTGTATAAGAGTGATGATAGGATTATTAAATCATCACCAAGGTAGCTTTTAAAAGAACAAAGGGTCAGGTGATTCACATCTCTATACTAGAACACCAAAGAATTGTTCAGTTAATTCTTACATGAATCAGACAGTATGAAATCTCTCAGCTGGTTTCAGTTAATATTTTGTTGTAATGATAAATAAAATCAACCCTAGAGTTAAGGATATTAGCTAAGTGCAGCAGGAAAAAAAGTCCCAAATCAGTCAACCTATTATTTTTATTGACAATATTTTTTCCTTTTAAAGATTAATGCAACTTTGGCATAGGTGGTCAATCTCAGTGGGAAATATTCCTACCTACCTTAAAGCACAGACTAGAGTAAGCACTGATACCAGCAATCATCTAAATTTTTTTACATGATACATAAGACATTCATGTCTATGAAAACATAGAAAGCTTGCCTGTCTCTTTTCATTATTAATTTTATATTTGTAACGAGGTAAATGACAGTACTGAAAAAAATTATTTTTTTTACTTTGAATAAAACCCTGTGTCTCCTAGTACACTTGTGGATACTGTGGGATCATTAAGAGTTTGTAGTGACTTATCTGGTTCTGACATATTAATGTGGATTTAGAATAGATATTATTGCCTATCTTTTTTGTCACTACTTAGAAGAGGTCAGCTATGAAATGCTGGATTCTCTGAAGACTACTTTCTAGTCCAAATTTAAGGCCAAGATTTCATGCCACACCAGCATCATTCCCTGTTCTCAAATCAGTTGGGCTTTATCTGTCAATTAGAAGGCAACAAATACAATCAATTGTATTTTCCACAGTGATGCTATGATAGTCATGTTCATAGGAAATAGAATTGGTAGTTCTAGTGGACTATGTTTTAGTAGAGCTGTTACTTCTGAAACTGAATGTAAAACATTTATATGCCTTTTTCTGCATGACATCTCTTGTTGAATTCTTTGCCATTCTGTTCAAGGTTTACATGAGAGTATACAAAAGTTTTTTGCATTAGATGTGTGCAATTATTAAGGCAAAGTAACTGCTCCTTACTGTCCTTCCAGTTCAGTGTTGCAGATTTTTTCCAAAGAGCGAGTAATAATTTTGTGTTGCAAGCTGCTGCAAGTATCTCTTAAAAATGGAAGAAAAAAGTTTTCATATCTTGTGTGAAGAGGTGTGTGTGGTGCCCAAAATTTTCCAGATGAAAGAATATACTTCAGAGAAGAACTATTGTGTAAACTGCATCTTAATTCCTGTAATTAACATACATTTAAACCTGCAGAGTTGAAATCTGCATTAATTTCATGTTGCTTTTTATTACTTACATATGTTATTGTGCATGACGGTTTTTAAAAATCACTGTAATTCTGTGGGGTTTTTTTATTAGAAGATTCTGCTCATTTATTTATAGCTTGCTTGAGGAATGGATCCATATTTGGATCTAAAAACAAACGGCATTAACTGAACGTTGATCAAAAGTGAACAGAACTGTGTTTCAGTGTCACATTTTGGCCTGTCTTCCACAGTCTCTTCTTACAGTCACTTCTCTTTTCGTCTGTGTTTGCTGCTCTCAGCCACCCAGGCTGGAGCTATTTCTGCAAGTGCCTTTCTGAGTGACCATCAAGTAGGTAACGGGCAATAAAGCGATTACTGCATGTGTGATCTTTCACCCCTTTATTTAATATGTTAACATGAGGCTGTGCAAGAAAGAAGCCCAGTGGTGTTGCTTACTTACAAGTCATTTCTTGGGGTACGTTTGAATGGACTTAGGGTTATTATAATTCAGGTAAAAGGTAAGGATAGCAAAACATGACAGATTAGTGGCACCTGGAGCAGTTACAGTCGATACAATTTTTACAAGAATATCAAGGGAAAGTGGAGGACTAGAGAGAAAGCTTATTAATAAATAAGCTAGATTAAATTAATGATTAATGACTCTTATGCAGCCAAGTCCTTAAGTGATTTAAAAAAACCAAAATCAATCTTGGGGAAAAAAAAAAAAAAGAAAACAGAAGATCATGAGCAAACACTATCAGATTGGCACATCAGGATCTATTCCAAGTCTCAGGAGAGACACAGTTATGCAGTCTGGGTAAGAAACAGGTATTGAATCAGGGGGCTGTGATCCACATCTGACCATGACTTGCATTTTCTTCTCAAATCATGCTCATGTTTATCTGCCAGTGCACACTATTTCAGCTGTGGAGGGAGGAATGGCAGCTGATGAGGCAGTGCTGCCTTCGCATGGCTGGCTGCTCGATGCCTGGCTTTGGCTGATCAGGCAAACTCCTCACACTGCTTTCTCTTTTACAACCTGCATTATGGCCTGGCCCTTAGTAGATAGCAGCTGGACTTAAACCTTAAGTTAGACAGAAATTTGCAAACCGTAAAATCATGAATAGACCCAGTGAATTTAAACACAGTTTGTTCCAACTGTAATTCTAAAAAAAAAAAAAGAAAATAAAATTAAGAAAAAGTGCATAGGCACTGGAGGATTAAGAGAGAAAGTTAAGGTGGAACTGATCTTCAAAAAATGAAGGAGACAGGACGGAAATGATTATTATGAATTCTGTCATCTAAATTAAATCTTTAATGAAGACAAGAATACCCTCCCTTAGAAACAGCTCATAAAATGAAGCGTAGGAGCAGTTAGTTTAGCAAAAAAACCCTCTGTGCACTAAGTAAAATGATATTTTAATCATTTAATCAGATTATCACAATGTTATTAGTGTCAGTGATTAAAAAAAGAAAGAATTAGGGAATAGATCTGATGTATGTAGATGTCCTTATCCTTTCTAGATGCAACTTGGGATACTGGTAATTGTCTGCCAAGCCCTAACACTCTACAATGTAAAAGGTAATCAGAAGGCATCACTCACTCTGTATCCACTCAAAGCAGTACAAGCTAGGTTTACATTCATGTATGTATGTATACATTGGATATCTCTGCATATAGATTAGCATTGTATATTTGCAGTATTTGTCTTTCTGCATGTGTAAATACACATATTTGTGGGTTTTCCCTTCTTCAGTTATTTCTCAGGTGGCACAGTTGGAATGGGACAGAATAATAATAATAGGTAATGAATAACCTATTCATCTACTGAGGAAGAGCACAGGGTAAGACAAATGAGTTTATTTTATATCAACTTTTAGTTTACGTATTTAATAGTATTAAAGTTAGAGTATGCTAGGTTATAAACAATTCAGTGGGTCTGAGGGAGGTTAATTCAGATAGAAAAGGAGGAAGAAAACTGTAAAAAAAAATTCACAATAAGATCTCAAGCACAGCCAAGAATGAGAACAGTTTTATTGGAATTGTGCCTCTTTTTCAACATTAACATCTGTACAGTTATGTCAGATGGTTTGGTGCCTTAAAAAACTTGAATCTACATTTATTTCTATAATATTTTCATTAATATTGAAAACCATTTATTGAAATGGACACCAGTTTTCTAGCAAGTAATGCTGAAGGACACCTCTTGCAGATCTCACCAATACTGAGGAGTATTTGTAGGAATGATAAATATCCAGGAAATTAGAAATGCTTACAGTGCCAAGTTCTACAAGAATACACCGCAATTTCCTCGTTAAGGCAGCCATGTGTATGACACAGTGAGGAAGTCACTAGATACAGTGACTAGCCAGTCGCTTATGGGTCAGTCCTACAGCATGACTCATAGGGATTTCCTTTCTGTTTCATCTTTGAATTGCAAAGGCAAAAGTAAAAATCATACCTATTGCCCAGTCTGTAGTTGTTTCATCTTTAGCACATTCCAGGTATTCTCATCTTTCTGTTCTGTGGGAAGTGCTCTTGAAAACCAACAGCAGTACACTTGTTGGTGAAGCCATCAATATGACCAGCTTAACCTCACTTCAAAGTACAACATGATATATTTGCTAGGTACACTGTTATTCATACATATCAAATGACTGAAAACTCTTCTTGCACTTGGGTCTTATTACCTTCCTTGATTACTATCAGTTTGCTGCATGCACAGTTCCTTCTGAATCTTATTCATGGGCTTAGGGTCATTACCTTAAGCAATGTGCATTCACAGTAATTTAAAAATCAAAATAGACATAAGGGATCAGAAATTAAAAGAAACAATAATTATGTTTGATGTATTTAATTTTTTTTAATTTGTGCAACAAGATAATTAGTTATTAAAAATGCACAGAGAAGTAACTTGAGAAGGAATATATCAATTGATGTCCATACTGCTTTTAAGCATGACTGCTCTTGGATGGACACAGTTTTCACTGAATAAAAATCTTTGTAGGTTCCTGAGCCTAGAGCATTTTGGTGAGTGGAGTTAGACAGAGCTGATGGACAGTCGTCAGTGGGATTCCCCACAGCTCAGTATTGGGGTCAACCCCGTTTCAGATCTTTATCGGCGATGTGGACGAGGGGATCAAGCCCACCCTCAGTCAGTTTGTAGATGGCACAAAGTTTGACAGAAGTGTTGATCTGCTGGGGTAGGAAGGCTCTGCAGAGGGATGGGGATAGGGTGCATCAGTGGGCTGAGGCCAATGGCTTGAGGTGCAACAATGGGAAGTGCCAGGTCCTGCACATTGGTCATAACCTCAGGCAGCACCACAGGCTGGGGGCAGAGTGCCCGAAAAGCTGTCCAGCTGTCCAGTAGAAAAGAACCTGCGTGTGCTGTTTGACACTGGCTGAACACGATCCAGCAGTGTGCCCAGGTGGCCAAGAAGGCCAATGGCATGCTGGCCTGTATCAGCAATAGTGTGGCCAGCAGGACCAGGGTGGTGATTGTCCCCTTGTAGTCAGCACTGGTGAGGGCACACCTCCAATTCAGTGTTCAGTTCTGGGCCCCTCACTGTAGGAAAGACATTGAGGTGCTGGAACAAGTCCAGAGAAGGGCAATGGGAGCAGTGAAGGGTCTGGAGCACAAGTCCTGGGAGGAGCAGCTGAGGTGGAATTGTTCAGCCTGAAGGAAAGGAGACAGCTGAAGACTTTAGCAGTCTTTACACTGTCTGAAAGGAGGCTGTAGCCAGGTGGGAGTTGGCCTCTTCTTCCAAGTAAGGAATTGATAGAAGGAGAGAAAAGAGCCTCAAATTACATGAGGGGAGGTTTAAATTGGATAGCAGGAAAAAATTCTGCATGGAAAGATGCTGTTAAATAGTGGAACAGACTGCCCAGGGAAGAGGTAGAGTCACTATCCCTGTAGGTGTGGAGATGTGGAGATGCAGATGTGGCGCTCAGGGACATGGCAGTGTAGGTGAATGGCTGGACAAAGATCCTAAGGCCCCTTTCCAACTGAAATTTTGATTCTATAATTTTTTTTCCTCTAAATAAAAAAAAACAAAAAACCATGAACCCCAATGGTCCCTGAAAACAAGCATTTGTAAATAAATTTAATCATATTCCTCCTAACAAATAAAAAAAAGTCATTTATGTATTGCTGCTAAGTAGATCTCCATTTTTTAATGTAGCTTAATTAAGCTGATTGTTTCTGAGCTACATAAGTGATTTTTTTTCTAAAATAACCCTGAGAAACTAATAAAAGTTTCAGATTAATGGCTGTCTTTAATTTCTGTGTGAAACCAAAGATCTCATTTATAATAATGTTATTGAGTTTACTATAAAACTGCATGTCAAAACTGTTAAACTTCATTAACTTCATTACAGCTACTTACTATGTATTACTCAGAACTACTGTGTACAAAACCCATCATTAAGTCAGCAGATTTGTTTTATTTGTTCCTTCTTACTGTAAGTTAAAATGAAAAAAATTGAAAAATCTATTTTGTATCACTTCAATTCCTCCTTATATGCAGTTTGCTAAAATCTGTTCTCTACCAGATATTTTTATAATTGGGATGTGGGGCCAGAGGACACTATAATTTTGAAATCAACATCAGAAGGCAAATCTTTAGAAATTAAGTTGTTAAAATTGACATGACAAGTTATAGTACTCACTGAAAGGCAATGTATTTTCAGTGTGTAATTTTATAACTGAACTTTACCTATAGAGATTGCTCTGCAGGGAAAAACCCATTTTATTTGCCTTGCTAATTCAAGAAATGAACAATTCTGAGTTATGCATGATCCAGATATAAATTTCCTGTAATCCCAGTTTCAGATAGACACCTCATAAAACATACAGAAATTCAAGGGACCCATTTGTGCACTGAAAGATAAACTAGGCTTTCTTTTGCTTCCTTAAGCATCTGAGTCTTTCTAGATCTAATACTGACTTATATTTTCGTGAGAAAATCTGTGTCGGCCAAGTATATAGAAGATGTAAAAACCCCTGCAAGTTAAAGCCATATTGAAACAATTTAATTTTCTTAAGAAAAATCCCTTTTTTTAGATTTCAACTTTTCATCCCATAATTTAGGAAGTATTTTTGGTATCAGCTTGGAATTGTGAGATGTAGGTTAAAATATGAGAGCACTTGTATATGTGTATTTGAATTTTGTCAATACCAGAATTCAGATTCTATATCTGAAGCACTACCTAAGTAATATGTAGCAGACATAAGAGACAAATTCATATTAAATACATGTTGAAGAAAAACAGCTTTAAAATGGACTTCAGAAGTATATTCACATGCAGAAGCAGAGAAACTGATCCTATACTTGGAATTTATTCCAAATTATTTAGTAATTTTGCTTCTTTAAAGCTCCTAATCATGCAATCAGTTCATGCAAAGAACTCCACTAAGTTAATGGTATTAATCAAGAGTTTTCAGGATTGGGACCCTAATCAGCATTTTCTTGCTTTCTCACTCTTGCAGCATGTGTGCAGCTAATTGGTGTTTTGACTGAGTCAACATATGAATGGTAACACCAGTGAATCAAAGGAAATTGTTCTCATTAGCATGTGGAGCTAGAGAAGTACTGCTTTCCAGAATAAATATTATCCTCAAAAAATATTCTCATTAAAAGAAATTGCCCTTTGCGGCATAATAAAGTTTGTGTAAAGAGAAACATCTGGGAGAAACATATAACCTACTGTAGTGTAACATATGGAATGAATTAATTCATTTTACTGTCATAAACTGCTTTTTGGGCTTCTACATGTTTTACCCAGGTTTAAATCTATCAGGGTGTTGGGTTATTTTATTATATTCAACTTGTAATTCCTCTAAAATAATTTTATTCTCCACATAACAACCTTTGGAAAATGGGATATGTTGTAGTTAAAGAAACTTCAGGTAAGGTTTTAGATTTTGTGTACAGTAGCACATTTCATCACTAAGTATTTTACAAGGCTTCCAACATCTGGAGGCACTAAAGTGCAGGTGTCCTAGTATTGACAAGAAAATTTGCCTTACAGTAGGCAATAGAAAAAAATCACGTTCAGAAACTTAATCTAGAGTTTCTTCGTTGTATCTTTTATGTTTAAAATATAAGTAGTTCCCATTCTTTTTGTAGTCTATGGAAAAAAATGAGCCATAGTCCAGATTTACTCCACTGGAACAGTATTGGATGCTTATTTTGTAAAACCAAAATCTAGAATTTGTATCTGAAATACACACCTATACTGAAGATGTCTGTCTTTCCTTAGATTAATTGTACCATGACTGGTAAACCTTGATGAAAAGATGAGATAAAAGTGACTCTGATTTTTTACATTGTTGTGAAATGTGCTCAGAATTTTTTTGTCATGTGCCTGTAGTTGCTAGACACTTAAAAATATTTAGTTTATACAGATCATTCAGTTCGTACAGATCTGGTGAAGATACTAGAATATGTGCAGAATAGATAGCCAAAGTGTTTATACACGGTAACAATATGGAATTTAAACAATGTAGAATAATAGAGATGCCAAAGAGATGCCAAACTCACCAACTGAATTTTATACATGATCTTCTCAGCATTTCTAACCTGAGCCTGCATCCTCAGGCTGCCCACTTCAGAAGCAGGGCAGTAGGACACGTGTTGCTTATCCATCTCTTTTGTATGAAGCAATGTTTTTGTGAATTAAGCACCGGTTCATGATTCTAAGTACCAAGAGAAAAAGAAAAACGAACAAAACACCACTTTTAATTAAAAGAGAGAATGATGGGTTGAGACAGAAGAGAGAAATACAGAAAGATTTAAACCCAGAATTATCTAGAAAGCCAAACAGATCAATGCTTTCTAGACCCACCTGCCATCTCAATGCCCAGGGACTGTTAGATAGAGATAAAGGGGAGTTATTCTGAGGAAAAGAACTGAAAGTTTTGATATAACCAGCATAAATACAAGACATCATAAGACTTCATATTCCCATCATAATGGTGGTATATTAGTTCAGTGTAAAAGTGTTACAAGCTCTGTTTCCACTGAGTGTGCATACAGCAGTATGTTCACATGTTGTAAAGCTTCTACTTAAAAGCTGTTTTTTTGAGAGGAATGAAAGGGAGTAAAATAGCAATATTACATTAAGTGAAATAGAATTTTTCATCTGTTATATTTTCCTTTTCTATTAAATTAGTCATCTGTTTTCTTTCCCAGTATGTAAAAAAAAAATCCTTTTTTCCAACTAAGCTCAAAAACCACAGAAGTTTCTCTTCATTCAAAAAATACATGTAGTAAAATATTTCTTCAAAATAATCATATATATGGCCGGATTCTAAATTACTTTTCATCCAATAAGTTCCTTTAATTTGCTCTGGGCAGCAGACAAGGAAGTGAATGTAAGTTTTCTCAGTTCAGCAGCCAGCCACACAAGTAAATGAATGAACATGTCATTGCTAAAGCAGCTGTGATACAAGAATTTAAAGGTAAAAGAACCGTATGTCCAGTCATAAAGTAATAATGTTGCTCAAGAACATTCCAGTGGATTAAATACTATTATACATATACCTACATACCTACATACATATGTATAATTTTTTTTCTTTTGGTGACTAGTTTAAAACTATAAAAACTAGTTTAATACATACAATTTTGCCTTCTTTGCACTTTAAGAATTATTTGGAAATATATTCCTGGAAACAAATTTGGTCTTCGGACAGTATTCCTCTATGTGATATGTGCATCCTGCGTATTCAGTGTATACAGATAGATATAGAACATAAGAGCAGTTTTATTGTCTAGTCCAAAGTCTATTCAGTCAGCAGAATTCCAGCAGTTTGTACGGGCTCTGGAGACAGAGCCCTCTTCACCTGTATTTTTGATCATAGAATCTTGAAATTGTCAGGGCTGGAGATCTCTAAGATCATCTAGTCCAACCATTGATCTAACGTTGCCAGGTCTGTCAAAAAACCATGTCCCTAAGCAGTCATCCCAGTCATCTTCCCACTCCCCATCTTAGAAGACCTAAGGGGCACTTTGAAGTCACTGAAATAGTGTGAGTACTTTGTTATGGGCATCCTTGGTAACAGTACATGCTTCTAGCAGTAGATGGCTTTATATTCAAGCATGTTTTGTCTGTTAATCGAATTACATGAATATGAAAAAGTTCGAGGTGGATACATTTTCTGTTTTTTCAGTAACTGGTTGTTTTAGAGCTAATTTTGTCATGCTTTGAATATTA
Organism: Prinia subflava; assembly: GCF_021018805.1. NCBI lineage: Eukaryota > Metazoa > Chordata > Aves > Passeriformes > Cisticolidae > Prinia > Prinia subflava. The sequence continues at coordinate 64,810,260 of NC_086249.1, forward strand.
CTTCTGAAGCAAATTGAGGCATTTGAGGCATTTAAAAAGTAAGGTAGTGATGTTCTTAATAATTTAGTGTGTTATATTTATTGTTAGTATACTTGTTATATCTTGGCATCAAGAACATGACATGAGAATGTCTCATGAGAATGCATGAGAAATGAGGAAAGGAGAATACATATTTAAGGGATCTTTTAATATAAAACACCCCCTCCCCCAAATATGATATTGAAAATTCTGTTCGAAAATATCACCTGTGCTTAATGACTTGCCTGTTGTAGAAAAGTTCTGGAAATGTAGTTTTTTGAATTCAAGATGTTTGCTTTAAAATGGCTGATATAGAACAATAATTGCAGATGAGAGACTAAATAATCTTGTGGAGGTTTTTTTAAATACACTGTAAGTAATAAATAGAATATGTCTGGTAAAGTAGGTAAAGTAGTTTAACTAAATATTGCAGCAGGCTTTCATGAACAATTCTGATAATTGCTTTGGTGTTTTCTGACAAGCAAGGGACAGGTCTAGAAATCTTAACCTCACAAAGGAGTTGCTACCCTTTGATTAACTATTTGCATAAGCAACTGATTCCACAAGGTTCAGCAGAGCAGTAATTCCAAATGACAGTGATACAACAAACAGCATTGTGTTTTTAATTAATGAGGGAAATTTCAATCTAATACTGTGGTAACAAATGCATGATGGAGCACTGGCTGCTGCTGTTGGAATGCAAAACCGAGCAGCCTCTGATGCAGTATACTTACCATCATTGGCTTTTCTGGGTGATATGTAGAACTTGTGCTGTACTCCTGAGTTCTTGCAGGGATTCATTTATTGGCTGCATGAGTGAGAATGAATTGTATTAATGTGACAAAGAGTAAAGGGAAAGTTTTACAAAGCAGCCTGTGTAACATGAGTTTTAGGTATCCAAGTCTGATGGTGGTGACTTGTTTGTGCAAGATTGCCTTCCATATTTAATCAAGGCCTAGGAGACACTCACAGGCATGCAATTATAGATAATAACCATTGTGTTCACATCAAAATAGGAAGTTAATAATACATTTGGCTTAAGAAAAAAAAATGATCCTTGACCGTGTACTCAGACTTCAAGAATCTTAGTGATATTTAATTTTTATGACAACCACAAAAATCGACCTACTTAATTCTGCCATGAATTCAACCACTTTTTAGGTACATAGCTTGACTACCAATGTACATGTATGGCTCTGAATAACATTTTTAAAAGATGTTTTATAATGCAAAGGGCTGTGATTCAGCAGATCTAATTATAGATGTTTTCAGCATAGTTTTCTACAGCTTGGGTAATAATTTTTACAGCTGGGGAAGGAAATGGACATCTGCTGGTCATGACTGATCTATTCCATATTATACATTTTAGAGTGGGAGGATTCATGCAAGAGTATGTTTCTCTATATTTCTCTCTATAAAGAGAGGTTATACAGCCAACTTGTATCTTACTGTTTACATTGATAATGTGAGGGGGCAGAAATATTCCTTATAAGTTAAACGTTCAGGATAGAAACTTTTGAAATTGAGCCATCCTTCTGGGAGTGAGATTCATAACTGTGTAAGGTGAAGCTATCACATTGCCTATTAAAAACATAAAAAGTTTTTTTTAAAAAAAGAAAGTTAAAAAAAAAAAGAACATGGGAAGGAGGTAAAAGCATGTACAGCAGTTTTATCCCAACTTAAGGACAATCTCTCTGTGTGATCATTCAAGATCACGTTAGAGATGTTTAGAGGCAAGAAGTTTTTAAAACTCATTATTGTCCTGACTCAAAGCTTTTCATGTGCCAAATCATAATTCTTCTGCCCAGAACTGAATTATTGCCAGAGCTGTAGTAGAACCTTGAAGACATCTCAGTGCAGAGGTTCATTAAGTCTCACGTGTCTCCCTCTCCTGCTAGCTCTAAAGCCTGGGTTTCTGTAAGTCAAAGCCCCACAACTCTTTATAATTCCCTCTCTCAGACCACCCCATATTCCACCTTGTCTGAGACTCCAGCTCTACCTTTAGTCTCCCAAACCTTATCCACACTGAGTCCTACCGCAGGTCCTGAGACTTTATTTCTTGTGAACCTGCTTAACACATCACAGGGCTTCCCCATTCCTCCAAATGCACGCCCTGCCTGTGCAGGTTGCTCACCCCAGGACCCTCAGCAGGGCTGCTCAGCTTCTCCTGACACTTGTGCTGCCAGCATCCGTGTCTGTGCCCCTCTGCACTGCTCACAGCTGCTGAGCTCCCTCATTGGTGCAACCACTGGCAGCAATTGTCTCCAGATTTGGTTCTTCCTGCTGAAATTCTGGGACAGGTAAGCAATATAGAATCACTAAGGAGAAATCTGGGTGAAACATGGCCCAATCATCGCCATAATTATCTTAACATGAAAATGACATGAGTAAGAAGATCAAACATGAACAGTCAAAAAGTCTTTCTCATTTCTTTACTCAAATGTTACTTGCACTCACTTAAGTGATCCTCCTATACTTAAAATTATTAATCACTTCATTGTCACCTGAACAAGCATTTAATCCTTTTTTTTTTTTTCTTTAAAATTTAGCACAGTCCCTTGTGACATGCTGTTCCATTACAGAAAAATGCTTTTCAGTATTTGGGTAGGTGGTGCAGTTTCACTAGAAATTTTGATCCAGTGGCAGTTCACACATTCCACTGGCATATACTGATCAAAAAAAAAAAAATCCTTTCAACATAAAAATCAGTAACTGTCCTTGAGTTAACCTGTTTCTGGTCTCATTTTCTGCAGGCCTGCTACATTCTCTTTGGGTCTTTGACCCAAGATCTTGTGACTTTTTTTCTCCCTCTTCAGTATTGATCTGTCTTCCAGGCTCCTCCTTGTCCTATGATTATTGCTGAAATGTTCATTTATCAGGCATCCTGGCTATCAGACAGCTGAGCTCAGGTAAACCCTGGATTCTGTATTTGCTGGGCTATTTACTAGGTCAGCCTCAGCTTCTCTCTTGCCTTTGTAGACAACAGTTAGCATTTCCTCATAGCATCTTGTTTCCCATCTTAACATGATCTTGACAGAAACACCAGGTGCCTCTCCTGATTTGTCATGATGGTACCAAGTATCGTAACCAGCTCGAGAATTCAGGAAACTGTAGGTCTGGGAAATGCCAAGACAGAATCTCTCACAATGTTTTAGGTTTCAAGCAACAAAGGACAAAACTAAACAGATTTTGTCTAACTTGTGTTTTAAAATCTCACTGATGTTTACTCTGCACTCTTATAAGGCAATCTGTTCCAGACCATAGCTATCACCTGTAGTAAGCTTTTCTTTATGCTTAAATTAATCTTCCTTTCCTTTTACTTGCACTACCCACAATAGACATGAAGAATATTTTTTCTGTTCCTCTCTGCAGTTACCTTCTATCATGCCTTTTCTGTTTTAGGCTGGATTTGACTTATATTATTTGTATGTTTCATTACAAGTCATATTTAAATCATCATCTCAGATGGTGGGGTTTTTTTAGTTTTGTGCCCTCTATTTCTTCTAGACAATCCAGATACTTTGGTGATTCTAGTTCCAAAATCAAATTTTTTGTTGCTGGGAAATGTGTCTTAAAAATGTGCCAGCTACAGCAGAAAGATTATTTACATATTTTACAGGCTATGTTCTTTTTTTTTTTTTTTTAATGCACTAGATGTCGGGGTTCTTCCTTTCCTACATGGCATAGGAGACTCCTTTTCTACTTCATATACACAAAAGCCCCCAGATGTTTTATTTCTTGCAGGCAGTTATTCTAGAGTGTAGATTTATGCCATTGACTACTTCTGACTGAGTGAAGTATTTTTCACTTCTCTGGGGAAATGAATTCTGTTTTGGCAGAACATGTATCCAATAGGTTATGGTCATTGTGAATTTTAGTTCTGTCAGCAAAAATGCTTACTGTTAGCTTCAACATGGCAATACCTTCATATTTCATAACTTCACATTTATTAAAATTTATTAAATTTTAAAATTTATTAAAATTTTGCATATTAAGGAAAATACTGATTAGGCCAACAGTAGATTCCCAGGAATCACTAAACAATATATTCATGTTTATCAGGGAACCATTTCCATCTATCTCTGTATATTGTTTAGCAGGGAATGATTTTCATCTCCCTGCATATAGCTGTCCAACTGGTTTTGCTAATTAAGAGTAACTTAATTTAGACCATTTTAAGTCAGCTTATGAGAACTTAGAGAACATTATGTACCAGAAGCTTCACTAAAGCTTGATTTTTCCTATTAAACAAGTAAAAACTTGTTTTACTCTCCCTTTGCCCCCCCATAGAAAATGGCTTAAAAATTGTTTCTCTCCTATTCATCATCCCTTCTGCTGACACTTGCAGTGTTTTGTTTGCTGTTATATTCCATTGTTTTTTCTAGAAATGAGGAGTAGTCTGATATATATATTTTTCCAGCTTTTTCTGCTTACCCTATTTCAAGGATAGATAGGTGACTTGTTTGGTTTTTTCACAGTCTTCCAGAATCCCATTCATCATCCATGAGGTTTTGAAGTGCCTCTGAAATTGCTTCAGCAAATTCTCTGTGCTCCATGAATTTAATAATTTCTGAATGATTTAAAGCCAACTAATGGGTGTATTCTCTAACTTGCTTCCTTTCTTCTATCTTAAATGCATTGTTGTTTGTGTTATTTACATTATCTGCCTGATTAAATCTAACTCTGTTAGTGAAGACTGAAGCATTAAATGCACTAAAAGTTAAAGTTTTCTTAGTACCTTGATAGCTTGATGACTTGATAGCTTTTTTCCTTGTTGAATAGTGGACCAGGTTTCCTTTGTCTTCTCCTTGCAGTTAATGTTCTTATTGATCTTTTTCTTTGTTTACCTTGCATGTTTCTTACTAGCTGTTTCACATTTTGTACCTTTTCTCAGTGTGTGCTTCCATCTGTCTTCTTTTGTAAGGTCTATGTCTTCTTGCTTTCTGTTTTGTGTAACAAATTATTATCAGTCCATCTAGAGAGATTGATGAATAGTCTACATTTCTCTATATTACTTTCCCGAAAGATGTTTGGTTTGTTAGAGATCAGAATTGTCTCAGATTATATTTTTCAGACAGTATTTCTTAAATATTATGTATTGTGTAAAAATTATCTGTTCAGATAATAGAATGGGATGAGAAGAAATGGCTTCATGTTGTGCAAGAAGAGGTATAGATTTGGTATTATGAAAAATTTATTCACTGGAAAGGTTGTCCAGTAGTGGAACAGGCTGCCCAGGGACGTGGTATGTTACCATCCCTGGAGGTTTTTGAAAGACATGTCAGTTTGGCACTTGGGGACATGGTTTGGTGGTGGACACTGCAGTTCTGGGTTAATACTTACACTTACTGGTCTAAGAGGTGTCTTCTAACCAAGGGAGTTACAGGACTTCCCCAAATCTTCCCAGCATCCCGTAATTTCGAGGACACTGGAACTTGAGTCTTCACAAGTCTTAGTACCACTCAGTGATCCTAACTACCCTACATTATTGTGGGAAATACTATTTTATTTCTATTTCCATATCTTCAGTTCTGAGTCCTTAATAACATAACATACATTTCAATCTATCATGTCAGAAGACAGCTTCCCACTATAGCTTCACTGTATTGCAGTACTATGAAACACACTCTGTACAATACCCTATCATACATGTATGGTGATAGTACCCATTATTTTTGTGTGGAGTCTGCCAGGTATTTCTGTTACTGAAACACACAGGGCTCAGAAGTAGACCTTTACTTGAAAATGGAGCCATTTTTGCATGATGTAGAAGCTGGTAAAGTTTTTTTTTAAAATACTATGCTGTTAGCACCTATCCAAGAATCTAGAAAATCTGGTCTTAGATTGGATAGCTTTTAATAGCATAAGCAGTCTAACCTGTTCACTCAATTCAATACACCGTTTCAAAGTGATATTTAATTGCTCACTATTGCTGTAACTATGGCTGACAAGTGATTTGTACAATGTATTATTTATTATCACACAGTAAGAAAACTCAGATTTTTGTTCAGATTTTAGTACTTGACACTCAGTGAAAGCAAAGCTTCTAAGTCTGCAAATCATCTTTAAAACATTAGATCAAGAAACTACATCTAAAGAAGCAATTAAACACCAAACATGGTGGTTAAGCACTGACTTCAGTGGGCTGCCACATTAAGATCTGACACACAAATTGCAGTGTGATGTGTGACAGACTGATGAAGCATAATATTTTATATCAACCTGTAAACTGGCAGACATTCTCAATACAAGTGAGTGAATAGGCTTAGTGTGTCCAGCTGATAACTGTCTTTTATGTGATGCCAGGAAGAAGTTAAATTCTGTTGAACAGTCATATTCGTAGATGACTCATTCACAAACTTATCTTTGATAGCAAATACCAGAAGCAGGAGAAAACTTCACTGGCTACTTTCAGAACTATAATCTGAAAACATGCCATTTAGCTGATGCCTAAATCTACAGGTGCTGCAGTTTCTAAATTCCCGAACGTGCTGAAAATGTGTACTTCCATAAATATGTAGGAACGCCTCAATTCCAAATGTTTCAGCTTTTAACTTAACTGTGGTGGCATCCAAAATTAGAGGTCACCATGCCAAAATGTCTTGAATCCTTGGTTCTCACAGTGTGCTACATTGATCTCAACACAAAACACTGTAACAGCCCTGACTTTTCTTGGAGGCTTCCAAGGGACTGATACTGATCTCATTTTGTATACTAATCCATAACACCGAACAGAGTATAAAAAATCTGGCTGCACTTGCTTTCTACCTGAAGGAATTAGTATGTTTATCTCATAATTTTTAATGCATTGAGCATGAAAATGTAAGCTGAAACTCAAGCAGCTTTGAAAGCTTTTCACATTCTCTTCTCCAAAGTAGATTTCTTTCCTGCTTTCTAAATAATAGAACAAAACTGTTCTCACTGTTAAGCCAAATAATTGATTTCCTTCAGATAAGTACTTAGCATATTATTTGAAAATGCAGTATGTTTTTTTGTCAGCATTTGATCCAGGATCTCTCTGATTAGCTCAGATTTTTCTTTCCTGGGAAGAAGTAATCACTGAGTTCCATAAATGCATAACATGAATGAATTTCCTGTGTGTTTCACAGTTAAGGATCAGATGCAGTACAGCACAACAAAAAAGATCAAGGGCCAGTAACATCAATAAACAATGACTTCATATCACTGTGACCAGTATGAGACTCTAAGCTCAGTCTCCCTTCTGACCCTTGAGATCAAACATCAGCAAATGATTGTGTGATAAAACAGAAATAGGTGATCCCACACAGCATTGTTTTTCTCAGTGGAACTTAGAAACTGTTACTGGGTAATTTCTCTTCTGGTCTGAAAACTATTATCTGTGGAGCATAAGGGGAACTAGGCTATTTATTCTGCCCCATGCTGTACTGGAAGCCACTTTGGGACACAGATGGATGCCACAACCTTGGCTACACTTACAAATCAACAGTATATTGTGTTGTGTGTTATTTTCAACTGATACTCAAAATAACTCTCAGAATATTTTTAGGGCTTTAGCTTTTAAATAATAAATAGTCTTCCTAAAGTGAGATAGAAGTGATTATCAGAAAAGAATATGCTCTGAAGAATTGGGTGAGCTGTTTTCTCCATCTTCCAGAAGAGAGAAGTCTCTGCTGGCCCAGGTGTTGGTAAAACTCTTCAGATAGTCCTGTTCAGATTCTGGCTAAGTTGAAAAGGCTAGAGAACACTGGTGGACAAAGAAGTTTTCATTCACCTTCAGCATGCTTAGAAATCTTTCTGTGGAGCTGGCTCAACTTCGTGTACCAGCATTCTTAAAAAATTGAAGTGTTATTTAATAATTAGTGGATTCCTACTTTCACTTCTTGCTCTCCTGCATGTTTTGGTCACAGACCTTCTTAGGAAATTTATTTTCTGAAACAGGGAATTGCTGCATACCTGGATTTTATCCTAAATTCAGAAAATTAGCTTGTCTTGCAGCCAGACCCAGAAAAAAAATCTGGAATCTTAATGTGTATGGAGATACAGGTATTTAAAATATTTTAGGTGGATTTTTGGAAATAATGATTTAGTTCACAAAATTGTTTCAAGTGGGACTGCAGTGGAAATAGTTTGCTCATAAAAGTACCTTAAAGTCAGCACGCTACTGACTTTTCACTGCAGTATTGCTTTTCTGTGGGAACTATTCTATGGGAACTATATCTATTTTTATGAGATGAATAAAAAATTTATTTCAATATGGTAGAGAATTCTTTAGGAAAAAATGTATTGAAATAGCATCTTTACTGTAGGAACGGAAAACGGATATTATTAAATTCTTAAATGGATTGTAGCTGACCTGTATATCAAGCAACATGCATTTATTGATGTTGAAAACAAATATATTACTGGTAGATATAAAGATGTTTAACATCTAAAGGTTCCCAAACAGTAAAGAATATAGTAGTAAAATACTGTTCCCTTTTTTTTATTTCCTCTCCCCTGCCAGTGTATTAATTAGTAGAAATTATCTTTGTGACAATTAAAGACCTATGAGCTAGGTAAACTCAGTACTAAATCCATCTAGAATGAAACCTAATTGAATTTGCATAATCTAAGAGTGGGATTAATCTTCCCTAATTCTAGTCACCTATGAAGTAGCTAAAAGAGTGTCTATTCAATTGTCTCATTTAGGCTCAGCCTAGTTCATGAAGAAAGAGAAGGATTTCCAGAGTTCAGCTTATCCCATCCTGAGGTGGATGGTTGCCACAATCAGGATGAATTGCATGAGTGGGAGTTCACAGTTGCACAGTTAAAACATCTTTTTAATTAATCAGTAACCTTAGATTTGTCTCGGGGATAAAAAGTGAGGAGGTGCCTATCTGATTATCCACTGATTATCCAAATAGATTGGGTAGGTGAAGTGTTTGACTTCTGGATGGCTAAAGTCAGGTGAAATGAGACCTGCTTTAAGCTTCAAAAAAAAAAAAAAGATGTTTTGGCAGTAATTGTCTCATTATTTTGATACTACAAATTACCATATTATTATTCATATAATAATATTATTGACTTCATTTTTCCTCCATCACAGAACACTGTAAAGGAAGAATACAGCTGCATTGCTGTCTTGCCCGTATAAAGTAAGACACACAGTAGTACTTATTTGTTTACTTATTTATTATTGAAAACTATTGATTTGGTGAGATTGTAGCAGCAAGTTATAAATGATGCATAAACTGCATCAACAGATAAAAGACAGAATAAAGCCAGAAGTTTCCAGTTTTAGAGTTGTGTTATTATTTATTTTGAGTTTAGAAAAGCTAAAACCAGTAAAGCCCAAGAAGCAGGGAACATTCTGCTTGAAATAGGAAAAAAAATTCTTTTATATAGATTTTTTTTTGCCTTTTTTCATTACTCCTCTAAGTCCTTTTGTATATGTGCCATCTATAAAGACATATGACTGTAATACGAGTGCTCACAGACCTCTGTCTGCTCAGTGGAATGGTTTATGGTATGGTGCATCATTCCACGAAAAATATGTATGAATATCGTCTTTTCTCATGTAGATGAAAGTTTCCTAAGCCCCATATTTTCACTTGATCCACCATGACTCTTACCATGCTACTTCTTTTTTCATGCTTCCTAAATGACCCATGATTATGGCTCATACCATACAGAAAGCAAATTAATTTATGCACGTGGAACCAAACCATGCAGCAAAATGTCAGGAGAAAAAAAAGAAGAAAAATCCTCATGATAGGAATAAGGTAGAGAATCTAAGGAATAATTGTTTAAAAAGTGTTCTGATACTCAGCTTCACATAGGTAATGCTCATTGAAGCTTCAGAAGCACACTTCTGAAGTGCTATTCCTTGTACACATGCTCTGTTTTTGAGCTTCTTAATATGTGGCTGGTTGCATCTTTATTTTAGAGCAGCATTAAGATAAAATAAGGTATATTGATTTGCATTATCTGCCAGCTAGAAGAGAAACTTCCTTGCTGTTCTCTCTGGGTCAAGTGACCAGTTTCTGAGGGCAATTTCCTGTTTTAAAGAAGAGTCCTTCATCAGCAAGTCATACTCATTTGAGGAGTCTTCTTGAACCTCTGACAGAAATACACAAGAGTCTCAAGAAAGAGCAGGATGATCCTGTATCTTTGCTGTAAATGTCATCCCACTAAGACCCACTAATAAAGAGAGGAAGGAAATTACTCCTCAGAACATTCCTGTAATATTAAAAATGCACAAACTACCCAAACTACCAACTTGTGGTCACTGAAGAGAATAGTGGGGCACTTGCAATAGGCTCAAGAGACTGAAAGATTCCTTTGCTGTTCACCCTTCTCTTGTTTTCACACTATGTTATTTGCAAATTTGGAAATGTAATCATTCCTGTATGCATGGGGTTTGAGAAGGGAGTTTTTTTATTGCTTTAAAGACAGATGATTTTCATGGTTATGGAGAAAGTTTTTATGTTTTTTGTATGTCCCATGTTCAGAGTAACAGATTGTGTTCAAGAGCTGGAATTATCACTCATCCCTCAGGATTAAAATAGGACTAATTTCCATGTCTTTCTTTTAAAAGAAACATACCACTGGAACTGAAATTAAAAATTTCTCTCCTTGGATGGTCGCAGCAGATCAGTGCTCTTGGTCTTCCTTCTCCCATCTCATTCTTCGTAGATTCCAGTGTGGTTCACTTTGTCACTGCTAGGAAAGTGGTCAGTTCAGAAAATAGTTTAACATTTGATCTTCTTGTCAAACTGGATTTGGCAGGGAATTGAAAGGCATTTGTTAAATTGAATGGAGAATAGGGATGCTACTTCCAGTCCTACAATAGGCAGCACACAACTTGTATTGCTTTTCTCTCCTGTACCTCTTTTATCTGTTTGATCTCTATTAGTAGAGGGTGAGGAGTCCTGTGAGGAGTTCTGAAACTATAGAGAATATTCAGAAGTGAGATGAAAGGTACACAAGTGGAAGAAAACACTACAACACTCTCTTCAACATTACAGAAGGAAGATTGCCTAGAACTGAACATTTGATGCATTGGCGTTGCTAACTGCACAGGCCTGAAGAGAAATCAGACTGTAGGCCAAATAATACAGTGTGGCTCATGTTCACACTACTTAGGGCTTCTTTCTAGAGCAGGATGACCACATCCTTTTCATGTATTGCTTGGTGGTGTGAGCATTCCTGATTTTACATGATTTTTTTTAATACATTTTTTAGTCTGCTATAATAGGAAGGATGCACTGCACCCACCAAAGTAAACCCAAGGTACATTGCTATATGCTGTGTGGTGTCAGAAAGGTAAAGGGAATGGGAAGCTTTAAGGAGTAATATTGGAAGTGTGGGGAGTGCTGAACCCTACGCAGGTTCAGCTGCAACATTTTTTCAGAGTAGTCCCTGTAGTAAGCCTGTCTGTACAATCACACAGGCATTCGTGGAAAGAACTAGTAGGAATGATCTGAAACATAGCTGGGAGTAAGCTATTAATTATATGTCCAGTGGTAAATATGCATATATAAAAGATGATGCATACACATTTATTTCATGTGACTATTAGATCAACATTAAACTAAGTGACATCAAAAATAAATGGAACATGATGTCCAACTTGCAGAGGCTTATTGTTCATCGTCTGTACAGGCTGTATATTCTCTCTAAGAGTTCATTACTTTCACCAGAAATTTATTCTATTATATAGATAGCATTCATGCAGTGGAAGTTAGATGAATACATAATTTAAAATATTTTATCAGCTTGCAAGAAAGTAATCTCTGGACAAATAATCTGGAGCAAACAGAGTTTGATCTAATTTTCTATAGCAGAAATTCAGATACAGGTCTTCCAAGACAACAGTGTGGAAGTTATAAGTAAATTTTTAACTGAGGTAACCAAGATAAATGTACTGGTTTTGCGTTAATTGACATTTGGTGAGAGAAGCTTCACAAATAACCACTACACTATACATGTGAAATAGCAAAACTAATGATGATTGGTATAATAGAGTTAATTGATGAGCTTGTCACCATCAGCTCCCTCAATATAAAATGGAGAGAGGCACTTTTTTGGCATGATTCATGCCCACATAAATATTTTTGCATGATTCATTTTGCCATAAACATCTAAAATGTGTCAGATGAATCATACCTTAAACTTCCCATAAGTTTCTACTGTTGAGAAAAAGAGAATATGGTATTTAGCTGAGGTGGTGGCTGAGATGAATCACTGTATACTTACGTGACAGGTGTGATAAGCAGATGTGATCTTTATCTGCTGCCTTGAGGATTTTGAGTTTGGCATTGTTGTTATTTAGTGAATATCAACTGCTTTCATCAGTATTGACATGCATGCATTCAAAGATACATATGAACTGGACAATATAAAACCGAAAGCTCGTAGTAAACCTTGTACTTTGTATTACAGAGGTAAAATGTGTTTTAATAGATGATGTCACAATATGTGTTACTCCAGGGGCATAAGTCAGAGTCTCATGCAGAGCCATAAAAAAAAGGAGGAAAGGACAAAATGTTCCCACATGTCCTATGGAGATCCCCTAGAAACAGTTAATTTTGTTCAAGCCCATCTATCACCCATGTTGATTAGTCCATTATCAGGTAAAGGACGCCCATGTACAGCTATGGAGCAGCATTTGCAAAATGTGGAAGCATGTTCACTTCAGAATTGTTTTCCACGTGGTTTTCACTGATTGGTTTCTTTTGTCACTATAAACGTCCTGAAGTGCCCTTTGGATTTCTAGAAGTAGTGAAAGACTGAAAAGGGTGAATGTTCTATTTTTTTGTTAAACAGAAAAGGAGGAAATTAGAGCATTTTAGACTTCTTAGCCTAAATTCAGTTATTGGTATGAAAAGCTGAATTATTTAGAAGCCAAAAACAAGAACATACCAAACAATAACAATGAAACTGTATTTACTGGTGACAAGCTGGGTTAAACTAATCTAATTTCCCTGTAGGGAAATGGTTTCAAAATGTGTGTATGTGAGAAGCATGGATGTTCAGTCAACTGGCTTTCCTGGGTCTCTTTGTGATCTTCAATGTGGCATTCACATGAATAAGTTGGGAATCATCTTGGTTACCACTAAACAGGTACTAAAGCTTTTGTAAATGTTAATTTGATTGGCTAGCAAGTGTTCACAATCAGACTAAAAAAGAGACTTCAGATGTGGTTCTTCGGCAGGTACAGACACCATTTTCCCACTGTGTTGAATGGTGAAAGAAACAGCATGTTCTCAACGAGGGAAGTCAGCAAGGGCTCTTTCATAGGCTGGAAAATAGTTTGATTTCAAAATGGAGATATATGTGGATTCTGCACTGAGGCAAGAATAAGATGGAGTTGAAGACTGAAGAAGGACTGGCTCAGTAGCTGTTCTGTTGAAATGATGTATAAAGATTAGTGTCTCCCACAGTAAACATAACTTAGAAAAGCCATGCAATTCTGAAATAGTTTAGCAAAACATTTGTGGAGCAGCTAGTCAGAGCTGAATTTGGAACTCTCAAACATCCAGCTTGTCCACTTAAGCACATAATTTGGGTAATTTAGACTTCCTTTTGGTAGTATTTAGAATTAAGTTCAACCACTTGGGGTAGACTGTGCTGCCCTTATGACTGAAAGAAGATTGTCCATTTTAATAAAAATATTTTTAACATATTATTTTTCAGGAGTAAGATTCATCTCCCAGTTTCTCTGAACTAATCACCCTCTTTATCTGTGTAAATAGAGGAGGAAAGCAGCATGATTCATCTTATTTCCATGTGGACATCTAAACTAGGTCAGATGAATCATGCCATCATCCTCTCAACTGCTAGTTGAGATGTAGACAAATCTGCTTTGGAGATGCTTTTAGTCTTCAGACATGTCTTTAGGAAGAAAAGAATTTGTTCTCATTGGTAAAAACAAATGAGAGTATGGTGGAGCACTGGAATGATTTACTTAAAGGTTGTGGCTTCTCTGTTAATGTGCATATTTTAAGAATAGTTTAGATGAAGAAGTTAAAATATAAGGTCGTAAATCTAATTGAACCTGCCCTGGGTTTAACAGATGGATTAGAATATATCTCAAGTGCCTTCTAGCCCTGTGTTTCTGCATGGTTTCAGTCTTCAGTGATAGGTCTTCCAGTCGTATGTAATCCAGGATACATAACTGTAAAGGGAGTGGTGAGGTAATGATCCAGTTTTTGGTGATGCCAGAAATGCATACCCCTTGTCACATTGCATGATGGGGCAAATCCCATGATGGGATTGAAATTACTGTGGGCTTGTAGTTTGGAAGAGACACATATTTCCATCAGCTATCATCTCCAGCTCCTTCCTGGAAAGCATTACATCCCTTGGGAATGTGTGAGTCAGCAGTGCTGCAGCACCACTTGCAGAACAGGGCTTAGCAGAGCATCTGCAAACAGTGGCAGGGTGAAAGCAAGTAAAGCTGTACTCTAAAAGTAAAAAAAGTACTGATTATACTCATAATCTTTCTGAAACAAAAGTAGCAGCATTTAAAAAGGAAAATTATCTTTTGTCTATTTGAAAAGAACTTGGTGAAGTCTAAAGAACATTAAGATATAATTTTTAAGAGAATAATGATATTCAGCCCATACTCAACCCATATTTATGTTATTACACAGTAAAAAATTGATATGCATTTAAATCTAATATTGGTTGTTCTCTGGTCGATTGAGTGAGCCCTGACTAAACATTAATAATCATAAAAAGGCATAATGCAAAACAAAACCAGAAAATAATAGATGAGATAATAATTGTTGTTGTTTAAATTTATGGGGGGTCCCCGGGGAGTGCTCCCCGGAGACCCCCGGGGTCTTTTGGGGTCGTGGTGTTCCCGTGCTGGCAGGCAAGGAGACTCAGATGCCGGTGGGATGCTGATGAGGTGAGGGTTTATTCACTGAGGGAGAGGGGAAGGGGAGGGGGGAGGGGGAAAGGGGGGGAGAGGAGAGAGGAGCGTCCGGACGCCTCCAGGGGTAGAGGGGCAAGAGAGGCAGAGCCTTCTGCCTTGGCATTCTTATCACAGAGGTTCAAAGGGGCGCGGTAACATTCTCCAGCCAATGAGGTTACAGATACAGGATACTGCAGGGAGGGTACAGACTTAGGACAAACCATACATTTTCCAGGGGTGAGCCAGAGCAAACTATTTCCATAAAATGCATTTCCACAAGTCACCCTTTTTTTCTTTAAAATGTGAGAAGAGAAATATGACATATGACAATTAACAATTTAAAAAATGAAACAGTAATTACACAGTTTTGCAGCATGAAACCAAATACAATTGCAGTAAGGATTATGTTATAAGGTGAACAGTTGATTTGACCTTGTAATTGCAGTAGACGGGTTATGTGAGTTTATATTGCAAGATTTGAAACAAGTTAACAAATTTGTTTGAGCCTTTCCAGTGCGACTGGCCTAATAGTGTCTAGCCTTTTCCAACTGGCTTTTCAGCACACCACAGCCCCCAGTTTAGGCTGTGGCGCTGACTATGCTCCCACTCTAGGGACAGGAAAACGCGTGGAGTTCCCCGGGCTCCACACACGGCTTCAGATTCTCCAGGTGGCCTGCTGCAGTTCCCCCATTGGGGCCGGGCAGGGGCAGTGAGGAATTTAAATCAACTCAAGCTGCCATTTATCTGTCACGGAATTCCCGTAAGGCCTGAACAGCAAGTCACTGACACTCACGGATCTGAGCCAAACCACTCCTTTCACTTTCCAACTGGTTCAACCAAAACAAAAGACCCCCAGTTTTAGGTCATTAAAAGAAAAACAAAAGAAAAAAAACTACAAAAACCGTCAAATACTTTCTCAGACACCAATTTAGGTTATCAATCACCCTCAGAACTAACTGAGGACAGCATAAACCCAAAAGCGTTACAGATTCAATAGTCTACACTACTGAATCGCGCCTTACAAGAAGACAATCCAAAAACTGCTTCCCTTGGATCCACACTTGTGACCTGAAAAGGCCTCTGCTTTCTAAATTAGAAAACAGGGGAATCTGCAATATTTACACACACAAAACTAGAAAGGCATAATTGTAAAACTACTTCATGGGGATGGGAAGGAAATGGAGGGGTTTGGGGACACCCTGCTGTTTGGCCAGAACAGCAAGGCACAGGGGCAGAAAAACAGGGAAAGGGAATCAAAGTAGCATTAACAATTATACAAGGCTGCAAAACTGGTATTACAAATTCACTTTAGCTTTGGGGTTTGGTTTCTTAGCATTTACCTTGTGGGACTTGAAAAGCGGAAGATGGGACTGAGAGCACGGGGCCATGGTGGCCATGCGGTCACAGCGCAGCACGTGGTGTTAGCTGTGCCGTGCCGGGTTTAGCAGGAAAGGGTTAACTCTCGGGGGTTTGTTAAGGGAAAGGGGGTTAGGGAGAAGGAGCAGCGAGGGGAGGAGGGGGTAAGGGCAAGGAAGGAGGTTACACAATTTACAAAACCGAGTTTTGGAAGGTGCGGGGCTTGGGCACAACTGAAGACTGCTTTTTTCTTCTCTGATGGCTGTCTGGCTGAGTTCCTTTCGCTGCTGTCTAGGGCTGCTTGTCCGCGCGGCTTCTCCCGGTGCTGGGGCCCGCGCGCGCTGCGGCGGGGCCGGGACCACGTGTTGGCTCCGCCGGGACTGCCCCGCGCCGCGGCCGCTGGGCTGGGGCCGCTCCTCCACCGGGGCCGCGCCGCCGCCGGGGCCGCTCCGCCGCCGGGGCCGCGCCGGTGCCGCGCAGCCCGCGCCGCTGAGCCGAGGCGGGCCCGCCGCGCCGGGGCTCACGCTGGAGCCTCGCCGTGGCGGAGCCGCGCCGGCCCCACGCCGCGCCACCCGGCGGGGCTGCACAGCCCGCGCAGCGCCGAGGCGGGCCGGGACCCGGGCCCGCGCCGGGCTGGTCGGCGGTGGTGGGACAGCCGCGTGGTGGCTCACGAGGTCTCTGCGCGGTGGGGGAGGGGCCGCCCCGGGCCGCGATGGCCCAGAACGGCCGCTCCACCGGAGACGGCACAGAAACGGAGTTACCATGGTCCATCTTATCTCAGGGTCGCTGATGCTGTTGCCCGACGTTGGTGCGTCATCTGTTGTTGTTTAAATTTATGGGGGGTCCCCGGGGAGTGCCCCCCGGAGACCCCCGGGGTCTTTGGGTTCGTGGTGTTCCCGGGCTTGCAGGCAAGGAGACTCAGATGCCGGTGGGATGCTGATGAGGTGAGGGTTTATTCACTGAGGGAGAGGGGAAGGGGAGGGGGGAGGGGGAAGGGGGGGAGAGGAGAGAGGAGCGTCCGGACGCCTCCAGGGGAAGAGGGGCAAGAGGGGCAGAGCCTTCTGCCTTAGCATTCTTATCACAGAGGTTCAAAGGGGCGCGGTAACATTCTCCAGCCAATGAGGTTACAGATACAGGATACTGCGGGGAGGGTACAGACTGGGGATAAATCATACATTTTCCAAGGGTGAGCCAGAGCAAACCATTTCCATAAAATGCAATCCCACAAATAGTCTCATTAAAAATATAGACATGTATTGGTTTTTAAGAAAAGGATGTAAAAAAATTCAAGATTAATCTGCTTCTTGAAAACGTGTAGACTGTAGAAAGAAATTCAGACTAAATAAAGAAATCCAGGGTTTGACTTCTTCCCTGTTGCCATGAGGTCAGAGAGCTGGACTTAAAAATCAGATGGGAGAGCCTTTGTTCTGCTGCCTCAACAGAGGGAGGGCATGGAGATCCACAGCCTGCAGGAGACAGAAGGGGTCTCAGTGGAACCTAATCAATTATTTTATTCTTTCATTCTAATTGCCATAGATACTAGCAACATGTGCTAGTAGCTAGTAGTTAACATGTGTTATTTAATCCTTATTTTCTAAATAATGTGTCATAAGTTGGTGTAGAGATCACTTGTATTAAAGTCAGGAGTCATACTGGACAAAGAAGGATGAATCAAAGTAGAGTGAACTTTCCAATCCATATTGATACTTGATTTTTAAGATGCTATCATCAAAAGCAGCTACATGGAATATTCTATACATTTGTCATTTTACAAGCAATTATTTTTCCTGGGATTTCCCTAGACTACAAATATCTTCTGAATTTCACTTAACTTAGATAAGTTTATATACTTAAACTGTATGTCCTTTCCTAACCAGTTTAGAGAACTGGAGTTTAAATTTTTGACAGGTGCTGTTTTCTGCTTGTAATTGGGAAAGAGAACGTTTGGCTGCCTGGTTATCCACTTGCTTTGAGTTTCTGTCTTGTCAAGTGAGAAATGCTACATTTACTTACCTGCCTGAAGCTTGAAAGTTCGTACTTCATTCCTTTTTATAGCATGTGCCAAATAGGTACTGAAATACATGGCATAGAACAAAATGCTTTTCGTATCACCTGTGTTAAGCAGAATTTTGCACATACCACTAATCACTTGCAGTGATAAGGTCACTAATCACTAATATACCAGATCTATACAGAGGGATGTGCAGTCTTTCTTCTCGATATCCAGTATTTACAGAGGAACATGGAACTAACTTCAGTACGGTATAGATGCAGTCATAAAATTTGGTGTTCCTGAATCTTCCATGAAAAACATGGATGTTTGCTTAAGAAATGCAGCTTTAAGGACTTTTTGTTTTTTTTTTAATATTTTTTCAGTAAATATGAAGCTAAGGAAAGTGAACTGAAAGATGCATCTAATCCCTTACCAAGCTCTCTGGAGGATCTTTGAAACCCATCACATTCAGTCATATGTCAAGTAAACTATCTCCTTAAATTCCTTTGACTGACTGGTCTGTAAATTTTAGTGTGGAATTCCTCAGACTATCAGATATAGGAATTCACCAAACCTCAACAAACACTTAGAAAAAAGCTGTGAGATTAAATATTCAGTGATAAAAATGAGTATATTTACTTGTTCAATGTGCAAGAGATGTTGATCTGTAGTGTTGCATCTGCTAGAACCTGATTAACATTTCATTTTAATTTGTATAACCCCCCCCAACTTACTGAAGATGAGTGAGTATTGTCACCATAAAACTGGGATAATTGGAAAAAATAAAGTCAGGTTTTAAACTTTTAAATAGAAAGACAAAAGCTTCATCAGATGTCAGTCATCATCATAGCTTTATGGAACTCTTCCTGAGGTTGTTCTTTCTTTTCAAGTGTAATTTCTCAGTGATTCCCTAATAATTAATTTCTATACAGTTAGCGTGTATAGACATCATGCTCCAGCAGCTCCTTGGAGTCAACAAATTACAGGTGTGAAGAGGGAAAAAAAATTGCATAAATGCATAAGAAGTTTGTAATTTATCTATCATTAAGACCACTTTATAGAAGCATGATCATCTCAGGTCATTATTTGTATAAATTGTAGTACTGAATTATGTTTAAGGACACTTCCCTTAATACGAGTTCCCTGCAAAAATCTTAGAGCTTCAGTGTCACATCCCATTATAGTAAAAGAGAGAGGAACAAGCACTTCCAGCAAGCACTTCGTTTCAACCTAAAGTAGTCATCTCAAGTCAGAGAGATGAATCACGCCTTAGAAGTGCTCCTTAACTCACATACATATAGTTTGAAACGATGTGAAATGAATTTATCCTTCTAATCAATTAATTTTCTGCCCCTCCTATCTCAACATCATCCTGCTGTAAATTTGGAATAATACCCTTTTCATACATCTGAGATGACTTGTTGTCCTTATTTATTATGGCAAATGTGTAAAAATGGTTAAGTCAGTATCAATTTAATGTCCTTTTGCAAACCTTGCACAGCATTTTATGTCAACTATTTTCAAACAATTTTGTTATAAGATAACCAGTTTTAATGCTCTGATTCCCTGGAGTGCTCTACTTGCAACTCTGAGCATATTTTGTTCCATGTTAGTAAGCAATATATTCAGAATGTAGAAGTATTTTCCTGTGGGGAAGTATTGCCTGGAGAGTAGTGAAAAATCAGAGAGAACATAAGCAGAATCCAAGAAGAAAAAGATGATTTGGTCAAGCTCTGTTAATTGCTAGTTATTTCTTCTTGTGGCACCACAAAAAAATCTCCTCATGTTGCTTCCAAAATGACAAGATGAATGGTTCCATAGTCATCACTATTAAAAGGATAACACCAGACTGAATAGAAAAGACAAGAACAGTTTTGAGAGAAAAGTGGAATCAATGCTTATAACTAGATAAAATGATAACCTTGCATTATTCATTCATTCTTTCATACGACAGACATTCAATTTTAAAATATGATCTGTCAAGGTAAGATTAAATACTTTACATTCCAGTTATGACTTAGGAGTATGTTAAGTAGCAAATTCAGACGCTAGATATTTTTAAATCAACAGCAGTAAGTTTCACTGAAAATTTCAAAATATTTAAGTTTCTTGAATGTTTGTGTTTTTTTCAAAGACAGCTAAAATAAATTCAAGACCAAGCAAAACCTGACAAACTCTAAAGTCTGTTACGAGTGCTTTGAGCTATAAAAGCCCGAGGTGCCTTTGACAACACAAAGTTGGTTATGCTACAGCTTTAATGTTATGCCTGTTTTCTTACTGACTTCATTGGTGAGTCTGCAGTCTATGAAATGGATTAATTTGAAGTGTGTGTTAATGAGGAGCAGTTCCAGTGAGTCTCAAATCTATTTGACTGGTGCTTACCCTATTGATCTCTCTCCCATATAACCTTCCCAGGTTATACCTTAATGAGTTCATTCTTTATAATTCATTTATATGTCTTGAAGACATGATTCTTCCAGCTCATTTTTCTGATATGGTAAATGATTCAGGTATTTTGCATTATATTGGTCACTTTGTAATTAGGAACGGCAACACTGAATTTCCCACCTGTACATATTTCTCTGTGTGATGTATTTTAAACAAAGATATTATAAACATAATGCTGTGTAGGTTAATTTCTTCTCCACTGTTTTTTTTTTTTGCATAACTTTTGAATGCTTTTTGCTTTAAGAAAAAGTTGTAACTTGCACCTGAGACATGTGTTGTGACTCCAGAAGGACAATATGTGCCAGGTACACTTGATTGTCCTATAAGTCTTTAGAAGAGAGGGAGAATGATGGTTCTGGGCTATTTGTGCTACCCATAAACAGAAGGAAAACTAAGATTGCTAAACATTGATGGCAGCTGGCAATACTTTCCCATAGGATTTTTGAAATCATAATAAATTTATAACGTTGCTTGGTTTCCCAGGTTTGCTTGGATTTAGTTATTGATTTCTGTATATTATGGGCTGATCCTTAAGATACTCCAGGCTCATCAGTTTTGGATTTCCTGTGGACTGTGAAAGGCAGTCTTGCTAAATACAATGTCATAAGGCAAGGATGGATTTTAACCTTTCTGGTTATAATTTATTGAGTTCTATATGTTACCCTAAGTGTGAATTAATTTATAAAATGTAATTTAGGCTGTGAATTATTGCCTAATTGTAAGACTTCACAACTTGTTGGGCCACTGTTTTTAGACTACGTCTGCATTAAGTACCACATGTGTTTCAAAAGGTAGTACTCAGCATTTAGAAGTATACATTTTCTCATTTAGCAGATTTATAGAACATCTGTGTAAAGAAAAGGTAAACTTAAGAAAATATAGTTGACTTACAATAGCATGGTTCCATAGAAATTTATTTCAAATTAATTTTCTAAGGCACCTATAGTAGAAAGATACTTTGCCAGAACTATTAAGGATAAGAATTGCAGGGCTGGTTTAAAATCTAATCCAAATTCTATTTCATTCTGTGCAATGTTTCCATTAAATCTGATTAAGGTCCAGGAATAAAAAACTAGAATTTTTTGTTCTTTTCGTTCTAATAAACAAGGCATGTGTATACTTCCGATTTTTATTTTAAACCCATTTATCCACTGGACTAATTCATACCTTGGAACTTCTGTATAATTTAGAACTACCTATGGCTCTCAGGAACTGACAGGTTAAAGGAAAGTAAGAGAGAAAATCTTTTAAAGCAATGACCTGATGGTTATCTTACATCACTTTGTAATCACTTTGTTAAACACACTGTTATCAAAAAATAATGTATATATGTACTGATATGAAGTATCAGCTGAAAAAAATGCTATACATAAACAAGTTCTCATCTACAAATTTCCTAGCCTTATGTTTTGTTCTTTGTAAAATTAGGAAGATAAATACTACTGTTCTTTCAAAAAATTAATTGGTTAAAATATTGACAACCCTGAAATTTGATTTAGGAGTGCAAAAACAATAGTTTTAATTGTCACCAATGAAAAACAAAATTGACATGCCATCAGTGAAAAATTATTAACAGTAGATTTCCACAAAGTATCTACAGGAGATTGTATAGCAGTTAATATGAAGATCTCATAAATTATTGATAGGAGACACTGACACTGAAGATTAAAAAAATCATTTGATAACAATAAAAAGAGCTTGTCTAGCTCATCTTAGTTATACTTAAAATGTATTTTGTATGTATTAGATTTATACCGATTGAACACTCATCACTTCTTTTATGTTGCTGAGTAATTAGTGCTGATTATGTTAGTCTCAGCCCACAGATTTAAAAGATAAACACATTGCTACAGCTTGCAGTATTGAACCAGTGTAACTTGATCTGTCACTGGAGTTTCAGAATGTGTTGTAAATGACACAGATTGCCGTCATAAGGTATTCACAGGAGCTATTCAATACTGAAAGTAAACATAGGTCTGATTTGCTGTCTGTCAGCAAATTTGCTGAGGGCAAAACAAATCTCTGAAATAGCCGTGGTTATAAAGTAGAAAATGTGCAAGTAGAAAAAAACCATGATTAACATTCCGTAAGAAATCATAAAATTACAATTACACAACATGATGCAGAATTGTAAACACAAGTGGCCAGTATCAGCACATCCTATTTAGAAAGGCAGAAATAGTCAGTAGATTATGCAGTTGATTATTGTACTCATTCATGTGGGGGTTGCTGAGGCACTAGCAAAGTAGTTCAATATCGAAGATTTGTTATTGCTTAGACCACATTGTAAAATCTATTGGTTGTCCATGTGCAGCATGATTTATTCTTTCAACTGATATTTGTGCACTTTGTAATAGGGTACTGCAGCCATGGATTGTAACAGACATTTTAGATCACAGACTTTATCGTTTCCATCTAGGAAAAGTAATAATAGAAAAGCTTTAATGTTCTTTACATTTTATTATTTTAAGCCAAGTAAACCAAGAATCAATTTTACTTAATTTTTTTGTCTTTGCTCTTCTGGGCTGTTCCAGGACTTTATATGAAGGATTGTCAAGTCTGTGATAACTAGATATCTAGAATTTAGTTCAGTGGTCTCAGCACAGCCATCTAGTACCACTTGAAATGCAAAATGTTTATAAAGAGCCTACAGATATGACACAAGATCTGCAAAACACACATGCCCTTTTGGACAGGCAAATAAGAAATGTGATCTACCATTAAAAATGCTAGCAAACACTACTAGGTGACTAAATAAAGTTTCTATAGTAGGACTGCATGTTCTTTCCATTCCCTAATTCCCCCAATAAAAATGACATGTATTATAGTTACATAATACTATAAATTTAATGATTTAGGGCTGTAATATAATTTCCCATGTACCTGTGCCTCCATGGGAGCTGGGTGTCAAAACCGCTGGGTGTGCAGCTGGTGGAGATCTCATCCTTGCATTAAAGTGGACATCTTGATCAATTTAATCTACCCTGTCTGATCTCTTGTGCCTCATTTGCTGCTCCAGAAGGAAATGGGTCTCCCATAGCTCAGGTATGAGGCATGAGGGGCTGGTGGAGGTGTTGGATGGGAGCTGCAGAGGTACTCAGTTGGCACTATCCCAAGAGGATAAACCCAAGAGGCATTTCTGAGTTGACTAGGTCTCCATTGGTGGGAACATAGCTTCATGAAGGGTCCTGTCTTTAGGAGTATGCCTTTTGAAACAAATTAATCCCCTTGCTGAATCACTATGGTATTTTACATCTATGAATGATTGTAGTGAAATTCACTTAGGGACATGTTTACATACGTATGTGACATAGCAATGAATAAAACCAAAAAACACACAAGTGGGATGCACTTTTTGACTCTTTACTGTCAGCTGTCAACACTTTTTTTCCTACTTGTGTGAATGCTAGAAGAATAGAAAAGAGAACAGCAAATTCAATTTCAAAGTGGTGTGAAATACGAAACTAAGAGATATAGATAGCAGATTGGGATTTAGAAGCATGTATCTCATTTTTATTGGAGAATGGGGGACTGAATACAAAGTATATGTGATTTTTCTTACCTGCAAATCATAGATTAAGTCAGGAGAGGATATTTTTCCAGTATACTTAAGCTGCTTTATTAAACACTGCTAAGTGTATTTAAGGATTATCACCTTAATGGACACATTTCACAAACATGAATGCAAGTTTGTCCATTCAGGCTTTTATTCATTATACAGTTCTTGAGGCTTAGCAAGGGATTATCCATCAGTTCCTGAGGAAAGCAGTTCTTGACCACACCATTTGCCTGACCAAACAGCCCCGTTTAAAATCATGTTCTCATGTGTGTTTGGAACATTTGCTTCCTCTGGAAGACATGAAATAAAAACGGATCTTTAAGATTTAAGTTTTAATAGAATTGAAGAGTTATTTAGATTGTTTAATGTTATTTTTGCCCATCCATTTAGGATGGTAAGAGGAATGACTTGGAGTTACTGAGAGCATTCGGCTGTTTATTGCAACTTGCACAATGAGTCGTGAGATGAGAGAGCTTATGTGTTTATATACACAGACAGATACAACAGGGCTTTGCTGTATTTTGTAAATTAATAACTCAGCTTTCAGTTATTTCCTATTATTTTTTTTTAGGTTGTGTTTAATGTAACCTGCAAAGAAAACATGGATTATTAATTGTGTTGTAACATTACTTGTAATGTGCTTCCCTATATAGAAAAAACAGATGTAGTTTGTGAGGAGTTTGTCTCCTCAAAAATTTTAATGCAGAAATTCATATGGGATATATGTAAGTTGTCATAATGTAACTGTTTTATGTTCTTAATCTATTTTTCTTAAACCTTAAAAATAATGACTGATTGATTGATTTATTGCAGAAACCTTTGAAATGCTTATCAGACTGGCTGAGAATTACACAAGCACACTTTTCTGCAATGCCTATAGAACCATGGCTGCTGAGGCTACTGTGCATGTGCAGGAGTTTTTCACAGAAGTTGGACTCTTCTTATTTGG
Organism: Prinia subflava; assembly: GCF_021018805.1. Classification (NCBI taxonomy): domain Eukaryota; kingdom Metazoa; phylum Chordata; class Aves; order Passeriformes; family Cisticolidae; genus Prinia; species Prinia subflava. The sequence goes on from NC_086249.1 coordinate 64,835,467, forward strand.
CACAGACGTCAGCACAGAGGAATTTGTGAACAGATTTTTTGACACCCTGTTTCCAGTAGTCTACAACCATGTGATTAACCCTGGTCCGACTGACATCTCCCTGGAATATGCGGAGTGCCTCCGAGTGGCGAGAAGAGACATCAAGCCCTTCGGCAACATTCCCGAAAAGGCCATAGCGCAAATGGGAGGATCACTCTTACCCAGCAGGACTTTCTTGCAGGCTCTGAACTTGGGGATTGAAGTGATCAATACAACAGATCACCTACACTTCTCTAAAGCCTGCAGCAGAGCTCTGCTGAGAATGCAGTACTGCCCGCACTGCCAGGGGCTGACGCTGAGCAAGCCCTGCATGGGCTACTGCCTCAACACCATGCGAGGCTGCCTGGCTGCTGTGGCAGAAGTTGATCTCCACTGGCAGGGCTTTATCCAGGCCCTGGAGGAGCTCTCAGGAGCCCTGAGCGGAGCTCACAGCATTGAGCACGTGCTGCTGAACTTCCATTCCCTTGTTCGTGATGCCCTGGGACAGGCTCGGATCAAGGGGCCGGAATTGTCGGAGCAGGTAAGTCGCTGGCTTTATCCACACGTGAGGCAAACATGACAGTAGGAAAAGCATCACTGATAGCTGTTATTTGTTTGGGCATTTTTATGGTGAGGAACACGTATCTGAGTTCAGCTTTATTAAGGTGAGGTGCAGGAGCACTTCTAGGACTGCCTCAATAAGTGATGAGCTGAAGTTAAAGCAGTGTCTTCTGCTAAGCACCTGACATGACCGCTGACAATAAACAACTTGGCCTAATATAATAAATACAGCTTCCTTCATTTCTTACTACGATCCAGAGTCTGATAAAATTGGTTCTTCATTCTGCTGTAATCAGTGAATAACAGGGTTCATTTCTACTAATTTCCCACTTTATCTGCTTTATACCAGCCAGCTTCATGAGCCATAATATCTTACTGCTCAACTTCCCTGAAAAAAGCTGTCATTTTTTTGGAAAAGGATTTTTCACTAACAGTTTGACTCAAAAATGCCTCACTGATGTCTCTCTAACTACCTTTTAGGGAAATACCCTGTTGCTGCTTTGATTTCTGTGGGATCTTCTTTACCTACCATTTTCAGGAACAAGTTAGAACAAACAAACAAATAAAGGTTCAAGGAAAGGACTTGTGTTTCCGACTTCATCCTGGGTCATTTCATTTGAAAAGTTTTAGACTTGGATTTTCAACAGTGGATTGTCATTAGCCCAGGCTTAAAAATCTCTCAGCACAGTCATGTTTTCAAAATGAAAGTTTTTACAGTCCAAAATAGTGTATTTCACTGAATTTTAGTAAAAAATGTAATGGGTGAAGAGCTCTCCAGTTAGTGTTTTTGTTTAATGAAAACTCCATATGGATCCAAAATAAAGTGCTTTATTTTGATCTTCCTGAAAACTCCAAGCCTTCCTTCTGTCCATCCTTCATTCAATTTCTTGTGTAAAAACTAAAATTTCTCATGTAATGATATTTGTTGCCAATGTATTTGTTCGAAGATTATATGTTTACTAATGTTAAATTAAAATCATCTGATACAGAAACATTTCCCAGCTTCAAAACCCAAATACTTCATTTTTTACTCCAACTGCAGCAGACCCAGACATCTCTTTCATCTAATTTCTCTGTTGTAATTGACCCGTCCTTTCTCTCTTTGATCACTAACTTGGTCAAATAAGACTATAATGCAATGATCCCTTGAAAAATGATGATCTAGTCACTATGGTTCATATTTTCCCATTTATTAGGTATCAAGACCTAATTTTGACATGTAATAAATACGGTCTTTCAGCTTTAAGAGGCAGAGGAAAGGAATTTCATTGAAATTGGCTCATTAATATTTATTTTATCTTCAGAGTGACTCATGAACTGTTGCAGGTTTTGATAAGCAATTAATGCATCAGTGACTCTAACAGACAGGGAAAAGATGATTATGGGCAAGCAAATAATGGTTTGCTTAGGCACGCATCAGTCTCTGCAGTTTTAAAAGTGAATTTCATTACATTTTGTGAGTTTTAAAGAAGCAAACAGAGAAAAAAAATTAAATGTTTGGAAGTATCACATAATTATGCAAATGTTAATGTGAGAATCTACAGAGTATCCTGTTTAATGATACATGTAGTTGTGTAGTCCTTTTATTCATTCAAGGCTCTGTTTGTGTAAATAACCATATGTAAAGGATTTTTTCTAACACTTTGCACGAGTATTTGAATCTGATGTATATTCATGCTCTAAACTCTGTGTAGTGTGGAAAGAACACTACTGCCTATATACCATGTCTTCCTTTTACAAAACGTTTTTCCTAGTAATTTACAGCTTGTTCCCTTTTCCTCTCGGGTCAGCAGAGCAGTGGCACTCTGTGTCCATCTGGAATTTGTCTTTTCCTTTCTTCTTACTGTTTCAAAATCACCTTTAATTCCTGCCTCCCACAGCTCTGCTGCCTGACAAATCAGTGCAGCACCTGTTCATCATCTTCATACCTGTGCATTATTTGATGCTATTCTGTAGAATCTAGTGGAGATGTGTGGGTTGTGCAACTATTCACAGCTCTATGTATTTTCACACCTACATATTGTCATATATTTGATGCCACCTCTGCTCCTGAAGTCTGTATGTCCATATATTGCTCAGTGCATAGTGTACTCTATGCTTTTTAGCTGGAACAGAATTTTTTTACCGAACAGCTGTGTGAATGCTGGTGCAGTTATAGTGTAATAGAGGTTTAAGAGAGCTGCACTACAGAAAGAAAGAACAGTGTGCATTCTTTGTATAATCTGAAGAAGATGGTATGTAGTTCTCACACACTGAGTAACAGCTAAAAATGCCCATTGTTACAGAGCACCTTGCAGACGCATCCTGTGCTTCTTTTGGGCTTGGCCTAAGTTGCCACAGGCTGGTCTCTGAGCTTGTGAGCCAAGGAAATCCCCGTGGAGGGCACTGTACAGCCTGATGAACGCACAAGAAGTTTATGACACATTTAAGCCTTATATACATGTAAAAAAACCCAACCCACACCAAAACACCTCAACAAACCAAAAACCAAGCAAACAACCCATGGAAATTTGCTTACGAGTTATAATAAATTGTTTCATGTCACTCCCATTGTGTTATCGAAACCACTGTTAGTGTTAAGACAGAAGGACAAAGAGATCTAAGCATGATTTACAAAGTTTTGGTGTGGATGGAGGCTACTATCTACAGCATGAGAGCATTTTCCCTCTCCCTTTATGTATGGATTAATGTCACAGCCCTAGGCCATGGCAGAGCAGCCTCCAGTGTCACTTAGGGTGTGATTCAACAGCAGTTCAAGCTACTGCCACCCTGGATTACCCAAGTGCTGCTCTGGCACCATCCTCATCTCTCTGTTCCCACCCCTTTGCCTCCGTGCATACTGTCCTGGCAGCTGAAAGTCAAGCTGGTTGAGGGAGTGTCTGTGCTCTTAGCAGAGTTTGCTATTTGAAGATTTCTGCTGCTAGAAGTTGGGGAGCCCGTAAGTGAGAGGTTCACTGGAGTGGACCAAAGAGAGTACCTGAGAGGAGGGGAAATGGGTCTGAGGTCAGGCAAAAGCTAAAGAAAAAGGGGAAAGGAAAAGGAGACAAGAGAAAGCTAAAATTTACAGAGCTTTATAGTTAAATCTTCCCTGCAAACTTTGCATATGAGTTTTGTTCTTGATTCCCAAAAGATCAATGGTGTCTGAGTTTAATATTGAGTAAAAGAGATGAAAAAGAATATTGATCAGTTGTTCATTTGCTATTCTGAGCACTGATGATTTTGGGATCTGAAGGAAAATGAAGTATGTGACCATGATACTAAAAGATACATATGCATATAAAAATGTGGGAATCAGAAACATAACATTAAAAAAAAATAAGGTCACACAAATTCTGGAATTTCCTTATTTTGAAAGTTAGGAGTCTGTGCTACATGTTTGGTAAAATTCTTGTATGTACTTTATATATGTATATATATGTAGTATAAGCCTACAAAAATTCAGAACGGGATTTTCGAAAGCACTGTCTTCACTGTATTCTAGGAGTTTTCCAAGCAGTTGGAAGCAACACAAATATCAAAATTGTGGAAGCTCTCAAGTTCTTTCATCTCAGTCTTATCCTGAAAGAATATCTAAGTTATGTGTCTCCTAAAAAATAGGCATAATTAAATTTAATTAAATTCTATTAAGAGAGACTTTTGTCTTGTTTTTTTTTCTTTTTTTTTTTTCTTTTTTTTTAAATCAACTGTCAAATACTGGAAAGAAAGGAAGATATTTCTTGTGGCATGGAATGCTAGCAGAAAAAAAAAATTATAGACTTTATTTAGATCTTTATTTTTCTTCCTGGTTATTTTTGCTGGAATTAATTAGCTATAAACAGCCAGAATTGGTCCAATAAACTGATATCTTCAAAGAGGGTAAGAAGGATGATACAGGAAGATGCAGGTCTGTCACTCTTACCTCCATCCCTGGAAAGATGATGGAGTATCTAATCCTGGAAACTATATTCCAAACAAATGGAGAAAAAGCTGATTGGAAGTAATGGTCAACCTACTTGACACCCTTAATAGCACAGCTAGATTGATGGGATATGGGTAGAACAATGGATGGTGTCTACCTGACCTTTACCAAAGCCTTTGACTCTCTCCTACAACATCCTTAAATATAAACTGTCAAAGTGCACAGTGAGGAAGACTGAAAAATGGATCGGTGGGTGGGCCCAAGGGATTGTCATTGGTAGCACAATCTGGAGGCAAGTCATTAGTGCTGATCCCCAGGGGCTGATACTGGGGCAAATACTCTTTAATGTCTTCATTAATGGACGGGGTGATGGAACAGTTTACCCTCAGCAAGTTCGCAGACAGTACAAAACTGGGAGGAGCAGCTGATACACCAGATGGTTGTGCCATTCAGAGGGACCTCGGCAGGCTAAAGAATTGACCTGAGGGGAATCTGATGAAGGTCAGCAAAGGGAAATGAAAAGTCCTGTACCTGGGGAGGAATAACCCTGTGCATCAACAGCTGCTGGAGGCTGACTGACTGGGAAGCAGCTTTGGAAGAAATGGTATGAGACTCCCAGAGGACACAAGTCGAACACGAGAAGTGCACCTGTACAGTAAAGAAGGCCATCAGCCTCCTGGGTTTCATTAGGAAGAGTGCTGCCAGCAGTTTGAGGGAGGTGATCCATCCCTTCTCAGCACTGCTGAGACTACATCTGAAGTGCTCTGTCCAGTTCTGGGCTGCCCAGTATGAGAAAGGTATGGAGTGACTGAAATGAGTCCAGCCACAAAGGTGAATATGAGACTGGAGCATCTTCCATATCTGGAGAGGCTGAGGGAGATGGGGCTGTTGAGCCTGGAGAAGAAGAGGCTCAGGGGAATCTTATCAGTGTGTATAAATACATGAGCCACTGAAGAGGAAAAAGCCAAGCTGTTTTCAGCTTTGCTCACTGACTGGACAAGAGGCAATGAGCAGAAATCAAAACCCATGAAAGTGCGTAGAATGGGTTGTCCAGAGAGGTTCTGGAGTTTCCATGTTTGAAAATATTCAAAACCCAACTAGACATGAACTTGAACAACCAGCTGTATCTGACCCTGATTGAACGGGGATGTTAGACTTTACGACCTCAAAAAATCCCACCTAAATAAATCTGATTCTGTGAAATGGCTTAGAAGGTGGGTGCATCAGGGGAGTATTCTTACTGAGGAGCCAACCATCTTTTACTCAGTAACTGTGTAGGACCCACATAGAGGGATCATGGTCAGAGAAGGAACACATCATGTTCATGGTGTTCTTATAGTGCAGGATATGGGCACTGGCTTCATCTCATGACTGGTGAACATTGCCATGCAAGCACATTGCTAAAACTGAATCTTCACAAGTTTGTGTGCACTATTTATCTCACACATCTCTGGTCAAAGCAAAAGAATCTTTATACTGTCTCTTAAGCATGGATAAAATTCCCCACAACAGGATGATAAAATTTGAGATGAAGGGAGTGATAACCTGGAGGTTCTCAAAGGAAGTGGTAGCCAAGCTAGCACTCAGCAGTAGTACCCTTGTTCTCAAGAGATGAGGAGGTATTGGTGGTAAGCTGTGGAGGGAAAATGAGCTTTGGTTTAGAGATTGGACAGATACTACTTAAATTTGATGTTGTGGGAAAATTAATTATAGTGTTCCTGTCACCAAACTATCTGTCTGGAGTTAGCCTTGTACTCTTTTAACTTTCAGCAAGTGTGTGTTCCCGCAACCAATTTGTAAAAGACAACTCCCAAGTGAGCCACTTGCCATAAAGTTCTTTCATACTTTAAAAAAGAACAAAAAAATCTCAAACCCCTATAATTTTTAGGAAAGAAGATTCTGGAATAAAATTGTGGAATTCTGCCTAAAGCTTTTGTCATATGACCGTGCCATCATAACTTTGCTGAATTTAAATTACTTGATACATGGATGAATTTAAATTACTTCACAAGATCAATAGAAACTGATTTGTGAAAACTGCTGAACAGCTATTGGGTTTAAAATCTAATACAATTGTGTTTGAAAAGAAGATTCCTGCTTTAACTAACACAGAGAAGACCATCACCTTCCCTTTCTCTCCATTCAGATACCCATCCAGCCACAGCTGTGAAAAACTGTACTGCTTGTATGATACAGTATGGCATATTTTTATACATCTGTCATTTTTCTAATGTAACATGAAGTCAGTACTGTAGTCATGACCTCCATCAAATTCAGATTCTTCTAGTGTTCTATTTCACTTCCTCATTGTTTCATCATGGAAAAGCTCCTTGTGTCTGTCAAAAAGTTTTCTTCTGAAGCTAGGATGGGTTTTTTTCATCAGAAAAGAGAGTGGAGAACTTTTAAAACAAAGTGAAAACCACCAAATTAAATGTTTATAGCTTGTTTCTAACTAATGAAAAGTTGTCTTCATTACATACTAGGCTTTATTCCTACCTGAATGTACTTAGCAGTTGGACAGCTCTTCCCATCTTGTTTCATTTGATCTATCCTTTCTATATATTTCAGTAGCTTGCATTTACTGATATCTGACGTATTACCCTTATTTCTGGCATTTATACCACACACTATATATTACTACAAGTTCCTATGTTGGTTTTTTTGTGACTGATATCACTGTTACCCAATAACAAGAAGATACCCGGTACAACATTTAATATAAAAATGGTCATAATCACAACTCAGAGCATTTTACATGTTGGAATGGCAGTTGTATGCCTGATGTTACTGGATTATCCTCAAAATTGGTGTCCTTTTACAGTGCAATTGTTCTACTTTTATGAATATGTAGAAACAGGCTTGAAATCATGCACAGAATATTGGCAGAGGCAATAATACATGCTCAGTTATGCACACACTGTGGAAAAATGGGTGTTAAGGTTATGATCTGCTCCTTCGATATATCCAGGCATTGTACTCAAATGCAAATTAGAAAGACAAAATACGTGCACATTGCTGGATGTACACTTGATAATATCCTGTTTGTCTTTTATTTTAAGGTTTATTATACACTGGGAGATGTGTGGCAAACACTGGAAGTGTTTGTTGCCATCAAGAACTTTTTAAACATAATAGAAGAACATGAAACCTTGAAACCACGACTGTCTAAACAATATCAGTTGCTATGTTCCTCAGCTTCTCAGAATTTAAATATATGGTATCTCAGCTTTGGTACCATTGGTACCAGAAATGGTACCATTTTCAAGGTACATCCTTTTCTCTGAACTTTTCTAAGTTTACATCTCACATTTTCTGAAAAGTGTTTTTTAAATTGATTTGCCGAATTGCCCAGATTCCTCCCCTGAGTCTCCCACAGTGGAGTTACTTGATGGGCTGCAAGTTGCACAGGCAAAGTGTCATGGACTGACAACAATCCCCTGTTCCTGAGCCTTCTGCAGTACCTGGTGGACTGAGGGCAACAGAAGAGCTTGAAATGAAGGAATGAGATTTACCTTGAGATGGAGGAGGGAGGAGTTAGGAAGGAGGTGTTTCTAGTCTGAACTTTGTTTCCCACCGTCATGATCTCTTTGTAATTTGCAATATATTAATTGGTCTTCTCCAAACTGAGGCTGTTTTGGCCGTGACATTAATTGGTGGGCGATGTCCTTGTCTTAATCTAGACTCACAAGCTTTTTCTTCTTATTTCTCTCCCCTTGTTCTTTAGTGGAGGGGAAGTGAGAGGGCAGCTCTTAGCCAAGTCCAACCCACCGTGGTTATCAAGACACAGGAATGGCTTTGGCAAGCAATGCTGAGTAGTGCAGGTCCACATGAGGCAAGTTCAATCTAGACTGCCAAATAAATAATGTAGGAGTATATCATGGCATGCATTATGCATTCATATTTAATGTGTTTTGAATGAACCTGCTTCACAACTTGAAATTACTTGAAACTTAGGTTAAATGTTTCATTTTGCTGTATTTCTTTTTTAAGATTGAGATCTGTTATGTCAGGAAAGTGTTTTTAATCTTTTTTTTTTAGTGACAGAAGATTAGGCAAAATTTGGTCAAAATGCACAGATCAGAAATGATTTTCCTCTTTCCATTGACTGCATGGGGACTCAGAGGTCTGAAAAGTGTGGAGTAAGCAGTGTGGGCTGCCATCATGGTCTGGGTTTAGGTGATATGATAGATATCTAACTCTGCTTTGGCACAGTGGCAGCTTTGTCTCCATGTGCCTACTGGGCACTTGGACTGAAGGTGAGGACAATTCTCTAAGAGACTGAAAACACTGCAATCTGATTCTTCATATTTGCAAAAGGAGAAGGAAGGAGTCTTTTCACTCTTTCCCCAAAACTGAGTAGAAGGTATGAACATGTGTAAAGAAGAACATAACAATCCTTTCTTTAGGCTGGGTATGTGTTTTTTCTCTGCTCTTCATTTTTCATTGTGAGACAGAATAACTTCACAAAGAGAGAGGTACTGAGCCGAGTAGACTTCTGGTATCTCAGTTGGCCTTTAAATCAGTACCAATGCTTTGTAATGAAAGAGAAAAACTTTTAAGGGAAAAATCCAGAGATTCTGAAGCAAATGAGCTTTTTGGACTGTTTTGGTCCCTGAAATGATATGAACATGTATTAATAAGTGACTGTCTTATATGTCGCAAAAGATCTTCAAAGAAAACTGGTTTTCCCAGGTTCAAAGAAGAGAGTGAGAAGGCACTGAAAAACCCCATATACAGATACAGGAAGCAGAAACATTGATCTTGTAAGCTGAAGTTTGGAATGGGGAAAGAAACACATAGGTTCTCTGAAATACTAACTAAATAGTACGTTGTCCCCTTCTTTTTTTCTGACTTTTTTGATCCTTATTATCATAAAAAGGTGACCCTCCAATTATAGAAAGAGTTATTGACAGTATCTAATGCTAAATGAAATAGTGCATTATGACTGTTAAGTGGACATGATTTTATTAAATTACATACTTTTGTCACAGAATTTAGCTAACAAAACTGCTTTGCTCTTCCCAATTCTCAAACATAAATTGCAGCCTGTAATAAAGTGTAAACACATTGTACTGATGCAGCCAGCTTGGTTTGCTTTCACTAATTCATTATGTATTGTAAATTGAAATACTTTTTTTGTTTTAAGTGAGTTGTGCCTGAAAAAGGTTATAGAGGCCCTAATCTGCTTTCATTGATAATCACACTTATACTAAATTTCTTTTGGTTTACACAGGTGACCCTAGGTCTTAGACCTAGATTTAAAGAACAAGTCTGCCTGTGTCCTACAAGACAGCACAATGTTAACCCTCTGTGTCAGAGCTGTATCTGCTGGGCACACAGAAAAAAGGAGTAATAAGATATATTTGAACCACAAGAAAGCATAAATAAATCAGTCAAACTCCACACAAGCAGCTGATCTTTGGAAAGAGCTACTGCTGGTTTTATATAATTTCTTTTTGGAGGAGAACCACAGAGTGTTTTCACTGAACATAAATGAAACACCTTGGCATCCACTGAAGCAGACTTGGATCAGGAGAGCTGGCAGCCTCTCATAAGAAGCAGTTTTTGTTGAACTGCCTTTGAAGAGTTTGAACTGGCACTGCTCTGTTCTGGCTGCAGGGTAACTTGGCTGAGAACATTCGGATTTCCCCTGACATTAAGTCATTTAAAGTAAAAAAAAAAAAAAAAATCATTTCCTTCCCTTCCAGCTCCATTCAGGAGGAGAAACTATTTTTACTGCCAGACTTGCTGAGTGTTAGTCCCTCATGAATGGAGCAGCAGAATGAAAAACCATTTACAATTTCAGTAATTAAGGACCAGAAGACAAAAAGTATATTAAGTAGCTCATATTTAATGGGCTCTTAGATTTCATTTTGCAATCCCCAACATGCAAAATTCTGAAGGAAAGCAGAGATAATTAAACACTGATAAGATATGAGAACAGTCTCAAGAACTTGGACAGGATTACTGATTTTGATAAATGTAGGAGGCGAAGGAGGATATGAGTATCAGTCGTGAAATTTGGGGTCTGTGATTCCTAGAATCCAACAGCTTGAGCAGCAATCTTTTACAAAACCGAATTTAAAAATTCTGATTATAAAAAGCTGGTTTGAAAGCTCCTTGTATTTATGTCTCTTTCCTTGGTCTTGACTGAAGATTTTGTAGACTCACAGAATGGTGTACATTGCAAGGGACTTTAAAGATCATTTAGTTCCCAGACCTGCCATGGACAGGGACTCTTTCCAACAGACCAGGTGTTCAAGGTCCCATCCAGCCTGGCCTCAAATACTTCCAGGGATGGGGCATTTCCCCTTGGCAATGGTGCTGCATAGTGCCAAGCCAAGTGGAATTGTTAGTTCAGTATCTCCAAGTTGTATTTCAATTTATATATCACAGAAAATTATTTTCCTTTTATTTCCAATACTTCAGTGCTTTCCTGAGGAGGTTACCACGGCCTTGCTGGTGGATGTTCATTCTGTACATCTGCAGTCTACAGTAATTTTTCCTCAATAACACCTGGTTGGGTTTGAGCTTGAAACCACTTCCGACTCTATCTCTCTTGAAAAATTATAGCTGCACATTTTCAAGTATCATATGAAATTTCAATTTCAATTGTGAATAAAATTTCTTTGAAAATATCACTAGCTGGCAAATCTATTTAAGATTTGTCTTGCAGGGGATTCTAAATTGTTAGTAGTTTGAGCAGGCATTATTCTAAGTGTCATCTTTGCTGTCTAATTCTCTAGGCTTTTGTTCACAATGTTTTCCTATTCACTTGTCATGGACTTTTGCAAATTCTGTAAAATGCTTAAGCATAGGTATGAATCTTGTAATTTGCCACTGTAAGTCCAGAACTTGCTTATTTCTCTGTGTCTGAGACCTACTGTTAGAGTCAAGTAGTCTCAGGTAGAGAAGACAAAATTTGGAAAGAAAGCAAAGAAAATAATACAGAATTTCTCCATAGTTTTCCTGGGTTGCAAACCCTGGTGGTACTCCACCATTCTCTCCTCAGATTAACTATTGCATATTAACATTTTTCCTGTTCTGAAGGAAAAGCAGATGTTTATTACCTCACGCTTGCTCTCCTTGTTTTCAAAACATTGGATTTTGTCTTGATAGGGAGTACTTTAATCTCCCATGCCATGTGAGCCCTCTCATATATCAAAATGCATTTTTCTTTGAAACAGAAGTTTGAGATTAAATGAGCAACTGTTCCAAGGGCAAAAAAAAAAAAAAAAAAAAAAAGAAAAAACCCAAAAAACTCAAACCCCAAAACTAATAGAAGGCTACTGAAGTGGTTGGGAATACTGAAATACTGATGCTCCCTCTCGTGGTTTAACTGAAATAAAACAAACCAAGGAGGCTATAACAGTTTAATGAATTGTTCTCCTTGATCAAAATCTTTGGTATTTTTGATTAGTAATCTGGTGCTGGAAATGCTGACAACTCATCAAGAATCTGTTTCTAGAAGAAAGTATTCCTTGTGTATTTCTAGAAAGGAAAATAAAAGCACATTTTCATTTGTAAAAAATGTATTTCCAACCAGCCTGCTATTTCATTCTGGCTTTGTTTTAGGGCTATTAGATTTCAGCTGTCCATTTGCTCACGAGTGTTTGAGGGGTTTAGCTGTAAGGAATGTGGCAAGTTTGTGATCTGACAGCTAGAACTGAAAGCCACCAGACTAATCACTAACTAAAACATGCATTACATAAAATCAGATTATGGCATAGCTAATCACTTAGACTGTGCTGTGCATCAAGGAACAGGGGAGAAGACACTTCTCTGGGTACAAACCCTCTTGGTCTTCTACTCAGATCTGACTGGGTGTGAGAATCTGGAGTCTGAAAACTGCCCTTTCCTATATTTAAAGAGTTCCTTTAACTCATGTTTGTTTTGGTAACTTTAACAAGCACTGTAAGTGTGCTATATACATATATATATGTATATATATACATATATATACATATATACATGCATATATCTCTAAGAGTTCCTGTAAATGGAGTATGTGTCAGGTGTTAACTAGATTGATTCAGTCTCACAGACCTGCAAGGGAGGTATCAGTATGTCCATAGTCCATGCAGGCATTTAAAACTTGAGTCTACTGAGACTTGGTAAATCTGGTTTGAAGTGCATCACAGGACTGTGCCTTGTTTGCTTCAGTCATTTGATGTAAAATAATTTCAGTAGAAATGCTGAGGTCAGAAAGAACCATTTGTATAGTGGGAAAAAAGAACAAAAGGCACAAACCAAAACCGAAACAAAGAATGTGACTCATTTCTCATACTGAATGTCTGAACTTAGAGGACAGTGTCCGACCATTATTGATATGATGCAGTTCTGTTTAAATACAGAGGTTATAATGCTCCAGTTTTCCAAACTGTGACTAATCATAAGTAGACATTTTAGGGAATCGCACCAAGCCAAATCAAACTGCCATAAAGTTCACATGTGGCACTAATTGCAATTTAACTGCGTGGTTATTACAAGAGCTTTTAATTAACTCAGTCATCATACTGTGGCATACAAATTGTGCATAATAGCAGCATGCTGACTATAATGACAATAGGTTTGTCTGAACTGTGAAAATCGGGAGTTTTATAATTTTCTGAGGTTTCTTTTTATGCCCTTAAATATTGTGTGGTATTTAAGAACATTTCAAAAAAAGGAAAAAAAAAAGAAAGAAAAAAATCCTAGCAAGTTGCTGAGGCTTGCCTGTTTTAAATTTTTCTGGAAGTCTTTAATTCTTCCTGAAATTCAGTGGGAAGTATCTCACTGAATTATTTTTTGATTATTTTTCAGTTTCACTTTTCTATTTTTCATCCAATTTGAGGATGAAATTTTACACACTCTTTTGCTTTTGAAGCCAAGAAAAATGCTCTGTTTGTGGAAACATTCAGAGGAAATCCTAGTCCAGTGAAACTTGAAGATAGTAAGAATACATTCTGGTCAGATATTGCTGCAAGATGGTCATTTATTAGTTCAGAAGGGTAGTGAGAACATTGCTCTTCTCTCAAAGTTATGATTCCAGTCTCTCAAGACTGGAAATAATAGCACTCAATGATTTCTAAATTGGAAGATTAATTTTGCAGTCCAAAGACTAAAAATTAAGAAACAATGTGGCTAATGGATATGCACAAAGAATGCATTAAAAATAAATATAAAGCAGACATTATTATGGAAACCATATTTATCTGGTTTTTAGACTGTTATCAGCCCTGTACTGGGAAATTAAATACCAGCATATTTGAGTTATAAATTATTTGGCTCACAGACAGAACAGGCACCTGAAGGCAAGACAAGAGTATATGACACTTTCATATGCACAAGTTTACTGCAGAAACCAGCTGATAATGAAGACTGGGTTAGTGAGGGAGTCAAAAGTAAATTCGTCATGCACATAAAGTTAATGATGTAAAAGTGACAGACACTACTGAACGGTTAAAAAGCCTCAGCTGGGTGAGGCACCACTACACAAAGCCAGTGGTCCCAGAGTTTTAAATATCACAGATATGAGAAAAATAACACAGATGCTGACATCACTACTGTAAATGCTGAAGTAACTCATCTTTCAGAAACTGTGTCTAAGTGACTGCTAAAGAGCTGATTTTGTGCTGTTGCTCTCATTAACAGAACTGACTTCTCAGCAGTCATGATTACTGTCATGCATATCTTTGTGAGAATGGCAGAGGTGTATGTGGTGCTGGTCAACTGCTTTTTATTACAATTTTCAGAATTTTCAACACCGGGGAAAAAAATCAGTCCTTAAAAAGGCATTTCAGATAATTACTGATTTTTAATGTTATTTTCATATATAAAGTTAAGCCATTAATTTTTAGGAAAGGTTTTGTACTGGAAACTAAGATTTGTATTTGAACATATCTGTGAATGCAAATTTCCTAGTACTGCAATTGCATTTCTTGAGACATTGACTCAAAGAGAACAGAGAAAAGCTGTTAAGCAGTATTTTTGAAACTCTTAATGTACAACACATATAAAACACGTATCCTCCATTGCCCAAGGCATTACGACTGTAAAAATTTTGTTCACTTTAATCAGAGCAAAATATAATGGAACTATTATAAATTCAAGAAACATGGATAGCTGTGGACTGTCTTGTTTTCCTAGTGAAGGTGAACGTATATGAACGTATATTTTTCAGTTTACTATAGGTGGAGCCAATTTGTTTCTGTGGTTTTTTGTGGGGTTTTTTGTTGGCATTTTTTTGTTCTGGTTTTTTGTTTGTTTGTTTGTTTTTTGTTTTGTTTTTTTCCCTTGACCTGAAGGACTGGTACTCATCTGCTCAGGGTCTGCATTAGCCAGCAAATCATCTCCAGCCTGTTTCTCCTCTCCCCACAGGCGCTCACCATGCAGTCAGGCTCTGCGAGTGCCGGGACAGCAAAGGTGCCTTGTTGAGATGTGCAAGGCACCCGAGACCTACAACACCCTACACACCTGAGCCAGGCCTGTCATGAGACAGAGCTTCCTTCCCAAACATTTGGATCTCACTCTCACTCTCCTTATTTTTAATTTTGTTAAGACACAGAGTAGCTGAAGAGTGTATGTGAAGCTGGAACTGAGGCAACTTGAACAATCAGTTGCTTTCTCATCAAAGCTGATCATAAACATAGTGCTCCCTGTGTTGCCTCAGTGAGCATAAAATAATGTGATAAAAGTGAGACAAGTGGAATGATGGGAACATTTTGAACATTTTGTGTCTCTGATGTACCTCCATTAAACTGCCGTGGAGTGGCTGATGGGATAAGCTGCTGCAGAGGCTGGCTCTTGACAGAGCAAACTCACATAAGGATGCATGAAGCAAAGAAAAAGTGTAGACTTACAGGGAGAAAATGGGGGGTCCAGTTAAGCTGGTGGAATATGCTTTAAAGTGTTCTGAAGAAGTAATGGGGGAAATAGTTTGAGGGAGGTTTGAAAATGAATTTGAGGACAAGATGGAATGTGGTAAGATGCTGTCCAGGGAGACACTGCCTCTTAAGAAGAAACGGTGAAATGAATACTTCAAGTGATGTTCAAAGTGCAATCCCTTAAAGGACATTAGTCATATGTCCAGAGATAATTGCCTTGCAGGTAAACTCATGCATGGCATTTGAAGGGGATTTAAGCTGTAACTTGTCTGTTTGAGTTGTGACATGTGAACCACAGCCTAAAATGACTACTCATTTTCAACTTTACCTTCAGTTTCAAATCATAAAGTGAACACTAGTTCTTATGTAGTAATAATGCTGATTCCTTTTTCATTGGTCTAAGCAAGTGCATTCAATGAGCCTTTCATTATCACCACGGACAACATGCATGACAACAAACTCATTAAAATAATATGTGTTTATTCTATTTTAATTTTTAAATGTATTTCTTAACTAGCTCTACAGGAGTTCTTGGCTGGAAAGATGGTCCCCAAGACTTGCACTTCTCTCTTTAATGCATTACTTGAAAATGAGATTTATTTGCTGTCTCTGTTCTTACATGCAGGGATATAAAATGAAATAGGAAACAATCTTTGCTATGTAGCATCCTTCCTTCACATGGTGGCATTTTGAATGTTTCTGCTTCAAAATTGGATGCCTGCCTTAGAGGCCTCATGGATCTCCTCTCCCTTTTTCTCTCTAAAAGTTGACTACCTATTGGCTACCGAGTTTTCATAAATCACATACAGTATTAGTTTGTCACCAGTTCTAGCTTACACAAATGCATGCTGTTCAGTCTGCTTAATGTATCTTGTCAGGTGATTATAAGCATAACTATTTTTTATTGAATAAATATACATATTCCTAATTATTTTTATTCAATGACTAGGAAGAATAATAAGCTATGAATTTGAATTAATGTCCTGTCATACAAAATGCTCAGTATCACATTGTACAAAGAAGAAAATGAGGCCTCATGAATGTTTATCTGTTGACATCTAGATCAGAAAGCTGGACATAAAATGATGTTTTCAGCATCTGTGGTCAAATATCATTAAACTCACATCTTGGGTCATTACCTTAATGTCTTTCAATGTTGTAATGCAAGTTTCTACCATGCTAACTGTTCACTATATTTTTGTGTACCTGGGCTGAACATCCCATAATAATTCATCAACCCTGAAAGAAGGCACAAAGTTCAATGCATATTAAAATGGGATTGGGATACATTACAGAAAAAATAGAGATATACTCACAACACATAATATTCTCTGATGTTACTGATACTGTCTACATAAAAAATGCACTTCCTTATGGGAGAAAAAAAGCCACAGTCAATAAAATACTTGGTGACTTTCTTATACACTTGGTATCCCTTAAAAAGGAATGCTTTTACTATTTTTTTTACTATAAAATGACTAATTACGTGTTTGCTGCATTCATTATGGATACAGTGTTACACAGTATGGTAGTTAACTATGCTTTTCATAGCTTAGTCTTTCTTTCTTGTTAAAATGCAGTGAAGCAATAATTAAGAGATACATAATTATTGTTTACATGTGCTCTTCACTTCTTCTTGTGGCTTTTTTTCCTTTTAGGTGAATAAGATATGTGGTCCTCCTGTAAGGAAGCCTAAAGAGTCTCCAGGTTGCTCCTTTGATCAGAAAAAAGATAATCAAGGGTTGAAGATGTTCTCCAGAGACAGCGAAGAAACATTTGCCCACAGAAGAAAGTAAGACATAGTTTTAAAGCCAGAAAGAAAGAATAAAGTAAGCCATTAATTTACAAAAGAGTAGATTATGCTCAATGCAATAGCATTTATTACTAGAGAATAAAGTCCCCAAAGAATTAAAAATTTTAGCAACACAGTCTACTCTTATATTTTGGAAAGGGTAATTTCGTGAGATTTTGTTTTGAGAAGTAATGGACATATGAGCAGAATCATTTGGTGTGGATTAAAGTATTTAGGAGGGTGGATAATATTGATAGAATATGAGTGTTAGCTCTATGTGTAGTTTTTTAAATTACATTTAGTTTTACATATCAGCAGGCATTATTAAATCTGGCCAAAAGTGACTGTAGCTTTTTACAGAAAACTATTTGTACAAGCTGATAAGACAGAAAAGATGATTGACTTTTCTTACATACCTTTCTGCTGTAAAAACTAAGCATTTGGGACTAAGTCTTGAAAGCCTTGTTCAAGCAAGACCTGCTGGGTTTTTTTCTCTGGCTGTTTTGCCGGTATGTAGTGAATTGAAGTGACTGCAGAGGCTTGGAGACCTCATTTAAACCTGGCTCAGCATCGCAGGGTGAACTTGGTGTGACTGTATGAGTTAGGTGTTTGAGCTGCCAATACAGTCTGTGGAAAGGAGAAGTTATTTTAGCTGCCCACACATCTGCAAGTATCTAGTGCCACTCAGAGATACCCTGGGGTATCCCAACTGGTCTTCTCCTGCTGAGAAGGGTGCAGGTGTCCCATAAGTTGTATACAGAGTTCAAGCCTGACAGCATTGAAGAAGTGTTTGGAACATACTGTCAGGCACATGATGAGACTCTTGAGGATGGTCCTATGCAGGGCTAAGAGATGGACTCAGAGAGCCTCCTGAGTCCCTTACAAATCGGCAGATTCTGTGATTTGATGATGGCTTCCAGCTTTCTGCAGGTATCTTAGGTAGCTGAAGGAATCTCAAAGGCCAGTCTATATTTAGACAAGTTAATCAGGTTTTTAATGATGGTAACTAGTAGTAGCACTGTAAGGCATTAAGAGTGTTGCAGTTAAGATTAAAGGATCCATTATGCAAATAAGGTACAAAGTTAAAATCAGAAATTTAATTTCTGTCATAGCGTTCACTAAAATACAGAGAAGTTTTCTTTGTCCTCTTTTTCCTCTCATTTTACTTCGTAGTGCAGAAGGAAACAAAAGTGAGGGAATGCAGGGAATAATTTCTCACTCCTGATGTCTGGAAAAGAAAAGGTGTCTCTGAGCTTTAAAAGCAAGCCATTCTTCTCACTGTAAGGATCTTCAGTTACTAAATAGTGGAGGAAAAAAACCCAATCCAAAATATAAATACCACATACCAATGTTTTCAAAACATTGTGGTAACAGAAGGATATGCGGAACAGAAGTTTGCTTTAGCCAACACAAAAGTTTTTCAGGGAATACCCATTACTTGGGTGCATGTTTCTCATTTATGTGTAGCTAAGCGAGTTCTTGATGTTCTGATTGCTAACACTCTGCAAACCAGGACTGTTCCTTGTTTCAAAGCATGGAACACTAGATTGACATCAGGGATATCGCCTCAGAGACCTTGAGGGTCATGAGAGGCAGTGGGCAACACAAAGCAACATTGCTTTCCCTTCCCTTCCCCTGCCTGAGATTCTGGAGACATTTCACGGCATGCAAACTCTGCACCAAAAAGGGGAAGGGAAATAAAGTTTGAAATCCACTGACGCAGATTTCAGAATAAAAACTTCCTATCTGCTATCATCTGCATTTGCTACCTCCTGCATCACCTTCTTCCTTATTGGGCACAGTCACTTTCCATTTCACTTTTTATTCCTATAGCAACTGTAAGAACCTCAGGTGCAAGTGTGACTTCATTAAGTGCTTGCAGCCTGCTCTTAAGGAAGTGATCTTCTCTAACTCCACCTTATTTACCTCCTGTTGTACTTCTGTTTTCCAAATGCATGTCCAGGTTAAAGTCTACATTTTGAAGTAGATGTTGGGCTGCTGCTACCTGAACTTCTCCTGGATTATTTTTACCATTGGACCTAAGCTGTTATTTTCTGGTACTGTTTGGTATAAGAAGAGAAAGAAATTACTCCGTTCTTTTGATGCCAGAAAATTGTTAGATGAGTTTTAAAAAATCTAAGCAAAGCCTTCCATAGCAACTACAAACTTGAAAGTATGTAATGCTTTTTTCTCCAGAACTTCATACTACAGCTTCGAGTAAAGAGGATGAAAATGTAAAACAAACAAACAAACAAATAAATAAATAACATTTCTGATTAAACAGATAAAAAGTATCTTCAGGTTCCACTGACTGTAATTGCACATTTGTGCTCTGCTGCCTATAATTACATGCTACCTGGTCTAGAGGATGATCATGTAAAAATTGACATTCATACCATTTGCCCTTCTAACTATTTTGGTCAGACATCAACAGGGGCTGAAATCAGGTATTACTTCTCTATTAAATGTAGCTTTGCCTCAGGATGTATTTACTAATAAACTGAATGACATTTGTGTTAGAATGCCGTTTGTGACAAGATATTATGACAGCTATGTTTATTTATTTTTATTTCTTCTTCAGAAGAAATTCCAACTGTTCACTTTGAGAGGACTCTCTAAACACTATTTTTCACCTACAATGTAAACATAAAGCATAGACAAAATCAAAATCAATCCACTCAATGGCATTTTGAGGGAAACTGCAAACCCTCTGTGCACACTGGATTCAATTTTGGGTGTGGAGAAATAAAAGATATGACTATTCATGGCTAGGAGAATGTTGATAGGTCACATTTAAAACATTATGCACATAGGCAATTATATGATGCATAGTCAAAATTGACCTTACATGGGATTTTTCAGAACTGCAGTTTTAGAATTAGTAGAACACTCACATCACATTTAATAGACAAAGTAAATCAAAACCACTATAGTTTGTGTAAAATATTTGCCCTATTACACGAAAGAATGTATGGCTTTCTAAATGAGGGACCGTATAAATCACTGATGTTTTATCTGTTTTAATTTGAAATAAACAATACTGAACAATTAAATTCCCTATAGAATTTTAGTCCTATAGTGACTAAATATAGGGAAATGTATATACTATTTCTGATACTTTTTCACAACTCCAGACATTATAAAAAAAGTTAACGTAAAGTGGAGCTGGCTGGGTTACAGAGCAATGAGTACAGCATTTGGTGAGGCTTTTCTGTGTGCCTGCACGTCATAGATAACTCAGTATTGTGTCATGTTCCATTCCAGAATGAATAATATTTTAATTTTTCCCAAGAAAATTTCTCCCAGAAAGAGATTTTCAATACACAAACAAACAATTTATATTAAATATCTTAACAATTCTGTTGGGAACATACCAACTTAAACATAATTTATTTGTTTTGAATTAAGTACAAAGCCTTACCATCACCTCTGAGCGTCTTGAAAATTATTTAAAATAACAATACATAATTTATAACCTGCCAGCACAGCACATGGTATAACTGATACAATCCTTCAGACAGTTATTTAAATATTTACTAAATACTTAACACCTACATCTTAAACCCATTTTACCTAAATCTTGACCTACTACATAACTTTAAAAAACATTTTTGTCGTATTTGTAAAGATATGTAGGGGACTTCTTGTGAGCACTTTTGAAAAACAGGAGACTTATTCATTTGCACCTTTTACTGATTTGAAAGGAAAACCAGTGAGATGCCAAGTCAGAAACACAATTTCATAGAGAGAGAAGAAACAAACAAGAAAAAAGGGTAAAAATAAAATAAGATAAATGCCGTAGTACAAAAAACCACTGACAGAATCAGAATGCAAACCTGACACCCTGTTGGTCAGGGTGTTGGAAACAGCCCAAAGTAAGTCCTCCCAGAGTGACAGATGCGGATACATTGGAATAGAGATGATCCTCAAGAAAGGGTCCAGTTGCCCTCTAGGAATCCCGGGGAAACAGGCTCCCTTGGAGTTTGCGATTGGTGGTTTTATCTCAGTGGAAAGGGTTTGGCTCCTCCCACTGGGTGGAGCATCTCACAATGGAATGAGGTGATGTTGTCAGTCATGTGAGAGGCCTTAAATGGCCCATTCACAGGTGATGTCCCTCAGAGGAGGATGGGTGGAGGAACAGATAAGAAGGCACTGCCTTATCTGGTGTTATCAGGTGTCCCATTAACAGGAGGCATCTGCCCTCTTCCCCCCCTAGAGTTACAAGAGATCAAGAACAATATCTCCCAACCAGTTTCAACAGATGAAAATAAAATACATATTTTTGGTTACATTTTTCACCACAAGAGACACCTATATTTTATTTGCTTTGCTTTTTTTTGGAGCATTTTTTTTGTCTATTTGTCCAACTATGGCATTGCAAACTGTATCTCTGCAATACAAGAAGATTTCAGGTTGAAAGAAGATAGTTCCTGTTCCAGAGCATATGTAAAGCAGGCTTTTTTTGGTTTGTTTTTTTTTTTTAATTTGACCAGTGGGAGTACCAACTTTGTAAACTCATGAAGCATATCTAAAATATCAAACTCATCTATTGACAGATCAATCTAAAATATCACTGGAACCAGTGGAGAGTAATGGAATAAATATATTCCTTGTCTTTTAGAAATCCACAGCAGCAAGATGGCTCAATGCTGTTGGTTGACAGTGACAATTACCTCTTGTGTTCCCGCATGCAGGGAATTTGTCAGCCACCTCCGGCTCTACAGAGCCTTCTACGGCAGCCTGGCGGATCAGCTGTGCGGGAATGAGCTGGCAGCTGCCGATGGGCTCCCCTGCTGGAATGGAGAAGATGTAATAAGAAGGTAGCTTTCTGGCTAACTTCTGTCTCTTTTCTGTTATAAGTCGTGTTTTGCTGAAACAGCTTCTCTTCGAGTCAGGTATGATACCTCCCTGTGTCCGTGTCAGGATCAGGTTGAAAAATAAATAAGCGTGGGTTCCCTTCTCTCAGGCTTCAGCTGTACACAGTAAATAAAAGTTCTCTGCATCTCTGTTTAGGAAAACTAAAAAAAAAATGCAGCTTTCTTCAGACATTTTTCCTTCAAATATGCAGCACCTAAACATATATTGGAAAAGAAGCTGAATTAGCATTTACAAAATACAGTTGGACAAAAAGAATATGGATTTTTGCTTGAGCTTGGTCTTTATAAAATGCTCCTTTTAATGCAATGTGTGGTAACAGACTCAAGCTTAAAACCCTTTCTAGATGGGAAGTATGAAGTAATCTCTTAATATATATGGTTTCCCATGAGAGAACTAAAAGTTAAACGTGAGGATAAAACATTTTAAAAGTGAAACACTTATTTTTTTATATATGCAGCAGCTTGGGAGACATCATTCAGCAGCAGTGGCAAAGAGGAGATAAAAAACTGCTACAGTCATAGATGTATGTCAATATAGTACACAGCTTATAAAACACTAGCATTTTTGGATTGCAGAAAGATTTTCAGAGAGCTGATCTCTATGTTTTTTTGCTTTATTGCTTTGATCACCAAAAGAAGTATTTCTCTGAGCAGGAAACCCTTCTGTTCCTGATGACAGAGACCAAAATAATGAAAAGTTTGTTGCGGTTATTTGTAATAAAAGTCATGATGTTAATGTATTGTCTATTAGTAGGTAGTATCAAAGGTCATATCAAAGAAGGCTGTGAGGAGAGTTAGTAAAGTGTGACATAGCAAATAGAGAGAGCAGTGGACAATACACACCTTTAGGTATCTCTAAAAAGTTAGGTAGGAACTGTCATTTATTCATTTATATTTAAGGAAACTTAATGGATACCCTTTTAGCAAGCAGCTACAGGCCCACTTTTTTTTAATCTTCCTGGGCTGTTCCATGCTTTGGCGTCACTAAAGGTCCAGTGAGTGGTTGACCCCCTTGACAATCTCACTGGCAACCTTTGTCCAAGGATTTCAACAGTCTTCTGAAGATGTTCCTTCTTTAGGTAACTGTATTTGAGATTTAATCTCAACTGTACCTCCTTGCTTTTGTTTTTCTGACCATTCCCTGGTTCATTTAAAGTATTCCAACCAATAATTTCAATAACAATATAAAGTGAGGGTCTTGCAATTACAGATTTCCTAAGAAGAGAGTTCTTCTATCATTACTTTTGGCTTCTTATATACTTACTATGTATATATTAGATATTTCCAAACCTTTATTATGATATATATGGTACTATTATACTCTATCCATGATTATGTTATATGATTATACGATTACATTTTTTATTCTATTATACTGTACTGTTTGATTTTGATTGATTAGACACTGAGGTCCTGATAAAGAAATCAAACATTCTCTAAATTTTCTAAATTCATAATGTTTTAAAAAAGTAATTTAATATATATGTTATATATATATATATGCGCTATATATATGCTTATATAAACATATGTGCATATATACGTGCATACAATATATTTATTATTGGATCCACCCCAAGATATAATGAGTGACAAAAGCACTCTTAAAAGTACTGAATAACACTTTGGTATTAGTTTAATTTTAAAATTTCCTTATCTAAAATATTTTGTCTTTGTATATATATCAAGGTATATATATTTTTGGTCAGGAAATGTCAGTGCCATCTTTCTGAAAGAGATGAGGCTAGGAAATAGAAGTACAGAATGATGGTTAAAACCAGAAGAGTGGGAAACTCTGAATTGCTCTAGATTATCAAATGGAGCTGAGACCTGCAGATTAGTTCCTAAATCTCAAGACCTCTGATTGTACACTAATTATTGCATAGATATTCTCCTGTTTCAATATCTTTATGAAGGCACTCAGATCTGTCCTCTTCCACTCCTTCATTTTTTATTCTTATTCAGTCAAAATGCCCTTCGTTCAATTTTATTTTTTATATTTGTTCTTTTGTAACTGAAGAGGGAAAAGCTGTCCTGCACTTTGACCAAGATAAGGGGATTTTTACTGTTAGCATTATTATTACAGAAGTGATTACCTAGGAAGAAGTGTCTATTGTATGCTTTTATAATGGCTGGGATGCGTAGCAAACATTTAAAATATATTCTGCTTAAACATTACCAAGAGTTTTCTAGTGACAAGGACGAAAAATAAGTAGTTTTGTTTCCCAGCATCTGCATAAAGAAGGATTTTTACAAATAGGCAAGGCAGGCACTGCGAAATGATGCAACAAAAGCAGATTCTTCTTAGAAATATGGAGATAAATTGGATAACTTCTTAAAATCTCCTCTAGCCCTATGATTCTGAATCTAGGATTATCTAAATCCTGTGTTGCTCAGTTTCTATTGTCATGATCCTAGGATACTATGACATTTTAGGAGCAATAATGACTGAGCAGGCATTACTGCTTTTCTCTCTAAATAGTGAAGAACCTGTACACTCACCCTCTTCACTCTTTTTTTCTCGCCTCATCCTGCCTTCCCAGTAGTATAATAATAAATAACAATATTGATGAACTCATCAGTGCATCTCACCAGTGGCACTGATGGGGAAAAGTCTACAGTGTTCAAATTAGTTAAAGACAAAGAGATTTTATCTGTTTTGAGATTTCTCATTATTTCCATCTGTTTTTGCCTTCTGTTTCAAAAACATGTGCCATGGCTAGCTGCTGATGACTGAAATTCAGGCTTGATATGAGAAAACAATATAATGAACAATGTATTGCTGGTGTATCAGGATCCTGAGGAGATTGCTTAGACTGCTTGCTGTATCTGTGTTTC
This sequence comes from Prinia subflava, assembly GCF_021018805.1. NCBI lineage: Eukaryota > Metazoa > Chordata > Aves > Passeriformes > Cisticolidae > Prinia > Prinia subflava. Next base: position 64,860,316 of record NC_086249.1, read on the forward strand.
AAGCTGCAAGTAGCAAAAAGTCATGGAGACAGAAGACAGATGAATGGGGAAAAAAAAAATCTTTGCAGTTCTTCATTTTCCTTTTTTGTGCATCTTTCTAAAGGAAGCATTTCAAGGGTTTTAACACCGACAATATTGGATATCAGTTAAATCTTATAACCTTTGCCTTCTCTAATGCTATCCACGAGATTATCAAGCCTGGATGGGAAAAGGTCAGAAAATGAAAAAGGGTATTATTGAAATGAAAGCTTACTTAACAGTTTACATTTCATATGCTTCAGCTGTTCCATTTTTGGTTTATGACTTTTTTTTTTTTTTTCCCCAAGTCACAATGCCATGGAAATATGGCCTTTGATCCTGCAATTCTAGAAATTGTTCTGGATCTAGCATTTCACATAGTATAGGCTCATGCTTTCATCAGAACCTCAGACCAGAATTCCCACATTCCTGCATTCATGCCTGACAGGATCAGTGAGGTCTGTGTCATTGCAGCATGAGGGACAAGACATCTCAGAGAAGTCTTGAACCCCTCCCCTGCCTTACCCAACTGTGTGACTGCAGTGGTCTAGCATGAAATTGAAATTCTAACTTCACTTTCAAAGCCACAGCTGAGTGTTGTGATGAAGTACCTGGAATTTAGTGTTATAGGATTCTTTAGGTTTAGTGGAAAAAGAGGAATTGAAATTAATAAGTTATGCACTACTAAAGCATATGAGTTTGGAGTTTCAGTGGGCATCTTAGCATTAAAGTTCAAATAGCGGGAGCTGTACAAATAGAGTGAGTTTGTTCCACTTCACAAACATAGAGTTTTAAGTAACATTTATACAACTTTGGTTGTCCAGAGAGCCTGGCTAGAATGCGAAGAGAGATAAATTAAAAATACGCAGAGGAGAGCATAATATGTACTGTACATATTGAAACCAGCGATTTAACAGAAATAAAAATAGATATGAGTGAAAAAAATAGTAGTAGTTTGTGTGTTGAAGGATTCAGGAGTAATGGAGATTATTAAAAACAGCTAATCAAGTTTTAAAGGAAGAGTTTCATATAAAGCACATATCTGAAATATCCAAATTAAGAGAAATTAAACAGCATGATTGATTTTAATTGCTGAGCAAATTGTTAAAAAGTGATTATAATAAGCATCTCTCATCAAATAAATTCTTAGCTTTAGTACAGCTCTTAGGGTGGGGAAATTTTCTCTTTTGATTCTTAAATGTTCTGAAACCACTACAATCTTTTTCCTGTTCTTACTCAACAAAAGAAGATAAATGGTGATATAAGGGAAATTAATAAACAGATTTATATTGAAATCAATATTTCTATTGATTTGAACTAATCATCTCTTTTTAAAACAAGGACAAATGTAAACTGCTGTCAAAGGCACCACTCAACACCTATACAGAAGATGTGCCTGAGCAACTTAAAATGTAGGAACGGTCCATTATGGCTCTTACTAATAGGCTGCTACCAACAAGGGCCAGTGACAGATCACAGAGAAAAAACACCTGTAAGATTGTACTTCCTCAAAACATGCAAATTTGCAAATGCCTGACCCAGAACTGTGAACATTCAGTCTTCCCATGAACTCAAAAATCTTCATACCACCAGCTTTCCACAACAAGAGAACCAGAAGTTTTCAGATACCAAAGCACTAAGTCAGTTTAAGAGGGGCTTATGATACATATTTCTGTGTCAGTGTAGAAAAGACGTGAATTGCCATAAGATCCCTTAATTTATAGTAGTTGTGGGTTTTTTTCCCTATTTTGCCATTAATTATAACAATAAAAGTCATTCCTGCTGTGAGATTGGTAATGTCTGTTCTTGGTATATGCTTAGATACATCTCATGTCGCCTCAGGATGGAATGGATTTAATTACATAAAATCAGCAAAATATGTATTGCATTTGATAACCTCAGAATAAATGTTCTACTTTTCCTTTTGTTTGCTTGGGCAAATATATCATGTTTTGTAGTGTTTGCCCTGGAATCATTGCCCTTGTTTGTTGTGCACAGCAGAGGCTCTAATAGAAGGGTTCTGACAGTGGGTGAATTAATTTCTATTAGGTTGGTAATAATTTACAAATTGTATTGACTTTTAAAATTAAAAACATGCTTAGCGCCGTGTTAAATAAACTGTAGCACTTACAAAGAAGTCACAGAAGACTGTTCAAAGGTAGGCATGAGAAAGAACAGTAAAAAAGAATATTCCGAGTTTGAATTATTGCATCATTGTACCTTCATCTTGGAAGATTTTGGCCTTTCATTTTACCCATAGAAAAATAGGCTGCAAAATTTAATATTAATGATCTGATGACTCTTAAAAGGTTTTCCAAGTGAATTCAGAACTATTTTACTACACTTTATAACATTAAAGAATGGAGGCAATAAAAATAAAAATCTGTTGTCTCCTTTTTGTATAAACGTTCATATTAAAACCAAGGAAAACTCATGCAGGAGTTGATGCATAGTTCAAAAATAAACGTTACGTAGAATAAGTGACTGTGAATCGTAGTAGATTATGCAAACTAGACAGAAAGTTTATGCTCCATTGAAGTTCTTATAAAAGAAATTCAACTTACTGAATTCAACTTAGAGATACAGATTCTCTTACTATTTGAAAGTTAAGTGATATTTTACGATGGGGCTTCTTTCACACACTGATACTCCGAAATATTTTATATTTCTAAACCCAAGTTATTTATCACCTCTAGCCATGGCAATTTAATACAGCAGCCCTCAATAAATTATTTAAATAATATTCTGTGTTGTGAAATACTGTCTAGGAGGTCTTCTTTCACTGTAATGCCCACAGCAGTTTTCTATAAGCTCTGCAACTTTACCAGCCCAGAGAGGAAACTTCAGTGTAATGATGTTGAGCACTGCAGCATTTACAGATGTTCCTTTCAACCTTCATATTATTGTGTAACATCTGCTGAAGACTTTTTCTCTTGACAGCTATAGGTCAGATTTTCATTGAGCATCCTGCACTGACTGTGAAAGTGTGCTATTGAAACGTAGATTATGCTGAGGGTTTTACTTTTTTGATTTTTACAAATGACATAGATACTCAAGCCGGGGGGTGCCTTTAAAGGTCTAGAAATCAGTTGGGAGTCTTATGTGAAAACCACTAATTTTTCCTATGAGTCTAATTGTGGCAGTTTGCAGAAAGTTTTTCTTTATATAAGAAAAATTTTCTTTATGTGGTCCTAGTTTGATGAATATTACAAAGATTTTTATGTGTACAGATTGATTTTTTTAGTGTCATTTATATAATATAGATGATAAAAATTGATATTAATATAGTTTTATTAATGCATTCAAAAATGAGTTCATTCATTATATTTCTAGAAATAAATGTTACTCTTTCCAGTTGTATCAAATTTTTCTTGCTGCTTTTGTAGTCAAAAAAATCATTAGATCTTCTCTAATGAAGTAAAACTAATCTACCATTTAGAACTAAGAGTCTATGAGCATGTACTTCAAAATATTGTGTCCCTCTTAATGAAAGTTATGGTTTCGTATCTTCTTTAGCAGCTGAGCTTCTACTTGTATTCCTTTAGAATTATATGATTGGAAGCACAAATTGGCTTATATTCATTAAAATTACTATTTTGTTCTGTTTGCATTGTAACACTGCATTTCTAGGGTCAGAGTTTTTTAGCACTAGTCCACATGTGGACTCTCAGGAAAATGAAGCTGCATTAATGAAGACTGTGAATTTAGAAATCAGTGATGTTAGCTCATTTTTTTCTCAGTTCATTGAATAAACCAAACTGAAGCTACTTTTAATTCAGAAGGAATTTTAATTTTTAAAGTGTAGTATCCCACACAGAAATTTAATGAGGCAGCCCAGTTAATGCCTACCTGCTATGAGTGCTTTTGTGACATTTCTCTCTGAAAAAAGACTGAAGCAAGTCTGAAGCAAGTGAAAAGGACATAGGTACACACATATATGCCATGCTGCAGCCTTAGTAAATGATGCAGTCAAGCACTAATGTGACTAGTCACATCCAAATATGAAAGGTTTTCATGTTCAGGTAGCACCTAAGATGTCAGAAGTTATTATGAAGAACAGGTCAAAGCAGCTGAACTAAATTTTTACATTCATGCAACAGGAGACTGTGCAGATTCTTCCTAAAAGCATGCTTTATACCTGTGAGACAGAGAAAGGAAATAAGAGCCATAAAAGCCAGTCCAATCTCACAATGAATTTTCTTTCATTCAGAATAAACAAGATATCTCTGCTAGACCTTCCTAGAAGGTCTGCAAGACCTTCCTTCAAACTGTTGGGAATCTTTGTGCATATTTGAGAAAATACCTTGGATGGAGGGGGTTACATTCTAGTGTACAGCTGCTGTGCAATAAGATGTAGCTTCTCCGCCTCAGGAGTGAGTCTCTGTCATGTTAAAAACGTTTATATCTTACGTTAATGAGAGCTTGCCACGTTGAAACTTATGTTGTATTGTGTTATTCTTATATACTCCGGGTATTTGTGTGAAGAAATGCATGTCTGAATGGGCCTCTTGGCCTCTTTTTCAGTGAAGATATAGATGGACCCTTGTAGGATGCAATTAGTTTAATCTTCCAAATAGTTGGATAGAGCTTCCTAGGAGGACTTGTTTTTCTCCTTTATCTGTAAAGGGCATCAGTCTAAAGGTACTGGTAGAATTTATCAAAGTTTAAAATACCTAGTAACTCAAGCTAATACAAAGTATCTATGCTGAGACAAGAAACCAAAATAACCTAAAGACTAAACATTACAGGTTGTAGACTGATCCAGAGCAGCTATGTCTGTTTGGGATATTTCACTTGAAAACTAGGTACCCATGTTGATCCATGTAGCGAATGCATGTAATACCATATAACACTGTTGATCTATTTTTGCTAGTACTGATCTTCTGGCCAAAGGGATGTATTAAGCCCCCTGAGCTAAGCTGTATAAAATAATTATGCAAGACAAAGCATCAGTTTAATTCTTTCTCAGTACTGTAGGTCAAGGATGGAACATATTCTTGAAAAAGGCACCAAACCTTGTGCTTCACATAGTTTCTCGAAGTTTCAGTTTAAATGTAAGATAAAGTTGGGAACAGATTTGGAGAGAATAAGAGTGTTTATGAAAAGAAGATTAACTTTTCTTTTAATTTTCCCTGTTTCCTTAGCCTGTTTTCATTGGTGAGTGGCGTTATGCTATCTAGAGCTCCAGGTTTGAAGTCTTCAGCCGCAGAATCACAGAACGGGTCAGGCTGGATGGGACCCACAGGGGTACAGCTGGTCCAACCTCACTGTTTCAGTAGGGTCCTCCCAAAGCACACGGCACAGGATTGCATCCAGAGAGTTCTTGAATATCTCCAGTGAGGGAGACTCCACAGTCTCTCTAGGCACCTCAGTTCTTATTAACAGTTACTATAAACTGTTATTAACAGTTTCTAAAACAGTTCTCATGAAGTGCTGTAAGGCCTGATACGTTCATGTCCTTTTTGCAAATATGACAGTGACAACATTTGAAAGATTCTTATGTTCCTGTATAAAATAGTTTCCCAGCAATCTAGGAACAATTATTTAATATGTCTCACTGTCATACTCTGATGTCTTTAAAACATCTCAATCACACATTAGTACAACAGTTATAGATGAAGTAACAAGCCTAGCCTATGTTACATCTAATAAAAATGCATTTTATTATTGTTTAGTTAAGTATTTCTGGATTCTACAAAGATAGCACAGCAGACAGCTAACATTATTAAATGCAAACATCAAAACAGCTTGCTCTAGTCTACTTAAGAAAGAAAATTATATAAGTAGTGCCTCCTGAAATCCTTGAACAGAAGATACTTAAATAAAAACTAATTAAAAATCAAAACAGTGTTTCTGATATAAGGATGTTTCATTTTGCAGTGAGAAGTATTAAACATTGTCAGTTAACACAGTGCAATTTCTGAATGGTAGAAGAGCAACACTGAATGGTGCAGGGGTACAAGGCAGCAGCTAATGGATAGAGATGCCATTAACCATTATAGGAAGTTTTTGAACAAGAATCTCTAGACAAATATTACTGGCCCTGGACAACATATATTTCTAGTACAGAAAAGTTTTTACTATGATTAAACCCAACAAAAGCTCTTTCTGGAAGACTGCCCTTGCCCTGCCTTGCCTTTTGACAGCACAGACTCTATTCACAGAGATTTACAATAATAATTTAATTTCAAATAAATATTTTAATACAGAGAGAATTAGTTTTTCAAACGAGAATTTTTTACCAGTCAGTTCAAGAGCTGATAACTAGGCCCTGCTTCCTCTATGTAATTTTAATTGCTTAGTAAAGGAATATATTTATAGTAAAAAAGAGTTGAATCAAACAGCCAGAAGTTGTTTATTTACCTTGACACCTGTGAGGAATTTAAAATTAAAATTAATTTAGCTCATGTTTCAATCCATATATTTAATTATTTTGTATTATGTTGACAATGCCATATTTGAGTACATGAGGAAGTATACAACAATTTGAGTGTACAACATCATTTTTTGGGGTGAGATGCAGCTGACATCTATAGCTATAAACACAGGCATCTGATTTGGACTTCTTGAGTCTGCAGTCAATGGAGAGAGACACATCCTATCTAGTGCTAGTGGACTGGCTGTTTCTAACCACTGTAACCACTTGGGAGCATGCAGCACAGAGTGGTTATGTAGCTTAGATCATCTGAATCTTGCCCTCAAGAGCAGGTAAGCTAAAACATGGTAAAACATTTGCACCCTGAGGGAAGATTGTCATGGTTTAACCCCAGCCAGCAGCCGAGTTCCACGCAGCTGCTTGCTCAGCACCCCAGTTGCAGGACTGGGGAGAGAATCAGAAGGGTAAAAGGTAGAAAACTCAGGGGGGTAGAGATAAAGACAGTTTAGTAGAGAAAGCAGAAGTTACACACACAAGCAAAGCAAAACAAGAAATTAATTCACTGCTTTCCATGGGCAGGCAGGTGTTCAGCTGTCTCCAGGAGAGCAGGGCCCCATCACGTGTAACACTGACTTGGGAAGACAAAACACCGTCACTCCAAACACTCCCCTTCCTCCTTCTACACTCTGCGTACTGAGCATGATGTCCTATGGTCTGAAATATCCCTTTGGTTTGTTTGGGTCCCCTCTCCTGGCTCTGTCTCTTCCCAACCTCCCATGCAGCCCAAATTTCCTTGCCATCATGGCAGTAGGAAAAGCAGAAAAGGCCTTGACTCGGTGTGAGCCCTGCTCAGCAATTACAAATACATTTCTATATAATCAACCCTGTGTAGCACAAATCTAAAACATGGCCCCATACCAGCCAGTGTGAAGAAAATTAGCTCTACCCCAGTGAAAATCACCACAAACCTACAGAGATAATTCAGAGCATATTTCACAGCTACCACGAGGAAAGTACAGAAATGGGTCACTTCTACCCTTTGCCTTAGGGAGCTGTAGTTACAAGTGCACCACTGTGCAACACCCTTAGATGTTATCAGAAGGTGAATAACCCCCAGGTTTTCTGGACTCCAGATAGATTGCTGTTCCCTGCTTCCTTTAGATTCCTCTAGGCTCTGAGCTCCTCTGTAGAGAGCGCCTGTGTGGCAGATGCTTCAGCAGTGCCATTGGAACAGTTCACAGTGGTAGGTGCAGCACACACAACGAGTCAAGCAGATGCTCGCGACAAGAAAAACTCTTGTCTCAGCTGTGTACACAAATTGTACCAGAATGCATGAGGAGAAGCCATATGTAAAAAGATCATACAGTTGTTCAGATGAGCAGTGTTCTCTAATAATTGCATCAATCTCCAAAATGTTTTAACTATTTGGAATTTACATTGCCTTCCCCCCCCCGCCTTTTCTGTAAGTATTAAATAAGCCTTGAATAAAATAGATAATAATTTCATAGAGAACAAAACCTTTCTTTAGGTACAGAACAATTCATGTCCTAGAAAAACATCTCCTGATAAGTAGGCAGTGTGTTAAGTTAATTTTTCTCATTTATATGTGTGTTTGAAATAATTCTGAGCTTATGCATTTGAACTTGTGTGGATGTGAGAGTAATGCTCCATCACCTTCACCTGTCTGCTGGCAATTAAGAGGTACAGATACACACTGTAATTATGTTCTAGGGAGTTTTGTCAGAGAAAATACATTCTGTATTTTAAAGAAATCAGAGACATTGTCTTTTTGGGGTTTTTTTAACCTTATTTGTGTCTTACATTTTCTTGCTACTAGTTCAAATTACTTTAAAAATCATTCATTATAAAAAAATTGCAGAAGTGTAGCCATGAATCGTGTGCAAGACCACTTATGAGACATCAGCAGTGGTTTCCAGCACATCTAGTGATAACCTTAGTTTACATTTCATTACATTATTATGATCAAAAAACCCAAAAAAATTGGGAGGGAGTTATAGTAATACTTGCTGAACTGCACCAAGTCTGATTAACCCATAATCAATTACCCGTGTTCAAAACTGCCTTTTTTTTTTTCCTTTTTTTTCCTTTCCCCTACGTGTTCACAGCACTGCATAGTGAAACGGCAACAGGAGAAAAATCCCTTGTTTTGGTGGTCCTGCGGAGAGAGCTGCTCTGTCTGTTGCTGTATCCTACGTTGCCACCCAGTGGAGAAGACTGTAACTTCTCCTAGTCACAATCCCAAAAGTGAGAAGCCTTGTCACAGAGTCATAGATTGTCCCATAGATTGTCCTGAGTTCAAGGACCCACAAGGATCGTCGAGTCCAGCTCCTGATCCTGTGCAGGACACTCCAAGAATCACGCTACGTGCCCATGTGTTGTCCAAACACCTCTTGAACTCTGGCAGGCTGATTCTGTGACCACTTCTTACCCCCTGCACAGTAGCCCTTTATTCTGCAAGCAAATACTTGAGGGTGGTCTTTTTGGGGAAACATTGATTGCTTTTGTTGTTTTCACTTGCTCTGGTGTTTGCCCCTTCTCTCTACATATTTGCTGAGTTTGACCTGTGTGCTAATGCCGTATAACGTGGAATAACACTGCAGTTCCATTTACATTAACGTAAAAACTGATCAACGTGGCAGTGGATCAGAGCTGTGATTTGCAACAGTGCCTTATATTTTCAGAAAAAAAGTTGTCTTATTTCCCACTTCCTTTAAGTTATGCCATGGGCTGTTAAAATCTCTTCTAACACAAACGTCTTTTGGTCTTAGCTATGTTTAAACAAGCAGCTCACAACTTTGAGGAAAGAAAAACAAACCACCCAAACTCCAAACCTGTTTTTCACTTCATATTACTGAATTTTCTGACTCATTCTGTACTTATTTCATCTAAGTGTTTGCAATTGCTGTACAAAGCTACTATAGGCAAGTTTGGCAGTCACTGGTATTTACGTAGTGTATCATAAGGAAATACTCAGTATTTAGCAGAAGGAAGACAGAAGAGAAGGTTGAATTAGAGCACAGGAAAAAAAAGGAAGGACTCTGAGGAAGAGAAATATGGATGGCAGACAACAACCAGTTGTTTCCATATCAGAAGCAATCCCTGAATAGCCATCACTTTGCCTTGATCCACAACCCTAACAGTGTCCAGAGGAGACCAGTTACAAATGGAGAAAGATATTTGGTTATTCTATTATCTTTGGAAGTTTGTAGTAGGCCATTGCTGTGAGAAAAGCCAAGTTACCAAGCAAACAATCTCAAAGAGTGCTTCCTTTCTTTAGAAAGATTAAAAACAACAGAAACTCAATGTCTTCAATTGTTCCTCATATTTTCAGCTGAATAGAAGCCTCATTATCTACTACCTGGTATCTCAATTTTTCCATTTCTTCCCCCAAAGACTTTATCAAGAGTGGAAAGGAGAGGAGAGCAGGGCTGATTTTGCCCACAAATGCTTGTGGAGGGTGTTAAGACATCTTGTGAAATTTTCTTCATAAGTTGAAGTTGTTCTTCTTTAAAGCCCTCTTAACATTAGCATTTTCATTTTATCAAGACTTTACTGATGTAACCAGGTTGTAGCAGATAAGGCAGAAATGTGGGAGGATATAAAACCTATGTCTCTGTATTTTTCTCATTGTCTGTAGTGTGAATAAAGAAAACCAAAAAACATGCTATTATTTATCATTTTCAAGGTAAAAATATGCATGAACTGCTGTTTTCAGGATTCCAGTGGGAACAAGAAAGATATTATTTTTTCACCTTGTGTGTAGAATTTCTATTGTTAGTCAGGTCTCAGAAACATAGAAAAGCTTGCATTAGGAAGGGACCTCTGGAATTGGTGGTACAAGTTCTGTAACAAGTCAAGGCTGTGGATTAGAATATTCAGGACACTGCCAAGATAAGTAGCATTTTCAATGGCAGATACTTTGCTAATTTTTATAGCAGCCTATTCCAATGTTCAGCTGTTCGGATGCTTTTCAATTTCATGTATCTAGACAGCATTTCCCATGAGCAACTTGTGCATGTTAGCTCTTGTTCCATCACTGTGTGTCCTTGTGAGAAGATTATACCCTCCTTCTCTGTACCTATAATTTAGATATTTTTATAAATTGTATGGGGAGATCCCCTCTCAGCCTGGTCTTTCCCAGGCTGAATAAAAACCAATTCATTCATCCTCTCCTTATATGTCAGGTTCTTCAGCTTTCTTAATATCTTGGTGTCATCTTAATGGATTCACTTTTCTTTTCAGGTCCATAAAGACCCATATGTTGCCATGACATTTGCAATTACAGTTTTGGCTTGTGCTATGTCCTTTTTTGCTTCCTTTCAATGCTCAGTCTTGAGTGTAGTTTGGGCGAGGTAAAAAAAGCACACTCTGAAATCCACTGCTTACCCTTAAAATTACCTCTGTCATACCTTGGATATAGATCTGAATATTTTTCTAAGATCAGTCATTTTATTATTCTATTTTATTTAATTTCTGGAATTAATTACTTCATTATTCAGCTTTCAGACTATTTTTGTTCTTATATATTCTTTGAGGTTGTATCCTATCATCAAAGGTGTGTAAATTGTGACTAGTTATTATTAATGTTTGATATACAGATGCATATAACAAATAATAGAAAAATAAACAGCAGCTTAGATTTGGGAAAGTTCTCAGACTAAAAAAAAAGTCCCACACATTTTAAAACCTGACTATATGTGCAGAAACTGGAGAGGGATTCATTCCTCCTGAATTATGGGCTTTTTACTGTATTTCTACTCAGATACAGATGCATGTTACAGTAGCATTTTTGCTACTGTAAATTTGTAATTTGAATCAGGAATGTGCTTTTGACATAAATCTCTCAGTCATCTATAGTTACTTCAGTTCATGTTGTGGAACAGTCTTGGGCCAAATAAACAAGATTCCTTTTAGATGAAACTAAACAGTAAAGTGTGCCTGAAGATTACTCAGGGTGAAGATAACATGATTACTAATGGGCATTCAGAATCTTGGGATTAAAATAGATCTGATCAAATATACTCTCCCCTACAGATATCTGTAGTGTAGATATTGGGCGCTAAGTATAAAGTTCTGCCAAAAAGAAATCTGTAAATTTGTCATTACTTAATTTAGCTATTCGTGAATATTGGACATAACTTGTCTTGTTATGGCTCACCATAGGGAGCTGTGCATGTGTGTGGGAGGAAGGGAGACAGGCAGGGAAAACAGTGTACAAAACCTGCTAAAACCAAGCATATGAGGTGAATAGTCTGGATTTCATTAAAAAAAAAGAAGTGTCCATATGTGCTATATTTGTGTTCAGCCTACATTGCCTGTTCAGTATTCTAAGAATCATTATTTTAATGGATTATATAACAATTAACATTCTTTTTTTAAAAAGAGCCTTGTTGACACTTGTACTGAGAAGGGAATTGTTAAATTATGTGCTTGATATGAAGGCTTGTGATTGTTTGAAATAATCATGTTTATAGCAACACAAACCTCTAATGAGGCATGATGAACTGGGACATCTACTTCAGTGGAAGAAAATAAAGTGAAACACTTTTCCTGCAAACAGAGTACATGCTCTGTTGTTTCAGTGGGACAATCATCATGTACAAAGCAGTGTATTGGGATGTTTTTCAGCCTTAATTGCCCTGTCAGTTACAATTAGAGGTGTTAATGTAACTGTGAAACACTACAAATTACTTGTGGCTTTTGCTCCTTATGCATTCGCAGCCTATCTTGCACAAAAGGATATCAGAATGACTGAGATCTCTTGCTGAGCCTGTTATTAAGGTTTCCTTGTTCTGCTCCCTGGGTACAGTTACTCACTCAGCGTGGGTACAGTATTACGGGTGTAAAGATGCCTGCAGCAGAATGGATCCTTTAAACATAAAGTGAAAAGTCTTCATGTATTAGGCATTTATTCTGAAATAGCTGGAGCTATAACAGCAATTGTTATATCTGTACTGGTGTCCTGGTTTAGGGCAAATTTGGGAGGAAACCCCCTAATGGGGTCCCTCTGGGAGGCAAACCCAAACGGCCCCACCCCCAACTGGTCTGGGAAAAGAACTTCCTCAGAGAAAAGTGGAAAAAACTATTTACTTAACAAAGTGCCCACAAGCATAATGAATGAATAATATGAAACAATAAAGCCTTTTGTTGCTCTGAAGTGAGATGGCAAATTCAGGAAGTCCTTGCCATGGGTGTATCTCAGCTCTCTCAGTCTCTTATCAGTCCCTCGGCACTGCTGGAAAGTGCCGAGGTCCAGGCCCTGGTGGGCCGCAGGTGCAAGCTCCTGGTGCTCCTCTGGGTTTTTCAGTCCAGAGCAGGTTTAAACAGTCCCAAGAAAAAGAAAAACCAGTCCAGGAAGCCTCTTTGCCTCAGCTAGCTAAAACTAGCTAAAAGCAAAGGAGATCTCTGTCTCGCTGTCTGTCCGTGCTGCAGATGAACACAGTCCAGGAGCAGCACACGGAGGAGTCAGGCCATTTCTCCAAAACAAACTCCACTCTTCTCCTTCTCCCTGCTTCTCTCTCAGAACCATCATAAATGCACAGAACTCAATATACAGCACAAACAGAACAGACAATTGGAGATACAAGCGTCATAAAGTCACCCTAGGACAACTGGTTTAAAAATTACAGTTTTTACAACCAAAGTTGTTATTGGTATGAAATAATGTAATTTTCAAGATCTTACAGGTGGTTACTGATTTATAGGGTTTCAACATTATCGTTTTATTATACTTAAGGAGCAGATGTATTTCAAAATCCTGCCAATGTGATCATCTAGAATAAAAGGATCATCTCAGCAGAATTGCACAGAAATTTTTGACTCTTGGAGGAAACATGAACTTGAAAGGGGAGGGTCTGAGGACAGTGTATTCCCTAGTTTTCTTATTCCATTAAGCAGTTTCGAAAGGTTATCTGGTCCAACACTAATAAATAAACAAAAGGGGACAAATCAAATGAACAATGTGATGCTGTACTCCATGACAGACAGAGAAAAGGAAGAAATGCAGAGGATTCACAGAAGGGTGGCCAAATGATCTTGGTAGGTTAGATTTGATTTTCTTCCACTACTGAAAACTACCAAGACTTACTTCATCTTGTTTTGAAACAGTTGTTTTGCATTTCTGCAGTCTTAGAGATTGCATTGCTTTCTGAAAGGGCAAATGTCTCTGACAGTGGATTAAACTCCCTAGTGTTTGCTTCAGAGCTGAAAAAAAACCTCACACTGAAGGATGGTTTTATCCTATTGCCTGAAATCTTGGAACACTGAATAAATTGTACACAGTCAGGGACACTTCAGTTTCATCACCAAGTGATGGATGACTAGGTAAAGTGACAGATATGTTCAGATTTGAATTATATATACTGCTTAGTGAAGGAATTTAAAATATAACTCATCATTATTGTTTGTTTCTTTGGATTAAAGACTGATTACTGAAGCCCATTTATTTATAAGGTAGCATTTTAAATGGGATTAATCCAGATGAAATAGTTTCTCCTTAATATTTTTGTTCTTTTACCTGTGCAATACAAGCATTCTGGTAAAATAAATGTCAATTTTGAAGACTGCAAAGCCTGCCTATGCTTATAAGGGGAGATGTCAGTATTTAAAAGTATTTTGAAAATAGGAGAAAAGTCTTCAAAGCCTTTATTAGTCTTCAAAGACATGAACAAAAAGGCTTTTTTATGTCTCAGAAATTTTGAAAATTTGAGGGCAAACACATTTTGCATGTTAGGTAAGTTTTTATCTTATATCATTTTCCTCAGCAAAACAAATGAGCAATTGGCTAAAATTACACAATGGTTAAAAATTGTAAATACGTAATTGTTTACAACAGTTGTTTAAGCCACAAGAAATAATGATAAAATTGGCAACTACTAAGACTTTCTTTTTTGCATAATGACAAATAGAGATTCTTTTAGAAAGATAAGGACCCTGACTTATGCACCTATATTCTTTGTGTGTGTATGCTGACACGTGGGATAGGAAAAAGGAAAATCTGTAAACTGACAGCATTAATGTATTCTCCAAGCAGACTCAAAAGATTGTATCACTGTATGTGACATAGTATGTAAATGAAATCTAACATGATACTTGCCAACAAAAACCTAATTAGCTAGGTATGTCAGTCACATATATGTGTGCATGTGTGTCAGCTTCACATATTAAAGACCAAATAGCAAATTTGTTGGATCTACAACATGTATTAATTAAAATTGCCTAATATTGTAACTTTTAATATCATAGTAGTTTGATTTTCAGTACTTCTTAGCTATAGAAAGTGTCTTGAGGCTTGACTGCAGCACTACTACTATCACCACAAATACAGATTATGAAATATTTTTCTAGCTGAATGGAAGTGTTTCTCAAATTGGAATCTCTGCATGCCTGGCCTAGGGAGAGAAAGAAAGCTGAACCTTTTTCTGTCTAAGATATCTTGTGGATGAAGCTTTCGTGTTTGCTACTTTAGATTTCTGGTCTAGTCAGGGAAGTGTATTTAGAGACTAAAAAAATACATTTTAATGCTGTCACAACATGGTGGATTATGTGCTTAAGTTCCTGGTCTGCAAACGCTGGGAATAATGGAGCATGGTTTTAACCTGGGCTTTAGGCATCTGACTTTGGGCTTTTTCATAGGCTAATCTCCTAAACAGCAGCCAGGGCTGGACAGACTGCAAGAAGGTGATTGGGAGCCCTGAGTTAAGCTTCTTCTCTAAGCAGCTCTTTTGGAGAAGCAGCCACCTTTCTCCCATGAAGGCATGGAAAGCCTTGTCCAAATCCTTCTGATTCATCTTTCTTGCAGTCTTCCTTTCCCTTGACTTTGTCATCTCCTTAATTCAGACAAGAAAAAGGCATTTTGGAAGGTAAATGCAGTCAGAGAAGTATTGCTGAAATCAAAGGAACTACTTATGTGTGTAACCACACACACACACAAAAGTACTTGAAAAGCTGGGATGTTAGATAATGAAGTTTTTGAGGAGTATGCTCTCTGTTTGGCAGACTTATTTGTTAAATGTATGGTAACCAGATAGCACTACTTTTGGAATCAGTAACTGTAGTATTTCTGTTCGTGTTTGTGTTTAGATAAAAATGTATTTATGCTGAAACTGTTGCAAAGACTGACTGAGACTTTAGGAGTGGCATAGTCACTCAAATAATACACATGTGTTTTTCACCAAGGGATGACAAGTTTTATTTTTGTATAAAGGGTCTTAATGATAAACAGAAAGAACTATGCTGCTGCATTTCATAGATATGGCTGATTTTTTAAAGAATTTTCAAATATATTTTGATATCAGCATGCAGAAAATAAAGACATTAATTCTCTTTATTTAAAAATACTTGTCCAGTTATTGAACAGTTACACTTGACCCCTTTCTGATCTCTAGAAAGGAAGGTGATTAATTGCAGGTTTTGCTCCCCTTCTTCATTGTAGCTATCTAGAAACAAGCTATAAAAAGGCCTATTCCAGGAAAAAAATGAAGGTCAGGCACTCAGTCAGACTGTAAGAGCTGGGATTACTGTCAAAATGGAAAATCTTTTCTATAAAATAATAACTTTTTCTGTAATAGTTTTTTCTATTATTAATATAAAATTAGCATAGGTTTTGTACAAGTTTTTTTTTCTCATTTGAATCTGTAATTCAACTGTTAAGCTACTGACAGAAAGAGCAGGTTAAGCTGTGGAAGACCAATGGCACCCTGAAATAGAATGGAAGATGCAGCATTGGTGGTTTCTGGGTTTTGGGTATTTGGATAGGATCCCTAATGGCTCAGTAAAAATTTTAAATTAACTTAGCATAGCATAGAAAATATCTGAAAAAACCCCAAGAAATTTAATAGGGAAAACTTCAATTAGCAACTATAACTGGACAGAAATAAATGTCGTGTGCCTACTGGGTGAGCTGATTAGGTAGCAGCTCTCCAAGGAAAGGTGAAGAAGCCATGCTGCATCAAAGTCAGAATGTATTCCAAGAGAGACATGCTGTGGGGAAAGAGGAAAGCATGTGTCACAGGATGACAAACTGTTGTGTATTTTCAACTCTGTGACAAAGGAAGGGTCAGCCAGAATAGCGTGGCCAGCCAGGGTAAGCAGGGCATGGAAAGAGCAAGTTCTTGCTGAGAGCTGTGTGACACAGTGGTTATAAAGCAGTGTTGGGCTGTGCACACACACAGAGTTTGGGGTCTGTTTAATTGTTAGTTCTTTTGTGTCATTTTGTTATGATATTGGCAGCTTAATACTGACCATTGCTGCTATAAAAACAGAAAAGAGAGCAGATTACCATGAGAGAGAGATTACCATGGGAAAGATACAGAAAGAAGTAACATTGGTCAGAGATAAATCATGATAGTTATGTATGAGAAAGTAATTGGTAATTTGTGGAGGTGTCACATATCTCAGGTCCATCTAATTTATTCTGGCAACACTCCATTTACTCCACATTAAATTAAGTATCTCCATAATGGTATTAATAGGTAAGGGCATTCTCTCTTGCAAAGGCAGAAGTCTTCTCTAAGTTCTCTGATATGCACAACAGTAAAGGTGCAAATTGCTGTATTTTGTTAATCAGTTATTATTACATAGGCGTTTGCACAGGACAGAAAAAGGTTTTATCTGCTTTAGGATAAACATTGTAGTTACTTCTTCACATTTCCTTTGGAAAAGAAGAAGCGAGCAGGAGTCCTGCACTGCCAATGATTCCTGATGAACAGGACACAAAGTCCTTTGAAGTCTGCCTTGGCTCAGGGATTTTACAGCCGTATAGCAGGTGAGTATGCTGGGGTTGTCACACAGTCATAGGATGGTTCCAGGAGCCTCTGGAGAACATTCAGTCTAGCTCTCTGCTCAGAGCAGGATCACCTAGGGCTAGTTTCTCAGGTTCTGGTTTCTGTTCTGTCCCAGTTTTTCCTTAGGCTTTCTTTTTCTTATTATGCTCCTGTAGAAACTTCCCTTCTTAGAATTCATGACTCTCTCCAGGTTTAACTCCAGGTGGGTTTTGACTTGCCTCCATCCTTGCACCCCATCTCTATATTTGTCCTTGTTGCCTTGACTCTGCTTCCACCTCCTACAGATTTCACTTTGTGTTTGAAGGTAGTCAAATGCTCTTTGTTCATCATGTAGGCTGGCTGTCTCCCTTGCTTTATTTCCTGGATAAGAAAGTGGACTGTTCTCACGCTTGGATAAGATGAACCATATTTTTGGACCTGCTTTTTCCCCAGAACCATCTCCCATGACAATTGTCCAAGCAGATCTGTGAACTGACCAGAGTCTACTCTCTCTTGCTTTCTCCCATGTTAAGCAGGGCTTTTGAAAATAATAGAAAATATTTTTAAACCTACTTTGAGGTCTTTAAGGTGTCATACCTGGGAGCTGAGCTTCAGAAATTGCTACACAGCTTGCAGAATGTTGAGTCTGTGTCCTGTTCCTGTGCCACCGTCTACCTGACTTTTAAATTGTGATTATGTACCTCATGTCCATTCCTGGTTTTGAACAGCGTGTCCATATGGAAGCCATCATCTTCCCTTAGCCTGTGTGTGGTTCTGCTAAACTAAAGAAACTCTTCCAGGACATATCTTACCTGCTTAAAGACTGCAATGCAGAATATTCCTAGCTGAGCTGTCATGTCTGCCCTGCGCTGTGTGGAGGTGCCATTCCCTGGCAGCAGCATAGCTAAATATGAAGTCACACCTACCAGTGTTCATTCTGCTGTTGCATTTGGAGATCCTGTTTTCATGGCTGCAACGTTTGGTACCTCACTGTGATTATGTGGTCGAGTACACTTGATAGGGAAAAGAATTTCTGTTGAGTACATAAGCCTAATCTTGGGAAAAATGTAAATAACATGAAGTGGAATGATACAGAGCTCTGTCATTTAATTTGTGACTCCTTCTACTGCACTTGTATTAACCACCTGTGATGTCTGGTGCAAGTATCAGACACATGATGAAGGCAAGCTGGGTACAATAAGGTAATGTTTACATTTCCATTATCAAATCATATTTATGTGGCATGAGCTGGTTGAATTTATCTAAAATATACCTATTTTGCTATCTGTCAAAGCCATTTTAGAGCACTTTAAAGTTTCTTCTTTTTGTTTTAGATTAAATATCCATTCCAGGACCCAAATACCATTAAATTATCAAGAGCTGTTTAGTTACAATGCATGTTTGGTTAACAAAAGGAATATTTTTTATTGTATTGAGTCTTGTCATAATCAAAATCAAGATTCAAACTTTTTTTAAAAGCATGACCTCCATATTTTGTGAGCTCTAAAGGAGACTTGGAAGTGATTAAAATGATAAATTCACGGGTTAGAATTTTTTTCCTTTTGAAGCTCAGTGTCTCTTTCTGTTGAAATCTTGTCCTATTTGCTCTTGCTGTCACAGAGAACAATATGAGTTTTTCTCAGAACCTTTACTAATAAGTAGGTGGCGTACATATTATTAATTTGAATTTCTGAATTACTGTGGATAAAAATATTAAAAGATGAAGGGTCTTTGAAGGCAGGTAAAATAAACACAGAAATAAGGGAATTTAAATATCCATCTTCTTGGGAAAGAAATACTAAGTGCAGTAACTCTATGAAGATTCAGTTAAACTTTAAAAGGGTCCTAAGTGTTTTCTGTGTAAGTGCAGGGAATGAAGTTTACAGAGTAGTAAGGTATTACCTGAAAAATTGCTAGCAATGGAAAATTATGCCCAAATTACATATTTGAGAATATTAACATTGAAGATGGTGATTTGTCAAAGTGTGGGTAAAAGCTTTTACACAAAAAATCTACCTGAGATATTAAAATGTGCTCAAAAGATTCCTATTAAAATCCTTTTTTGTTTGAGATCTTCAGATTTTGAAATTTTTGTATTTGTTTGTTTAGTCCATATTTTTTATTAATTTAAGATCTTTTTGGGGTCTTGTCCACTACAATACTCTTTGTATTTTGCTATTATTATTTAAATTTTAAGCTGTAAGTTTTTCTTCATTCTAGAAGGTATTATCAGTCAGTAATTACAAAAGCCAGACAAGCAAATCTTGGGTGATAAGATTCAGTTCTTAAACTCATTTTCCTTATCTTCCTCCCATTCATCTTGCCATTTGAGTCTCTTCCCTTACCTAGATAAAAATAAATTTCAGTACATACTAATATTTTCTGAACATTTCCCCAAAATACTATTTATAATATCAAATAATAAAATTCAGAAAAGGAAAAACAAAATCAAATACCTGCAAATTATTAATCTCTACAATGTTCTTTTATTCAAGTGTATATGAGTGTTGGGAATGTATATAAACTGTTGTGAAGCAGTTGCCTGTTTATAGCTGAAATAGCAAAGGGTATAAATTTATTGATTTGTGCATAAAAGTCGCTACTTATGCATTTACACCTGTATGCAAATTATTTACATATTATTTATGATTAAGCTTGTAACTGTGAAACATGCAGAGTGGGGACCTATACTGGGTTCCATAAATTTTTGTATGAACTGTGGTTTAAACCCATCAATTGAGCAAAAAGGTTAATAAAAATGCCTCCCAGATTCCCATATCAGCTGTTTTCTTCTTCCCTGGCAATGTCATAAAACACCAGTGCACCTCCTGAGGTTGTGCAGCAGTCACAAGAGCTATCTTTAGATCAACCTACAATGATTCAGGCTCACCTCACTTAAGTTTTAGAGGGAGTGCAGCTGGACAGGGCATCACCTAAGTTGATGTAAATGATGTTCACATGAAGAACCTTTAATTAACTCACCATAACTGTGCTGAATAACTTGCCAGACACTATTTGTTTAGGGAAAAATGGTACAAGTGGTACAAAAAATGGTACAAAGATGGACCAAGCAGAAGCAGAATGGTTTTATATATATATATGGTCTACCGTATATTTTTATATGTGTATACACACACATGCGCGCACGCACGCATATGTATGTATAGTCCAACACCACCAATTGGCTCCCAAAATCCTTGGAGTAGTGTGATGTGTTCAACATGATGCCATGCCCTGATTAAAGCTCAAGCCCATTACAGCAGCCCAGTGTCTGATGATCTGGTTGGTGAATCACCTCTGGCCAAGCTTAGCTCCAGTCACTGGATGGAAGTGTGCTGAGGAAAAGGCACTGTTTGGATCTGAGCAGAGCACAGGTTGTATGGCCAAATTACAGAGTAGGATTTAGAGAAGAACAGAACTGGAGACTGTTATTGTGTTGTAGCAGGCAGGAAAAACTGTGCAAATGAAGATTTTTCACTACTGCTCAGTTAGGGGAACAAAAGATAAAAGATACAGTAAGACAAATTATTAAAAAGACAAATGGACTAACTGTATAGAATGGGGGAAGAAAAGGAAAGGAAATTCATTTCAATAAAGACCAGAAATTCAGCATCTGTGTTGGAGACCATTGCATAGTAGCAATAATTTTTTAAACCAGTTTAATTGTCTTAAATGTGGCGTCCTTTCATGGTTGTAACAAGCCTGCTGCGTCTGAAACAAGGGGTCATATCCATATTTTTAAAACTACAGAAAACTCTGAGTAATTAATTCAACTTGTCAATATCTCATGGAGTTAAACATGCATAAGCTTTCTATCACTGTTTCCCAGAGAGTATCAGAGGAAAAAGAAATGCAGGAAATGCAGAGGCTGTTGAGCAATTTCCATAACTAAACTACTACACAGTGATAACTACCATGTGCAGCCAACCAAATATTTACCCTTTTCCTTAAATATTTGTGTGAGATAATATTTCATAATGACTGTTTTCTTTCTTCCTGTTCAAAGATTCCTAAAAAATAGGAAGAAAATGGCCTGGTATATAAGCACTCATTTGATACATGAAATCTTTTTTATTAGCTAGATAATAGATAGATAATAGATAGATAATAGATATCTGCTAGAAAGCAGAATTGTGCATTACCTGGAAATATGAGGGAATTCCTTTCCTTACTGACTTAAGTCCTATTGATTTCCTTATCAGTTTGCCTCTTTCAGAAGTAGCCTTTTGACAGTCATCTCAGCATTTAAAGTGCCTATCTTCTCTGTTTGGTAGCACTAAATTTTGCCCTAGACCTTCATGAATCATTGAAAAGGACAATTCAATCAACTTTAAAAAATATGTATTGTCAGAAGATTTTAAGAACATTGTTAGTGGTTCTATTTTACCTAAATATAGTAAAAACATTCCACACAGTAATTTAAGATCTCTTAGGTTAATGTAATTATTCTGTGGATTTGCAGAGACAGGTCTTTTTCAAAAGGTGTAGAACACCTAATTCTTTCCATAACATATTCAATTTTTGTATGTTTATCTTTTCTGAAAGTCTTTTCCTAAGCATAAATTCTTGAATTTCGTTATGAGAGTCATAATTTTTTGCCTTATTTATTTTTTTCCTTGTATTATTTTTTCCTTGTAACCTTAAAGGTACCACCATGTGAATATTAATTTTTGTAAGATACTACAGGTGTGGGAGATGCGGGAAATGGAGATGCTGAACACATGATGTGCAGCTGTCCCAGTGCAACTGGGTCTGACTCCAGCCCTGAATAATACATTGTATCTTAGCTAGGTTTGTTCTGATTCGAAGCGGTCTTTGATGATGTCAGGGAAAGTGTGATAGGAGAGAAAAGGGATTGATGCATTCCAGGAGCTAAAAAAATAATTTAATGATTTGTGGCTCATTTATGAACATTTTCCTATAGTATCCTCTAATGTTTCTTTTGTATCTGAAAGAGCATGCTAATGAATGTGCTGTAAGCTACACTGTGGAATTCTCCAGTGTGCCATCTCAGAAGAATCACCCTTTTTCCTTTCTGCTTATAATGCACTAAATTCACAAGAGAATTAGGGGAGGGTACTCAGAACCCATCTGTGCTTGCACTAGCATTACCTCCAAGGCGCCTTTATTAGGAACACAGTGCAGTCATGCATTTTAAAGACTACTTTACTATTGATCAGTTGTTCTTTTTTTGTATGTCTTCAAGCAATTCTGTGTATTGATATGGCACCTGTCACTCTGATATCCAAATACTAAACAATATTGAATGCTGTTAGGCCACAGTATAAGTAGCACTTTCATGTCTTCTTCTGTCATGAAGAACAGGGAAGTGTTGTGCCTGCAGTTTGCTTAGCTGCACTTTTTTAAATAGCAGCATCGCTCTTAGGGATGCAGGCTGGCTTGGGGTTGTTAAAGGATGTAGAGTCAGGCCATTCTCAAAGAATATTTTGTGGATAAAGATGTGACACAGCTGACCTTTCAATGATCACTGGGATTTGTAGGCCCTCCCTTTACCCAGAAAAGGAGTTCGCTAGTTTTCTTAGAAAAGTTGCATTTTGCTATGTTATCCTCTAAAATCTGGCAGCATGGCATTAGAAGTATGGCAAGTAAATCTCTTCAGTGAGTGTTCAGTGTCAGCATCCCTGTAAAGGAAGGTAAGTATCAGTGAGATTTGTGGAAATTTCATTATAGAAATGCCTGAAAACTGAGCAATTTCCTGTTTTCTTGAAGTGATTTCACTATCATGATAGCAAAGAAAACAAACTTACGTAAAAAGGAAAAAAAGTGCATTAAACCCCGTGTCTGTTAAACAGTCTCAAAATGGAAAGGTGGTGCTGTGTTTTAAATGTCCTCTTGTTAATGAAATCTCATCTTAAAATGAAAAATCTATACCAAAATAGATTAGAACATTCCATTAGACATAGATTAGAACATACCATTAGAACACTTCAGGGTATTTTTAGTAAAATCCTAAACTGCTTTGGAATGTTGGGGGCAGCTGTTCTGGTACTTTCTGTACCTACACAAGGCACAGACAAATGGACTAGCAAAATGTGCCTTAGGACAGCCTAAAAATTTATAAATGGCATATTAATATCTTGTTGGTGGGCCAAAATGGTTATTGATAGTCAAATAAGATGTTTCTCAGAAATTCATGTTATTTCTTCACAGTTCAACCTGTGTTGATCAGTGCTGATAGGATGATATCTACTTCATAGGAAACAGATGGACTCATGCATGTATGTGATAAGAAACATTAATTTAGGCATAATTTCTTCTGTAGATAATGTAATTCTCAGCATTAGAAATAACTGTTTGATTTGCCCTTACATAAGGTCCCTCCTTTGTCCAATTTACAGAAGTTTAATGTACTTATTGTAGTATATAAAATAGCTCAGGTAACTTAAGGTATAGAAAATATAAGTTTTTATTTTAGAGTTGATTAAGTTTTTGGTTTGAGGGAACTGGGGGGAAGTAGAAGCTATGTGTATCCTTTGCCCTACATTTTGAAGTCTACAAAATTATTTTTAAAGGTGAGAATAGTTATTTAATATATTGCAATTGAAAACAGAAAGTAGGATATAGAATACCAGCTAATTCCAAGTCAAATTAATTTCTAATCCATCACTTTAATCCACATTCTGCCTATAAAAATGGAGAATTCAGTAGGTTTTGAACAATTTGATAGGAAAAAAACCAGGATTAAAATAAATAATGAAAAGAGACTTTGAAACCTGAATATAAGTGAAAGAAGTGCACTAAATGAGTAGCAGAAAAAAGTTTTCATTTGCCTTTACTCACAATCAGAGATTGAATTTTAACAACTTCTGATACCTTCATCTCCCAGTAGTCAGCACAAGTTTCTGGTAATTGCACTGCAGCACTACAAACAGGACCTTCCAATTTGGGTGGTGAAGTTCTGGAAATACAAGGATTATTCCCAAGCACATAATTTTAAAGTCAACTAAAGTTAAACCTCTGAGAGGGTTGGAAGTCAAATGAATGTCCATCAGGGAACAAATTACAGAGACTGAGAAGAATCTGAAGTAATGAAGAAAATAAGACCCTAAAAAGGTTTTAAAAAAGGGAGGAAAAGGAAGATCACTGAGATAACAGCAAGTCCAAAGAAACCACTGTACATCATGGAATAAAACAGAGTTGAGCTGAAAGTTCTAAGAGTTAAATGTATGAGACAGGAGGATAACACCACGAAATAAGCATAAAGGAGAAAAGGTAACCTGTCAAACAGATCAAACATTAATTTACCTCTGAGTGACATATTTTATACTATTTGGAAAAAACACTTCTCTACATTCACTAGAAGACAGAGAATAAATCTGCCTATTTGCTCAAATGCATCCCTCCTCTGGCCTCAGTTGTATCCTCAGGCATATACAGGCATCTCAGCCTTGCTAATTCTGCTGAAAATATTTTTCACTACTCCAGTAAGGCTGTCATTTCTATCCCCCTGCCAGCTGGCCCTCTGCTGATATATTGAAATAACCTGTCATCTGGCAGTAAGAAGACTTCTGGTGATGGAGTTGATTACTAAGCCTCATTGACAGAAATAAGTGTTTTTGCTCAGTCTTTCTTCAGCCTTACTTCCAGGCAGAAGAATAAAGATAAATATTCATTGACAGACTTTGAGTTTAATGAAAATACTCAGCCATGTGGATTTTTTTCCCCTTCTTTTCTCTTCTCTCTTTATTTTAATTGGTATGATTCTTGGCCACAGTTTCTAAATGCTTTGAAGGTGATTCCTTTCTCTCAAGCTGTTTTTTATCCTATAATATTATATTTACACACTATAATATATGTTACTATAATACAGTTAAAGTTACTTGGATTTTTTTTCTTTGTCACTGAAACATAGATACAAAGCCTGAACTGATATTATTAGATGCTTTCAGACAAAAACAAATGTTTCATTATTCAGAGTATAATACTGGGTATATTCACAGCCTTTGAAGGCAAGAAGTGACAGTGGAAGATAAAAGGAAATTATATGCTCTTCACCACTAAAAGATGCTCTCAAAAACATGCAAGTAGAGAGCATATTAAGAAGGATATGGCTGAAATTATCAGTGGAACTTAAGACACTCTTTTCAATTACTTCAACAGCTGATCATAGATAAATAAATCCCCATATACACAGATAATAATAATTTGAAAGTCAGCAAAGCTGTGTGTTCCCTAGGCTACATATCATACTGGCAAGCATTGCATTAAAAAAATCCAAATAAAAACTGGTATATTATTCTCTGGACTTCTTCTTTTAAATAAATGTCTTATCTGTTTCTCCTTCTCTCACATTCTTTTTTTAAAAAAATGTTAATTCTTCCTTTTAACAATTTCGTAAAAACCTTTTTAAAACTAAAGCGTTGAAGCAAATTCTTTGAAATGGGGCAGGTGAGACCACTACAGCCTTTAAATCAGGATGGTGAGGGAGTCAGACCACAGATAGCAAGGACCTTGCTGCAATGCAGAGGATAAGCAGTTCTTAACTCCAAGGAAGTCTTTGTGGCATCATATGAAGTGAAGTGAAATGTCTATTTTTGTACAGCACATACTTGTGAAGACTGAAATTTTCTCAGATTTTTTTTTAAATGAAAATAAAAAGTTTGGATGCATATAATGAGTCAATATTTTAAAGGTCTTGCATGTTTTCCTGGGTATTCAATACAATGTAGTCGTATCAATCAAAGAGCAGAAGGAGAGATGACAATTTGTTACAATGCTTCTGCTAACAGCTTTTGGGTTTGGTATAACAGCTAAACCCAAAATACTCAAAGCTTTCCCAGAACCATCAGATTCACTTAAAAAATAATGTTATTTCTAACCATCTTTCTCATATACTTCAGATACTTGATGACTGGAAGGAATGTATATTTGATGTTGCCAGCCTGACTTTAAAAGGGACATTTGAAGTTCTAAGTCAGGACCAGTCTTTAATTAATTTTAATCACAGAACTAAATGTGAATAAAAAGGCATCTTTACAATGCCAGTGCACTTACATTTATATGTTGTAAAAATATTATCCTTAGTATCAAAGACTTTTATCATAAAATCATAGAATCATAGAATGGTGTATATGGGAAGGGAGATTAAAGATAATCTAGGTCCAACACTCAGTGCCATGGGCAGGGACACCTCCCACTAGACCAGGCTGACCAGTAAATGTGGCAAGAACTGGAATCCAGAAGAGAGGATATATGGCTAGAAAAGTCTTGTTCTTATGAGTATGCATTAAATCATTGTACAGCCTTTTGCAAGTCACTTTCTCTGATTCCCTACGTAAGGGTAACATCACTTACCTAGCTGCCTTATGGGGGTATAATGAATATAAATTAAATCATGCTTCTGAAGTATTCTGATAAATTATCGTTCCTTTGCTAGTTATCATGAGGATAATCAATACTGGGTGAGCAAAATTTCACAGAGCATTGTCAATTGATATGAGAAAAGACAGGATAAAATTTGTCATTGGATTCTTAACTTCATATACCCTTGTCAGACTTTGCAAGCAGACTCAGGATAACGTGTGATATTTCATATCTAGACATAGCAAGCTGAATAAGGAACAGATTGTCAACCTAATATATGTATCACAGTAGCCCCAGGGCAGAGCAAATCTTTATGGTCAATTTATGAATGCCTGAAAGGTTTAGCTAGGAATAAAATAATGCAAACTGGCAACCTTAACTGTATTGTAATTTCCCAGTTTAAAATCTTTCTTGTTAGAATGAATCAGCTTGGCAATGGTAGGACAGCATTGATTGTATTATTAAATCTTCAGAATAGTCATCACTTTTGCAGTTAACACTGAATGAACTTTTAATGCATTTATTCTAATAGTTCATTTCCAAAAGTACTTATACTGAATGAACAATAGATCTGTATTGTCTCCAGTCACCCTCAGGGAATGTTAGATCTAGATCTCTGGTCCAGCTTTAAATTAAAGAAGCTTGTGCACACACACAGACACTACGACAAATAACCTGAGTGGTTTTACCTTTAAGAGTCTCAAAGAAATAACTCAGCATAAGAAAACAATTGTTTGTAAGTGAATTTAATGATCAGTGACATATAATTCAAAGCAATGTATTTATCTCACTTAGTAGATTGTTCCAACAGAAAAAGAAATTATGGTTACAGTGTTTCACATATAGTGTTTCTGTCTTAACAGAGCATAGATTTGCTTAAAAAATGAAAAGCTGTTTTATGAGGCAGATGTATCTTTTGTCTTTGTCCATACTATAAAAATTATATTTACTCTTTTTTTGTTATGTTTTATATGGAAGCCATCATTTTACAGGACATAACAAAGGTGTTAAGCTTCCCGAAATGAATATTGGAAAAAAAAAAATCAAGCCCATTAGTAGATTGCATTAGCCCGTAATCTTTCCTTCTGGGAGAGGGGGTTGTGGACAAAGCTGTTGATACCTAACTGAGAATGAAGGCACATAGCAACCAGAAAATCACTGGGTAGTTCTCTCTCCTTCGGTATATTCTCACATTGGCCACACCGTGGAGCTACAGCTAAATGAGTCAAACTTTGAGGCACCACCAGGTCCACTGAAAGAGCAAACATATAATTGAGAGAGACCATTAGTTAGTCTGCAGTGTGTCCAAATGCATTTAAATTTTATTCTGGGTTAGGGTTTTTTTTGCCTTAAAAATAATATGCTAATAGGAAGGCCTTTTACTTTTTTCAAGACTCAGATAAAACATTCTCTGGAAAAATAAGATACATTTCAACTTTCCTTCTGATTCATGCAGCTATAGTTTGAAACTAAGGCACGTTACCATAAGCAAGCAGTAATGGAGTACCATAAGAAATCTTCCTTATTACCATCAGTCTGTGCCCAGAGAAAGAGAATTAACAGTCTGTGCCTTAATTGCTGTAGTTACTGAAGTTGCAGTTACTGCTCTTAAACATTTGGTCCTATTTTTTAGGATGTTTTAGGAAATCTTTCTAGATAATGTCTTAAGTGGTCTTCCAGGTTTGTTTGCTCTTTCTTGTTATCTTTATTGCTTTTCAGTGTATGTGCATTATTGATTTTCATAGGGTATACTTAAGACCTTTAAACAACTTTCAATAAACTCTCAATAAAATAAGCAAATTCAATAAATTTTCAATAAGGAAGCCAGTCAACCTGAGA
Source organism: Prinia subflava (assembly GCF_021018805.1). Taxonomy (NCBI): domain Eukaryota; kingdom Metazoa; phylum Chordata; class Aves; order Passeriformes; family Cisticolidae; genus Prinia; species Prinia subflava. Next base: position 64,888,657 of record NC_086249.1, read on the forward strand.
GGCCCTGGCTCAGTGTCCAGATTATTGACTGAAGTGGTAAAAGCTTGGAGAAATTCCAGTCTTTAAAGAAATGCCAGGTGTTTGTTTTCAGAAGGTTCTGGGGTTTGATCTGGGGCTGAATAAACGATTCTGACTGATCAGACAGGCTTTCTCTAAGCATTTGCCTTGAAAAGTCACTTCTCCCCAGTCTGACTGTTTCACAATAGCCTGTTGTCTAAGCAAGTCCAGTTTGGCTGGAAGTGGATGACTTTGTAAAGATCTCAGAGTACTCAGGTTATATATTTTCTGTTGAAATAAAGAACTTGGGAGTTTGGGGTTGTTTTTTTGGAGTGTGGGGTTATTTTGCATTTTTGTTGTGGGGTTTTTTTGTTTGTTTGTTTGGTTGGTTTTTTCATTTGCTTGATGTTTTTTCCTCTCTCATAAGGCCTTTTTCTTTTCCTTTTTTTTTTCCCCTCTGTCTTCTTTTTCAAGTATCAGAAGTGAGCAAAGTGGTTTAAATTCATGAAAACAAATGGGGGAGCTCTTGCTGCACTGGCAGGTGCTGCAGAAGACTGCTGCAGGAAGGTTTCTACTTCTTGTTTAAGCCACATATCAGAAGGGAAGATTTCCTAAAGGGCTTTGGAGTGACCCTCTGGCCACTTCTCCTCTAACCCTTTCCTTGCCCATGCAACTACAGGTTAAATTACTAAAAGATTGTGCTTGAAGCAACATTTTAGAGCAAATTCAAAGCATGCCATGCAGGACTGATTTTTTTCCTCTCTTGGATTCCTTCCTGTATCTGCAACTTTGTAAATATCTTATAAAGTTTACATACATATGTAGAACTGAAAGCATTGGATTTGATATTCTTTGTGATTTGTCATTTTCTCTTTTGAGGCACAATATTAGTATCAGAAAGCTTGACTCATGTTTGAGTATAGCTTTTTCTGTACAAAACAACATATAAAATACAGCTTTTGTTTCTTAAGCATATTTGTCTTGTTAGGTTCATATGCTAAAAATTTTAAACTCTCAAGAATTTAAAAATGGTCATGACAAAGCAATTCACGGGTACGTGGAAATTCATATCATTTTAGTGTATTTTTTTTCTTAGCAGTACAAGGAAATTTTAAATGTAAACACAGTTCATATCATAGCATGGCATCTTACTTCTTTTGAGTTTGCAGGCTGAAAATATAGCTCTCTTTTTAAAGACCTGGCTATGGAACAGCTAAATATTTGCAGTTCAAGAGGCATTTACACTGCAGGAATACAGGATGCCATGCATGTTTGTATGTCTACTCTTTGGTCCTGACAGATTGTTAAATGTTTAATGTTAGAGGTATTTCGTCTATCCTTAGGAAAAAATAAATCACTTTCCCTCTTCTGCTAGCTCCTTTAATAGAAACAACCTCCTGAGTATTGGGAAAGACCTTGTCTTCTTAAAATACATATATAGTATTTTTAACCTTCACTTTTAGTTATCTCCAGAAAAAAAGACCTTCTTTTTTGTTGCTGTTATTGGTAGTGTTTTTCTTTTTGCTTAGGTGCTTCTGTTATGATTCCACTGACAGCTCTGTCACTTTCTGCAGCTCCAAGAAGAGCCTTGTACCTTTGAAATTGTCATTACCTTTTGTCTGGCTGCCAAGATTTCTGCCACTGTAGTCTTGTGATGCAATAGCAGTACCTTGTACTGCCAGCCCCTATACTCCAGATTATGGAGAGTTAAACTCCAGAAAGGAGCAAAGGTATCAACATGCATATTTTTAAAATATATTTTCACTGATTGGTTACAGGGGCTTCTGGTATAGCAGGGACCCAGCCTAGTGCTGGCATAGAGTTAGCCAAGAAAGAAACCCAACCCAAAGCCCTCTGGATTTAGCAGTCTTCTTCAGCAGATTGAAACCCAACGTGAAAGGAAGGAGAAAAGGGAAGGAGTGATGCCTAATAATGGTGATGGTCCCTGTATGTAGCATTAAAACAGATATATATTTAATATATATCTTGAAATGGATGAATTAGAAACAATAAACAACATTATAGACATCTATAGCTGTATTACATACAAGGACTCTGACACGTAGAAGACACAACTGAGAGGGAATCTTGTCAATCCTAAATATTGTAAAGCTGGGCAAGAGTATAGGGCCAGGCTCTTTTCAGTGGTGCCTAGCAACAGGAAGAGGGACAATGGGCAGAAACTGAAACACGGAAAGATTCATCTGAGCATGACAAAAATTTTCATTACTATGAGGGCAACAGAACGCTGGAACCAGCTGCCCATTGAGGTTCTGGAGTTCCCTTCCCTGGAGATCATCAAAATCTGCCCGGATGTTATCCTGTGCAACCTGCTCGAGGTGGCCCTGCTCTAGCAGGGGGATTGAACTGGATGATCTCCAGGCTTCCCTTCTAAATCCAACCTTTCTGTGATTCTGTGACATGACTGCAACTCGCTGTCCAGTATACATGTTTGCATATATACTGAGCTGATTTAAAACCAAGTGGTGTGGAGTCCAGGACACATTGAACTGACAGGAACCTGGGTGAATAGTCAGGCTTCTGGCTGCAAAAAGAAATCCCACTCACCACAGCCAAATTCCTGTCAGGATTTCGACTGTAAATGAGCTGTAGACATGTCCACGGTTACACTAAGTGGTAACACTGTATTAGATTGTATTAGATAGTTATTTGCTAAAAAGCATCACGTGGAGGTTATCCCCCACATACTTCTGTAAAACATGACTTGCTTCAGAGTACTTTGTCATTCAGGGAGAGTACCACCGCTGTTTAGAGGAGGGCTGTGTCCATTCTTGCAAAGCTGAGAGAATGATGTATGCAGCCCTACTGCCTTCATCTGTATGTTGCAAGAAATAATGCTATTGATAATAATTGCCTTGCATATGGCATATACAGTGGGAACTCAGGGAAATGACTCTTATTACAGATACTACTAGTAAATCTACTTTTATTTTTCTGTATTTTTTAAAGCTTCTTTTTATTTTAGAAAGTCCTCTCCCAAAAATTGCCATTCCAGAGTTTGTGTATATCCCTTTTCAAAACTCTAGAAAAAAGCAGGTACAAACCAAATTTGATCAAGCCAGCAGCTTTTGCTTCCCCTCCAGCCAGATGGTACTCATTAGCAATGGACTGACTTAAAAAATTTCCCACTGCATCCCTTTTTGTCCCCATAGAAATTCCACACAGTGTAGGCCTGAGAAGATGGACTGTGCAGCTTTTATGAAATATTATGGAGTGTGTTAGATCCAGAAATAAAGGGATCATTTCAAAGGGAAGGAGTTCACATGTGTGAAGCTGCCTTGGCAGCTATTTCTTTTACATATACAGGAATTCTTTTACACACATTGCTCACCATAGCGATTGAGGACAATTAAATTGAGGACAAGAAGAGTCTGCAAAGTGAGTTGCAAGACATTAGTGAATTTACAGATCTAAAATAAAATTGTATGCTCTGACCAGAGTCTGGATAATTTATGTATAAGTACTCTTACAGAAGTCAACATGTCCTTCTACTGCTGATAATTTTCTTTTTTATTTATTCATGGAGATTGCTCATTTGGTATTTAAAATTCAGAAACAAATAAGTTTAAATTATTGTTATGTGCTATACCAGTCAGTTCCCCATCCAGACACTGCACTTCTATAAATAGAAATTCCCCATTAGACTGGGCTGAGCTGGTATCCATTCCCAAAAGTCCGGCTTTCCTGTTGACAGTTTCCAGTGGGGTCTGACAGAAGAAGGTGAGTTAAGCAAAATAATTTTTTGGAGTTTTTCACTAGGGTTTTTGTGAAATAAGGGTACCTGGCCAAGCAGAATTTCTGGTCACATGAGCAACCATTTTAATGTTTTCATATGTGTATGTGTACATACTTATTTTCTGTATGTGTGTGTAACATAACTAATGCTCAGGAATGTGTCAGGGCTTTGGAAAAATATCACCTGTCCTGTTAGGTTATTAGAGCAGTCCCTGGAAGAGTTTTGATTTATATCAACTGGCACTTCCCCAAGCAATTCCCCGGCATAATTTGGGAGTTTGAAGGTTCTAGGCACTGTTCCCAATAAGCAATATGCTGCTATCACCCTGTTTTGAAGGCTGGGAGATCTCACTAGCATAGGCAAGGGCTGCTTCACACCTGTTTATCTTGGTGTCAGGAAATGTTTGCAGCACACAAATGTCAATTTAATTTAATACAGATAGATCACATATACTGGAGAATGAATTGAAATATTCAGGTTCTCTGCGTGTTGGACACTCACCATTTCAAAGTAATTATCTTTCCTTCAATTCTCCATCTCCCAGACTTACACTGTCTTTGCTGGAGAATTAAGGGTTTGAAATGCTCATTTTTTTGTTAAAGCAAATGATTACAGTGCATCCTAAATTGAATACACCTAAACAGATGCATTCTGAATTAGGTTCTAAATTGAGATGTGGCCACACCATGTGGTAACAGCATCTGTGGTGTCAGTATTAGAGAACTCAAAATCTTTTTTGTCTTTTTATTAGGGATACAGGGAATACAATTGCATGGTAACAAACTGATGTTGTATATTTAACATAATGAGCTCCTTTTCACTTCTGAAGTTTTGAACCCATCTCTTCAGCTTCTGAGCTTTATCTATAAAAGCAAAGTAACTGTCCACATCTGCACTAGGCTGGAAGATTCCAGGATTACTATCCTTTGGCATTTTCCTGGATATTCTTTGGGAATGATCAGGCAAGGGAGCAAGAGGTTGGATAATGTGCCCTTTTATCTTACCCTGTAAACATTCCCAATTCAGACAAATGCCAAACTGCACTTGAGAACTTACAAGTGCTTGTGTTTTGTGCAGTCAGTCAAGTATTGTTAGGTGGTCATTTATCCATTAACTGATTTGCTTCCTAGAGTTTCAATAAGAGAAAGAAATATTATTGCATTCAACAAATGGAAAATAAAAATAATAAGAAATGAAAAAGTTTTTCTGAAACTACTGAGCTGTGCTACACCTGCCAACATGTTTCTGGAATTTAAACAAGAGTTTAAAGGAATGTGCATGTGTGTATGTGTGTGTGTCTGGTGTAGGACTTCTCCAGTTAAAAAATCCTCTACCCTCCATCCAAATACTAAGTTCCAGCCTCACTCTCATGTTTGAGCATCTGCTGTGCCTCTGTTTGCACCCTTGGAATTCAGCTTTACTGAATGTAGTGTGCCATGATGTTACAACCTATCCCTGAAGGTGAGGGTAACTGAGATTCCTGCTGATAGATCTCTTGGGCTGGATTAGAGTGATATGACCCTGAATGATGGGGGTGTATATATATATATATATATATATGTATGTATGTATGTATGTGTGTATATATGTGTATATACACACACACATATATATATGTGGCACTACTCCAGCTCCAAAGGGTCTTCTTATTATTATTATCCTTTTCCCTTACCTGGCTAAAAACTCAGGTTATTGCAAAATGAAGGTTGTTTTGCCGTGGTTATCCTGTGGTGGCAGAAGGGCAGCCCCTCTGCACCTGGGTTGTTCTTGTGTACATCAGAGGTTTTGCTACCACAGACCCAGAAACTCTTCTCACCTTTGGCTAAGAGGTGCAAACCTAGTCTCAGCAAAGCATCTGCTGCTTTTGCAAATGGCTGTTTGAGTCATTAATCTTTAACATTTCAGTTGCTCACACATGGGTGCTCAGTGCAAACTGTGCAATAGATGTACACAGCTGACCCTTAAATTTCTTGGTCTATTCATTAATCAGATATTGAGTTTCAGCTTCAGCTTCAGTTTCTTACATTTTAGTGGGTTTTTTTCTCCCCTTAAATCCTTTCTTCATCACCATATGTAATAGACTAGACAGATTATTTGTAGCTTCTTGTAAACTTAATGCTATATCCAGCTGAGATGGCTTTGGTTTAGTAATAACCAGATAGACTTTTCCTTTTTCTGCTGCATCTGCATCAGTAATAGTTTCCTGCCCCTTAAAAAATGTTACCATGTTAAAAATGTTACAAAAATTGGTCACCTTCTGGATGACCAATTCTCCTAATCTGTCTTTTGGGGACCAAACAGTTATCCTTTCCTCTGGCTGTTTAGTGGTTATTTCCATATCTAGGTTGTGGTCTTCAGCACAGAAGAAACCCAGGTGTTACAACAAGTCTGAAACAGCCAAAATATACACACCAAAACACCTTAAAGTCCTACTAACCTGCTTCCAGTCTCTTGCTCACAATCCAAAAGACATAGACTGCTCATATTTTGCTTCAGTTTTTCAATTGTTAAATCTTTGGTTGACTTTTGTTTTGATAGCAGTTACAGTGGAACTTTTGCTTAGGACTTATCTGTTCATAACACTGAGGCAATAAGAGTTTTCCTGGTGGTATTGAGATATATCATTATCTAAATGACTCCAGGCAAATATATTTTGCATTTTTATTGCAATGGGACTTAAAGAGAGGTTCAAAGTGAAATTTATGTTTAAAGTTCAGATCTTCAAGATCTCCAAGATGACACAAAGTGATTTCCCTGACTAACAGGTGAACACCCCAGACAGACTCAGCATCATGGTGTCACCATTTTGGTCTTCTCTTGCTGTGGGTGAGAGCCTAACTCCTCAACCAGGTCAAGGTAGTCCTTCTGCCTTTTTGGAGAAATGATGTAAAAAAAGGCTTTGGCTTTGGAGCCACTTTGGGAAGCCAACATAAGAAGCCTAGGGTTGGAGCAGCTGACTTTGATCATGTACCCTTTTTTTTGTCAGCAGCAACTGTGCTATATAATTCCTTTCATAGTCTGAGTCAGTTCTATTTAGAGTTGATTAGTCCTTATTCCTGTTTCTCATGTTTGTGATTTACTAATGGTTAATAGCACCTTCATTTACATTCATTTATTGTTTTCATTATTCAGTTTATATTTTCCTTCTCTTTAAGTAATTCTCCTTTTCTAAAGGAAGAACTGTAATATCCTGTTATAGTTTATAGAAGTATATTTAATCCTTTCATCTTAGATTGTTGCTGAGATTTAAAAAATGAAATCTTTCTTGGTGTCTATTTCTATCTGGTGGTATTAATCCTCACTTCATCATACTCCAGCTATACTCTTACCATTCTGATGACTGGAATTCATATTTCCAAACTTTGGCACTGTACACAATTGTTCCACAGAATGACTTTTCATAATGACTTTTTTTCCTCCTGTCTATTCAGTTTCTCTTTCTTTGTGATCCCCTTGTCTAATTTTCCTGTCCTCAACTAATGTATTCAAGTTTTTATTTTCAGATGAGTTCTCAGCTTCATACATCTTAAATCCAAGAATAGTTTCAGTTTCAATATTCTCTATTCCTGTTTCCTTCTTTCTGTCCTTTATTCCTTTTGCTTCTTCCCTCCTTTTTTTTTTATTACCTGCTTCACAGTTGATAGTTTGCTTGTGTTCCATAGTAACTCTATTTTGGTTAATACCATTCTTCATAATAGCATGTGTAATAAACGTGTTTAAATACATAGCTTCTATGTCTAGGCAACAGTTACTGAGCTTTTATATTTACCAGGGTTGCACCAAGCAGTGGTGTCAAACACAGGATCTAACTCTTACCTGTTTGAGGTATTTGACATCATGGAAAGTTCATCCAGACTTTCGATGTTCCTGAAATTTCAGTAGAAATCTTCTAGTCAGTGTTGGCTCAGTGCTTGAGTGTTCTTACTATTCTCTTCATTTAAAAGAAAAATTTAAGTAAAGAGGGATTTATTTTTTATATTTTCATAAGTCTGCAATGCAAAATACCTAAAAATAGAGTCTTTATCTAGAATTTTCCTTTCTTTGTAAGCTGCAAAGCTGACATTTTATCAAGTATGTATATGTGGATTTCTGCTTTGAGAAAGAGTTAGCTGTATCCTTTACTGTTAAACCCAACCCAGAATGGGACAAAGTATTTCATGAAATTAGGGTAGTCCAAGTGATTAGGATTTAATTTTTTAAATTATTTTTCTAGATTTTAACCTCCTGGTATTAGCATTTGATGTAGGAGTCAGGAGTCCTGCCTAATGTGTGCTTTCACACTCCAGGTTCTCACAGTAATGCCTGTCTGCTCATAGTATGTTCCAAGAAACCAGATGTTCTCTAGATTTACCTGGCTAGAAGTTCAGCAGCAGGACTTTGCCTTTCCCTTCCGTGAACTTCAAGGGATTCATGTGGTCCTGTTTCTCCAAGTCAAGGATGCCTCTGAATTGCAGCCCAATTCCAACCTATTGATTGATCTTCCACAATTTGAATCGCCCACCAACTTGATCAAAGTGTGTTTCCTTCATTTGTTAAGGTCATTAATAAAGCCATTAAACTGTATCAGCCCCAACTCTGACTCCCTTGAACTGGTTTTCAATTAAACTTTGTTCTACTGATCACAGCTCACTAAAATTAGTGATCCAGCCAATTTTACAACTACTTTATAGTCCGTTTACCCAAAATATATCTCGTCAGCTTGGCTATCAGAACTATATGCCAGGCCATTTCTGAGTCTTTGCTGAAGTAGGTGGTACAGCACACTTTGTTCTCCCCTCACCCACAGATCTACCGTGACTGTGATGTCCCCAGGACGGTCAGGCTGTTTGCCTTCCCTGTACCTGTGCTGCTTATTCTCAGGGCTGCTTTCCTTTCTCCTGTTTCTACCTATTCAGAAAAAAAAAAAAAAAAAAAAGAGGCTGTGAGTATAATGAACTTCAAAACCTTTGGAAGCACATCATGATGCATGATAAAGACTGTTAAGTTTATTTACGTTACTTTATTTAAGAACGTACAGTCTCGGAACAGGGAGAACACCTCAGTTACATTCATGCTTTCAGGTTTCTGATAATCTCAGTTAGAACTTCCTTCTCTCATCAGATCTTGTACAGCAGGCAGTACATTTTCAATGCAAATTCCACTAGAAATGCAAATAAAACATAGCTGCTGGAAATTAACTAGTGACTATGTCTGGATTCAGGTTGATATTTGCAGAAATAGAGTTGCAGTTTTTGCAGTACAAAGTATATCTTGAACAAAATTTTAGTGACAAGTGAGATAGTGGAATTCCCTAGGGGATGTAATGAAAACTGAGAGAAAGGGGGAAAAAAAAAAGGCCATAAACCAAAATCCAAATCAGATTGGACTTCATTTGTTAAATCCCAAATCAAGAAAAGTGAGTAGGAGACAAATCTCCCAAAAGTTTGGATGATCTGTGAATATAAAAGCAATACAGGGCCGTGCCTGACTGTATGAATTAAACCTCTAGTATTTTCCTGGAATTTCTCAGGAAAAACTGTAGCAGAACAGTTTACCTTTATAAGACCTTGGTCAGTCTGTCCAAATCAAACAAAATATATCATCTGGGCATAAGGGAACAGTTTGTCTTGTGCAGCAAAATTTGAGAAAATAATTTGGTTTGCAGAGGAAGGGGTTGTGTGTGTAGAGGGGGTGTGGTGTGATGGTGGTATTATAAAAAAAGAAAAAAACTGTTTCAAGGCCTAATTCTGTTCTGCCAAACTGGTGAGAGACTTTTATTTGATCTCAGTCACAGAGGAACTGATCTCCAGTGGATAAACTATTAGTGTTCCAGTCTTAGTCAGTGAAATAAACATATTAATTAATATCCAGGAGATAACCTTCATAGATTAAATTGGAAACATTTAGGAATGCTTTTACAGATGTCTGTAGATGGCATCAGTGTACTATATGCAAGGCAAAAATAATTAATTATGACGATAAATCTTTCCTGAGTTCTGTTACCAAGTAATCAAACTGGACAGTTGAGCAAGTGCTCCACCATCTAGGATAGCAATCTTCTGAAATAGAATACAAGGTAACAGGAAAAACAGTGCATTCTTTCTTTTGCTACAGATAAGGATGGACTTTCTCCATATTGTTAAGATCAGCATTTTTCATAACCATTGTCCAGCAGGCACTCAGAGAGACATTCAAGTTCAACATTTATTGATTTTCACCTGTTTGGTTATAATAGAAAATTCTTCTAGGACTCTGATTTACAAAAGCAAAAGGTGGTCTAAACTAGGATACATGTAAGTATGTTTATAGAATCTAAGGAGAGAAGAAAAGCTGTTTGTGCTCTTTCTACCCTCCCAAGAGTAAATATTTTTTACAACAAATAAACTATTAGTGAAAAATATTTTTAAATTAAGCTTTTAACAGTAGAGATTATGCTGAGGTAGAGCCTATATTGCCTGCCCCTAAGCAGGTTCCGGGCAATCTTTTTCAGCAGCAGCTGAGAAATCTCTTCTGCAGCACAGAGTATATTTTACCATCAAGTGGGAACTAGTGATCTGTCAGGATCTGCACTTTTGACCTGGAGTGCAACAAAAAAAACCATTTTCAAGCTTTATACTAGGCTGAAACATGACACTTAACCTCTTAAGGGCATTGAACACAGGACCTATAAAATTGTGACTTAAAAAATATACACGAATGTGCAGCTTGTCTTAAATCTCACAGTATGGAAACTGTGAGATGTACAGACTAGTTTTTCATAAGCAGAGGCCAGAAACTGCAAAATGCTGGAATAAATAATCAGTAATTTTATATTAATGAAATTGTTTGTAGAGTCTTTAGCAATCCTGTAATACTTTCAAGGCAGGATCCACAATATTGTCCTGGAAGTTTTCAAGGCCAGATTGGATGTGGCTTTGAGCAGCCTGGTGTAGTGGAAGGTAACCCTGCCCATAGCAGGGGTGTTGGAACTAGGTGATCTTTGAGGTCCCTTCCTACCCAAATCTTTCTATGGTTCTGTGACAGCCAAGGTGACTGGGATCCCTGTATGCTCTCAGCTGCATAAAGGAGGATGTACTTCTACTAAATCTTTCAAACACATTCAATAAATCCATTGCCATATTTAGGATGAATTCAAAGACCAGATATCTGTAATTGTGCTAAACTCTTATGTTTAAGCAACTTAAACAAACCTCAAACCTAGCCAGATATAATCACATAGACCTATAAGAGGTCTGCTGAACCTCAGCTGTGCTCTGCTATCAAAAGCAAAATCACACGATCACTCCTGCATGTTTAGTAACCTTTGTGCTGCAAGTAGTTTGGCTGTGTGATCTCTTCACTGTCTTGAAAAGCTATTTTTTTTTCATTTCCTCATTCAGGTTATTTACAGGAATATGTCTTAGCATATCAAAGTACGCAAAAGCACAGTATTACTGATGCACATTTCAGTGATAAGAAATGCTGATAGTTTTGGGGTTTTGCTCTCTCATGTGCCTTTAGCATTTTTTTTTCTCAGCTTTTTTTTTTTAAATTAATTTTCTTTGTAGACATGGACTTCATTATCACTTTTTAATAATAAATATTAAATGTTGTAACATCACTTAGTTCTAAACATGGACTTATTTTATGTGGGTTCAGTCATTCTTAGTAGGTTAAGGTGACATTTTTTGCTTTTTCATGTGTTTCTTAAAATTTTTCCCTCAAGTAGTAAAGCCATAACCTTTCCTAGATTTACCAGTTCTAAGTGACCTAGGTTGTGTCCATTCCTTTTTCTATACAGAACTGAACAACATTATTTAGTGCCAGATTTTCCTATTTATACTTTCATATAGTTTTTACCACTCTGAGATGTCTGAAGAGCCAGGGCAACTTTATTCAGCTCTTCCTTTTCCCTCACCTGGCAGTTAACATAAATGACTATAATTTTACAGTAGAAGGCAAATTAATTCTAAATAGTCAGCAATTGCTCAATGAGTTGAGGCAGTGCAGACTTTTATTTTGGGTTTGTTTTTTTTTCATTGTACTATACAGATGCTTCAGAATTTTCAAAAACAAATACTACACTACTTTCTCTTGAGTACTGTAGATACACCTGCTCGGTGTAGTGTCAACAAATGCCCAGTGGCTTATACAGAACACCAGCTGTGTTATATAAATTTGTAATAAGCAATTTGGGGACAGACATTCCTGAAATCTTAAAGGAAAAAATCCCCATATGATGTCTGTGCACACTCTAGCGTAATGGAAACCATCAAAGTATTCCAGTCACAAGTTTCAGAATATTAGAAGAAAAAAATTGCAAAATATGAGTCTATTTCTTTTACATTCCGCTTTTACATTTTGTCACAGTCTTAACCTGCTTGCGCTACCAAAATACCAAATACCAAAATACTCCAAGAGCCTGATATTTTTCAATACACTCAAGATTTTAAGAATGTCGCCATTCCAGAGAAAGAGGGCCTTCAGTCACACCTGCCAGCTTGCAAAGCTCATAGGGGATTTATCAACTCATCCACGCTTTCCATAGAGCACTTTCTCAGCTTTCTATTTAACAGCTTTAGTCAAATCACATACTTCATCTCTGTATCCTCAGATAAAGGGCTGTTTTCACAGGAAAGTGCCAAGGTCATAGATTTTATTTTCATTGCTAATAAAGAGTATGGAATGCACTCAACACAACAAGCTGGATTAGTTAATGGCTTGGTTTAACCCCAGCCAGTATCCATGCCCCACACAGCCACTTGCTCACTCCCTCACCAGCAGGACCAAGGAGAGGATAGGAGGAGTAAAAGCTGGAGAACTTACGGGTTGAGGTGTACAGACAGTTTCATGGGGAAAGCAAAAACAAGGAATCAATTCACTGCTTCCCATGTTTCCCATCAATTCCCATGCTTCCCATGGGCAAGGCGGGTGTTCAGCCATTCCAGGAGAGCAGGGCCCTGCTTAATGGTGGCTTGGGAAGACAAACACCATTACTCCAAATGTCCCCCGCTTCCTTCTCCTTCCGAACATGATATATACTGAACGTGCTGTCATATGGCCTGGAATGTTCCTCTGGTCAGTTTGTGTCACCTGTCATGGCTGTTTCTCCTCCCAGCTTCTCATGCACTCCCAACTTCCTTGCCAGCGTGGCAGTACAAAAGGACATCGTCTCTGTGTAAGCACTGCTCAGCAGTAACGAAAACATCTCTACAACCCTGTGTTCAGCACAAATCCAAAACTCAGCCATGGTGAAGAAAACTGCCACAGCCCAAACCAGCACAGCCAAGTAGAAAGAATTTGCACAGCCAAGTAAAAAGAATTTGCTGTAACTGGACTTGGCTCCTGTTTGGTGTAAACTGGCAGTGAGGGTGTACAGCATCATAGAAAATGCCCCAAGTGCTGCCACATTCTCTCAAATGTACTTCCAGATTGCTAGTGACCCAGTAAGATTATTAACATAGCTACACTAACTGGGGTCACTGAATTGGCTTGTCTAATTTTACCCCAGTCACTCATCCTGCAAAGATCATTTTCTTAGACTATCCTTTGGCTTGGTCACTCTTTATCAGTCTTCCACCTTTATGTCAGGTCCACTTACTCCATCACATCTCAAATGATACTTGTATTCATTACTCTTGATGTTCAATTTTATTGCACAACTGAATATGCCAATTACCTCAGAATACCAAAATAAATAAGGCATAATTGGCAAGGTGCTTAAAAAAAAAGGCAAACAAAAAACCCAAGGTCTCTAAATATGTCTATGGTTGGTCTCTGTGACTATACCAGTACTTTACTGATGCCAATATCTGTGCTTCATCCTGATTAAATGAGAGAAACGAGTGCACCAACTCCATCAAAAAGGAAACCTGGGGATTTTACCCAGGTAAGCACAATACTGCAGTCAATTGCTTGAGTGATCTGAGTAGCCAGGGCCTTGGATACACTGTAGTGTGGGCACATCCTCCTGTAGTACCTGTGGGGCTCTAAGAAAGCTTGTCTGATAGGCTGAGATGCAGTCTCAGAGTGAAAACAGGGAGTATTTGAATTAGGATTTAGGGTACATGCATCTCATTTACTGTTCAGAACTGCAGTGGTTCTGCTGCTGTCCACTCTCTTCCTGGTTGTGAGAAAGTCAAGAGGAAATGACATTAAATGTTGTTGGTGTCTTCATTGCTCATGCTTTAAAATCTGTATTCATGTTGACTTCAATGTGTTTTAACTGTTTTCTTTAGCTCTGTCTCCAGTATTTTGCTGTATTGCTAATGTATGTATGGCTCATAAAAACCTGTGAGTGGATCTGAAAAGTGAATAGTGTCACTATTTGAGTCTTTGTCATTAGCAGTAAATTGACTTTTGGAACACAGAAAATAGATTTTGTGTTTAAGCAGTTGTTTCAGGAAGGTTTTGGGATGGGTAAAAATTTTATCATAGCAACAGCAGGACAAATCCCATTTTTTCATCTGTTACTCTCAAGAGACTTTTTTTTTTCTGTTTTCTGACTGGTTTTGCTTTGATGTATGGAAATAGGTCAAGCAGTATGAAAATAATGCTGAGCAGATGGTGTCACAATGATTTAGTAGAAAAGAAAAATTTCGCGTGTTCATGTTTGCACAGCAATATACGTACTATGTAATGGATTTTCCCTCTGCTTCGAGTTGCCATTAAAAAAACATTTGGGACAAAAGTGACAAAAAAGATCTGGATCAATCTCATGGCACATGTTTCACTCTTTCATTATTTTCCACAGTTTTGAAGCCAATGGAAAGCTGCAGTAAAATCTAAAAGTAACTAAGTGGATTAAATTAGCAAATTTTCTCTTGAGAAGCTGCTGAGTCTACTACTATATAAATTTTCAAAGGTCTTCAAGCAGCTTCTTTCAGACATTCCTGATCTCTTTCCGAACTAAAAGTTAGGGTTGTGTGCTACTCTTGCTTTTGCGTGTCTTCTAATTTTGTTTTTACAAAACTTTATGTTCTTTCTTTTGCTGTCTTTGTTCAATGATCAGGTCTCTACGGAATGAGGAATATCCACAAATACATGGATGGGTTCTGTGATTAGAAAGGAGACCAAACTTCAGGCCTATCAGCAACCAAAACTGACTTCACAATTCACATTCAGTTAGTTATTTATGTTTGTATTTTTTCATGCAACCTCTGTAGTTCATGTGATTATTTTTAACACTCAGCATCATATTCTAAAAATAAATTATTTTTTTCTCTCAGTCTTCAGATGTAGAGCTCAATTGATTTAATAAAGCAGAATGAGGAAGCAATAATCCAGAGAAGTTACTCAGGTGCAGTGGAGAGGATTAGATGTGGTTAGTATGACCTATTACCAAGCTGTTGATTTTTTTTCTTGTATGATATTTGCAGAAGGACAGCATCAAGTGTAATAAAATCTGTGCTAATGCTAGGCACTGATGAAAAGTTTTCTTGTTATATTTTGAACAGAAAAGAAGCTTTATGGTATTCCTATCAGAAGTGCACTCATCCTTTGAACATCTTCCCTAGCATGAACAGCTTTTTAAATTAATTGGCAGATCAAACTGCACATTTACCAGTGGAAAAGGTTACTGTACATCATATAAATTAAAGGCCACCTAGCAACATCTTTAAAAATGACGCTTGGTACTAAGTTTGTATAAGATTTCAAAAATTAATTATTTTAGCTGACATTAATGATTCAGTTATACGTAAATTATGCGTATTCCATTAAAATGGAACTGCAGAACAGGGAGAGATCAACTCTTCAATTTTGGTTGAACGTAAATTACATTTACACTCATTGAAAATCCCCTTAACCCTGCCAGTAATATGTAAATGGCCTTCAGTATAAATGAGAAACAGGCTTACTATGGAATCTTGTCGTAAGAAAATAAAAGCTTCACTCTTTTTTTGTTTATTTAATTTTTACATGAGGAATGAAATGTACAAAGCCTGTTAATTGTTCAGTGGCTGGTTTACTTTCTCATACTTAAGATATTTAAAATACAATCTTTAAATACTGTCTTGTACTGATAACTAAGTTTTTTCACTTTCCCTTTCCCTCCTGATTTAATATTATTATAGAATGAGTATTTTCAATATTGTTACAGAAAGAGTATTTGAAGACAGTCTTTCTCTTTTAGGAACCTCCCTATGTACCATACAGCACTCTGAAAGCATTATTTAGGAACCAAGAAGGCCAAAATGAGTAGTACAGTGCTGCATATTAATATGTAATGATGGAGTTAGAACTTAATTTGTAGCCTATCAAGTGGTTATTGAAATCTGTCAGGAGTTATTTTTATTTTTTTGTTTGGTTGGTTTTATTTCATTTCAATGTGAGAGAAAGCATCTTTTTGTTCTTGCAAAGACTGAAGTAATTTGGAGCATGGCTTTTCCCAAGGTTGTGTCCCAGGAATCACTAAGTTTTGTTTCTTTTTTCAATAATAAGAATTTATAGGTTGTTGAAAGAAGGTCTACATTGTGAGGCCTTTTCAGTGTAGGACAAAGTTTGCTTAAAAAGTGTTATTTATTTGTTGACAAATAAACACCAGTTGAAGAGAAGGAGTATGTCTCTTGAGTCACAGAATTCATGTTAATAGTTGCAGTCCATATATCATAATGGAGTAAATATATTAATTTAGAACAGACTGAAATATTCCTTAAAATTCTTATCAGAGTTTTAAATACATGAGAATATGCTGTACTGACAACAATTTTAAATGGCTTTCCCAGGAGACTACATTTTTGTCAACTCTTCCATTTTATGTGACTCAGAAGATTTAAAATTGGATATTCAAAGTACTCTGTACCACATTTTGCAAGTCATTATTTTCTCAGATGAACAAGTAAAAGCATCATTCAAAGCATGTGTTTGTGGACAAAAATGATATGTTCAGTTAAACCAAATTGCACACCTGAAAAATTAGATATTTTTGAGGATATAGAACCGAAAGAGTTGATCAAGTAATCCTTCAAAGAAAAACTGTGGTTGATACCCACTGGATTGTCTTGGTCTTCACCATGCTATCACCATAATATGGGAAATAATATCATTTTTTTCAAGAGTGTTCACTGGTAAAAATATCCTGATTATTATTACAGAGAGAAAATAAAGTACTCAGTGTTAAATCTCCAGTGACCTCCCATTATTTAAAACACATATTTTAATAGGCTGTTGTTTTTAAGAATTGTCTGCCTTGTGAAGTAGCTAGAAATACTCAGGAGTACCAATATTTTTCTCCAAAGTGCCAATAAAATTCATGATATTTTGAGTATTTACTAGATAATTGTCCATCTATTTTTCAATCTGTCTATGCATCTAAAAATAAAAGCTGAAGATTCATTCCACAGATATTTTCTGACAGATTCCAAATAAGATTTTATTCTTTTAATTAAAAGTTCATTCCATATTTTGTCTTCTTTCTGGTTCTCTGAATAAAGCCTTTCGTCTGTCAGTTTTGATGAACGCTTGTTCCAGTTTTTGGTCTTGTGAGAATATTTTCAAACATTTGAAGACAGAGGAAACAACAACTGTGAGTTAAATAACTGCAGGTATTTAAAGCAGATGCAGACATCAAGCTTCTTTTAAGTAGAATGCAAACACTTTATTTATACCCTGGCTGCTTTACAAAGAAAAAAAATGAGCAACAAGGAACTCATCTGCCAACAAAAGAACTGAAAAATATTTCAGTTTTCCATGTAGAAGGAATGCTATGTTTGTGGAATGAAATTATGCGTATAGAATTATCCATTAAGGTAATCTGAAACAAAATATGGATGGAGCTTCTTGAAAAGCCAGATGAATTAAGATATTCTCTGACAGGATTGTTTCTACACTTTTGATAATAAAAATGTATTCTTAGTGCAGGGTTGGAATATATGGGGTTTTTTGGTGGGTTTTTTTTGGTGTTGTTGTGGGTTTTTTTGTTTGTTTGTTTTGGTTTTTTTTTTGTTGTTTTTTTGTTTTTGTTTTTTTTTTTTTTTTTTTTTGTGGTTTTTTTTGGGGGGGGGGTTGTTTGTTTGTTTGTTTGGTTTGGTCTGGTTTTTTTAATCACAGATTAGGGTGTAGAATTCAATGAATCTTGTCCTAAATTGAATGCAAACCACATATAACTATGCCGTGCAACAGGAGAAGTGAAGATGGGGTTCTGCATCGGTAAGTATTGTAAACAAAGAGAAATGTGTTCTTTTTAGCAGAGTGGACTTTGGAATTAAAGTGGAAAATACAATGTATACATTATAGTTTACTTTACATGTCATGGAATTTGATTCATAGATGTTGCTCAAATGCTTTTGGATTCTGCATCTAAAACACAGGTGTGATGTTTAAGCAGTATGTTTAATGCTGCCTAAATCAGGAGTCTGTGCTCACCTTTTTTATTTTCCCAGAAAGTGAAGAGCCTCTGATAGCCTTCAAAAAGTAATCCAGAGGGCCTGGGGTGGGAGATTTCTTCTCCTGGTTGTGTGTAACAGAGCCTGGTGGAACCTGCAGGACAATGCCAGGTTTCTTTCTCTCAGTGAGGAGCCAAGCAGCACCAGACCTACAGAACATTACTAATGATGACTTAAGAGAGCTTTAGCATTTGACCCTGAACTAATGAATAGCACACTTACATTTCATCTAAAAAATTAATAGAGGTGGCCACCAGATACCTATGGTACTTTATGAAGAAGGATAAACAAATGGGAGACAAAATGGGAGATGTTAAACTGTGCAATATCAAGATAAACAGCATGAGCTATGCACAAGGTGTTATTTCTCAAGGCTGTGAAATATTTATACTTACAGGCAATTTAATTAATCAGTTGGAAAACCAGGTATTTACTTATGAGCATAATACAGAATCCTTTGTTGATTAAAAAAAATATAGATATGTATTAGATTACTTGGTTTGAGATTTCCTGTCATCTATTCTTCATTTTTTAGTACACAGCAGTATGCTTATCTTCCAGATGGCCCTAAATAAGGAAGCTTGTGAGTGGGGTTAATTTAGATACCTATTTACATGTGTTTATTCAGTTTTGACTGTTCTTTGCAAGGACAATAAGGGTTAGATTTTAGATAGAAGTTATTTTCATTTTCATAAAAATAATAATGATACAACTATGACTGAAAATTCTTGAAAAAAATGCGTGTTTTTTATAAGTAAAAAAATGCAAAAGGGTTGCAAAGCAAAGGTCAGTAGCAGAATGTGGGCTCAAGAATATAATACAGAAAAAAACAAGTTCGGGAGATCATGCAACAACGATAGAAATGTAAAGAAAACCTGAGGGAGTGGGTTAAAAATGGATCATCTAGGCAGGAAGCAGCTGTTGTGCTCTATGACCATATTTCTTTCCCATGTGGTCAGAAATTCAGAAGGAGTTCCAAAGGTTGCTCGTGATATCTCATGTAATGAATAGGTCAAAGGACAGAAGAAGCCTTTTCAATTCTGCACCTCACTGTAGTCATTGCACCATCATAGACTTCTGATGAAAGATGGAAAGTTTCAATTGTTCTGTAAAGACTGAAAAAGGTCTCTACAGGCATTTCAAATGAATAGACCAGGGGAAATCATGTCTTCTAAAGAGAAGATTGCTAACTCCAAATCCTTGCTAGGGAACAATTCAAAATACAATTTGACCCTGCAGGATATAAATACTCTCTTTTCTGTTCCTTTTCCTACCTGGCTAATTATGTATCACCTTGCAATTTGACATGGCAGGAGCAAAAATCTATTGTGGTTTTCTAAAATGCGGATGAAGAGAATATGAATGTGAAACTAGGAGGCTGTGTCCTTCTTTATGTAATGTAATGATATTATGTTCCTTTTTTTCAATACCCAGACATCAAAAAGATATGACCAGTGTACAGGGAATTCAATTTAGTTTTAACTAATTGGATGTGATAACAAACTTTTGTGTTGAAATATAAAAGAGATTCTCTTCAATGTATTCAAAGGAATGTAAAGTCAGTGAAAGTAAGAAATGAAATATATTCCCATTCGGAGAGATATCCTGCTATAATTTATTAAAAAAAAAAATGAAGGAATTGCATTAAGTAAGATAATGTTAAATAGGGTCAAATAGTAGGAAAAAACTATTTTAAAAAGTGTACTTAAGTTCTCTTACTCCAACGGAAAATACACAAAATTTTATAATAGGCCTATCTGGTTCCTTTTTCTTGCATTGTTTTTCCTTTTAAACACAATTTTGTATTTTGTCATTTAAAACAATTTATTTCAAGATAATTTATTGCAATGTTGGTAAATCCAGAAAAAGATCTTTAAAATTGCATCACTGAGCTGATACAGTTAATAGTGGTCTTGTCTGTAAAACAGATGGCAGTTCAGATTTCTGCTGGATGACTAAATGCAGAATAAAAGATGACACAAAAGTCAAATACATGCATAGCCAACAAAGCACACATGATTTCTTTTGAGTATCTAAAGGGAAAGCATGTGGTAAGTGTCATTAGGGTAAAGAAATGCTGTAGAGTTGATTTGCAAATAAAAGATTTTTAGATGGAGATACTACCTTAAGCTCTGGCATAGTCCCAGATAGCTTAATTAATTCTTAATTTAATTCTTTAAAATTTTATTGTCAGTTGGATTAATTTTGTTAATCTTCCAAGGACTGGAAATAAAAGGCAGATGAATCCATGATGTGCCCAATTATCTACTCCTTAAATAGCTCTATTAGTTGAAATAATAGCCAAGAATACTTGATGACTCTTCTGTTGAAGCTGTTTCTTCATGAGGAAAAGATGGCACACTGGGACAACTTTTCTTTTCCAAGTGAGACTTCCAAACTTGAATGTGGGTCTAGAGGATCGTTCAGTAGCTATGGCTTTTGCATAGTGAAGAGATAACACAGGCTTTTTGAATTATACTGGATGGCACTATGGCAATTGGACAAAGAAAGGTCAAGATTTTAAAATAAAGTCTCTTGAATTTCTGTACCATTCCTAAAAGTTCCTTCTGCCATGTTTCCAGTTTGAAGTTTAACTACAGATAATGTTGCCACACTCTCATTGGCAACGTGTATGACTTTAGAGTGGCAAAACCCAATGCCAAATTATCCTCCATAGAGTGTTCAGTATTAAACCAGCTACCAGATTGGAAATTATTATGGAAATTACCAAGCAAGCATTATGGAAACTAGAATTCTTAAAGGCTGGCACTCTTTTTCAAAAATGTTTGTCAACTGATGAGTCTGCAAAATTCAGATTATTGCCCTTATTCTGTGAAGTGGCAAAATAACAGAAGGAGAAGCAGCTGGAAGAGGAAGAACAACAGCAGGAGGGATCATAAAAACACCAGTTTGGGGGTGATTTACACCCTGCTCTCTGGCTCCCACATACTACTAATTTCAGAGGGGACTTGAAAAGAGAACATGAGAATGAAAAGAGCAATGGGAAGCATTAAACCATGACCATATGTGGAAATGTTTTGAACTGACAGGTGATACAAAACCATATTTTTATAATGACTCTCTTGGGTGCCTGTTCTTAGCCATATCTTTTTGCAACATATCTGAACTGTTCTTAGCTTGGTAAAGTTGGGATATATGCAAACAAAATCTTACTGTAATTAGAAGTCATAGTTATCTGGGGCAAAGAAATCTCAACAACTCATAATTAATTTTGATACATGAGTCTCTATTTACGTTTCTTTTTTTGCATGTGAAGGTACTTTTTATAACCTAACCTCTGTTTTACTTCATTTGTATTTAAGCCTATAATGCAGTAGAATGTGGAGACTGTAGTAAGGCCTTTCTGCCTTGATGGAGTATACTGAAATATAATGAAGACAGATGTTCTCAGCATTTGCTTTTGGGGACACTGCTACCTGGGAGAGCTGTGGGGATGTGTCTAAGTGTTTGTAATGATGTTCACTTCTGCTCAGCTTTGTCATCTTCACAGAAGAACCTGCTTTAAAAAGAGTTGGCTTAGCATCAAGGTCATCCAGGCTTTATATGAGCTTGGTCTCAGCATTGGTATAATCTCTAAGACTTTTGTGTCTGAAGTTAATGTTAGAATTTTACTGCTCAGACCACGCACTCAGCTTGCCTTCAGTGTCCAAGATACTGCAAAATTCTGTAGTGCCAAAAATCTGTTCCTGCTTGACGATTTTAACAATTCTTATGATGATAATCATGGAAAATAGGTAATTGATATTGTATAGGCTATCTTTCCTCTTGCTTTTGCCTTTATTTCTTTATCAAAGACATTGTCCATTCTGTACTAATTTTTACCCAATTTAAATTTTACCCAGATTTCTATTCAAAATCACACTGCTCAGACCAGCCTCAGGGGTGCTTCAGAACAATGAGGATGTATGAGCTTCTCAAGCTCTGCTGGTCCTTGAGTGCTCCTAAGAAAAATTCAGCTATGCTTACAGATTTGGTTGTGTCCTACAGCCTTCCACTTCTGGAATGCGTGAGGTGTTAAGGGGCAGACTGCTAGGAGGAGGAGGAGAGAAAAGATGAGAAGAAAGATAGGAAGACTTTTTGGACTCTGTAAAAAAAAAAGGGCAGGACCCTATATATGTTGGAGACAGCATATCAGGTGTTTGAAAGAAAAATTCTACTGCAAGCAGTCAGCTTAGCTGACTGGAAAAGGCTGGCAGAATATTTGGTCACATGGCCTGAAGCCAAATGATTTTCTGGCATACCACTGAGGATAGTATTTAATGGTCCTTTAGATTACATGTAAATGTAATTTATTTATTACAAAATACAAACACATAAAATGTGAGTTTTTTCTATCCTGAAGTATTTATCTGAAAGTAATAAAGAAAAAATTATCAAATTAAGATAGAAAGGCATGGGAGTATCTGCCTTTCTTGGCAGCCAGTACTTCTAACAAGGGATGCAGAGGTAGCAGGTGAGAAAAGATTCACTCAGCAATAGATCCATACTTGGACACTAGCAATTTCTGTCACCTGATATATGACTTTAGAGACAGAGGTGAAGCGTGAACTATCTGGAGCAGTCTGGAAGATATACTTAAAAACAAACAAACAAACCAAAAAAACAAGAAGCAGTCCCTGTCAAGTCTGCTCCCAGACACTGCAGGAGGTTCTTATAAAGTCTTTTCTCTAGACTCGGGTAAGCAAGGAATCATTCTTCGTAAGCTGCAGAGCAGAGCAGTTCCTGTGGATATGGACTGTAGGCATGGCACAAGTGATGGAGGAATGGGAAGGAATATGCAGATTTTACTGTGAAAATCAGAAATTATTAAAAAAACCTCAATAACAGCTCCTCATGGTTCAGGGAAGCATTCCATCCATGCAAAAACCTGGTGGTTTTGTTTGAACATAAAACTCATATAAAAGGAAAAAAAAAAAATCATGGGTTTGTTGCTCTTCTTGCTGAGCTTTTTCTGACTCAGGCATTGAGGCATGAGTGCCTGAGTACCATATAGACTCTATGGAACAAATAACCTGCCTTAAATCTAGGGTTGCTTCTTTACCAAGCAACCCTAACTGGAGATTGTCACATTATTATAATTATATTTATATATATTATGTGTTTATACTTCAGTTAAATATTCAGGTATAGCTGCTCAGCTCTGCAGGAGTTAATGCACTATGAAGAAATTTGTTTCATGTTTCTTTCCATGATTTGGAACTGCGAGCAATAGCATTCACAGTGTGTCCCTTGAGTCAGAATAAGATACTGTACAGCTCAGACATAATCTGCATTTTCACAGCAACAACTGATAGAGAAGGCTATTTTTGCTTGAGAATTTAACCGAG
This sequence comes from Prinia subflava, assembly GCF_021018805.1. Taxonomy (NCBI): domain Eukaryota; kingdom Metazoa; phylum Chordata; class Aves; order Passeriformes; family Cisticolidae; genus Prinia; species Prinia subflava. Next base: position 64,912,101 of record NC_086249.1, read on the forward strand.
ATACGTCTCTGAGCAAAAGGAGTGGATTTTTTTTTCCTTGCTGACTGGAAGTTAATTACTGGCATAGCAGCATGCATGAATTGACTGTGACAGCCAATAATGCCTTCAGCATCCAATGAATGAATAGAAGAGTTTAGTTTGGTACCTTTTTAAAGGGCATTATATGGCATTTAAGCACATTTTCATAAGACAGAATTTTCCTTGAAATATTAGTTTTCTTTTATGCTTTAAAATGTCTGCATTCTTCAGACAACAGTAATTTATGGATTTCTTTATATTAAACATTTTATGTTGTATGAATATTATAATTCTGAAAGATATACTTTGAAATACCTTTCAAGTGGTCAGTATTTAGCTGATCCATGAGTCAAGCACATTAAGTCATACAGAGGCCTGCACGATGGAGAGCTGTTTCTAGGTCATAGAGTTTTATTGTCTACAATCACAAAATGTGGTGTGGTTGGCAAACCCTGCATTGGTTTTTGAAATTACTGTGCTACCAGTGTGTTCCAATCAATGAGAACCTCTGAGCCATGAACCTTATTGATTTGTATTCTCCTGGGTAACATGAATGGCCTTCTTTAAGTCTTCCAATTTCACTATCAAGATTTTTTTTTTTCTGAAAACACAGCTTAAAAGAATGACAGGTTTATTTATGCAGTTTCTTTGTCACCCAACTCTTGCAGAGCCTGAAACAAAAGCAAGTGCTGCAATAGGAATAGAAATCAAACAGAAACCATACTTTCGATTTTGAAACCTTTAGTTAGGTCACTTCCACAGTAGTTTCTGACTTCTAGAAATATGTAACATCACAGTCAACCCCTTCAACACTTTTTGAAATGTTTAATTTTTTCTTTCTTTGGAATTTGATATAATTTTTTCATTGCTTTGAAGCAAAGAAGTGACAAAACAAAATCCTAGTCATCTTATGTTATTTTTTTATTAAAGATGTATGAATAGCAAATTTCAACCTCTTAGCTCAAATCTCATCAATAATGCCAAAGGTAAGGGAACCATGGCTATCTGTGGAATGAGCAACTTAGTCTTCTGTCCACATGATTCAGTGAAGCTTCCTTCTCCATTTGCTAAACATACAATATTGAAGTAACAGCTCTGTAAGGAGTAAAATACAACCAGAAATACCATCTGGATTGTGTCTGTATCAGAGTGATGGAAGTGTCTTTAAATAAATATTTGGTTCCTGCTGAGCACGAAAGAAGCAGAAAAGAAGGTAATAGAATGGCTTGCTTTTTAATGTTTTTTTCATTGAGAAAGATCTAATAGCTGCTAAAACTTAATTATTTTAGATATTTTCAATCCTGGAATCTGGCTGATAAGGAATTACTGGAAGAGAAATTGAGTGAATTAGCTTCCAGAGTGCCATGCTTCACAGATCTGTGTGTATGCAACTGTGCTGCTTCAGAGGTTCACATTGATTCATTTAGAAAAAATCTGGAGATAGCTGCACATATAAATAGATGTATCCAGCAGGACTTGGTGAAGGTCACAGAAAGTTTGTGACAGAGCAGGGAATTAAACTAGCCATTTCCCTTAATTCCAGATCAGGTCTGTAATCATGAACTGCCTTTGCTTCCAGGAATCAAGTCATTCCCTGCCTCTGCCAGAGATTTTCTGCATCACAAGTTGGTTAATAAATTTGGCACTGGCCCACAGAATTTATATGCACATGTAAGAAGCTGTGATAATCAAAATGCCTACCTCAACACCAACAGTCCTCAAAATATTAACAGAGAACCAAAAGTTCTGCTTCTCTGTATAGGCAGAATTATCTTAGAAAGTTTCAAGCTGAGCAGCTACGTGATTATCTCATGTCAAATCCAAACACTGATGTTGCCTTTCGATGGAAAGGCAGGCGACCTGGTTTCAGAAAGCCAGCACGGCGGCTCGACCTTCTCCCGAGCCACTCGGGCCACAGACACGCTGACACCAATATGGTGGACGGAAAATGGCGATTTATTAGGTTCTTACATGGGGTTATATAGTCTAAGGGGTCTTCACTACATCAGAGGGGAGGGAAGGTTAAAGGTTAGTGGAAAACTACTGGGTTTGGAGGGGCTACATTGTTCTCAAAGTTAGTTACACATCTCCGAGGGTGAGGTCCCTGTCTTTCCATTACAATCCCGAGATCTTCCGCGGCGCCAGGCCTTATCTTATCTGCTCACACACACACTGATCATTAAATTAGGTTTTCTTCTCAGTAAATCCTCTACAGGCCCTATCTGAAGGCATGTTCTCAACAAACCTATCAAACACTTTCTGGATGAGATCCACACCTAACATTATAATGATAGCCAGTTTTATTTTTAAGGAAGGTGGTAGCTGCCACTTTCTCTGTTAATTAATTCTCTTAAGTAATTTTTTCATTGCTCAGCATTTGAAAAAATCCTATTTCTAGTTTGGGAATAAAACAGTAGTATGCCCATTTACTGCTATAGTTTAGTGTAACTTCTTTAAGCAAAGTTCAGTCTTGCTTTATTTTTGCTTTATGCTGTGTGTAGGAGAACAAAGACTCAGTTTGCATTGAATTATTTAAGATGCTTTAAATGATCAGCTGAAACAAATTGTGACACTGATTTTAAGTCTGAAAATTGTTATAAGATGCATAAGGCAGCATATATACGTATGTTTTAAAATTGTCTGTAACTGTAGACTTGAGGTAATGCCACAGATATAGATGTTTTTCTGTAGACTTTGGAAGAGAGATATTTAAAATTTTCCTCAATTATGCCATGTTTTTTCAAGTCCTTTAATAACATTTTCCAGTTCAAATGACAGCTGTTCTCATTTTCATGTCTGTCTTTTGGTTTTTGAGCTCTTATACATACCAGCTTTGCTTCAGTTGCTCTTAAAGTTTTTGTTAGACTTTGTTCTAAAATTAAAATTTAAAATATAAAATGATCTTCTGTTCTCTACTCTCATTAGTATTTTACTTATATGATTCTCATTTCAAATGAATTTTATGAATATTTTAATTCGAAAACACATATCTACCTAGAAAAGTTTTTACATGTACTTGTCTTTGAACCCTTTTCCCCAAAGTTTTATTTAAGCAAGAATGTTTTGTTTATATATCTGTCTTCCTACCAAATACTCACACCTGTTCACGGACCATGTGCAGTCTTTAGAAACAGGAATACACAGAGCCAGGTTTCTTTAAACCTTACAAGTGACTCAGCCAAGCAAGTGGAGTTCTCCTAGATCTTCATTATCTGAAAGCGCACAGAAGTGGAGTGGCATTTATGTGAGGTAACATATGGTGTTGGCATGAACTACAGTGATTGTACTGACAGCAGATAAAATTAAAAATTCAGGAACCTGGGCCAATCAATTCACTGTCTGTAAATTACATGATACTGTGATGAATTTTTTCCTTGCATAATATATGGTTGCACTTTCTCTTCTCTGTTGAATCTTCCTATAAGAATCAGTTATTTTGACAGCCAGAAGTGATTGCTGAAGTGCAACTCCTGTACTGATAGTACTGTCTGTCTTTTTTATCATAACATACAGAACACTTGCATTTTCTTTAATGTGATTAATACAGTTACATATTCTAGAGGGTGTACATTGGCCATCATTTTCTCACAGAACTACCTGGAAAATATCTATTACATGGTAAAGGATAAGGCCCAGATGTGAAATGGACTTTTTTCCTTACTTCTTTTTTTTCTGCTTACTAACAGATAATCACTCATAGAACATCCTAAGCTCCCCAACAATGCCAGTATACCCAGTATATGGGGATACACCCATTTGGAAAAATGCAGCTCAAAATGGAATTATGCTGTATTCTTTCCTAAATTACTGTCCTGTATTGATTAAACCCAGTTACGTGTAGTTCCTGAAATCCTGTTAGGCACCATGCTACTTGAAATCCAGTGACCTGAATCCTGAACATCTCATTTGTCCCTTATTCATCACATCTTAATTAGGAGAACTGCCTGCCTCCTAAACAAGGGTTCTGTGTCCTACTGCCTCCTATGTTCAGTGATGTCAGAGTCCTGTACTGTCTGACTGGGTTTTTTTAGGTACATCATTCAAGGAGAGCTTAATGTTTAACATCCAATTTATTTATGTGAAGATAGTTGTCATTACATGTGATTTTGACATAAGAGAGTAATACTACAATATTCTGCAATCACAACTAAACATAACAGAGGGATTGAAATATACAGCTGAACCAGAATGCAAGCATGATTCCCATTACTGATCCCTCTGTCCTCACTGACATGTCATGACACCAGGTGTCCCCAGCTGCTGTGAAGAAGCACGTGGGTAAAAGCAAACTCAAGCCCATTTCTCTCGTTGAAGTTCCTTTCATTAGCTGTGCAGCTTTTATAATTTTTGCTGGGTTGATCTATTGTGTGGTGGTCTGGCTAGCTCAGGAAGCATTGCTCATACTTATTGTGGGGAACGATGATTACAGCCTGCAGGCACACTGGTACCGTGGGTATCTGCCAGAAAGGTCACCCTCCTGTCCCTGCCATTTTGAGATCAATCAGTTTTCTCTACAGTGACTGGAGAGCACTCCTTACCTCCTTCCCTGAGCTCCTCTTTCTTGCCTTCCTCCTCTGAGTCTCCCACTGTGCTGGTGTGTTTGTTGTCACAAGTGGAGAGGCTGAGGCTCTTAAAAAGCTGAATCAGACTTACATGGGATAATTTTCCCTTTGAAGTTGCCCTGTCTCTCTGACTACAGATGGACTCAGCAACTGAGTAAACAGTATTGGCACTTCTAGACACTTAGGCAGAATTAACCCAGGCCAATCTACGTACCCCCAGATAATGTCCTCCCACTGAAGAGCTAACAGCTGCTAAAGCCATTTTTTTTAAAGTCGATCAAAAGTCTTTTTTTTCCCTCTACATTACAATCACTCTGACCACTTTATTACACACTTTATTCTGCTAACAGTACATTATAGCAGGCTATCCCAAGAAATGGGGTGTAAAATCCCACTTTGGGGGTTTGATCGATTGCCATACTTTCAGTTTGTTTGACATACATATCTGTTCATGAATATATACATATGCATTCCCCAGGTATGGGCATGTTCACATATGTGTGGGTGCTGAACAATTTGTGTGGATGCTAGATGATGAAAATACCATAGAACTACATCACAAGATGCATCACACATTATGCTACACTGTAAGAAGTGTGTGAGCAGCACAGGGAATTTTCATCTCTCTCTGCATTGAAATAGATGCATATTTTATTTTGTACTTTTCCTGGATTATTCACTTAAACAATAGTCAAAATCTATTGGCACTTTTTGTTTGCCTACTAAGTACGAAGAAGCTGATTGGTGTGAACTCAAGTAATTTTGCTCTGAACATAAGGAGCTCTGGTCAATTGGATGTTGTTAATATAAAATCCACAAGTGTTATAATAAGCAGAAAAAAATTGTTGATTATTTATTCTGTTCTGTCATACCACATTTCAAAATGTAGTATGTGCAAAATACGCACTTTGAAATTTTTACCTTCTTCTTATGTAAGAACAAAAATTCTCGTGCTGTTTACTCCCTCCATCCAAATGCATGTAACAGCATAACCACAGGAAAACAACCTCTTTGTATGTATTGGAAGTGGCACCATCATTAGAATTAATATTGATGAAGTTCTTAAATGGTTCAGATCAGGTTAAATAGAACTATAACCTTTTGCTGCATTCATCTTTTTATCAGTCACTAAAATTATTGTAAAATGTCATACATTTCACATTGGAGAAGTATGAAGTAATGAGTAAACATTATTTTTGTTTGAAGTTATTATCTTCCATAAAAAACAGTACACAGCAACAGACAAAATCTTCTCAAGTTCTGTTATTTATGCTTATATATAAAATCTTGATTTCTCAAGTGATGTGGGTTGACAAAATGGGTTGTCATGATGGTATAAATATAATTTCGCATGACCACCTACACCATATTTTTTCTCCTGCAAAATTTTAATTTTCCAAACATTTTAAAATCATGTAAGTATGAAATTATGGAATTGCATTAACATTAGTTACACAGGTAGTTTTTCAAATTCATTTGAAGTGTTTTCTGGTACAAGTACATGATTATTTTAACATCAGTGGCTTCCAAAGTTCCCACATGTGAAATAGTCCAGATATCAGGTCCACACTTCTAATGAACAACAGTTTTTATCTTTGTATCTCATCCCCAGTTTAAAACCGTCTCTCTGGGTACAAAACCCCCTGCATGTATAATCTTGATATCAAGTAGACATTTTCTAGTTTCCTAGATCTCACTGGGACTTAATTTTTCCTCCTCGCATTTCTGTGCAGTTGGCAGTCATATTATGCCAATGAAGGTCTTTTGATATATGACATATTTATTCCAACATTAGCCACGGATACTTCCAGAGATTTTGCCATTCAACACCTGGCTATGCAAAGTGTTGTGATCATTTCATGAAGTGCTGGGAATCTGGCTTACTGCAAGTCACAGCAAATCTTCCTGACCTTTTGCAGACAAACCTACACTCACTTTACGTGTGATGGGAGCTGGCTAAAGGCCAGCCAGCTTCTGCCTGAAAGCTGTGCATCCTTGTTAGCACGGTGCTGTACTCTCATTAGGATTACTAAAGCAGCTTGAGTTCACATCCCTCAGATCAGGACTGGCTGGCACCTATCCAACTTGGAGCTTGAGTGAAAGAATCTCTCAAAACCCAGAGGTTTTGAGAAAAAATCTGAAAATTGGAAAAGTTTTCATATGAAGGTTACACACAGACATAAAAACAAAACAAAAGAAGCTCAAACCCCAACAAAAGCTGAGCAAGAAATCCAAGGGCTAAATTTATATCTGACTTATGTCCAATTGTTATATCAGTGCAGTCATGATTTAAATAATAAGTAGGAAATTCAATATAGATGTTAGAAACACTGCATATATTAATATTAGTGTTTACAACTATGGCTAAGCATGTTAGGTTTTCCTAATGCAGTTCAGGGATTTATAAGGCTGAATTTTGTTTAATAAGGTACGATGCTGGTAATGTTCTTTTTTGCAATTCCCAGAGTAAGTAGAATGACCTGTTTGGAGCAGGTAGACACACTGTGGGGGATTTGCACAGGTCTGAAGCAGCAGCTGTTGGCCAGCTGTGGTACTTGACAGCATCTCAATCAGCACATACATAGCTGAGGGAGAGAAAGTCCTTCTGGACATTGTCGATCTTCTAATGAATGAAAAAGGAAATCCTTAAGTGAAATGAAATAAAGCTTTTCACAAAGAGTTCAGCTGTTTAGAAAATGAACCCCTAGCCCACTGTGCAGCCAAGTTTATGGCCCATGCTGCTTGCAAGATAAATCTATAAGTGGACCTTTAAAAACTGAGAATATCTCAAAACTCTTCCATGCTTTCTTGATTTTATTTTACACAGATCTGTGGTGAGCTGTTTCTGGCTGTACTCCAGATGCCCACCAAAGCTTCTCTATCACTTCCCTCCTCAGCTGGACAGAGCAGACAAAATATAATGAAAGGCTCCTGAGTTAAGTGATTTTGATGATTTAGTGAAATATGTCTCCTGGTACTATTTATTGATCACTGCCTATGATTAATAGTTACTCAGAATGAGGCACAAACTAGAAAAAAAAAAAGTTAAATTCATTAAGCTGATGTTTTCCTGAGGAGCAAACTGGTAACCTTTTCCTTAGCTACAGTTAAATATATATATATCAACTATATTATATATTATAATGTATTAAATAATAATATATATATAGAGTTCCTCAAAGAAGATAAAGAAAGATAAGACAACCCCCTCACTCGGTAATAGATTTTGTTTACATTTAAAAAATTAAAGTAAAAACCAACGGAAAAAGCAAATTTAGTATCAACATTCCTGAGAAGAAAATCTTGGCCAGAAATCTAAATTTTATTGAAGAGCCAATTTTTACCTGAATATTTGCTAAATAATTGATGTAATTAATGTCTCTTTTTCTCTGAGTACAAAGAAGCTTCTGTTGATATTCAGATTTCTGTCATCTCAGTCAAGTTTTAAAATTGCACAATTGCTTTTCTCCAGAGGAAAAAAGTAAATTACATTCCCATGGTGCACTAACCAGTAGTTTTAATTTATTTTCTTTTTATTTTTTATTATAAACTAGTGAAATTCCAGATAAGCAGTGGAGTAATTGTCACAGCTTGAGAACTGAGAAATCTGAGTTCACTTCTGTGCTTTATTCGGACTTCTTTTCAATCTCTTTCTTCAAAATAATATTTTTTAAAGGTATGTTTAGTTTTCAAACTCTGCCAAAGGGAGTTAGATTGTTCAAAGTCACTGATAACAAGACCCTACTTGCTTCCATTAAGAGTTGGTAAAGTCTTTGGAAACAGTTGAGCTGGCACATGTATAGCAGAATGTCTAAAGGACTCTGAAACTCTTTCTTACTCTGAACAATGGCTTTGAATTTGTATACTTGAATGACACTTGCCAGAATTGTCATCTAAGACAAAAGAAAGTTGGGGTCCCAAGGCAAGATATGCACATGCCCGTTGTGGTGAACAACACTCTAATTTGATAATATTGGAGGCTGTTTAAGAAGTTCTTGTTATGTCTTTTGGCTTATAATATTGCTGCCATATTTTAAAAGCACTCAAGCAAATAAATTAAAAAAAAAAAAAAAAAAAAAAAAAAAAAAAAAAAAAAAAGGCATCTTTTTATTTTTATTTCAGTATTTTTCTAGGGTGTCCAAACCAGTGATATTACAAAAATAATCCTGTTTGCAGTTGAGGTCTGCATTTTCACTATCTGCCTGGACAGAGACTTCTTTAAATAGACTCATTGAAAGTTCAGGACCTTAAATTGAAAATTGCTTTGAATGAAGAGCATAAGATTGTGTCTTGATTAAGTCAGAGAGTATAGATTGCATTAATACTGCTCTCTGTGAATGCTGCCAGCTGAAAAAAATATTCAGTGTTATTTGGTGACTCAGTCCTATTCTGAAAACAAAGTAATAAGATCAATGACCTGGATAATGAGTGTTTCTGGGATGTGTCCTGAATACTTTGACCCAAGTTTTTTTTCTTGGTTTGACTTTCACTTTGTTCCTTCTACACTGGTTGAAAAGATACATCCTAATGAAAAGTGCATCCTACTGCTCACTCAAAATTAAGTAGGAAGAGGCAAAAAAAAGAACTGATAGACTATGTTATTATTTTTTCACAATATTTGGCATATTAGAATTTTGCATTATTGTGTGTAGAGCTCAGCAGTTCAGGTGAAATTGCTGTTTCCAAGTTGTGTTAGAGTGTTTACAGCAGACTCGTGGCAGTTGGGGATGGCCAGCATGAAATCCCAAATGGGAAGTCCACAACTTTTCCTGAAACTATTCCAATGCTTCACAGGACTTGCGATAAACTTTCCCTAATAACTTGTGTTTTAGGCTTTCAGCTCCTTCATAGTGAAACATCTTTTGTACAATTAGTCAAATCAGGCTTTATGCTATAGGGTGGGTGCTTAAGGAGAAAGAAAAAAAAAAGATTTTTTTTTCATTTGTAAATGAGTATTTTTTAATGGTCAGAGTACTGTTGTTTCAACAGTTATTTTACTGACAGATTACAGTCTCCTAAGGAAAATAGAAAATCTGGGGAGGAAACCCCACAGTCTGAAGAATGGCCTTAAGATGTTAATACTAAGGACCACATATGCAATAGTTCTAGCTCCCAGAGAGAGGAAATATAATTGTCAGTAGCATTGATTTAAATTAATTAAAAAAGCACAACCCTCTGTACATCAGAAGTTTCTGTGGATATTTATGATGCTCCATCTATTTATTGCTTGACTTTATATGGCACTTCCTCTTTAAACTGCTTGCCAAGTTTTGTTTCATCCCTGGCTATTAAAAGCCTATTCCAGGGATAAGAGTGTGGAACAGCTGAATTCCAGCTCAAGCACTAGCCTCCTTGGGCTTCACAGTTCGAAGATTTGACTGTTTTATATGCAATAAGCAATCTGTTAAGTGTTATCAGAGCGTGTATAATGGATTAGGATGTATTAAAAAAAACCAAGCCCCAAACCAAAGCAAAAACCAAACCAAAACAACAAACTGGGAAAGTTTTCTGCTTTCTTTAATTCAGCAGTTAAAAACATACTACCAGGGTAGGGAGGAAATTAATTTCTAATGATTGAGGGTTCAGGGCTGCTGTTCATTTCAAAATCCACTGGGATATAGGCCATTGCAGATTGCAGGCATCACAAACACAGTTCTTAGTCTGTCCCACTTATATTTCTTTAGCTTTCATGGAATAATTTGAGATTCATGAGTTGAAGGAAATGTTTCAGGAATGACCATGGGCCTCTTGCCTAGTGATTAGGATGGCTTGCTAGGAATTAGATGTCTTTGTTCCTGCTGTCATGCATATTTCATCATTTTATTCAGGAACTGTAAAAGAAAGACTATGCACTTTTATGTAAAGATATGGGAACTTCTATCATCCTTCATTTTCTCCCCAATAATTTACAGCAAACCACAGCCGTTTTTTTCTCTGATCAAATTAGTCTATAGGTGAATGGCCTACTGACGTGACTAACAGAATTTCCCATTACCAGCTCTTTCTTGTGGTACAGAATGAAATAAATCTGAGGCACCTCAATCACTTGAATCATTATGTTTAATCCTATCAGTTGACAATTAAGTAAATGCCAATGAATGATAGAATTAATAAAAATGATAGAATTAATAAAAAACCCACTGAAGAGAAATATTTTTAAGGTGACTTGAAATTTGTGTGTACTGATAAACACAAAATTATGTTTAGCTCAAGAAACATTAATTTCTGTGACTATGCTGGTTATTGTGAATCCTTTTTTAAAACTGCTCTCTCTCTCCAGAGATTTTGCATAAGAAATTAGTCCGTGGTTTTCCTGACATCAGCCAATGACCTAAATCTTATGACTAAAGTATCACTGTAACACTCTTGTAGTGTGGAAGACCTTGTTTCCAGTTTTCTGTTCACTGTTAAATCAGGAATACTTGAAGACACAAGTGAATCCCTACTTTCCCAACTCCCATGATACTGATGCATGTTTTTATTTCTCAGTGAAATTCCTCACTTTTACAAAGCTTTTAAAATCAAGCCATTTTTTCATAAACATTCCGACCATTTCATAATACAGAACAGGGATACTTGAGTTTGGCTTAGTATGTAGATCACAGCAGAAATGAGATGTCTGTGCATACACATGCATAAAAATACATAACTATATGTTATATATTTTTGCAATATGAGGTTCATTTAGTATTTTCAGACATGCAATATTTGCTGTAGGGTACTGTTTCCCTGAAGAATGTTTTTTGGCAACACTTTGACTGCCCTTTCCTGTCTTCCTTTGACAGCATTTCCCATACAGAACATGGCCTGCTTGACTTACATTATCCTTGAACCCCTTGTTGCCTACTTGACATTAATTTCTGTAACCAAGGCAATATCACAAGTGAAGTTAAAAATCAAATCTCTGAGAATAGCCTTATCTAGATTGATTCTTTCTTCAGAATGCATACTAAGCAGTCACAGAGAGCTTCCAAACTTATAATAGATGATGAAATTCTTCTCCTTTTGATCCCAAAGGAAGAAAGTGGAACCCTTCTTTTCCTTGCTTCCAGCATTTCATTACAATATATATAACTTCCTTCCTAACAAGTTTTGTCCTTCCATTTGTCTGGTTCTGCTGAATATTTCAGTAAATTAAATACTTTGGGCTTCTTTAGAAACAAAAGGGAAGATAAATCTTGTCATTATCTGTCCTGTTTTCTAGAATGCACTGAACTGTGTGTCACAGAAAAAAATACCTAGTTATTTGACATTTTATTGATGCTCAGGAATATAGTCCCATTACTGAAATAGCTGAACATATCATAATATTTAGCTCTTGTCTTTTCATAGTCTTCCATGATACAAGTAAGTAAGAATTCTGATGACTTTCGAAAGGAAAGCTGAAAAACAGAGAGTATAATACTCTTGCTTCAGGAATCTTGCCATTTCAGCAAGGAGTACCCCAAGGGTAATGCAATCTAATTTTAGTTATTTAAAAGTTCAGTATTGTGTCTAGACTGATTGTGTAGGAGGCATGTCCAATGGAAAGGACAAGTCATCATTTCATCCTACACCATTGCTTTGTTTCCCTCAGGAGGGCCTTCTTTTTTCTTTCTCTTTCCATACTCTGTAGCCAATAGAGGCTTAGGCAGTAGAAGCCTAATTTTTAAATAGCTAGAAATAAATAAGTGGGATACAGTTGTTAATAATTTTGTAATATTTCTTCTTCTTATTGGGGGGTCATTCTCAGGGTAAAAATGTTTGATATTTGTCTAAAGGCTGTTTTTTGTTAAGATTTGATTGGATGAGAGTCACTGGCACATTTTTATTGTAATTTTATCACAATGGGGCCAATCAAAGAACAATTACAGTGATTCATAGGACAATAAAACTGAACCAAGGACCTGGAAATATGGTCTTTGTAAAATTCAATTAAAATATTTTTACTGCTATGTTCCTGTGAACCTTTTTCCACTCAAGAGACAACAAATGTATTTACATCCACTCACTTGTATCTAAAAGCAATAACTGAATGTGATAAGATTTGTAAAAAGATAGAAGAAGAGCTGGTTGGGAAGAAAGGGAAACCCAGAAGTTTATTAAAGCTTTTAAATCTCTAATGCAATTCCTGTCTTTAAACACTTAAACATGAGGTATGTCAGCTGTCTTAGCTCATATATTTATTGATTGTACCCACGAAAGGTTAAGAATAAATTAATCTTTTAAAAGATGGCTCCTTACCACACATGAATGCAAGAACCATTGGGCTGAGATGTTGCAGACAACACTGAAAGATGCTTGAACATGTTTTAATCCCTACTTATGTCTCTTGTGGCATGATATGCTTTGTGTATAGTGTTTATATTATTCCTATTCTGTTAGAGATAAAAAATGTGCATCTAAAACTTGCTTTTGTGGTACTGATATATTTTTGTCTGACAGAATTGGAAGTGAAGGACACAAGTCATAATAGGCCAGTCCAAATAGCTGCATAGTGACTTCCCAGAATATACTTCAGCCTTCTCCAGAAGTTTGTTACTCAGAGCAGAAGTTCAGTTCATTACTCTGCTACAAATGGCTTCTGAAATGGAAGTTCTTCATGCATATCTTTGAGTACAACTTTATTTAAGGTCCATATTCTTTATGACTTGTCCTGAAATACTTTAAAAAATATCCATAATGGCTCTCATGTAGGGTGAAAAGCATCAAAGATTAAGGCAACTGTATTTGTCTTTGGTATCAAGTTAGTTAAACACCCGTGCAAAATGAAGTTACTTTACTGTAGTTGCTAAAATATGGCATTGTACAAAATGCTTAATCTCCCATGAAGATTAAGTAACACTAGCACATAACTGGCATTATAGTGTAATGCTTGGTTCTATTATTTAATAAAATGCAGCATGCTGTAGAACTTCTGATACATAACTCTCTATTTGTTCTTCATATGAGCTATTCATGGAGCTCTGAGAACAGACAATATGGCTATTTTGCAAATCAGGTAATGCAAATGCTTCCAATAAAGGTGCTGTGAATAATAAGGCTGTGAAATGAAAAAAAGTTATGGGTTAACTGCTGAACAAACTTCTAGTTGTTGAGAAAAATTTTCTCCAATCCAAACTGGAGTAATCCAGAGGACTGCTTTTCCATCCACACAGATGTTCGAGTAAGTGTAAAACTGGTTTGAATGCAGAGGCAGTTATACCCAGTAGCTCCTCAGGAAAATGTTATATTCTCCAAGACTTGGTAGCATTGAAAACGGAACACATTACACTAGTGTTTTATCTGTAGGGAAAAAAACCGCAAACCAATAAAATCAAAACAACAAACAACAAACACCCTCCCATCCCCCTGTCCCATCTCCCAATTACTATTAAGCACATCTGTTTCAAAAACCATTTAAGATAAAAAGTGTCATATGTTGTATATGTGTATATATAAGTCCTAGTTTGCATCATCATCATTCATCCACATTTAGATAAATTAGGAAGATGAATCCAAAGCAACAGAGATGGATTGGCCACTTACACTGATTTATTAATAATCCACCAATATTTTACTAACTCTGGGTGTACTCAGACAACAGAGAAGGACAGTCTAAATCAGCTTTTTCACAATATGGGATTTAATTCTTTAGAATAAACAAGAAAAAAATCTATCGAGTAGCTCATGTCACTGAATTTGCTGAAATAGCACTTCACTCTTAGCATTGCACAGTGACCTAGGTTGATTCCCTCACATGACCTTTATTTGCTGAATGCCCTTTTTTCTTTTATCAATAATCATATTCAAGTTAATTATCTGCTTGATAGTCCTTCACCAGAACTGTACTCTCATTTTGTGCTAATTTTCCATAAATTACCTCAGAAAAAAACCCAAACCATTCAATAACAAAGAACAGATTGTGAAAGTGCACTTTTGACATCATTTGTAGGGGTGTACTTCTTATGAGGCTGTGAGATAAATATTGACTGTGTCATGTATCAGTCCCAAAGTTGTCAGGTGCATTCCAGGTCCCTAGAGGACCTTTTGGTCTCTGAACTGAAGCATTATGTTGGACAAAATATGGCATGTCATACTTCTGTCTTCAAGGTTTGTTGTTCTACATAATGCCACAGTTGCATTGACCTTTTGTCATTTCCAAGCAGAAATATTTTAGTATCCTATAGGGGAAGCAGGCTTCTCAATTTTACACTAATTAGGCTTGACAGCTTTGAATTTCCAAGTTGCTTGAATTTTTTTTCCAAGGTAATTCCTTTTGTTTTGCCAGCTATCTGCTACAAACATTTATGTGCTTGTTTATGGTAATTAATATCTCTTATTTCCTTGCTCCATTAAATGAAGGTACAGTGGAATTGTGATGGTTGTTAAGAGATTTCCAGAATACTATGAGAAGAAGGAGATGCTGTTGTCCTCATTTATCTAGATTTAGTGCACTTGCATATGTCTGCTGTTTAGTTATTTTCTAATGTAATAAGAATTTATTTTCTCAATTTTAAACAAGTGACTTACCCAAGGCACCTAGTTTAAATGAAATATCTGTCTCAAAGCTCTTCTCTTCGACAGACCTTGAAATTACCAGAACACATTTATTTGTTAAGGGGCATTAGAAACATGTTTTGTCATGCTTTTTGGGGCATTCATTTTGCATCACAAATAAGTCTGATGTCTCTGTCCAGAAAATAGCAACATGCTGCAGGGATAGGTACAGATAGATAGCTATTACAGTAATTACCATTAATTGACAAGAAGAGTAATTTCCATGGCATCTTGCGAGTGAGAATTCTTAAAAAGTTCTGGAATTTTTGAAACAGTATAAAATTTGCTGTGCTAGAAGAAAGCTTTAAAACGTGAATTTTCAATATGTAGGTTACAGCATTTTTTCTTCTGAAGAAAATTTAGCTTTTAATAGAAGTTACGTTATTTGCAAAAAGTATCATCTGACTTAACACATCCTGTGGAAGATTTTAGATGCATAGTAAAACAATCCTTCCAAATACATGTTCCATGCATAGCAACTGGAGACAAGTTGATGCTTTTGAAGGTCTCTAGAGGGAGACGTCTCTGCCTAAGGAAGCCTTCAGGGCATCATTAGCACTTCTTATGGCTTATTAAGAGCTTATTTTTAGAAGAGATAGCCCACATTAAAACTATGACCAACCAGCTTGCAATCACATATAGAATCCTCTCAAAAATGTTAGTGTTTAAGTAAAGATTGTGTTGGAATTTTGGGGTTTTTGAGCCTTAGAAGAGCTCAAAAAAGTTTTGTAGAATTAGAATATAATGGGAATTATTGATGATAAAAGATTTTTTGCTGTAGGAAATAAAAAAAAAACAGGACTGTGCTACACATGGAAATTCATTGAAAAAATTGCTCTGAAAGACTTTATAATACTTTATTACATTTATTTTTTTATTTATGAGGGGTGTTTTTATTCATGTGAACCTAGTTTCAAATAACTTTGTTAAAATGAAATATCTATTTTAAAAAGAATATTTTAAAAAAATGTTACTTAGTCTTCAAATGTAGAAAAGTCTTAAGGTTGATCTGCTATTTTTTGTTTTCCTTTAACAAGACAGATCTGCTCAATGATAAAAAAATTATATACATACCTTTTTAAAGACATGTTTTAGCCAGAATACTTACAGGAACTTTTCTTTTCCTGAAGCACAAATAATACAACTTTTACTCAGTTTTTTCCCAGTCTTCATGTTTAACAAGTGTATATGCAATCTGTTTTTTATAAACATATATTAAATTGTGGGTCTAAAAATAAATTCTCATTGAAAAATTTAAATACATTTTATTTTATATTTTATTTTATTTTACTGGGTTTTTTAAATTAAAATGTATTGAAAATTTCTAGGACAAATGGGATCTGTCCTAGAATTACTACAAGTACTGTCTCTGATACCTAGGTGTAAGATATGTTTTACAAACTTTCTGAAGCTAATTTCGCAATATTTACTCTTAAAAAACTACGTAGGACTAAAAAATAGCCAGCACATCTGTCTAAGTTCCAACTGGTTTTTATTATTGTAGTGATTCTTTGATTTGTTCATCTTTACTAATTAAAATTTACACCACTGAACATTCTGTGACGATTTCAAGTTGAAACTGGGCAGAAACATCAATTCATGTAGTGGTTTCAGTTTGCCAATTTCTGTTTCCCAAATTTTGTGTAGTGGTTTGAGTGCCTACTAGAATTACTTATTCTTTTCCTGGTGTGAGGTAAGATTAGGAGGAAAGCAAAGCAAGCTCAAAACTTAAAAAGGTAAAAAGACAGGTTTATTAACAAAACTACAAGAGAGAAAAAAAATATTGAGTCAGAATAAAACTTTTAAAACACTTCTCCTCTCCCCCAACAGCTTATTTTCTTTCTCACAGACAACATAAAAAGACAAAACTTGGAACTGTAGGTCAGTTAACCACTCATAAAATAGCCTTTCATGAATTCATTTAGAGAGAGAAGTCTCTTTTGGTCTTCCATGGAAACTTCCCACAAGAAAGAACAGTCCTCTTGGGGCTTTTAATTCTCACAAAAGTTGCCTGAGAATCTGCATGTGTGAAGTCCCTAACATATTACGTAGTCTTCCCACAGCTGCATTATGGGCCATGATACTCATGGGGTACCATTTTAAAGATGAACAGTTCAAAAGCAAAGAATTTATCTCTAGGAACAGAGATTATTTTTCTTTCTGAGGGCAGATCTTCATCTCATCTGTCTTTCTGGTCAAGCTTCTCATAAAATCATAACTACTTCAATATTTACCTAGTTCACCACAAATACATTTGCTCAAATCTACAGTTTGAATACTCTCATTTCCCCAATGCATATTTTCAATGATTTAAAGGGATATTCTAGTATATCACAGTCCATTACCATAGCTTACAAAAGATTTTCAGCCTAAAACTAAGGCATCTTCTCATTCTTTTCCATCTAGGCCTCAACCCTTCTTTCACTGACTTTGATAATTGTTGCCATGAATTTTCCTGGTTTGCTGAGCGTTCATATTAAAGGAGAAACGTGCAGTTTCTCACGCTGGTGAATTGTAAACACAGGACCATGTTTTGTAAATATTGGCAATGTTATGAATACTTTCTCCAAGACAAGGGGAGGTTGAATGACAGCCTCCTGGACCAATGTGACAGGAGAGGTGGCGATACCCTTCTCCAATCCATGGTCACCTTGCCACAGATATATAATGGAAAAATAAACTAAGGGCAGGTCTTCTGCCCTGCTGCTGTTGTTGAACCCAGATCTGTGTCCCCGGTCTGTGTTCCTGGTTGGGCCTCCACGGTGATAACTGGCGCCCACGTGGTCAAGTTGCAAGCTAGTGAGGAAAGAAAAAAGAAGAAAGAAAAAAAAATCTGCCTTCTACAGCTGCAAAAAGAAGAAACCCACGATGTTCTCAGAAGAACGATTGATGATGGAACTGCTCCACTCCTTTTTGTTGTCCTGTGACGCTGACTTAACCAGGAAACACGTGAGAGAACTGCTTAGCTGGGGAAAGAAACTTGGAATTTTTTATACTGCTGAAAAGGCACTTTATATTGGCCCATGGAGAACCCTGGGAAAAAGCCTTTTCTCTGCCGTCCTTGACGGAAACTCTAAGGCAGGCACTCTTTTACGGGCATGGACAACAGTCTTCCCACTTCTAAAAGAGGCTGGAGAGGACTTTGAAGTTGATTCTGGGCTTTCGACAGGAAGCAGGACTGGCTCCCCTGTGAGCTCCGTCGCTTCTGACGAGGATTGCTCTGATGCAGGGTTGGAGCCGATGCAGGAGACCCCCACCCCCATGTCGGGGGTTGGGCGCGCCCAGCGGGGTTTTTGGAAGGGCGGGGAAGCTTTTTTCGGTCCGCTCCCCGCGCGGTTTGCCGGGCGGGGAGCTGGGGTGCCGAGGGGGCGGAGCGCTCGGCCTCGGGTCCCACGCCGAGCGCGGGGGATCGCCCGCGCCGCCCCGGGCCGCCGTGCCGCGGCGGCCCCCCCGCTGCCCGCCACCGCTGCGGGGTCCGCCCTGCAGCTGCCGCGTGGAGCCGCGCCGCCTCGGGCCCCCTGCGGGGAGCCGGGGGGGCCGCCGTGCGCCGCCTCCCCGGCCCGCCCCGCCCCGCCGCGACCTGCTCCGCGCAGGATTCGGCAGGCGAGAGCGGCGGGGACGGCCCCTCCTTGCCCCGTCCCCCCGCCGCGCCAAATGCTGTGCGCGGGGTCGCCGCCGCCGGCGGTCTGTGCGGTGCCCGCAGCGGAGCCGCCGCCGCCGCCCACCGCGCCGCGCCCTGCCCCACGCGTCCGGTGCCGGTCCGGCGCCGCGGGGGGAGGGCTGGGCGCAACGCTGCCCGCTGCTGCGGGGCCACCCGCGCTGGGCAGCCCCCCCGCGCCGCCGCGCGGCCCCGCCGCACGCCCCCTCCGTTCAGAGGGGACGGGGCCGAGCGCTGGAGCCGCAGAGCTGCTGCCGGCTCTGGCCCCGGCCACCGACCCATCGGCTGGCCGGGCAGGAGCTGAAGGCTGTGGCCGATCGGCCACGCCTCCCTGCCCAGCGCGACAATCGCCCCCCCGCTCAGAGAGGAGTCTGAGCGAGTCACTGTCCCCCGCCCACCCCCCCTACGGGGCCGGGTCGGCTGTGGGAGATGATAACGGGGCAAAAGCGTTGTCTGATGTGCACGCTTTTCCTGTCATGAAATCGGATGAGGCTTTTAGTCCGCAGGTGAACCAGGCTGCTGACCTAAGAGAGCTGCTGCCTGAAGATGCAGCTTTGCCCGAGCCAGTTCAGGGACCTGTGGATGTGGGTCCACAGCATCATAGCCATGATGACCCATCATGGGCAGTCCCGCTTCCCTTATCAAGGGACGTGGCAGAAGATGATATAAGCTTCACTGAGGCAATTCAATGGATCAGTGCAGAATTTGAGGATCTGATCTTTCCTTTTGTAATAAGAGGTCTTGCAACAATGATGCTTGAACCTCAACAGGTTTTTACCTTTGAAAGAAATTGGAAATTCCTAGCTGGACAAATGGCTGTCGAAAATAGCCACCTGCCTCGAGATGATCCCTTGTTTGGGGTCGGAGTTGACCTACTTATGGGGAGGAGTCAATATGCTTGCCCTGATGTGCAAGCTGGCCTTTCTCTCAGGGTTTTAGATTCGTGCAGATACATAGGGATATCTGCACTGATAAAAACCAAGTTATCCTTCTCCCCAAAGGAAGACTTCTTAGACATAGCACAGAAGCCAGAGGAAGCTTTTAATGAATTTATATCGCGTCTGATGCATTTTTTAAAGACGAGAGTCGAGGATGTAACTTTGACAATGATAATTTTGGAGCAATTAGCAAGAAGCCATGCTAATTCTGCTTGCCAGAAGCTCCTGGAAACCATTCCAGAGACTTCTACTGTCCTGGAGATGGTCCAGACCTGTGCAGTTCTAAACACCTGTGATTCTATGGTGATGACCCCAACGGCTGCTTCACAGCCGGCAGAACAGAGGCAGAATGATGGACATGAGACACAGGCAGATATTCAGCCTAGTGGAGAACAGGAAAAGGAGGCACAGAAAGTGACTCCCTTGTTTTTCTGCGCACAAGGTGTGGGTCCAGACCATACTGCAGAAACATGCGAGGCAGTGGGTCATGCTGAGCCCACGCCAAGCCCGAAAACTCGGAGGCGAAGAAAAAGACGAAGACGTCAGGGGGACGAAACAGTTTCCCAAGCTCTAGAACAAGAGCAAAATTCTCTGGCTGGTTTACAGCCAGCATCTCAAGTGTAGGAAGTGTTGATGTTGCCACATAGCTATGGTCAGTTTTCCTTGGACCTTGCAGTGGGTTTCTACGTCCACATCCTATGTTGCATGCATTCTTTGAGAAAAAGTCAATTGCTCAATTTGTGTTTTCTAAGTTCTCTATCCTCAGGTTCTGGGATCTTTGCCATGGAGGTGGCCGCTGAAAGTCTGCTGAGCTGCCTCAGGTGCATTGGACTGATCCTGTTTGATCCTGAAACCTTGTGCACCCTGTGCCACCCTAGTGCCACCCATCACAGAAGCCTCTTCGAGATCTGATTGACATGGACACGGACTGGCATCTTTTCTTTTCCTATATGGCCTCCATAGAGACTTTGGATCCTGTGGAGCTGCTGGACAAGGACAGACTGAAGCAGTGTGATGCTGAGAGCCAGCGGACTGTTAATCATGGACTCAGAGGAATTGTTTGCTATGGCTCAGTTTTATGTATGGTAGCCATTGTGACCTCTGTGGGGAAAGGGCACGTTGTTTGGGGGTTGTGGTTTTGGGACAGAACTTTTGGGGTTCAGAATTTTCAATTGAGTGGTTAAATTTTTCTTGGAATGCTCCTGCCTTTTGCACCGTATATTCCCTTGTATCTTATAAAAATTTAAAAATATGAGGGTGTTGGTTGAATTATGTTAGACTATGCTCGAGATATTTTGAGCAGGTTATTGCAAGGGGTTCAGGGTGAAACCCTGGGTAGCAAAGGCAGAATCAGACCAACATGTAGCCCTCACACCGTTACCTAAATGAAGGTCGATGAACTTTATACAGGTTTTTTTTTCTTTCTTTTTTCCTGTCATAGAATTGTTCATTTTTCTTTTTCTGTTTTCTTTTTAATATACTTAAAAGGGTGAGATGTTGCCATGAATTTTCCTGGTTTGCTGAGCGTTCATATTAAAGGAGAAACGTGCAGTTTCTCACGCTGGTGAATTGTAAACACAGGACCATGTTTTGTAAATATTGGCAATGTTATGAATACTTTCTCCAAGACAAGGGGAGGTTGAATGACAGCCTCCTGGACCAATGTGACAGGAGAGGTGGCGATACCCTTCTCCAATCCATGGTCACCTTGCCACAGATATATAATGGAAAAATAAACTAAGGGCAGGTCTTCTGCCCTGCTGCTGTTGTTGAACCCAGATCTGTGTCCCCGGTCTGTGTTCCTGGTTGGGCCTCCACGGTGATAGATAATCTTGATACTGTCTCTCTACATGTCTCTAATCTGTCCCTTTTCTCTTACTCAAGAAGAGGATTAGTGCTTTACATGTTTCATCTCTCAAGGAAAGAGTTATTATCTTTCCAAGATCTATAGAGGGCATGCTGATTCTTCTGGGATCTGTGTAAGGAAAGAGTTAAATCTCTCCCAGGTCTGCAGAGGGCGTGATGGTTCTTCTGGGCAGTGGCCGAAGGTGGATATGGTCAGGCCGTGCCGGGGCTGGGCCAGGATCTCTCCGGTGGCTGGGCCTCTCCCTCTGCAAGGGGTCTCGGTAGCGGTGGCTAGGATCTCGCAGCAGCATGCCTGCGGATGGTGCTTCCCTTTTTCCTCTGCCCGGCAGCCACGGGGCAGCAGGGCTGTCCGACCCCTCGGCAGGGCCCACCTGGCCCAGCGAGGCCTCGCGGTGCGGCAATGGAGGAGCGACAGGATGTTAACAGCTGCCGGGCCCAGTCCAGCCAGGATGGGGCTTCTCTCCTCCCCTGCCCCTGCCCGGCAGCTGCCAGGCCTGGCCCTGCCAGGGCTGCAGGAGAGGCAGGGCCCGGCCGGGCTGCGCCAGGCCCAGGGGCCACACAGCGGAGTGGGGCCGACCCCACCAGCCCCTCTTACCTCTTTCCAGACCAGAAGGAAAGAGAGCTCTCCGGGATTTTCCCAGATTTTTAACCTGTGTTTTTGCAGAGGCGTATCACCTTACTACTGGCTTCACCAGACGTCAGTATTCAAACTTAGTCACTGATTTGGTTTGCTATAGCTCTTCCCAGAGAAATCACTTCCGTGCAAAACCAGCACACACTCTTACTCATTTGTTGCTGCTTATGTTTATTTTTTACTAGTATTCGGGTAATTGTTAATTTCTCAGTTAACATTACCCAGAATTTTGAAATGCCCAGCCATGATGAAGATGCTAGCAATAGCAGGTGTAAAGCAGTAATTATCAGCAATCATAAAGCGAACAAGCTGAGAAGGAGTTATTAAAAATCATATCCCATGTCTGAAATAAAATGTAATGGGCACACTGTGCTATTTTATCGTTCTTAAACACAGTGAGACTATATAAATACAGGTGCTTGCCTGAAACTTGTAAATGCCAACAACTCAAGTTCTGAAGTAATTTAGAGTTAAATTAATGTGAGAAGCTGAACAAAACAAATCCCTTAACAAGGCCAGTACATGAAGGCTTACTTTTAAAAACTAGAGGATACGAAAAAAGAAAATCCATTTCATGAAGGAGAGAACATTCTGCAGAAGTTGCAGTTTGGTTACTGTGTCAATGGCAGTTAAAGGAGCTGAAAACAAGGAAAGTAAATACAGTAAATAAATATATTATTTTAAAAGTTGTTTGGTCTCTTGAACATTATATTCTCATCATCTATCTTCCCAAAGAACCCAGCGGAAGCAAACTGTTATTTTTAAAATGAGTTCCCTTGCATTTCACTGCTTACTTCAAGCAGTCAGATGAAAAGTGTATTTTACACCAAATTGGTTTCAAATGCAGAAAATTAGGTGGATGGAGAGAGACTTCTCCATTGTTACCAGATGAGGAGTTTGTGGTTGATTTCTGTTTACTGTCATGGAGACTACTCTAATGCAGTAAGATCTCATTTGAGATGAAATATTACAAATGAAGATTGAGAATCCTAGTGCCACAAAGTGATTAACAAAACGAGCCTTGTCAGGGAGTGTCTCTGTACAGTTGCAGTAGCTGTGGCCTCACCGAACATCCTACAGCTGTGTGACTACCTGGCACACACCAGAATTTCAGGGGTAAAGTAATGTACCTCAGCGTAAGCCTTTCACAACCAGAACAGTTGTCTCAATTTCATTACCCTGTAACTTGACAACCTAATGCAGAGATTCCTGAGTAGCTCTTGATAGTGGCAATTGGCCCAAGCACTGAAAAGCACAGGAATCACACAGAATCATAATCAAGGTTGGAAGAGACCTTTAAGATCATCTAGTCCCACCATCAAACTAGCAGCATTATCACCATAAACCATATCCCCCAATGACACGTTTAGCCTCCTCTCAAACACTTCCAGAGGTTGTGACTCCACTACCTCCCTGGGCAACTAATTCCAATGCCTGACCACTCTTTCAGTGATATGATTTTTTTAATATCTAATCGGAACCTCTCTTGGGACCCCTTAAGGCCATTTCTTCTTGCTCACTTCAGGCATGGCAAAGAAACTCTCACTGCAGCCTCCTTTCAGGCAGTTGTAGCGAGCAATGAGGTACCCTCCATTCTCCTCCAGACTAAACAAGCCCAGTTTCCCCAGCAGCTCCTTATAGGACATAGTTTCTAGACCCTTCATAAGCCTTGTTGCCCTTTTCAGGACATATTCTAGCACCTCAATGTCCTTTTAGACATGACCACCCAAAACTGAACATAGGATTTGACGTGAGGCATCACCAATGCAGAACTCTGTACAGAGGGACAATCAGTGCTTGACCACCTGTGCACATGCTGGTTCATGTCCAGCTGTGCATCAGTCAGCACCCCCAAGTTCCTTTCTGCTGATCAGCTCTCAAGCCGCCCTTCCTTGACCCTATGGTGCTGCATGAGGTTGCTCTGAACCAAGTGCAGGACTCGGCACTTGGCCTAGCTGAACCTGATGCCATTGTCCTCAGCCCATTGTTTGAATCTTTCCAGATCTCTCTGTGGAGCCTTCCTACCCTCCAGCAGATCAACACTTCCACCTTATTTGGTGTCATCTGTGAACTGACTGAGGCTGTATTTGAGCCGCTTCTCCAAACCATCAATAAAGATATCCAACAGGATGGACCCCAGTACTGATTCCTAGGGAACACCACTGGTGACCAGAAGGTAGTGACAGGTGGTGATGGTAGCAGCTGAAAGAGATACATCAGGATGGGGTGACCAACTAAACTTGCTAAAGTTTAAAATACCATCAGGTCCCTTGGGAGAAGCTTGACTGCCAGTGCACTTAGGGATGTTCTGGACAATAGCTTTTCTGTCATAGTACACCTTTTGTTACTTTAACCTCCAACTTAAAACATGGTCAAAGTGCCTAAAAGTAGCTTGAAAATCATAGTCGATTGTTGACCATAAATATGCTGTATTAGTTGTCATCACAAGATATTACAGATTATTTTGTGCTGGAGGGATATACATGTACAGATCTTCCTGAAGCACCACATGCATAATGGCAGAGTCATACAAAAATTTATGTATTTGTTACTTCTAGTGGCTTTTCCAACTGCATGTACCAAGAAATTGGTGATAGCAAATAAAGCATGATTTTCTCTTTTATCAGAGATCTTGAGAGAATCAAAAGTAAACCCCACCAATTGTATTCATAAATACAACAGAGAGTAATAGGTAATTTATATGAATATTCATATATTGAGCTCAGAAAATGGGCACCTTGTTATTCATCACTTTAAAACATGTTTATAGAGTACAAATATATTGGTTCTTGGGGTTTTTTTCCTAATGCTGATGAAAATGAATAGTACTTGAGGACCAAGTCTGCCTATTAAACTGGTGTGATACATTACCATGCTTGTACAGAAATGAGCACAGATGGCGAGTCTATTATTTCTCTAGCAAGAAATTAGTCATTTTTTCCCCCAGTATTCAAATCCAAGAAACACTTGCTTAAGTTAGACTGTCTCTGTGGGGATCCTTAAAATATTTTTCCCATTACTTGTACATTAGGAGTTAGAGAAACAGAAAGTGATTAATGCCATATTAAAACTTTAAAATGAATGAAGTCTCTCAAACCAAGAGTCTGAGATTTTTATATTTCCCCCCACCCCCAAATAAAATGAAACAAATTTTGCATGTAAATGTGAGTCTACAGGGATGAAGTTTTGTGTACCACGCTCAGATTCCCAATAGCCTGTTTAGCTTCGACAGATCATTTAATTTACATTAGAATATTTGAAGATGTTAGATTTACAGACATTTGTTAGTTAAACACAATTATATGGAATATGAAACAACAACTTATAAGTAATTTATAATTTTTGTAGGCAAAAGATACATTTCAAGCAGATAAAGGGTAGATTAAACAAAAATATGTTGGCTTTCATAATCTTACTTTTATGATAAGAATCAATAAAGCAATATTTCATAAGATTTTGTCAATGCCTTATTCTATTCTTGAAGAAAGAAAAAAGGTTTTCAATCTGCCTCATGACTTTTCAGAGCATATAATTACAACAAACTCAAAGTTAAATGAGAGTTTTTAATGTCAGTTGGTCTAAGCTTGATCACCTTGCAGTGAAAGCAAATTTAATATCAGTTAGGATTTCCAAAACAAGAAAAACGCAAATATATATATTAATTTACTTCAGTACATTGAGTACACTCACATTTGGGCATTCATTACACTGTCTTTCACACTCTTCCCCTGCTCCATCATGGAGTTTATCCTGTGGGAATCAGTTGTCCATGAACTTCCCTAATGCAGGTCCTTCTTACAGGCTGCAGTTTTTCACAAACTGCTCCAGCATGGGTCTTTGCCACAGGGTGGAGGACATCAGGAGAAGGCTCCTCCAGTGTGGGTCCTTCCAAGGGTCAGCTGCCAGCAAACCTGCTCCAGCACCGACTCCTCTCTCCATGGGTCTGCAGGGCTGTTGCTTTCATATTCTCAATTCATCTTGTCCACCTCCTCTTGCTCAGTAGTTTTTTCTCCATTTTAAATCTGTTGTCACAGTGTACTGTGTACACTGTAGGTGGAGTACTACCACCATCACTGGTGGGCTTGGGCTTGGCCAGCAGTGGGTATGTCTTGGAGATGGCTAGCATTGGCTCTGCTGGACATTGGGAAAATATCTTGACATCTTGTCCCAGAAGCCACTCCTGCAGCCTCCCCTGGGATTTGTTTTTGCCAAGCAAACCAAATACATTTTAGGCAAAATATTCTTCCAAATCAAATTCCATTTAAATTAATCTTAATTTTTGAAATTTAGCTCTTCATTTTCCATATGTGATGGTTACTCCCAGTTTGTTCCTGGAGAACTCACATCCAGAACCTGGAGGATTAATTTCAAGACTCAAATCATGGAATACAAAATTAAAAACCCTCAAATGAGTAAAAACTTTCCAAAGCTTGAATAATAACACATCACTTCAAAAGTATAAGGATTTTTTTACAGAAATATCAACTCCTTTAAGAGTCAAGGTGAGAATGTGGTGTATATCTAGTAAATTTGATGAACCAGAAAACTTTGGAATGTCTAGTGATTATACCAATACTGGGTCCAAAGAGCTGGTATATAAGGATTGGTATTTTTTCTATTGACATAAACTTGTATGTTAATTGGTATCTTCTGGAGCCTGTAACAGACAAAAATGTCAGGAGAATAGGATGAAATGTGTCAGTTTTCACAAAGCAAGGTTTGAAGAGTTTGGGGGTAATCAGTGTATTTGTGAAGGTTTTAGGTGGAAAGGTGTACTGTTCTGTTTGGAAATGTTGTGGACAATAAGGAAGCCTGCAGGCAGCAGAAAGCAGGGCAAATGACAAATTCATTCTGTAAGAGACAGGATCATGCCAGCCATTGGTGAGAGAAAGGTCAGTAGTGAAAAAGAAGGTGGAAAGGTGCTAAACAGCTCAGAGGAATTAAGAAAAAGTAATACCAACGTTGTTACTACCAGTACCTATTGATCCAAATGTTTGTTCAATGCTAATAGACTTAAAGATGTGGTGCTATCACAAGCACTAGTGAGATACTTGTCACTGTTTCATGCACATCACCTCTGATTCAGCTTCTTACCCTTCCCCACTCTCAAGTGAAAAAAGTGAAGAAGAATTTAGGCAATGCTGACTCTGAAGAGGTTAGAGAAATTATTTAAACTCCTAATACCAGGCGCACTCACAAGACAGCATTACTTTTCCAGTTACTTTCTCTCACATGAAAGAAGAGAGTCAGTCTGACAGTAAATACCAGCTGTGCAAGGCTTCTGATTTCATTGTAGAAATAGCTGAAAAAGAAATGATAGTCAGTCTTGAATGAGTCATTGCCAAATAATTCCCAGGTGATTTAAACTAATAAATTGTAGTCTAGGGAAGTTTCAGCTTCTGCATGATTTATTTCTTCCTGCATGGTTAGAGAAACGAGTATAATTGAATTAAAAAAAAAAAAAAAAAGAGAAAGGGTATTCTTTTTCACAGTTGTGCAGTTCACAGGCAAATGTGCAATAGTTGGGTTTGCAGCATTTGAAAAAAAGGTGTTAATTGAAGAATTCTGAATGACAGAAAGTGAGAACACAGATTTTGCATGCTGTGAAACAGAACAAGACCACTGGAAAGAAAGGATAGACATAACTTTCAAGATTTTTTATAGTTTTATGGTGTGAAGAGAAATTTTGGTGTTGCATTAAACTAGTATGTTGAGTTAAACCAGTTGTTTTTTGTGGTCACTACAGCATTGTTCAGCTGGAATTATTTCCTTATTTATTTATATATTTTATTTTATACAAGTGACTGCCAAATAATATTTTGAATGTTTGCATGTTTATTTTTTTCACACTTAGAATTACCAGAAGATTTGTTGACCCAGCCCAAATTGCATCATTAAACAATGGCCCAAGACTAGCAGGCAGACTGCAGATATTGTACACAACCCTATACACCCTTTCCCCCAGCACTTCAAGCTGGCAAACGGCTCCAGTGCTACAAGACAGTACAAAAAGCTGTCTGCAGTAAATCAAAATCACACCTTTTCAAGAATATGAGCCATTCATTTATTCAGTGTGTACACTTCCTTGGGAATATCCTAAATCTCATTTAGGGTGATATTTAAGTAAAGATCAAGGACAAAATATTGTGATTATGTGGCAACCTTGTTTTATTGAACTGCATTCATTGTTTAGCATATATGCAAGCTTTTCGGCAGAGCTAAGAGGACTTGTAATGTTTTTTATAGAAGAAATTCTGCAAAATTTGAATATGCTGTGTTATCTGCACTTAGATGTGGATCTAACAGAAAGGAATTAGACATTTTTTTACTCTGATAAGGCCATTTCCTTTCTTTTTCTTCCAGCATAACAGCTGGCAGAATACTTTTGAGACAGAGACATATAGAGCTATCCTCTTGTAGAGTACACTGAAAAAATATAGCATATGGAGAGTATTTGCATAATGTACAATATCTGTGATGAGAAGGTAGATATTCAGTTTTTCTTGCATAATTTGAGTATTACATATAATATGTAAGTTGAATGAAGAATTGCTTCTTAATAAGCTACAGAATCCTGCTTGGTGGCTGGTTTATTTACTGTATTTTGAATTTTGATGTATTTTGATGTATATTGTATTTTGATGTATATACTGTACTTTGGTACTTTTTATAAACAATGTTCTACTCACTCATGCAGCTCTTTTTTGAATCAGCTTATATCTGTTTTTTACTTCTTCTTGTTACATGTATCTATCTACCAAGTACATTTTGGCCTACTCTTATATAATTTATGTAATGCTAAATAATTTATGCACAATGTGGCTGTTTTCTTTCAATAAATATTCTGTCTGCGCATGCACTCACAAAAACACTAGAAAACTTCAGGTTTATTTCTGAACATACAGCATGTATGGAATCTGGATTGTGTTTTAAAAACCTGAAATATCACATGTTTAGGCAATCATGATGTTGTTGGATTTAGCAAAATCAAAATGGGGCACAGTCTTTATGCACACATACAAAAAGACATGCACAGGGCTGATGTTTCATGCTACAGAATGTAGATAACTTTCCTTATTAAAGTTTGCAGTAAACTTAAAATGCTAATAAATATCAGAACTTTGTGGAATGTAGTAATTATATTTAGTTGTATTTCTTTTTTGTGAAAAATACGTGTACAAAATTAATACATCTCATTAAAGAGGTATGTTGGTTCCATGAGAGATAATACAAAATAG
The DNA here is from genome assembly GCF_021018805.1 of Prinia subflava. Lineage (NCBI taxonomy): Eukaryota > Metazoa > Chordata > Aves > Passeriformes > Cisticolidae > Prinia > Prinia subflava. The sequence goes on from NC_086249.1 coordinate 64,941,533, forward strand.
AAGATGACTCTTGGAGAGCAGAGTAAGTTACTAAACCATTTTTATGTGTGTTTCTGTTTCAAACCAGCTATACACATCCTGTGGTTGGCAGTGGAATCAAAGCTCAGTCTGCAAATCCAGAAGTACAGGTGAAGGGAACAGATCCTGTAATAAGTCAAATTATTGACAAGCTGAAACATATTATTCAGGTAAGATGCTTTTTCCTATGGATACAGTATAGTTCTAACTACCACTCTAGTAATCAAAGCATTAATTTACTGCACCATGAAGGTTAATTCAAGTTTCTGCTGAGTGCACATCCACAGCAAAACACTAGTTGCTTTCTGTCTCACTTCAGTTATTAAAAATGATTTAATTTGAAAGGCTTGCATATGGTAGATAAGAGTAGGAAGTGAGGCTCTGGCAGCCGGGCCATCTGTACCTGCAATCACCACAGCTTAGCATTGTAGTGAGCATACAGAAGCACAAACAGTATGATTTAGGGATATTAACTGGGTGCATGTGTTTAAATAACAATACAACATAATTCCCTCTTCCTTCTTCACTAAATCTAGGTTCTTTCTTAACTTATATTGCTGCGAGGTTTTTTTGTTTAGGTGCCAAATAGAAAAACTAGGAAGTTTGAATGAAAATCACATGCTTGCCAAACAAGCTGGTGTTTGTTACCTGATGTAGATATCTGTGATTTACTAAATTTAAGGCTTACATTGCAGTCAATTCCAATATGGTACTATACAGTCATAATACTGTCATAATAATATCCTGTAAGTTTACAGGATTACAGGTATCCCTGGATACATGCCACATTTATAAGCACAGATAGCCAGAACTAGAGGACAGAAACATAATTCGGTTGAAGGCAACAGTTGTTTTCCCAACAGCTCTGTATTTCAGTTTAAAAGTACAAATTTTCACTCTGATCTGAAGGCTCAGTGACCAGAAATGTTTTACAGGCATTTCTTGTCTATGACCCATTTAACCCAGTATCCTCTTCTCTGCACTGGTAAAAGGAGAGGCTACTTAGGGATACTATGAAGCTTCTCACTTTTATTGTGTCCCCTTCTCTATTCCATTCCCCAAAAAAGAGAATTAGAGATATTAAATATCTTCTCCTTTCCTAGTGCATTTAGATCCTTCTAAGGAGTTGCTTTAATTCTGTTTTTACATCTTCTTGACAGCTTTTAAATACAGTTTCCCACATGGTTTCTGGAGTTGAAATATTACCGATAGCTTCCCTCCCAGTAAACCCTCTTGGTTCTTACATTTCTAATTGTGAACAATAACTCTTCTCTGACAACAAAACAAAGAATAATGAAATAGGAAAAAGAAAAAAAAAAAACAGAAAAATTTTATTTCCATCAGTCGTATTGTTTTCTGGGAGAAGTGGCATTAGTTTTGAGGTTCAAAGGCAATCATTATTCTTTGCTTCTTAAAAGAAATATCTTTTTTATCCCTCCAGCTTCAGCATCATGCTTTTGTCTCTCTTCTTTATTAAAATGGCATCTACAATGGTGGGAAAATCAATGCAATTTTCCCTACAAGAGATGCCATGATTTAATTAATAACTACAAAATACTATACAAAGATAAACCTTGCAAATATTACTTCGTAAGTTCCAAGGTCTTTCATCTATCAGGAATGCTTTCCTCCTTTTATATTAAAACTGTCTGTATAGTTTATTGTGTTGGTTTCCTCTAGAGACTTGAAGTTGTGTTGTTTTCTCCTTGAGTGAGTACCTAAAAGAGTGGAATAGAATATTTCCATTTTAAAGTATTTCATTTTGAGAGCTTACTTGGCCTTGTCCCTAAACACTTGAGTGGATCTTGGGGAAAAGGACATATAATTTACATACTGAAATGCTTACTAAACTCCAAGTATATTTTCTTTGTGTGGGATAGTTTCTTTCCGTCTAGCTCTGAGCACGAAAATAGGGTCAGGGGACAAAGAGAGCACCAAAATCCTTAGAGACCTGACATATAACTGCTTTTCCCCAGGAAAAAAAAATGGGGCGGAAGAAGCTGCAAAAAAGCTTTCTTCTTCAGCTTTTACTGCTTGGAAAAGGAAGATGAGGAGTGTAAATTAGAGATTCAGATACAAAAGATAACCTTTTTGTGATCTTGTGATCTTATCAATGTCTTGTGTGATATGGAAAAAGATGAATCACATACTAAGCTTACAATGGGCAGAAAATAAGGGGAGCTTAGTGGATTGTAGTGATGCCTCAGAGACAGACAGAGTCATACTTAAACCTAACACACTTCCCAAGCTGTATTACTGAACTTCAAAATTTTAAATAGCTAACTTAGTAGATACAAAACATATTCGTCAAGTTTTTCAAAACTAATCTTGCCTTAAATTTACAAAACTATGTGCTTTAATTCATCTTTAGAATGAAAATAGCAAAAGGGCAGATATTTTTTGAGATCCCTTTCTGCTCATATTTAATGTTAGCTTAGGAAAACAGATCAAGACCATTTTGCCCTGCATACAGAAAATGACAGATTTCTTAGCATCTCCTCTATTTTTTCCTCTTGGATGTACAAAGGCACAAAAATGCAAAGGAAAGAAGTAGGTTTAAAATATGTAAATATACAATGCTTAAACGTTTTGAAGTTCTCTCCTGTTAAAAACTTTAAACCCCTAAAATCAACTCCTTTTGCATAAGTGACAGTATCTCTTTTCAGCAGGCTGTGTTTTCTGGGCAGTTCTCCTTTGTGAGAGACTCACAGTAATCCTCCTTTTTCTGTAAATAGTGGATTTACCAAAAAATCAATAGAAATTTTTGATTCTGTTACAGCTGTAATCTGTGCCTTGGACTCTGCAAGCTCATATTCACAACAACAAAGTGCAATTAGAGGAACTGATATGAACTCTGCTGAACCAGTCAGTGTTGAATATGGCTTGAAAAAGTCACCTTCTTCTGTAAAACTCCTTACTTGTACAGACTGGTAATTTGGAGAGTTTGAAGTGATGGACTCTTCTACATTCATTTATCATCACGACAGGCAAATTACGGGTTCAGTGCATATCATTTTATGTACTGCAAACTGCAACAATCACTCTAATAGTTAATCAAGATAAGCAAAGTCAGGTTTATATGGCATAAATAGAACTGGGAATTATTTTTCTTTCTTCCTCAATAATTTAAAACCACGATTAATTCATCATTCCTGCAAGTACAAATACCAAGGTTATGAAGTAAATGTGATACTTTGGAGCTGTGATTACAGGCAACTGGACCTTGGTCTTTTCAGTGTGTTTCTTCTTTCAGAAGACAATCTCAAAAAGATACTGCTTTTGAAAGTAGTAGACATTACTTGGAGCTTGTATTTACAGGTTAAATAAAGTCTTCCTCATTTTAGGAAACCTTGCCATACCAGAAGATATTCCTATGTCTGGCTGTCTAAACTAGGCAGACCCAATCTCCCCCTAGAGATCTCCAGAGACACCTACCATTAGTGACTATACTGGAAATTTAAATGCTTCTATCAGGGTAAATTATTTCCAGTTTCTAGGTGCAGCAAAAGGCATGTCTGAACTTATTTGGAAAAGATCCCATCTTGCACTGTTATACCACTAGAGTGCTAGCTGATATGCATAAAATAATATTTACCTTCTCCACAAAGGGCTGCAAACCATCCCTAATGGAATTGATGCTTACATTACTTAAAGGAGTAAATGCCAGTTCTTCATATGATATTAAATGCCAGTGACAGTCTCATTTTTCCTTTACTACTTGTCATTATTGCATGGTGAGCACTGTTTCACCATGCTGCCATTTGCTCATTTACCTGTCTCAAAAAGGTTGCAAAAATAGTGAGATGAGACTTTGTTTTGACACTGATTTTGCATGCTAACAACTAAATTTTCCATCTGTATTTTTTAAAGCTTTTATCAATGTACCTTAGCACAGTTAAGTTAATACGTGTTTTTGTAAGAGCTGTTCAAGTATGGATTGGAAATGGGGATGGAATATATTATCTGAATCCTCACCTGCTTATACAAATAACCATGTTTTGAAATTATTCATACACAAAGTGTGGCACTTGCAGTTTTGCCTACTTACTGTAGCAAGATAACCATCTAATAGCTAAAACCCCTCTGCCTCATAAACTAGTCCCAACAGCTGTATAAATGTCACAAATTTGACATTTTGATGACTTTTTTAATGACTGAAATGAAATTCTCATGGAATGAGGGAATTCTCAAGACTACAGCATTAGACAGATACATAGTTTGACACACTCTTTGGTAGCATGCTCTTGGAGACTCACTTTCTAAACTTTTCTTTGCCTTTCTCTCCTTAAATGCTTTTTGTTGATATAACATAACCTTCAGTTTGCACCTTTCAATAATGGGTAAGTGAGAAGAGAAATTTCAGGGCACTTTATGCAGCAGCCATTCAACTTTCACTGGTATTAGAATTGCTTTCAGCTGTGTTTGCTCCTAAACTGCCTATTTATTTTTTGTTGCACTAGGAAAGACTTCCTCATGAGTATGCTTTGTATTTCATATTACAAATGCGCATCTAAATGTTCATTTTGCCTTAAATTTTCTTTTTATTGGGGTTTTTTTTACACTTTTTGGTTTTATCCAAAGTTAGAACAAACCCGCAGGTAAAGAATCACTCAGTATGTTGATTGTGTTATTTTTTTCCCCAATGATTAGGTGGCACTGCTTTTTAAATTTATTTTTTTTTTTACTACTGGAAGTAATACAACACTACATTTTTGAAATGAAACCCTTGAAAAAATTCTGCTTTTGGCAAGGCATGATAGTAGAGTGCTAGTGATGTAGGGACATTGAGATATTCCTACTTGACAGAGAATTCTATTTCATATTTGTTGTGTGAGCTGTTCCAGTCTTTTATCCCCTCTATGGAGAGCTGCCTCTGACTGCTGGCTGGTGCCAACAATATGCTAAGTGCTTAGTTATTACCACTGCATGTAAAATATTGGCAGAATTCCTGTAAAAATATTAAGCAGCTAGAAATGAGGTGAGAAATTATTTTCTGAGTTTCATACTCCTCCCTTTTAAAAGATACTTCAAATTCCAGCCTCAAAAGTACACAAAGGAGTGCAGGATTGCTGATGCTTTTGTATTCCTTGAGAGTGAAAGGGGTTTCTTTGCAGTTCTGTGATGATAATTAAGATATAAACCCTTTTTGTTGTTCACACAGGTGGTCTTTATTTGTAAGTCAAACACTAAAAGTTATACGAACCTTCTGAGACGACTGTATGTCTTGGAAAATTATGTGTAAACTAAAACCTACATATGGTTTACAGGTAAAAGACAGGAAAAAAAAGTGATTAGGAGGGCATGCAGTTTAGCTGATGCATTTCCCACTGCTGGGATGCTTAGGAGGTAAATTGAGAAAAACAGTCACCAGCCACATAGTCCTTCTGATCAGTAATTTAATTAAAACACCAGTAATAGGTTCTCTGGCTTACTTTGTTTTTCACTAACTAGATTATCAGAGTTATTAAGGGCTAACAAAAGTCCTGTTCATTTAGAACTTTTTTTTTTTTGTGAAGTACCTTTTTAAAATAGGATTTATGCTGAAATGAGGAGTGTACACTGCACAGAGCTTTCTGAAATTGTTTGCATTCAAATTTCTGTAATAGTCTTAATAATGGACTAATAAAAAAATCCTTAACATTTGATTTTTTGTTATTTTTCTCCTTGCATTTCTTATAAAGCCTTGCACAGTGCACAGCAAGAAAACTTATTTGTTGATGCAGTGGAGAGATACCGTCTATTCTTATCCATTTTGTGAAGAAAATAGTGGCAGAGAAAATAAAACAGCCTTTTCTAGCTACTTAGGTGGATAGTAACACTAACTGAAGTATTCATTATGGTGCAGATCCTATCTACAAAAGTCTATTTTGCACCTAAATTGTTTACTGTTGTAGCTGGTGAAAATTGCTTGTGTTAGGTTTTTTAGCAAAACAGGACCATTGTTCTACCTTCTCGTTTTTAAGAACAGTATTAAAGGAAAGAGAGTTTTGAGATCTTGGAAGAGCCTGAGGTAGCTCCAACTGCTCCTCATAGAGACCACCACACCACCCACTGTTGTAATATGTACTTCTGAAATCAATATTCTTATTTCATTAATAATAGATAGAGGAATAGTCTCTAACTGCCGTGCCTGGAACAGCATGTTTGGTAAAAAGGGAAGTGAAATGTAGAGAGGTATCAAATACAGCTTTAAAAGATTAAAGTTAAGTGGGATATATCAACTGTCTAGTCAGAAGTGAAAATCAAATAGTGGCTCTAACTTAATAAATCTGACACACATCACAAAGCTTTGCCATAGTTATCTTAATTGACAGTGGCTTAAGCTCAGCAGCTAGATAGAATATCACATTGGGATGGAAAGTATCAACAAAAATTTGAGAAGCCACTTACTGTTCCTGTTAGTACTAATTAATGACAGATGTAATCTGTCAACATCTCAGTAACATTGAGAAAATACTTTGTATCGAAGCAAATACACTAAAAAGGAAAAAGAGGAGTGGGACAGTAGCTGCAGTTAACAGCAGGTACTACTAAGATGTAAGTGCCATCTTACGTCCCATGTCTGGAAAGACTCCCAGTACCCGAATTTAAACAAAATCCCTTCTTTGTTTGTTTTTTTAATCTAGAAAAGGTATTTAATATTAAATAGAACATTTATTGCCTTGTAATTATTTTACTGTAGCCAGGTATCTAGCACTGAATGGAAGATCTTTTTCCATCAATCTGCTGCATCCAAAGTTTTGTATAAAGTTGTAGAGGTCGATTTTTTTTTTTTATTTTATATTCCTCAATACCATGGACATTCCATGTGAGTGGTTCCTCTAGGCTGACACGTCAAGGCAATAAGCAGGATGGCTGTGCTGTGTGTCCATTTGTGTGCTGGTGCTGGCTGAGCGCCATGTCCCACCTTGGTTTCCTGGCTGTGGATTGTGTACAGGAGCAGAGAGTGTTCAAATATAGCAGCAGTTCTGAAAATGTTGATGGGAATCCATTGCCTTTTGTCAGTCCAAGTGTCACAGCTGAGCAGAATGCTAAGGGGGGGTTGAGGCTTGGGCTGGAAGACCTTTAAAGGTCCCTCCCAAGCCAAACTATTCTAGGAGTCTATTGACTCCATGACTATACTGTGTGAACTCACGTGCTATTAACACCAGGTAATACACACGGGAAGAGCTGTCATAAATACTATAGACATGAAAAAATGTTGTCAACAATTATAAAACAGAAAGCATGAAGGAAACAGGGTTCTTTATCATCAGTGATCATAAGGCCATTTCTTAGAATATGAGCAATGGTCATTATGCAAAACTGTGATATCTAAACCAAAACAGGTACCACAACAACACAAAACAACTAAAAAGGCAGAAGCATTTAGAGGTTAACTGTTAAGGGGAAAAAGTTGCTGGTCACAGAATTTCTGGCCTAAAAAGTCATGCATCCTTTTGGAGCATGTTGAATGTTTCCTATTTGAGACAGGCTATTTCCTTTTGGCCTCAGTCCTGAGAAACCCTTGGAGGCAGTGACCTGTGGAGAGCAATACAGAGCAAGTCATTTGCTGCAAGCATCATTATAATTTGTTCTCCTTGTCAGTTTGTAAAATAAGCAATGTGTTCTGTAGGCACAAGAAATATCAGTCTAGAAAGCAATCTGTTGCTTTGAAATCTTATAAACAGAAATCTCATATTATCTGTGAGGGCGGTGTGTTGCCTGAAGAACTTATCTGCTCTCTGGAAGTTTTGGAAACTGTGGAAAGCAGCAGCACAGCATGGACCATTCAACTGCTTTTGAACCCTGTGGGTCTGACATCCATGTGGATAACACAAACCATATTTGAAACTGTACTATATAGTTTAGGGTCACAAATTTTGCTCAGCACAACCGTGCTTTTGTCTTGAGAGAGCCAGTCAGCAAGCAGTTGAAGAATCAGTACCAAAGGTGAAGTATTTAATTTGCATGAAGTCTTAGCAAAGCTGTTCAGGACTATGGATTAAAAGGAAGTGTCAGAAACAAGCTGTGCATTTTTTAAAGCAATTTTTGTTTCAAGAGAGAACACAGAAAAATACAAATATATCCTGGCAGACTATGGTTATGTGCTAGGTTTGTGGGTAAGTTTCTTAGCTTCTCTCCAGTACAGAAATATTACACTGCTCTGTGTTTAAATGACTGATACATTTAAAAACAAAAACCAAAAGAAGCCTGATAAATATGCTGATCCTAAATTCCTTCTAAAACAAGCATATAATAAAAAATACATTCACAGAAGAAAACTTATCAAGATCGAAAAAATAACTTTGATACAAACCTGATTGAATAGACATTTATATATTTCTTTATAAGACAGGTTAGCTATTACTTTGGAAAAATACTTTTCAAATTTCATCTTTAAAAACACAAACTAATCTCAATATACTTTACAAAACAGACTGTGCAGTCTAATTTAAATTCTTTAACGTGTTCATTTCTTTAAATTACTTTTCAAAACCTTACATCTTAAAAGTAATATTATCTTATTTGTTGTCTTAAATCCAGTATACTTACCAGTTCCTTAATGCTGTGTTTTGGCCATTTTAACACTTGTCTGTGTCTGATAAGCTTCATCTTTAAGAGCAGACAGAAGAAAGCTTTGAAGATCTAAACATTCTGCTGCTAAATAGCCCCCCTAACTTGTTTGCAAAGCTCTATCCTTGTAGGTCATACTTTGTAGAGCAAATGGAGACGTCTCCATCTCATTTCTACTCTGGAACCGGTGATAATTGCAGCAAGTGCGGTTCTGGTAGTGGGATATTGGTGGGGCACCTCTGCTCCCTCTTTTTCCTGCACTTTCTTTTTTCTCAGTGAGTCATTTAGCTTGAACTATGGACTTCCTCAGTGCACTGATGTAAAAACCGTAGGATAAAAAACCCCCAAGCAATGAACAACTAATTGGATCTCTAAAGAGGACCCTAAGCCAAGCCTATATCTGTAAATTCCTAAAAAAATGTACAGACCCCAGTTTTTTATGTATGATAATGTTTTGATTAGAAACTTCTTGTAATTTGTTTGTCACTTTAGTTGAGCAAAATCATTTAAAGTAATCGCTATGCTCACCTAGTTTACTTGACATGTAATTACATGTATAAATCTTCTCATTGGTACACTTACCCATAGTCCAGGCTGTGCAAATGATGAAATTTTGTGAGGACTAAAGGCTTTTGCTGATAGAAGTACTGCAAGCTAACTTTAGATAAAAGTGTTTTCCTTTATTTTCTGCCTGTTAATTGGATGTATATTTGCAGTGAATACAGAGCTGTCTTATCCTTCTTCTACAATCCTTTAAGCATTATTTTGCCAGATCCAGTTTTCCCTTGACAGCTTCCTATTTCTGCTTCCTGACCCTCCCCAGTTCCTCTTCTTCTTTCAAATAGTCACATGGTTTTCATCTCATTCCATAAAATACTTCCTGGTCTAATTGAACATTTCTTGTAACAGGTATCTGACCTTCTATGTTCCCTTTACGCAGGTCTGGAACCTAATACACAGGTCTGGAACAATGACAACCCAGCTCAAAAGCAAGAATGTTGTTTCCCAGTCAGTCAGGACTATAACTGAAAAAGTTAGTTTTAAATATCTGAGTTAAGGTCTTACTGATAGCTACTAACTAGTCATGCAGGAAAGTAGGAGAGAAGTGTATTATGGCCTCTGTGACAACTTTGTCTTGATTGTGATGAAAGATAGGGAGGCATTTTAAAGTGCAAAGAGTGAATGACTATGATAAAAAACACAGTGATAAGATTGAAAGAGGCTACAAAATTCCAATTCGGTTACTTTGAACTGTAATTTCCTTCTTAATGCAGCTGACTTGCCCTAACCCTGCCTTACAACAGAACTATTTACTCATGTCTATGCTAAATTTATCAAAGCACACAGATCTGGGCAAACAAAAAACTGCTGCATATACATCAATAAATATAAAAACATTACTTTTTAGTGAGAATATGCAAACTCCTTTACCAGACCTGTACCACAGAAGGTCACTGTTTATAAAGCTATCCACCATTAATTTCTTTATTTTTTCATTCCCTGATTTAACACTCTTGTCATATACAAAAACGTAACAATCTGCCTTCCAAGTAAGTCTCATACAGATTTTGAAGAATCAGGTAGCATCATAACCATGAAGGATGGCACTCAATAGTTGCATGGAAGCACTTCAGGAAGTTTATTATTTACTGTAATAATTTAATCCATTCATTTGGTTTTTTTCCACTTTCCATTTGACTATTGTTATCTATCATTTCATTCATTAGAAGTCCTCCTCTAAATCTCCGTGCCACAGTTCAACATTACATACCTAGTATGTATTTTCTCATAGCTGTCAGTTTTCCCCCATTCTTCTATTTAAGAAAACTCTTTTGCAACCTATTTGAAGCCTTGAAATGCTAGCCATCTGGTTCCTTTACAGTTCAGCTGCAATTAGTTCCTCCTGTAAAAGCTCTTTTAATTTCTTGTGTCTACTGTTTTTAATTAATCAGAGTTCTTTCCTTGCACTTTTTCTTCAATTTTAGATTAATATTGTTCCTCTACTTCTGTTTTTGGAGACGTGGGATTCTGAAACTATGTCAGTAAATGCTACTATGGAGGGCTTCTCTTCAATTTTCTTCCTAACAGCTTAAATGTTGTGTTCAGAGCTTTTTTGATTGTTTTTTTATAAATCTACATGTACACTTAATACTTCTTCTTATCCAAAAATTATTACATATTTTATCTACGCAATTTACAGGGTTCAGAATAGCCAGGTACTGTGATTTCTTTAGTTACTACATGTAATTAAATGTGCATTTGTTATTGCTTTTATTGCTTACACTGGCAAACCAGTTGATTTTCCTTCAGCCCTTTTAAGGAAGTCTCGTATGAGGAATGTGCTAACATCAGAGTGCAAAGTTAGGATCTAGCTGGTGAAGTGTGGACATATCCATTTAGATACTTTTTAGAAGATACCATAATAATCAAGGAACAGACTTGTCTCCTTTTACAATCCCAGACCAATGGGTTGGGCAGATTTAAGTGTATTTTTCTGCTGGATAGCCACAGTTAAACTCCGTGGGTTTTGCAAACAGATGCTTGTATTTTTGGTGTAAGTAAAATTAAACCTCATAAAATAGTCAGCTTGATATATCTTGGGGGCTTATATGTGAAGAGGTCAACTCATAAAACATCAAGTTTAAGATTTTTTTTTTTCATGCACATCAGTAAAAAGATGTGTATCTTCCTATCAAGGAGGAAATCTTCTCAATTAGAAAGTTTTGTGTGACAGAAGTTTTATCAAGAAATAATGGTGTATGAAAACATAGCAAGCAATAAAATAGACAGTCTGGGGGAATTTTGAGGAAGCATTGATTTGGACGTTCTAAAAGAGGAAAAGTATTCGTTTCATATTCTTTTCATTCCTTCTTATATTTCCTATTTCATTCAATTTTTAATTTTTTCCTAAAACTGTTTTTCACCATGAAGTCGAAATAAATTATTTAAGAGAACAAAAAATAAGATAAAATGGTAATAATCGAAATATAGGAACAAAAAAGAAGCTTTGAATATATTAATTCTATTTTATTTTCATTTGTATAACAGTCTCTATTAAAAATCTTTCCCCTCAGCCATTCTTTTGATTTTTGTTTCCATATTCAGTTTTAAAAGACTTATTTGAAAAATTTTAATTTAAAAAATTGCATCATATGGAGAACTATAGCCTCTTTTGATTATTTCAAGTCAATTTTGCTTAAGACATTTTGCTATTATAGATCAACAAGGAATTTCATCTGTGCCCCCCAAGATTGTGCTCTTTTCCTCTGTATTTCTATATTTTATAGGAATGGGTGGCTCAGATGAAGACTTAATTTTATAAAATTCTTTTGGTTTTGATGCTGCTCAACTTTTTTTCTCTTTTCCCCTTTTTCTTGCTGTCTCTCTTTTCTTTTCCCATACATTTAAAATAATAATAAGTTTCAAGCACCGCAATGATTATTTTTGAGTCTTGCCTTTATTGCTTTCTAAGTTGTATGACAGTTTCATTATTCAGGCTGTGATATATGCAAGTTCCTTCAGGATAGGAAAACAGTATATTGGTATTGTTTGTATTTGTAGAAAAATACAGAGTAACATGAATATCTATCACTACTTTGATATTGAACATTGTAGCCTGGGCTCAAAACGCTAACATTTAAATCTTAAATCCTCTGAATTGATTGCTTTCTCTGCAGGAAAGGGAAAAAGACACCTCTAGAGACACTTCAGGCTTGAGATGGTGTGAATCATACTCTAGAATGTCTCATTTTTTCTATTTTGTCATTGTAGAATAACCACAGTCCAAACTGAGGTACCGTTGTTAGATGTATTTTGCCAAGGATAAGGAATTTGCTTCATTGTGGGCAATACTGAATTCTGTTTGCATTTGTTCATATGGACCTAAGGCAGGTGTCTTTCAAGAACAGATTGACTGCTTTTCTGCACCACAAAAATCCTGTGTGTTTCTAAAACCTATTAGAAACTCCCCAGACATATAAACTTCATTTAAACCCCCTGAAAAACTAATTTCTTGGGAGTAATTTGAATGACCATGGTTAAGTCAGGATATAGTTTCATGACACAAAATTTTAGCAGAAATGCCAATCTTCATGATACCCATCTGATAAACATCTCAGTGCTCTTTTGCTTATTCTTGTTTTCAGAGTTTTCTATAGGCTGCTTTGGGGTGATTTGGAGGATTTCTTTTATCCAGCTCTGATCTGTTTGCAGTATAAAATTAGGGATATGAGAACAACTTTGCTAAGGTAATAATTTTGAGTACAAGATGTATCTGAATTGTAGAAACTCAAGTTTAAGTATCAAAAAACCAGAGGGAAAATAATATAATGAAATGAGGATCCAAATCAAAATTGATAAGCAAAAATAGAAAGTCCTAGTGAAAATAAGAAACTCCATGGAAAGGTATTAGAAAGAGCAGGGATTACATTAAATTTCCAGAAGCCATGCTGATTTAAACTCATGGGCAAGAGCAAAATAAATAGTAACAAAAAATCTTCAGCTAGAAAAGTAAAAAATCTCTTTGAGAGAACTGAGCTTCTGTTCTTCTATTTAACTGACAAATATAAACATCATGGAATCTAAAGGGTGGTTGATGGGAATGAGATTTTGGAAATAAAATGGAGATGATCAAGTTCAAGTAAAAAAATTTAAGTTTCACTTCATGCTTCTATATACCAAAAGATGGACCACACAACCATGAATCAATTTAGGAGAAAATAAGGAGGAAAGGAAAAAGCAGAAAATGTGCTAAGAGACAACATGTGTTTACAGAGAACCTGTGATAGAGCAATATAATATCTTGTCAGCAGTATAATAGCTTGTCAATATAGCATTCAAACATCATGTAGAATCTTTGCTTGAAGGAGTATCACTGAAAAATTTCTGAGTGTCAGTAAGCTGGTTGCTAAAATGTTATATGAATTAAGTTTGACCTACTTGGAAGAATAAGGATTATAGAGTTTGTAGTTTAGAAATTAAGTTAAAAAGACAAAAAGTAGGAAGAGAAAAAGTGTCACCATCTATGTTTAAAGAGCCATTATTTGACTGCAGAAAAACTACTAGAATAGTTCCTCAGAGGTTGGCATTGCAGCCAGTACTAAATGATCTTGGCTTAAAAAGGTGGTGTTTTACACCACTTTAGGAAATGACCAGATTTGGCAATCTGAAGAAAAGTGAGGAAACATAGACATGACTGAAGGCCAGAACAATAGAAATAGAATGAAGTACAAAAATGTGAAGTGAGAGCTTTTGCTAGACAGGCTTCCCATTACAATCAAGAAATTCTATGAGGTTGAAATAGCTGGAGGCAAATGGGGACACCCAAATCTGGTAACTGATCAAAAGATGAATTTGAGCCACCTACATTTCCCAGTAATTTGGATTCCTAGAAGGCTTATTATTTTTTTCACAGCTCTAGGTCCAGAAACAGTTTCTTATCACACATTCATCTTCTTCCCAATTATTTTCTATACAGTATTTAAATATGGTGACATATGCACTCAGGGAATGGTGGAATGTACCTGGGCTTTATTGTTTTGGTTTATAAAAAGCTATTTCAAGTTTACATATTCTTCTTGAATTACAAACAAATTGAAAATGAAATTTGCGGGTTTTTTCTTACAAATTCTATGCGCTAGTTCTGTAGATTTTTATTTTTAAAACTTATTCTATAAAAGCCAAATAATGGTATTAGTATAACAGTATATTTCAGTATGATGGGTGAGCCTTTGGATAAATATATTAACTGTTTATTTCATTAATCCAGTTGCACTATGGTATTATAGTCAACATTTCCTAATTTCTTTTCAAACTCCATATTTAATTTTCGTGTTTCACATTATCACAAGGGAAATATGATAGTGAGAATTTATATTTTCACTATATTTTCTTTCTGCTTCTCATAAACACTTAAATATTTCTAAACCATCTATAAATTTTAAACTCTTCTATTCTAAAGTTGGATATCATAGCCTGATTCTAGAAAATAAGCGATTCAACATCTCTTAACTGCTTTTTCAGTACTAGCAATGTAAAAAAATGTTGGGTATTTTTTAGAATATGAGGATGTGTTGTTTTGATGAGCTTTTAATGAAACCAAGTAGATAATGGCTAGGACTTAGAGAAAAAGCAACACTACTTTAAAAATTACTATAGTAGTATCTTCCACTTTCTATTGAATGCTTCTGAGATGCACTAATCATCAGTGCATCAGTTGATGAAGTGATTTTATTTCACAGTTTATTGCCTTGACAGGATCAATAATCCTACTATTAGTAAACTCAGTAGAACAAAACAGCTCAGAGTATTTCCAAACTCCATACACTTCACTATAATATATTAAATTTTATTAACATTGAATATCTGCTACTCTCTTAATAGTTGTAGATTCATTTTCACCATTTTCTGCTCTATTGATATTTCTACATCTAATTTCACATTTACATAATTTAAAAAAGGTAAGAGTGAAACATAAAGAACTTCTCTATGCATTGAATTTTCCATAGGAAATAACTGCAATCAAAAAAATTTCATGGAAGTGTTTTGAGAACATTTCTTTGCTTTTCTATCCAGATGACTATGAACAATTTAGACTGCAGAAGTGGTGAAATTTGAGCCATGTTTAATGTAAAACTCTTTTAGTCACATGAGTCTTTGCAAAACAAAAAGAGAAAAATTTATCTTGCTTTTATGCCATGTCCAGGTAAGCCAATTTTTTCCCTCTATCTGGATACTGCAAAAAAGCTTGTAAATAAAAACCCTCTTGGTTTTTTTTTTCTTTTTTTTCATTGTAGAAATAAAGTTACTCTCTTAGGAAAAAAACAACTCTTGAAGTCTTAAGATACTTTCCAACACCTAATTTTTTGGTGAAACAGTTTTGAGATAAGAAAAAGTAGAAACAGGCTTTGAAAAAGATGTTTAAATATTTATCAATTGTGTCTTTTTCATTCATATCAGATTTGATCAAAGTCTTTTCTCCCCTACTTTAGAGAGTTTAATAATAGTAATGAAAATTGTTGACTAAAGTATCTACTTCCATTATTGGCATAGAACATATGGCATTCAGGTATTCTTTTTCTGTGTATTATGATTAATGTAAATCTGGATTTAACTTTTTTTAAAAAGCTTGTATAATGCTACTCATTAATTAATTTTACAGAAAAATATTTAAATGTCAATTCTGAAAGAATAGTTTTGAATGATGAATTATTAAACTTTTGAAAATTAATTCATTATTATGAATACTGTAAAAAAAAAATTAGCAGTATTCTTTGTTTTGATTTAGTGTCATTTTTTCTTTAGACATAGATTTACACAAGTATCTGCATTTATAAGTGATAATTATTTTTGCCAAAAATATTTTTAGTGTTTGTATTTTTATGTTTTTTTTTAAACTGCTGATGAAATTTTTGTTTAAAAAAGTGCTGAAACTTCATTCAGAAATTCCTTTGCCACTTTGCTAGTTACCAAGATAGGGGTTTGGACAATTTACATAGCATTAACATAAAATGAGTGATTTTGCACACTACTCTCAAGAAGACTTCTGAATCTAAAATTTAAAAAAAAAGAAAAAAATTAAAACCTTTTTGTTATTTAATTTTTTTTTTGCTAAGTCCTGATTTGCTTGCACATATTGTTACTTCCACTGGAATAAGATTTACTCAGATGGATCTGTATAATCACATCGCCTTTATCCTATTTTTTCTTAAGAAATATTATTTTTTATTTCACTTTAATACAAGTCATTATTAGATAATAAAATTAATATAATTTTGTATCTTTAAAATTTTGACAGTGAACCGATTATTTGTGAAAAGGCACGACATTTTCTTTTTATTACAATTAACTGTCTACTGATAAGAACAAATTCAGCATTTCTCTTTAATTTCTGATTTTAATGTGACTTTGATTTAAAGTGTATTCAGTAAGACAACATTATGTATGTGTTAGGAAGAAACCATAAAGGACAGTTTTCTTAATGAGATCTGGAAGATGGGAAATTATACGTTCCTAATGGTTTGTGAAATTTGTTTATTGTCTGTCTGTTACGTTTTGCTTTCTTTATCCATAAATTTTAATTTAAGATTGGTTCTTTAAGTGCCATAAATTAGCTTAAATGTATATGGTGCTTACTGCAAAATGCTTTACACGAATACATGTTTCTCCTTCCCTTGGTTGGTTTGTTATTCTAAGGTGCTCTTCAGAATATTAAATCTTGTGTTGTGAATTCTGTCTTATTGCAGTTTGAATTTCTCTTGGGGATTTTGTTACGGATGGTATTAAAATTCGGAAAACAATTACTCCATTAACATGTAGTAGATAAAGTGATGACAACGTTGTTTGGAAAAAAAGATAAGCCTTTTTTTTTCTCCTGTGCTTTATATTAAAGGTGGGCATATAGACGCTAGTGAGACACTGTTAGATCAGACTCAAGAAGAGTTACTATCGAGATTTCTCTCGATAACTCCGAGGGTCCAGCCAGCGGAGTAATGGCTTAAGAAAATAGCGAGACGGCTTCCCAGGATATGCTTTGTAAAATAAAGGTTTTAATAACAGCAAAAATAATAAACATTACAAAATGAAAAGAGATAAGCTGAGCACAGTGTACCAAGCACAGTTACACAGGCTAAGGCACTCGCAAAAAGCCTCGTGTACCCTTATGCAGGCCCTTTAGTACTCGATGGTCTAGGTAGGATTATTTGGCTCTTGGCCCAATGAGATGGACACTGGGCTTTGAGGTGCACTTCCAAAGTCCTATCACTGTGTCTGTGCTGGGACTGAGCCAATTGCAGCGAGCAGGGTATAGAAAATTCTAGCTTAACTTCCTTATATGGAAACACCTGCTCGGGTACAGAAATGCACGACTACATCTCACCCTGTAAAATCATATTAAAAAAAGAAAAAAAAAGAGAAATAGTTACTTTGAAAAAATTCTCACTTTTGTTGATAATTGTGATTGTGTCAATAACTTATTGTTATTTAACAATAATTTGATTTGATTTATAGTTAAGCTGTAGTTTTATGGATTACAAAATTTTAAATTTGGTACTTTCTTTTTGTTAGCCAATATTTTAAAATTAATATTTAGTCTCAAATTACATATGAATCTTATTTTACTTTTTTGTTTGGGGAGATTTTTTCAAGTGAACTATATTTTCTTTTTCTTCTGCATAAGGATTTGATAATAACTTTTAACATACAACAAGAAACAATTTTGACATGACAATAACTTCAAAAATTTAACAGTGCAACTTTTATAAAACTTAAGTCTCTGCTTCAAACGTATTTCAGTGTCTATAGTGCTGGGCTGTGTCAGAATGCAGAAGTCTTTTTGAAGACACCATCCGCGGTCATCTAGCATCTTTGGTGTGTTCTTCTTCAGGTGTGCTCTGCTGCTCTTTTATCTGCTGCAATTGCGGTTTCACATTCTTTGCAGGGATCCATTTGGGGCCAGCATCTGTGGAAACACACGCAAAGCCTCTCCCCCAAGTTATGAGGGGATGAGGTCCTGAAACGTTTCCCGTTTCAGGGTC
The DNA here is from genome assembly GCF_021018805.1 of Prinia subflava. NCBI lineage: Eukaryota > Metazoa > Chordata > Aves > Passeriformes > Cisticolidae > Prinia > Prinia subflava. The sequence goes on from NC_086249.1 coordinate 64,959,640, forward strand.
TTTGATGAACACCAGTGGCCGCTCCTTAGGTTTTGCTTGTGTAGTGTTACTAAAGTGTCTGAAAACTGGGGGCATCTGTTCCATAAATGAGTTATTTAAAAAATTAAATACATATACAGCTTTATTTAGCCTTTCTACAGTAGAGAGCACTTCTACTCCTCCCCTCTGTTTTTCTAAAAGTGTTTTCAGTGACCTGTGTGCTCTTTCTACTATAGACTGACCTGTTGATGAGTGAGGTATTCCTCTAGTATGTTTGACTCCCCAAATGTTGAGAAACTGGTGTAGTTTCTGGGATATATATGCTGGTCCATTATCTGTCTTAATTTCTTGTGGGATGCCTAGTGTAGCAAATGCTTGAAGAAAGTGTTTGATTGCATCTCTGCTTTTTTCACCATTATGTGCTGAAGCATAAATTGCTCCGGAAAAGGTGTCTATGGATAAATGTATATGTTTGAATTTGCCAAAAGACTGATATTGTGTTTCATCAGTTTGCCATAGTTGGAGGCTATTCAAGCCTCTGGGATTTACTCCTGTTGCTATGGCTGGGATTTCTAATTTTTGACAGTCTGAACATGTCTGAACAATTGCTTTTGCTTGGTTTTGTGAGATACCAAACATCTTTGTCAGTGCAGATGCGTTCTGATGAAAGAACGCGTGGCTTATTCGGGCTTGTTCAATAACATTAGTCAATGTGTTCTGTATTGTCATTGCTAGATGGTCTGTGACTGCATTACCTTCTGCCATAAAACCTGGGAGGATAGTGTGTGACCTAATATGTGTGATAAAATACGGCTGCTGTCGGGATGAGAGAAGAAAGATTAGTTTCTTAAGTAAACAGTATAACTGATCATTTAAAACTTCTTTGAGCAGAGATCCCTCTGCTCTTTCTACCACACCTGCAACATAGAAAGAGTCAGTTACTAAGTTAAATGGAAACCTAAACTTAGAAAACACACGCACAACAGCTGCTAGCTCCACTATCTGGGTGGAGCCTTCTGTTTTCTCAATGTCCGATTCCCATTCTTTGGTGTTAGGATCTTGCCAGGTAATTACAGATTTCTGGGATTTCCCTGAGCCATCTGTAAAAAAGGTGATTGCCTCTAAGGGTGTATAACTCCTTAGAGGTTTTTCAATTAATTTTAAAGGTGAGTTCAATACTTTGTGTTTTGGGTAGTGACTCAAAATTTTTCCTGCAAAGTCTGCAAGCGCAATTTGCAAGACTTCTGAGTTTTGAATCAACCATTCTAAGTATATGGATTTGACTGGCAAAAATATTTCTGAAAAATCTTTGCCTGAAGGAGAAAACATTCGAGATCGGGCTTTCATTATGAGTTGAGACATAATTTCAGGGCATGTTGTTATGGTTTTACTCATCTGTCGGGACAAAAAGACCCATTGTAGTATTACCAGGTGGTCTTTCTTTGCCAAATCCCATTGGAACATTAATCCATGAAGTTGGGGGCTTTCTCCTAAAACTACAAATAAAAAAGAGAGGTTAGGATTATAACGGTGTGCTTGATGCGACTGAATGGCCTCAAACACTTTTTCTAAAGCATTCTGAGCTTCTTTGGTGAGTTCCCGTGGGGAGTTTAATGCTGTGTCTCCTTTTAATAAATCAAATAAAGGGATTAAGTCTCGATTTGTGATACCTAACAGAGGTCTGATCCAGTTGATAGTTCCTATGAGTTGTTGCATCTCATTAAGAGTTTTTGGATTGCAAAGTAGCTGGAGTCTTTGTGGTGTAATGGTCTGTTCAGTAATTGTGTAACCTAAATACCTCCATGGAGGGAGTTGTATTTTTTCTTGGACTATAGTAAATCCTGCTTTCTGCACTGCTGAGATGACATGATCTGATGTTTCTTTCATAGATGTTTCTTCTTCAGCTGCTATCAAAATGTCATCCATGTAGTGCAGTATGAGGGAATGTGGATGTTGTGCACAAACTGGAGAGAGTATTTTTGCAACAAACCATTGACATATGCTGGGTGAGTTCCGCATTCCTTGCGGCAAGACTCTCCAATGATATCTTTTTAACGGAGCTTGTTGATTGATAGATGGAATGGAGAAAGCAAACCGTTGTGCGTCATCAGGATGCAAACGAATACTAAAAAAACAGTCTTTTAAATCAATAACAGTTAAAGTCCAGTCCTTAGGGATCATGACAGGTGATGGTAAACCTGGTTGCAACGACCCCATTTCAACAATAATTTCGTTAATCTTTCGAAGATCATGTAACAACCTCCATTTTTCACTGTTTGGCTTTCTAATTACAAAAACGGGGGTGTTCCATGGGCTAGTAGTTGGGACTAGGTGTCCTTTTTCTAATTGTTGTTGTACTAACTGTTCTAGAACTGCAAGTTTGTTTGCTGGCAAAGGCCATTGGTTTTCCCAGATAGGTGTGTCAGAAGTCCATGTTAGTTTTAAAGTGTCTTTTTCATCTACAGCCCGTTTTAGAAATTTGTCTCTATCCTCAGACCCCATTTTGACAGGATGTCTCTTCCCCACAGCACTATATCTGCTCTTACAATGAATGGTTTGGTGGTTGCAGTGCGACCCTCGGGGCCCTCAAATGTCACTGGGTGCAAGCTGCGAAAGCCGTCACAGTGACCTCCAATACCTGCCAGCTGATCCAGCGTAGGTACAATGGCCCAGTCTTGCGGCTAGAGGTCTCTCGAAATCAGCGAAACATCCGTGCCCGTGTCGATCAGACCTGTGAGGGTGATGGTCTTCCCGAGGTGCTTGAGGGTTCAGCTGAGATATGGACGCCCGCGGCTGATCTCTCTTGTCCAAGCGATGAGGGATGTGTTGCTGAGAGATTCTGGTAGGAGAAAAGCTTGCGCTATGATTAGTCCTTTGGGTAAGAAACATGGGGGGTCAGGACAGATAACTAAAACAGTCATTTCTTGTGAGGATGTTACAGACAGTACGGTTGGTAATACATAAAAACCTTCAGCATTATTTTTACTTACTCCCATTATTAAAAATTCACAGGATTGTGGTAGAGGTCCTAACTGTCCTGTAGAAATTGTATGGTGAATACAGTTTGTTAGCATTACTGGGTGGGCTGTGCACAGCTCCAGTCGGGTACCTGGGGGCATTGTGGTTGGTAACTCGGATATGAGTTGCTGCAGCTGTGGACTTGGTGGTCTGAGGTGTTTTCTGGCATGCTGGACAGGGTTTCTTGTGTCTGAGCGCTCCACTGTCTCGCGCTCCTCTGCCCGTTTCCCGAACTCTGCCATTTGAAATCCTGTGCTGGACGAGAACTGTTAGCATTTTGCAAATGATTCTTACAATTACAGTGTTTTAAGGGTGGCTTCCTCTGAAGCTGTGGGCAACTGTTTCTGAAGTGTCCTTTTCTCCCACAAAAGTGGCAAACCCCTTTTTTACTCTGCTGATTATCTACAACTCCTTTAAATGCAGCAAGGGCTTCTGCTAGAGTCTGTGCTTGAAGCTCTGCAACCTTTTCTTGTTGTTTTAGGATGTTTCCTTGTGCTATGGTGATAGCGTTGGCTAGAACTTCAGCTTGCAGTGCTGCTGCATGTTCAGGGGTATTTAAGCGGTTACATGCTTCAACTAGCTGGGCTATTGTTGGCTCCGGATCTTGGGGAAGAGCACGTAGTATTTTTTTGCAGCTTGCATTTGCATTAGAAATTGCTAAGCATTTTAATAGTTCTTCTCGTGCTCGCTCTAAAGCTACTTGTTTGTCCAGAGCTAATTTCTAGTGGTCTAGGAACCTGATATAGGGTTCATCAGGACCTTGCTTTACTTCAGAAAAATCTAAGTCAGGCTTATTGCCATCAGGTACCTGTAACAATGCTGTCTTGGCCATTTCTTTGATATCATTTAGAACTGGCCTTGTGAGGGTTTGCACTTGTCTTTGTGGATCTACATTCACTCCTTCCCCTACAAGCTGCTCAAGTGTTAAGGCTGCAGTGGCTGGATTTGTGGCATAGTCTCTTAAAAGCTGATTTAAAGCACGCTTCCATGCCAATTCCCATAAAGAATATTCAGTAGGAAACAGGAGAGATGTCATTATTTGTTTTAGATCATGAGGTGTTAGTACATTGGCAGCAAAGGTGGCTTGCAATAGACTTCTAAAAAAGGTAGAGTCTCTTCCATATAACTTTGCAGTTTTGCAAAGTTCTTTAATTTCAGAGAAACTTATTTGTTCCCTCTGGGGATTTAACCCTGCTCTGTTATATCGGACTGGGAAAACTTTGAGTTTTGAAAGGATATCCCACTCCCCATCTTGTGCTGCTTCCTTCCTTATCTTGTGCCAGGGATCTATGCTGGCTGATGAATCCTCCGAATCATCAGAGAAGCTGCAGGATGTGTGGGAAACCTTCTCATTTTTCATCAGTTTGTTTACATTTCTCCGGCATGGGCGCTGCCATCTTGGGGGTGGCGAGTTCCGAGATGTCACATCCGGTTCTCACGCTCCTCAACCCATGGTGGTGCCTGAGGCTTGGGACTGCCCATGGAGGGGGAGCCTCCCATGCTGGAGTGGGAGGAGCTGAGTGACACATCGGACTGGGCGTGCCGCAGGGTCGGGCTGTACTGAGCCCGCCCACATGGAACTTCAGTTTCTGCCTCAGAGATGGGAAGAGTTCCACGTTTTTCATTGTTCTGTGAGCCCACGCTTTCAGGGCGTTGTTCAAAACTTGCGCACTCAAAATTAACGGTCCGGGATCGCCCGAATCTCGTACTGGGTGACTGAGGGGGTGGGGGAGCCGTTCAGAATGGAACCTTAGCCTGCGTGGCCAGAGCTGGCACAGGTCCCACTCTGGGGGACTGAGGAGGGCTCGGGGGAGGGCTTTGAGCTGCCCCGTGCCTACTCCTCGGGAGTAAATCAAACCGGTTTTTTCTGGGACTTGGGGGAATCAGAACTTGGATTTTTATCTTCATGTCTAAGGTGAGCAGGAGCCTTTTTGCATTTTACTTTCTGGGCTCCTTTTTTATGGTTGCTTTTAAAAGCTTTTCCCCAGGTTTCTCTTTCTGCAGTTTCAAGTGTTTTTTCACTGCTGAGCCTTTCACCTTCTTCTGTTACAAAGTCTAACACAGTTTTAAAGATGGGTCTTAATTTTAACACAGATTTTTTCTTTGAATTATACAACTTCAATCCTATTTTGTCCCAAAATTCTACTGTTACTGTTTCAGCTGTATTAGTGTCCGGAAACTTTTTATAGACCCATTTCACAAGTTTTTTAAGCTCTTTCCTCTCAAACTTATAGTCTTGAATAGTCAGTTTATAATTAAAATAACAAAAGGTGTCTCGCTGTTCTACGGATTGCCGGGTCCCCATTATCACTCACCAGAATGGCTCTTGTGATCCCCCAGCAGCTCTTGGTTTGTCTCCGACTCTCTGCGGTCACTCGGTGATTAGCTGTTCTGTCTCCAGCTCTGCTAGACTGCAGCTTCTCTCTTTGAAGAGTAATCCACCTTGTACTAGAATCGGTGTTTGGCAAAGACCCCTTCTCACCAGTATAGGGGTTCAGTCAAAAGGCTCCCTCTCAGCCTTTTTGACCCAAAAATGTGGTTTTATTTTCACGACCAAAAAAACCACCACGAGCTCGCTTTTAAAAAAACGAAAACCAAGAGCAAAACGGCCTAGCTGAACGTGAGGGCTCTGTCAGCAAACTCCGATTCGGTATCTTAATGTAAGGTCCAAGTTCAAAGGCGCCATTTATCGAGATTTCTCTTGATAACTCCGAGGGTCCAGCCAGCGGAGTCATGGCTTAAGAAAATAGCGAGACGGCTTCCCAGGATATGCTTTGTAAAATAAAGGTTTTAATAACAACAAAAATAATAAACATTACAAAATGAAAAGAGATAAGCCGAGCACAGTGTACCAAGCACAGTTACACAGGCTAAGGCACTCCCAAAAAGCCTCGTGCACCCTCTATGCAGGCCCTTTAGTACTCGATGGTCTAGGTGGGATTATTTGGCTCCTTGCCCAATGAGATGGACACTAGGCTTTGAGGTGCACTTCCAAAGCCCTATCACTGTGTCTGTGCTGGGACTGAGCCAATTGCAGCGAGCAGGGTATAGAAAATTCTAGCTTAACTTCCTTATATGGAAACACCTGCTCGGGTACAGAAATGCACAACTACAAGTTACGAGAAATGAAAACTACAAACCAACAGTAGGGTCTTACCACAGCCATCCTGCAAACAGTGTTGCAGCTGCACAGCAAGACACACAATCCAAGCGCAATTCAGGCTGATAGCATTGGAGCCTGAAGACAAATTATCACAGAATCATCGAGCGGCTGAGGCTGGACAGGACGTCTGGTGATTGTATGGCCCAACCCCTCTGCTCCTGAATTGCCCAGGACCATCTCCATACAGTTTTGGAATACCTCTGAGATGGAGACTCCACAAACACTTCAGGCAACCCATGCCAGTGTGTGGTCACCCTCCCAGGAACAAAGTGCATCCTGGGTTCCTCATCAGTTCCAGAGCGTGCCCATGGGCTGCCACTGGGCACCATCGAAAAGAGCCTGGGTCCCTATTCTTTATACCATTCAGGTATTCATAGACATTCATGAGATCCTAGAGCCTTCTTTAGGCTAAACAGCCTCAGCTCTCATAGGCACTTCTTACACAAAGTATAGTCCAGTCACTTAATCACCTTAGTTACCCTATGCTGGATTTTCTCCAGGATGAGCTACCCTGACCTGGTGGCAAAACTTGTAAAGTAGGCCAGAAGACTACTGGTGGTCTTTGCCCCAGGGGCACATCATTGGCTTGTGTTCAGCTTGGTGTCCACCAGTACCCTCAGGTCCTTTTCTGCTCAGTTGCTTTTCAACTGTGTGGTCCCCAGCCTTTACTTGTGCCTGGATTTATTCCTCCCCAGGTGTAGGATTTTTTGTTTGTTTGTGTTTTTAATAACTCTACCTTTGATACATACTTTGGACCCATGTATTGCTCTAAATTCATGGGTTCATATGGGCATGTCTTGGCAACATGTTTCATTGCACTATATTATTGCAAATGAATCTGTGCACTTGGAAATAAATAACGTACTTGAACAAAAAATGTAACTCACTCAAAATGTATATAAAAATTCTTGGGAAATGGTGACTATAGATACTATGCCTTCAAAGAGAAAATTATTTAGATCAATCTTCAACCTTTAAACTCCAAAACTGTTCATAAAAATTGCAATTCCAACTCTCCAGTCTATTGCTCTCCCAAGTAGAAGAAAACAAAAATATCCAATTTCCAGTGCAATAGTAATAGACAATACTGAGAGTGTCCTCCAGAAGTGTTTAGTATAACAGTTGTCTCTGCAATATGCTATCTGACATGAAGAGGCAAAAAAATTATTAATAAGTGTTTATAGCACAGTTTTCTCCTAGAAATATCCAAATGAAATTAAATTGCTATCTTAAAAAATCCTTTATTACAGTGACCAGAGAGACCAGCCTGTTGCTGTATTAGCAAGAAAAAAATAGAGTAAAATGAAAGGTAGCAAATAAGTAAGAAAGTGAAGCTATTATCAAAAGACCTTTGAAAGTATTCCACCTGAAAAATCATTAATTCAATACTTCATGCTCTGAAATTTTCATAACATATACATCTGTTTCAGCAAAAGAAGAGCATTTGATTGCCGTCATGCCACTTTTCTATTATTTTTAGCACTGTTTTTTATGGGGTTTTTATAATATTTCTGAAAGCACTCAAAATGTATCTCTCATTTTATCTAAGTTGTTAATGGGAAACCAAGCATTGGTAAATACTGAGGACGTACCCAAACTAACCAAGCTATTGGCATCAGTAGCAGCTTGCAGACTATCTACAAGGATAAGGCCATGATGTTCCCAATAAAGCCTACTGTCCATGGAGTACTGCACTGTGGGCCTGACATTGGTCTGAATTTAGGCTTCAGGCTCTGCCACTGTCTGTGTGAAAGGCAAGCGAGCAACTTTCTCATGTTAGCCTGAGAAATCTTAAAGAGGAATTCAAACAAACCTTGGGAAGTGAGAAACTATCTGCAGGTGGTGTTTTTCCAACATGTTTACTGGAAAGAAATATTTACAAAAGAGTGTAGACGCTGAATAACCAATCATGTTCTTTGTACCGAACTACTCTATAAAAGTAGAATTTAGAAGAATAAAGTTTGCTCTCATCTTTACCATCATGGAGAGTCATGTTGTTATTTCTGTGCCGTCCGAAAACCATAGCAACATCTGGTGACCCGACGTTTTCGAAGAAGTTCAGCACAGCCAGGACTGATTCATGCAGCAAAGCTTGAAAATTCTACCTGCCTCCTCAGAGAGGTAAGCGAAGTATCTCCACATTTTTTCTAAAGAATGCTGGTCCTGCTGACCATGGAAAAAGATCAATCCTGCCAAAAGACAGCAGGTCGGACGGCACCCAGCACAGCTGGACTTTAATTTCTAGAAAAGACAGCCGGGCAGAGGTTCCAGAAAAACCTGGGGAACCCCTCTCCTGAGAGAGGACAGCTTCTGCCTTTCCTGACAAGAGCAGCTGGAATTCTTCGCTGCCGACAGCTTGCCCAGCGCTCCCCCGACCTCTTTCGGTTCTGTCTGGCCGAGATCAAAGCGAGCGTCTGTAAGCCTCTCCCGGCCGGCAGAGACGGCGCTTCCTTGGCTTTTCCTTCTCCTTTCTTCATACCACGGATGGCTGGCAGTGGTTCCTGCGCTATCATCCACTGCGACTAGTCTGTACCATGACTTTAAAAGATGCTAGCCCGTCCAAGATACAGCTGGTCAGATTCCGACCCGGAGTGTGACACAACGATCCTTTCCTCGTCGGCGTGGCCCAGCATCTGGCCTGCGGACGGGACTGGGATCGAAAACCTTTGATCCCTCTGTATCCTTCAGTGTGTTCAGGGCGAAAAGTTCACTTTATGAGTGTTTTATGCTTTTAACGTTACCTGTGCTTGTTTTTATGATTGCCTGTGTGAGTTTAGGGCTTGTCTTTCTTTGTGTCTCTGTGTTTTAACTTTGTTCTTTCCCTTGTGCGGGGTTGGGGGGTGCGGTGAGACAGGCATGGCAGCACGGATGTGATCTCCCTGCCTTCTCTCTCTCTCGCTCGGTTTTTCTCCTGCCCTGCTCCAGGGCGCTGCAGCGGCTGCAAAATCTCTCTCTCTCTCGTTTTTCCGTACTCGGTTTTCCCCCCTCCCCACAGGCGCGCGGGTCGGGCGGGCGCGCAGATCCCTTCCCCGCGCGGTGCCGCTGAGACGGGCGGCTTGGAGCAGCTTTGCCTCTTCGTTTCCCCCCCCCCTTCCCCCCAGGGCGGTGAGGGGGGCCACCGGCTCTCCGCTTGAGACAGGCGGCGGCAGGGCGGCGGCGGGCTGAGCTCCGCCGAGCACCGCTCCGTTGTCCCTTCCCCGTTTCCCCCCCGGCGGAGGTTTTCTCCCGCCGTGTGCAGTGGCGATGAGAGCAGGGGCCAGCGGCCACTGCCCCGCCGGCACACACTTCATCGCTGTTTTCATTTCCTTCCCACGTGAATTTGCACAGCAAGTCGTCATAGGAACCGAGGAGCGGTCTCCTCGCTCCTTTTCCCCCTTCCCCCCGCCATGAGCGGCGGGGTTCGCTCCCCCACTCCTTCCCTGCGGGCCGAGCGGCGACTGCGAATAGGGCACGAGGAACTTGCCGTTCCTCTAGACAGCGGATAATGCTGTAGGAGTTGCTTCGCTTGAATTTTTTTTTTTTTTTTTTTTTACATAGAAATGGGGGCCACGTTTGTTTGGATTTCCCCCAGCTCTGCGGAGCGGCCCTGGGGCCATTGAGCCCCCAAAGCCCCACTCAGGGCAGGGCCAAATAGCTTCACCGCCTTTAAGGCAGGCAGAAGCTTTTTCCTTTACAGAAAAATGGGGGCCACGTTTGTTTGGATTTCCCCCAGCTCTGCGGGGTGGCCCTGGGGCTCTTGAGCCCCCAAAGCCCCACTCAGGGAGGGCCAAATAGCTTCGCCGCTTTTGAGGTGAGCAGAAGCTTTTCCTTTTAGAGGGACAGTTGATTTTTGTTTGGGTTTTTCCCTTCCCCCCTCCCTCAAAACATTTCTTCTCAAGGCGTCTCTGTGAACAGAATTGGAGCCTTAAATGCCTGTTCATAATAGAAGAAAAATGACAAGAAATACAAAAAACAAATAAGCAACCTTTGTTGCCTTTTGCAGATAACACAAGTATTATTAATAATTCTACAGTATAACCATTGGTTATGAGTTTTAAGTGTTATCTCAGTTTTTAAGATATTTGATGTGAATTCACTGATATGATAAAGTTATTACAGTTCTACAGCCGGCTGCTGCTACTGCTGCTGCTTCTGCTTCTTCTTCTCATGTACTTTGCTATTTGTCTATAATTGCCTGTAAGACACGTGTCACCCAAGAATTTTTCCTTGTTTTCTAGCTGTCTATGCTAGTTTTGCATTCATGATTTTCTAAATATTTTCAGATTTCCAGACAAGGTTATCTGAGTTTGTAAGAATGCCTCCTCTGTCCTGACTGTTTGGGATGCAGTTCCAATCCTGGTCACAGAACATCTCAGGAGCCTGCTGAGCTCAGAGCATCTCTACCCTGACAAATTTAGGAGGTGTCAATTACCATATTAGTTTTTATTATAAGATTTTTAAGAAGCTTGTTTTTAAAATTGGTGTGAGGGATTCCTCTGCAGTTAGAGCTGGGCACTGGCCATGCCTTGGCTCTCTCTGGATGGGAATTGCCTATTTGCCCAGATGTTTTAGCAAGAAATTACATGAGTTATTTGACTCAACAATTTGACCTTTAAATATAATAGCTGAATTGATCTTTGAGGTGAACCTGGAATTCCTGCCCGGGAAGGATGAACAGGATCTCACTGGTAAAGAAGCACTTCAGCTTTTGCAGTTCCTGGGATGATCAAATTTATTATCAAAAAGATAACATGCAACAATGTAACATTTATGTTATGAACCTGAAGAAAAAGTAATTCTGAAACCTGGATGTTGAATTTAGACAATGGAGTCTGACAAGTTATAAATTTAGGGCAGTGGAGTCTGACAAGTTTGTTAATTTAAGGGGAAGATGTGCCTGTGTTTTATCATTAGCAGGTTCAGCAGTCGTTTTACCCATCACCTCTGAGGAGTGAAAAGGGACATTGCATAGCCTTAGTGGCTGTCATATAGACTGCAAAGATGACCATGTGGTTGGAAGTTATGGAGACAACAGAAGTCCTGTGTCAGCAGCATGGTCCTGTTTTCATCGATCTTCCTCGAGTCACTCCCTGCTCCAGGCTTCAAGAAGACATCCAGTGATGCTAAGGATCAACATCTTGTCTCAATGGACATTTTCTTTTCATGTGTTTTAATTTTATAGTAGATGTTGTTTCATTTAAGTTTCCTACATAGATGTAGTTGTATTTTAGGTAATATTTCAGGTGCCTTCGGTGTATGTTTTGTAGTTATTAAGGGCTGTTATTTCACTTTGTGGTTTTTGCCTTTCTGGTCTTTGGGATCATGTAGATTTTTTTTGGAGTCAGATATCTTTTTATTGATGTTTTTATTAATTTTATTATTCTTTTTTTCTTTCTAGGTGACATCCTACAGATATCATGGGCCAATTGAGTGAACGATGGTCCAATACTGCACATCCTGCAATGGGTCTCTGCCCTTTCAAACATCGCATGCATTTTTGCATTAAAAAAAAAAAAAAAAAAAAAAAAAAAAAAAAAAAAAAAAAAAAAAAAGGGTCAACTCAGGTTGTCCAAATAATTGGAAAATTAAATCAGTTTGCGGTTGCAGGTGTAATGCAAGGACCACTGTCCTTTGCTAAAAGGCAGAAAAAGCCCTTGTTATCTGAAAGGATGATTCCTAGAGTGATGGATCTTGACAAATTAGACTGCCATTTTTGAGCAGGCTAATGATGTTTTGTTTTTTTCTGCATTAGAATTAGTAAATAGGTAAGCTTGACGCTGGTGCATGGACATGGTTATGAAGGGTCAACACCAAATGCCACAGAACTTCCCTGACCATTTAAGTTGGTGCCCAATGAAAGTTCTGTTTAGTAATTGGTTGATTACTAATGGGACTTCTGGTGTCATGTTTGTCTTTTTTTTCTCTTGCAAGGGCCCTGCAGGAGAGGACACAGACACAGACGCCGCCCTCAGCAAAAACTAAAAGGGGGAGATGTGGGCCTGACATTGGTCTGAATTTAGGCTTCAGGCTCTGCCACTGTCTGTGTGAAAGGCAAGCGAGCAACTTTCTCATGTTAGCCTGAGAAATCTTAAAGAGGAATTCAAACAAACCTTGGGAAGTGAGAAACTATCTGCAGGTGGTGTTTTTCCAACATGTTTACTGGAAAGAAATATTTACAAAAGAGTGTAGACGCTGAATAACCAATCATGTTCTTTGTACCGAACTACTCTATAAAAGTAGAATTTAGAAGAATAAAGTTTGCTCTCATCTTTACCATCATGGAGAGTCATGTTGTTATTTCTGTGCCGTCCGAAAACCATAGCAACACTGCACAGCATAAAGTCATGGGAAACAGAGGTGAGAGAACATTGAGGGGTGGGAAAAGGAGTGCCTGTCCAAATAGCATTTGCCAGCCTGCCAGCCATGCTCTTTGATTTAAAGTTTGGAAGGTCTCTTAGACTATGCAAGACTTTCCTCAGCTGATGTCTCCTCATAGTTTGCCAAAATACCAGATATCTGCTCTCTGCAAGAGCTTTGTTAGACCTTTAATTGATTCCTCTGACTTACCCACCTGCACTCTAGAACTTTTGTATTTCCATCCATAATGTAGTCTATACATAGTTTTTTCCAACTAGTTTAGCCAACTGGAACAAGTCACTGTATAAAATACAGTGGCAGTGTAGAGTAAAGCAAACTATGAACTTCGAAGAGTTCTAGAGGTTTTCTGGGAAAGAAGTTACAATAATTTTATTGTTGTTTTACCCCAAAATTGCTCTAAATAGGCTGTCCATGGTGCCAAATACAAATTATGGTAAATTTGGCATTTATCTGCCATGCTCAAGGGAAAAAGGAACCATTTTCATTATTGTATGGGTGATTGCCTGCAGGACCATGTACTTCTGTGTGAAGAACTACACAGGGTTCTCTTTGCCTTTTTTTGTAGTTTTCTTATGGTAATACAGTGAGGTGCTTGGTATTTATGATTTTTCCCTCTTTGGAACACAGGAAGCAGGGAAGAATTGTCTAGAAAAGTCTCATGCCATTGTTTGTGCTTGCTTATGAATCTAACTGCATATTGATCTTGTTTCACTAGACTGTGCTATTATCTATATATCTGGCTGACCTGGAACACAGCAATCAGCATAAACAATTGGCTTCCTCCCATGCCTAATCACAACCTTATTAACAGAATGTAGTAGGGAAAACTTGTAGTAACCATAAAGCAATCTGGAAAAGCAACAAGCATACTTGTTGCACCCAACACAAACAACTGAATAATTATATTCATTCATCTTTCTTACTTTACTCTAAAGTATGCATACACTGATTGTTTTCTGAGTGTGGTGCAGATTGTTTACCAGGATCAAGTTTTGGTTCACGTGCTCTTATGTCACAGTATTGCTACTCAAGGTTTTGAAGTAATATTTTACTAGGTTTTTTTAAACTATGTTGTCTTTAAAAAATAGTAATTTCTAAAAGTGGCTAGCTGATCATCATCAGTTAAATCAGTTCCACGAAATAGATGAAATACCAATTTGTAAGCTATGAGTTCATGAGTCATTACCATATGTGCTATTATTAATGAGGCCTTATGATACAAATCTATTCCATGATCGTTATATTCTCTTTCATTTCAATTAGTTATCTCATAGATAATTATGGGAAAAATACATGATAATATATAAAAACATAAAATCTAATAATGTCTGGTTCTGTATAGGCTTTCTTACCAATTTTGTCCTTTTAACAAGTTATATGAATGTATACACTTACACATAAACATACAGAAAGCATCTTTATACATAATCACTGAAATATCCTGTATCATCTGTCTGGTTGTGTGACTAGAGAAAAATAGCTATGGTGGAATTGTCCTCTGCTTGAAGTTGGCAGATAATATGGGTCTCTTTTGTCTTGTCTGTAAAGGAAAAGAAATGAGCAATGTTTGGAATTTTATTTGGGGTTCTGTTCTGTTCCAGTCCAATGGCATGAAAGTAAATTAGTTTACAGAAATTTTGGCACAAAACTTGTATCTGCTCCTGTAGTCCAACATTTCCTGAATAATTATTTTTAGTAGGGGAAAAAGTTGAAAAACTACTTGTTCAGCTCACTATCCAATAACCTCCATTTCAATCACAGCTTTACTTAACAAGTCTAATAATGTTTTGGCCCTTGCTGAAATACCATTTATCTACATAGGGGAAAAAAAAAAGGAACTCAAACGCCAGTAGGGAACAACTTTATGTGGTGATTCTTGTCAGACTAGTCCTGTGTACAGTGGAAGTGTTTCATTTCCTGAATGCCTGTCACAAATACCTCAATTCATTTCTTTATTACCCCCTAAACAATTTTTTCACTTGCTGAAAGTTAATTTCTGCAATAGTTCTCTTTTCTGAGCTGCTCGATCTGAAATGGAAAATGTGATAATTTCTGCTTGTTTACTTTATAGGTTCCTGCAGACTTTCTTATGTTAGGTTTGATTGTTGCTTTTAATTTCAGGAACGCTTTAATTCTTTAAAGATGGCCTCACTTTTCAGTCACTTCTAGTTACAGACATCTAATCATTCACCTCAGTGCAAACAGTCCATCAGGTTTTTAACAACAGAACAATGACACACAAAAATGGAAATCCATATAATGAAAGAGGCCCTAAATCAACCCTTACTGATTAATTTCCCTTTTATTCACAAAGCTTAACTCCTTCTGACTGAATCAATCAAAAAGCTATTACATTCATACTTGCAAGTGTTACTTTCAAAATCAATGAAAACTGAATTTATTTTTAAGATGCAATATTTTACCAAAATAAAAGTTTGCATTTACTTAAGCTAGAGATTTATCAAAAACTGTTACGGTTGGTAAAATCTTAGGGTTTGACCCTATTTTTTTTGTGTTTTTTAATTTTCAATCTTGTTCACGTTTTCCAGTTTAATTTACTTCAATAGCTACATTGCTCTTAATTTTGTGAAAGTATTTTTATTGCTTCTGTACATGAAGGCTCTCAGACAAAACTGATATTCAGTAATAGGAACTTCCTAGGGATATGTCACTTGGCAGTGGCTTTGGCTGCAATCACCATAAAATCATGGAGTTCAGTATCCTGAATAAAGCAGCGAAGGGCAGTAGCAGCATACGAACTTTGGGGCAGCAACCAAGAGAATTAAGAAAGTTGTCTGATGTCCTTGCAAGGTTGCTCACTGTGGTCTTTGGAACATCATGGAGATCTGAGCAGGTACATGGTGACTGGAAAGAAGTAGAAGCCTGAAGGTCAACCCAAGGAACTACAGGCTTGTCTTACCTCATTCCTTGGGAAAATCTTGCCATTTCCTTACCAGAAGTAAATCATGTCTGACCATCCTGCTGCAATAAAACGACCTTACCAAAACTTCAGAAATCTCTTTGTGCAGTTGCACAGACTTTGGGGCTTCTTATTTTTATATACAGAGTCTTATGTGTATCTGAAATCATCTTACGCTAACACCTTTCAACTAGCAAACAAGTTGAGATCTTAGACAGTGAAGTTCCTTCCAGCATGCTAAACCCAAGTTTTTTGTTTTCAAATAAACACATCCAGCATCCTTGCCTATAATCATTATCATTCTATTATATTGGATTTTATTATAGAGATCAATAAAATATTGATATAATATGATTATATTTAATTTTTTAAAAAATGATTACTATCTCCTTTTATTGCAGGAGGGTGGGAATAGGCAACTGTGAGTAAACAGTTTCTCTCTTATTCTGACAGAATCACTTGCAGGGCAAGAGAGGAAAATTCTTGGGGCCAAAGGAGCAAACTCTTGCAGAAACTGAATTTAAGCAGCTCAGGAATGGATTTATTAGTGTTGTCATCCTCTGCTTCCTCCTTAGCACGTCAATGTGGTTCTTCTTCTGCTACACAGAACTTGGTCATGGCTGCTGCTTCTGCTCTAGGTGTTCAGAAATTAAATTTCTAGATTTGCAACTCTGTGTCCCTACCGGCATTACTCCAGTGAGGATGGCAGCTTTTCTTCCCTATCCAGAAGCTATTTTACTGAAATTTATTTCACTGAAACTGTATGTTCCTATGTTCACATTCATATTCAAGGCAGCAGATACTCAGGCAGCACTTGACTCACATTTTAGATCTTTGTGTTTTAAACAGAAAGCATAGAATTCAGTGCAGTTAGTCATGCTTATTTTGGAAAACTAACTTTTAAACTCAAACAATAAGATCCTTCCGATCTTCCTACAAGACTTCCTATCAGATATTCAATTTCATTGCAATTTATTCTTATCAGACTCCAATTGGCCTTTTGGATTCTAAGAGGCACAAATTAGCAGGAAATAGAGACTTCAGTAAGACATTGCTATCCTTTTCTTTTCCTTGACAAATTCTGAGAGAAAAAACAAGAAGCTGATTTTCCATATAAATTGTAATTTAGTGCTTTTTTGGTAAATTGAAACATGAATGATTTATTCCTTTTTTTCATTTTTGCATCTATTTGGGGGGAGGGGGGCTTTGGTGGTTTTTTTGTTTTGTTTGTTTCGTGTACTGTCTTTGCACCGATATTGATGTAGGTTTGAAAACTTAAGTAATAATTCCCTCTCAAGAAAGAGTGCTTTTTCTTTTTTTTTTCTTCACACAAATTCTATCTCCTAGATTTCTTGTACCTTGAGTTTTGTCTTTCACAGTTCCTTATTTATTATGACTGCTGCGGTTTTTTTTCAGTCAGCATTTTCCAATATTTAGAGGAAATATAGAAAGTGATATGATGAAATTATAAAGAGACAAGTATGTATGTCACATATGTAAGAAAAACTGTGCAAAGTCATTTGAGAGCAATGTGTTTTTTCCTATCTGTGTGCCTAGCTATTGCTGTGGAAAACTTTTAATCCAAGGAAAAATAGAGATGGACTGTTATTAAATTTATTCCAACTCTAGCTCTTTTTTTAAGGCAGGGCCATTGCAGAGATTCTCCTAAGAAAAATAAACTAGCCATCTCCTAAGAAAAATAAACTAGTCACTGATGTTTATTTTATAAAGTAGACAAAATCTCATTAATATTTTCCTTCCCATCTCAGTGTTATGCTGATTAATTTTAGTTTTCTCAATACTAACTAGATCTTGGTATGGCGTAGTGATGCTGTCTGAGCAGACTACTCATTTGTGTGCAATCCTTTTTTGTCCTTTAAGAAACATTATTCCAATGTTACTAATATACTAGCTCCTTTGATCAATATGATGCCACATTTACTATATATAAACCTGTTTCAAATTTCTTTTAAGAGCCAGCAAAGTCTTGGCTTCCCTATTTGTTGTGGTGGGTGGAGGTAGAAAGGTGACACAGCCTTCTGGAAGTGACCCCAAGTGAAGAGCCGCCAGGAGTCACAGGCACACTGACACAATCACTCAACACTCACATCAGATAGCTGTGATAAGTCCCTTAGCAGTAGGAAAGGGAAGGGTCTTCATCTAGAGTTCCATGGAGAGGTTTTATTCCATTTTCTTGTGAAGGGGTCAAAGACAAGGGAATGAGTTAGGGACCAGAGTTTATATATGGGGCGGAGTTGGGAACAGGGTCCAATGGGTGAGGGAGACAGTGGTGCAGAGGTGGAGCAACATACAACGAGAACCAATGGGAGAACAGGGGTGGAATGTGGGCGAAGGATTGCACCAAATCAGGGCCAGTGGAGCCTCGGAGAAGGGAGAACATTTGAGGGGAAGAACATATTAGGAAGGAAGGGGCAGGGAGGCCAAAGGGCCAACCGGGAGAGCAGACCTGGGGGACATTTGAATAACAACTAAAGAACTCTGGGAGGAGGCAGCTTCTTCTCCTCCTAATATGAAGGGATTTGTCCCAATTAAGGGACATCTCTCTAAGGGAGCCTCAGGTGCTCTGGTTTAGGAGGTGCACTGGCCTCCAGACCTATTTACTACTACTAGCAAAAAAGAAAATTGTCTTGGCCATAGAATGTCTTGGGTCCCTCCAGTGACGAATAGAGTCTGACTGTCTTATAGATCTTACAAGATCTATACATATGCTTGTGCAGTAGAATTATGGAATATGCAACAATTAGATGAATTCTTAGATAGCTGTAATTTTCTACCATTGAATTAGCAATAGTAAAACCATTAATTCAGTTTGTACAGATGCGATTTTAGCCAAATTAAATAAATCAGTGTTTCAATTCACTTGGGTTCAAATTTATTTAGACTTTTCATATTTAACAGAAAAAAATCATCAGCCATAAAGGAGCCTTCAGGCATGATATTAAACAGCTGAACATGTCAAAATGATCAGCATGTAGTTAGGAAGTTTCATTTAGTACATCACTGCTCTACAGTTATTGTTATTGTGTTTGATTTGTACACATTTTAAATTGATGTTGGATGTGGAAAGCAACTTTTACTTAGCTTTTGTCCACTGAGCTAAGGCATTGTTTGGTCAATATTCTCAGGCATATGGTGTGACTCTTGGGGTATCCTGTGCAGGGCCAGGACTTGGAGTCAACAATCCTGATGGGTCCCTTCCAACTTAGCATATTCTTTGATTCTTTGATTTTATGAATAATTCCCCTCAAAGGCACACTGATGTAAAGGTCCTTTTTTTCCCCCTGTTGTTATTTATTGATATCTATGGCCAGTAAATAAGGTATTTACAACCTTTTTTTTTTTTGCTTGTCATATTTCTTTGCTGAATTTTCCAACAAGCTAGAAGTCTTGCATGTGTTGCACATGCACGTGCAAATTAAATTGACCACTTTGTTCTAAGCAGCTGTATAAAAAAGAATTCAGTTCTAGGCCATTTATTACTAGTCGATTTTGATCTCTGTGCCCTGTTAAAACCTTGACATTTGAGTTTTCATAAGCAGCCAACTATTATTAGTAAGTTATTTCATAAATGGTAAATCACTTCAGTATCACCATGTATTTCCCTGTCAATACTCTTTGCAGCATGTTGTGCTCTGCCTCATCAGAAGAAAGAAGAACAGCTTATGTATTATTAATAAGCAACTCATTTATACATAGAAAATTGATAATCTTTGAATATTAATTGGAAGAATTCTAAAGGAATGATTATAAAATAGACACAGAAAGAAGATTCCTTCCTCTAAGTGTTGAATAGCATATTATTTTTGGACTATAAATTATTTACATGGAGTTGCTGCTTAGAACAAGGAGTCTTTTATCTTTCAGTCCTTGTTTTAAATCTGATCAGCAAAATGACATCTATCTTCACATTTCCCCTAGAGCCTGACAGTCATGAAAGCACAGCCATTTTTAGGCAGATGTTTGCTGCTTCTAAGATGCATTAAAGCATGGACCATTAGCTGAACTTGTTTTGTAAGTCCTCAAAGATTCAGATTGTTTAACAAATTGATATCTATGCAGAAAACAAAAGACAGAGAAGGTCTGTGTAATGCTGCAGTAGTTCTTATTGACTGTCTTTAGATCAACAGGAAGTGCTATATTGGGCAGAGTATGAGCAGAATGGCAATGGAGCCTGTTTTAAAACAAGCTTGAAACTGAATGAAATACATAGTTTATTAAAGTAATAGCTCCCCTCACTACATCTCCCAAATATGCTGAAGCAGACATTTTTTTCTGCCCACTCACATCTATTGCTGTCATATTTAAATGAATTGAAATGTAACTTAAGCTTTGCATAGAAACACATCCTAAAACTGTAATGCGATGCTCATGTGTGTGCTGCATGCAGTCTAAAACTACACAGGTAGAGTGTGACCTAAAGATGAATATTACAAATGGAAAGCTGAATAATAATAACTAAATAGCTGAATGGAGGAGAAACAACAACAAGAAAAAAGAAAAGAAAACAAACAAACAAACAAAACACCCCACAAAGGAACTGGAAAAGAGTGAAGATGAATAGAAGTGGAAAATAGTCACCGAAGTGCAGATAAAAAGCGTGGAAAAATACAACAACAGGTCTTGGGGGAGAAAACAGAAATATGAGATATATACTAGTAAATATTTAATGGAGAAAGACAAGCAAGAAAAAAAAACATTGGAAAAAATGAAAGACAATCTATGCCCCAGAAAAAAAAAAGAAAGAAAAAAAAGAAAATAAACAAACAAAGGAGGGAGTTTGGCTAAAAAGAGAAGCAAGGAAAGCAAGAAAGGAATAGTATTACTCTATGTGCATATATCTAGAGGTGTAAAATTTCCTAGTTACATGAAGTCTATGTATATGTACATACACATGTCATCTCATGGTATCAGCTATGACTGTATATAGTTAAAGTTCTTAATATCACAGAATCACAGAATGGGTCAGGTTGGAAGGCACCACAATGAGTCACGTTGCTCAACCTCCTTGCTCGAGCAGGGTCATCCTAGACCACCTGTCAGAAGACTGTGTCCAGACTGTTCTTGAATGTCCTCAGCGAGGGAGACTCTACAATCTCTCGACAATCTCTTCCAATGCGTGGTCACCCGCACAGTAAAGAAGTTCTTCCTCATATTCAGGTGGAACTTCTTGTGCATCAGTTTCTGCCCATGGCCTCTTGTTGTATTGCTCAGCGCCACCAACAGAGCCTGGAAATACCATCTTGTCACCCTCCCTTCAGATACTTGTAGATATTGATGAGATCCCCTCTCAGATGTTTCTTCTTGAGGCTTAACAGGCCCAGCTTCCTCAGCCTTTCCTCATAAAAGAGAGGCTCCAGTCCTTTGCCCATTGCAGCCATCTCCATTGCCATCCACTGGATCTCTTCCAGGATTTCCATGTTCCTCTTGTACTAAACAACCCAGAACTGGACATGATACCTCACATGTGGCCTCACTGGGGCTGAGTAGTCCCTTGATCTACTGGCAAAGCTTTTCCTAATGCACCCCAGGACACCACTGGCCTTCTTGGTGACAAGGACACACTGCTGGCGCTGCTGGCTCATGGACAGCTTGTTGTCCACCAGGACACTCAGGTCCTTCTCTGCAGAGCTGCTGTCCAGCAGGTTGGCCCCCAGCCTGTGCTGCTGCATGGGATTATTCTTCTCCAGGTGTAGGACTCTGCATTTGCCTTTGTTGAATTTCAGATGATTCTTCTCTGCCCATCCTGCTGTCTGTCGGGTCCCTCTAAAGGGCTGCACAGCCCTCTGGGGTATTGACCACTCCTCACAGGCTTGTGTCACCAGAGAACTTGCTGAGGAGGCATCTGTCCCTTCATCCATGTTAAACATCTATAAGTTAAACAATACTGGACCCAGTATGGAACCTTGAGGGACACCATTTTTGACAGGCCTCCAACTAGATCCTGTGCCACTGATCACTACCCTCTGGGATCTGTCATTCAGCCAGTCCACCTCACTCCACCTCACTGTCCACTGCCCATTCCATCCACACTTCCTCAGTTCATCAATGAGGATATTGTGAGAGACAGTGTTGAAAGCCTCGCTGAAGTCAAGACAGACAATACCCACTGCTCTTCCCAAATCCATCCAGGTAGTTTTCTCATCATAGAATAGAAGGCAGTTAAGTTGGTCAAGCACGATTTACCTGTAGTGAATCCATGCTGACTCTTCCTGTTCTCCTTCTTTCATCCATGTGGATAGAGATGAGGCTGACTGGCACGTAGTTACCTGGATCCTCCTTCCTGCACTTTTTGAAGACTGTCCTCATACAATGTCCTCATGCAATTGCCTGATAGAGCTTATAGATAAACTTGTTCTGCCAAATGTTTTCACACATCCGGGTATTTTGATGTTCTGACATTTTATATTTGTGAACTTCAGATATAGTTCCATGTAGTTTCTGTAAGAGCATAACTTTGTAAAAAATGGAACTGGTTAGGAGCTTTAAAGAAAAAAATCTTGGACAAAGGATCACATGAATCTTTGCAGTTGTAATTTAGTGATGGTATTGTCGTAGGTAGCCATGCTAAGCTCAGCAATATCAAATCAAAATTTTCTTTTTCTTGCTCCAAGCTTTGGATTGCAGTCTGTGACTGGTAAATAATATATGTTAGCTCTGGACTTATTCTTGTCTTATCTTTTAACACTGTATAGTTTTTCTTCCTTGTCTTCTTGCTCCTGGAGTCCGTTTTTGCAGATAAGGGGATAGATGTATTACATTGGTTAAACATTCATTAATGTAGACAGCATTAATTAAAAATACTTTGAAATTTACTGCTACTTCAGCAGGAATGGAATGGGACCTCTTATACTAGTGCTATGAAGACTATATTAACCTTAATGGAAAATATTTTTAAAAATATATGTACTTAGCAGATTGTTTTGTTCTTACTTAAAGACAAAAGAAATTAAATCTGTGTAAACATTAGAGGAAAAGCTAAGGCAGGTATGAGGATGGGAATAAAGTTCTGTTCAGGCTTGCAGAATGATGTTGTGTGCTTTTCTTTGTCTTTTCAAATCTGGACTATCCCCACTGGTTCAAGTGTGTAAATTTAATTGAAACCTATGTTGCACTTCACATACTTTTAACCCTAAATACTGTGCTAAAGTTTTTTCAGGCTGTTTCCATCTGCTTCCTCAATTTCTTTCCTCAGTTAAAAATTATTTTTTACACTTCACATCACCCAGTCCATAAAGTTTATCAGTCACACCATCCATTTAAAGACATCTGATGTGTTAGCTGATTTTCTCTTAGATTCCAGATTTTTCTGAACAAGATTTTCACCGATGTCAAGGCAAAAGTCCTGTTAACCTCTCATAGAAGTACGCATTCTAAATAATTTTCTTAACCAGTGATTAAGTGGTTGAGGAGAATTTCCTATGCATTTTTAAATATTCTTGCTGAAATTTTTTGCTTGAAAATAATTTTCAAACTCTAATAAATGGTCTCACTAGATGCTAGCTAGTTTTTCATCTAAAAGCATCTAAATGGCAAGCATCTAAAGGAAGTGCACAGGGGGACTTTCTGTCTAAAATATCAGTCTTCTGGAAAATTTCAAAATAAAATGAAATAACAAGAGAATCAGATGCAGAGTAGTGTAGTTTTAAATGCAATTCATAAAACTGCATTGGAGCAGATCATATGTGTTCATATGTGTCAACATTAATTTAATTTCTATAGAAAAAACCTAAACCAAACAAATCTTCCCTAAACCTTATACAAGTTTCAGTATGTTTTCCTACAGATTTCAAGATCAGTGACTGAATATTTCATTGTGCAGCTGACACAGGCTGTACACTACAGGCTATATATCAGGAATTAATTGTCACTTTGCAAGCAAATGAGATAACAGTCAGGCTTGCACAAAAATTACACTGTCTCAAAAAAATAAATGAATCCTTGGAAAGCATAAATGAACTGATAATCAGGCAGCTAGACATTAGTGGAAAGAAATAAGCTCCTTGAAACATCTCTACACCCTAAGAGAATTTTAATAAGATATTACAAACTTCTCTAACAGAAAACCAAGCACCAAAAGAATGGAATCTGTCAGAGTGATCATCTAGCTGTGTCTAGAGAAAAGCTGTGGAGATTTTTCACAATTTTGCTAGTTCCCTGTTTTAAATACATAATTGCAAAGCAAGTAAGTTGTTTAGCTCTACTGGAACAAGATTATTTTTAAGTTTCCATTCACTGAAGATTGTATTACTCTAGCATAACCTCAGGAGCTTTTCTTATAGCAGATGGGTCAGAAGAAAGATATAAATTTTATGGCAGATAAAGGAAAACTTAGTTTAACTAAGTTTTGTAATGTCATCATGCAAACTGGCCTAGAAATCAGTATGATTCCATGACTACTGAAACTATTATGGGCCAGATTCAGCCTCACTGAGGCTGGATATGAACCTCTTTCCTGATTTGATAGAAGCTTCTACAGAGCTAGTTAACTGCAACAATAAAAGGCTTGCCCTCAACACCAAATTGGTATCACTTCCCAGAATAAACACACAGGCAGGCACTCATGGAAGAAAATTGTCTTTGAGCATTTATTTGCAGAGAAAAAGAAAAAAGAAGAAAAGAAAAAAAGGAAGGACAGAAGAAAAGGAGAGAAAAGCCAAAAAGATTGCAACATGGAGAAAACTAAATAAGAAAAATATTGGACCAAGTGTGGCCTGAAAGAGATTTATTGTTTTTTCTTTGTAAATGAACTAGTTTGCATGGAGACTGTTTGTCCCAACACAGTCCAAATGTTTGGGTAACCAAGTAGCCAAAAAAGACAGTACAGATGACAATCGTAGGATTCAGTTTCCATGGAGACAGTGCATACACTTGTACCTTGCTAAACAAAAGTGAAGCAGAAAATGGAGGATGAAAAATTCAAATATGTCCCAGAAAATTTTAAATAAGAGTGAAAGTTAGCTAAAAGCCTCACAAAAGGAATTAAAGCAATGTCTATGTATTTTTCTAGAAGGTGGCAATAACTCTTGACAAATTCATTCTTCACACAATGAAGGAAAATGTGTCCGTCATCTCTTCTGCTGTGTCTTTCTTCAGAAGTTGTCTGAATCATAGAGTTATAGAATCATGGAATGGTTTTGTTTAGACCTTGAAGATCATCTATCTCCAACTCCCCTGCTGAGGCCAAGGACACCTTCCACTACACTAGGTTGCTAGAGTCCATCCAACCTGACCTTAAACACTTCCAGGGATGGCACACACACAAGTTCCTGGGCAACCTGTTCCAATGCCTCACCCCTCCCACAGTAAAGAATTTCTTTGTGATATCTAAACTAAATCTACTGTCTTTCTGTTTAAAACCGTTTCTCCTTGTCCTGTCACTGCATGCTCGTGTAAATAGTCATTCTCCAAATAAAACCAAGGTTATTAGAAACAAGTACATGCCAGCTATTCCCAGCTGGTGGATTGCTATTTTTATTTAAAGTAAGACCAGTGGCATAGGAAATGAATGTGCCAGGCTGTGAATTTGAATGCCTGAACAGCCAGCACACAGTCTTTAATTGCCAGTAATTTAGGAATGGTAATCTGTTGCACAAGAATAGATAAAGCCTGGGGGAGAAATTATTCCAATCAGTCCAATCAAAACTTGGCTGGGAGAATTGTAGTAGGTAACTTAAAGTCAGAGATGAAATCTTCATTGAAGCATCAATGAAGCATAGTTGTAAAATTCTAGTCACTTCAGGACACTCATTGCTTCACCAATGTCAACCAGGAAACCAGTGTATTTCCTGGTATATATATTCTGTGTCAGGGACTTAGAGAACTGAGAAATTACTGGGAGAACAAATCTTAGAGGTGAAGGTCAAAAAGGAAATTGATTTTACGATGAAAAATTGAGTCAGACCAAATACATAGGTAAGATTTACTGTTTGAACCAATTTGTTATCTTCATAGTTGCAAGCAGAAGAACTTGGCCAAACCCCACAAGTTCTGAGAAAGAGAACATAGAATGTTTGAAGCAAGTTATACTGATAAAAATCAAAACTGATAAAATGAGGATTTTGTGTTCCGTGAAGCAAGTTTTTAGTATTGGAACTAAGAAGACTGACCAAGATGTCTTGTCCACATACATGTTCACAATATATGATCTGGATCTAACCATGTTTTAAGTTGCCTAGCCAAATGATGGTCATTAGGAAAAAAAAAAAATCCTGATTTGGAAGATCTCTCATATAATCTGGTACTAATGGGGACTTACTAACTGTAGACAGCTAATTCAAAATGGATATACATCTTAAGATAAACAAAAAAAATCATTAAGAGTGTGGTAAACATTTTTGTTGCAGAGTGAACCAGCAAGGAATGCAGTGATGAGTGAAGAAGATGGAAACTAATGCCTGAGAATGTTACAAATACAGCTCTGATGTCAATATGCTAGAGGGGGATTCAGAAGCCACTTATATTGTGATAAGGAAAAGTAATGGATTTAATTTGTAGAGTAGAGGAAGTAGGCATTAGTCCAAATGCTAAGATAAGCAGTTCACTGAACTGAAAATTCAGTAATTCAGCTGATATTTTAAAGAGAATTTCACAAGAGACAGGATCATTGCAAGTACAAGTTCTGCTCAGTTAGCAGAGCTTAATGACAGTTTCATTAACCGTAATCCCTTACCCCCCAAAACAGGCAACCCCCCAAAAAACCACAAAAACTTGGAGAAGGGAAGCAAAAGAGGCAACCTTGGTGCTTACAGAATTACCCCACTTTTGTTCATAAAGGCTAAGAAGCAGTAAAAGCAGAGGTTTTTTTGAAGATGTAAAATGTTGCTGACACTAGTTCAAATATGTGTACTGCAGAAAGAAGCGATTAAGGCATCACAAATATATCATCCATTTTTAGTTCAGCATGAATAATAGTTGATGAAGTTTTACACATACCTTAGGTGTCTAAAAATCTTGGCTGCTTTTCCAGTAAATTCCATTGTAACAGTGCACAGTGCACAAATTAACAGTAAGTAAATGAAAAATGACATAAATAAAATTAAATATGTGATTATTCATTTATGTTTCTGTATAGCTGGTTAATAGGGTCTTTATGCTAAACTTCTATTTTCTCCAATACATTCTTAACATATTCATAATTCTTTTATCTTGGTAATGCTCAGCACCACAATCTTCCCTGAATAAACACCCAGCAACCTTTTAGAATTAATACTACAGTTTGATGGTAACTTTCTTAATATGAGTAGAAAGACATCTATTTAAGATTTTTTTTTAAAAAAGGAATTTCTGACTCTTCTGTAAAATCTGCTCCTGCTTTTGTATGATCAAAATAGAAAATATTTCGAAAAAACATATTAAACTCTATTTTTTTTGTTAATTTATAGATAAATACAGTGCTTGCATTAAAAAAGTATCGTTTTGGACCCACAACTCCAAATACTTTGATTATTTTTTCTAATTCCATTTTGCAGCCTAAAGTGAGACACAAAGCTAGTAATTAAAAGACTCAAACATACAAAAAATAAATTGGCTACTTAGTTTGGTTTTATTGTCATAAATAAGTGAAAGACAAATTACATTATTACTGAAAAATTAATAAGGCTTCTGAAATTAATTTCTAATAATCTAAGTGCTTTTTAGTATTAGATATTGTTAAATCTAATAATAAGGAGGTTTTAGGGGGTGTTTGGGAAAGCAGACTGATTGAATCTTGTTTTTCTATTTTTAAATCAATACTCAAAATACACGTAAAGCTTAGACATTCAAAGTTATGAAATTTACAATTGAAATTTGCCTTTTTTAAATCCTCTAAATAAAAATTTGCTATCATATTAATTTATACCCATCTCATAGTTCTTAACTTACTGAAGCTTCCCAGCTGTAAAAGATTAAAGGCTGCGTCATGGAGTGTGTACAATATAATTCCCAAATATAAATAGCTAAAATCTCACTTCTGTCTGTTCTAAATCACACTGCAAATATTTAGTGTAAAACTAGTAGAAAAAACTGATTTACCTGAAGAAATAAAAATGCGTAATTTTTGCATTGACTTTATGTCAGTCTTGTCTATGGCTTAATCACCTGTATTTGATATTTCTGCATCACAATTAATGTGCTAAAAGAGTGCTCAGATTAAGTGTGAATAGTGTGAATAGTATCACTGACTGATATCTAAGGCTGTATCAAATAATGTTAGTTAAATGGTTTATACTATAGACTATGGTTTGTGACTGTAATCTGAATAAATGTTTTTTTCCTTGCCTCCCAAACCCTGATTTGATAATGGTACTTGATAATGAAGGAGCTTCATTGGGTCCCCAAATCTTTTGCTCTAGATGATGGGGAGAAAGTGTGAGGGGAAGCCTGGGCATGCCATTGTTCAGATCCCACTTTTGACACCAAAATAATGTGATACACAATGAAATAATGTTAGGGTCCAACTATTAAAAGATGCCTCCACCCAAATTAAGGTGCAAATGAGACCATTAGTATGTATTTTATTGAAAAGTAAATATGAGGTAGAGACAGATAGAAGTCGGAAGAAAGCAGGGAAGAGAAAGAGGAGGAGTAAGAGAGAGCTATTAAGCAAAAGATATCATCACCACCTGGGTTCCTGCAGCTTCCTGCTGCCCCTTCTTTACCCTGGTCTGCTCAGTGGTGGGGGTCCCCAAATGCTCTACTTGAGGTACTGCTCTTACACAGTCAAAGTCCTGGGTATCCATGAGGTGTATGTGCCATTCCCATAACTTGAGATGGCATGTGTGTAAGCATTATAAACCAGGAAGATAATTCCCAAACCATCCTCCATATTTTTTTTTGCTTTCAGTAGCAGGCTAAACTTGCTTAAATAGCTGGTTCTGACTGAGAGTTATCTTTCCTCACAATCACCTTTTCTCACAGTTTGCCATGGCTGGAATTTCTTTCTGGATAAGTTACCTAGATCTGCTTCATGAGGCCTGGCATCTTCCTTTTGCTGCCATCTGCACTTTTCTCACAGTCTGAACAGTGGTATTTTGTTTGGTGTGCTAATTCCAAACCTTTCACCTCTGTTTAGGCCTGAAATTAATGCCTTCCTCTTTTAAGTCTGTGCCTATGGTGGTGGTTTATCTTGTGGAAACTCTTTTGACAGTGAGCTGAGAGATTTTAACTGCATTCTTTTAGTCCTGACAGCCATGGAATTCACCTTCTTCTCAATTCAAACATTGAGACTGTGGAGCTCAGCTCCACTTGCTCAAAGACACACTTCTTGGAAATGTCTTAGCCTGTCTCCTGCATGGGGCTGGCAAATATGCCACAGGACCCACAGATGTCAGAGGAGTAAGAGCTGGAGGCCCTGCAGGATAGACTTTGCTGCCTCAGACAACACTAAATCAATACCTGCGGTCAAGTGGATTGAGCCTCTTGTCAGCACACCAACAGTGTCTAGAGAACCAGCAGATCAAATGTCAGTGTCTGGTTTTAGAGTGACACAAATAGCTCTGTAGACTCTATTGACTGTATTTAGTGGATCTTCACTGACGGTGATGATAGTTTAGATTCCTATCTTAGAGATAAATACATGCCTGTGGCACGTGCGTTTTTAGCTACATCAGGATCCTTGCATAAGTGTATTTTCTCATGTAGAAAATGGAGTGAGAAAGAATATTTCTTTAGCTATGCCGCACACTGGTTTCTCATGTCAGTCTTCATCTTTTGCTCCATGCTGTAGCACAAGCAGGGCTTCTGGCACACAAAATCTTTTTGTTTAAATTAAGCATCTTGAAAAAAATCTCATTTGTGATCTGGGATTGTTAATGATTCTGTGGCAAGAAGCTGGAAGATGTGGGTTAAATATTTCTTTCTATCCCCTCCTTCGTTTTCCTTTCCCTAGGAAACACAAAAAATTTGTTGTGCATTAACTTGCAGCTGAAGTTTTTTTGTTTGGGTTTTTGTTTGTTTGTTTTTAAAATGATGTAGTGGCCTGAATGATAATATATGCAACTACCACTCCCAAAGAGAACTGAGTTAAATTAATCTTAAGAAGCTGCAAAAAGGTGAGTTATTAGGCCATTAGCCTTAAAACCTATGTCTTTATATATTACTGCTACAAATAATCTGTGAGTGAAAATGAATTGCAGTGTTTTCACTAGCTAAGGTTGTTTTATTCATTGCTAGTAGTAGAAAACTCCTAAACCATGCACTGACATGAACTGGCTTCAGTACTATTAAAGAAACTAAAAATTCAGGTCAGTGTCTCACTTTTATGTTGCCAAAAAAAAAAGAAAAAAAGAGAAAAAGAAAAAAAGAAAAAAAGAAAAAAAGAAAAAAAGCAAAAAAGCCGTGCATATAACTATGCTTTGTGGGTAGTCCATTCCCACAGAAACTGTGGCCATGCCTTCACAAGTGGTGGTCCTGGAAAATGTTTAGTAGTCTGAGATTACAATAAGTGTAGGCACGTTTATTGCCATCCTTGAAAGGTTAAACAAAAGTCTGTACAGTAGAGACAGGAAACACTATTTTTCATTTAAATATGTCCTTGAGGAGACCAATACTACAATGCACAGTTGAACTCAATGTTTTAAAGGAGTGTGGAAACATACAGAAGATACAGAGAAAGCTATTATACTTGGAAAAGATAACTCTCAGTCAGAACCTGCTATTTAAGCATGTTTAGTCTGCTATTGAAAGCAAAAAAGAATATGGAGGATGGTTTGGGAATTATTTTCCTGGTTTATAATAATTTTCAGAAGGAAAATCTGGTAATTCAGTTTTAATCTGAATTTTATGAAAAATAATGATGAGAGAAAGCAGTTAGACATGTTTGAGGAAAAAAAAAAATTACTAGTAAAGGTGGTTGGCCAGTGCAATAATTTTAAGACTAATCCTTCATGCTGTGAGATCAGGAAGTAGTGACTAAATTTATTTTTGCATTGTATGCTTCAGTCACACCATGGTAGGTTTATTCCAAGCTCAAGTGGATGATTCTTAAAAGCCTGGTTAAACAGATTTTTTTTAACTGTAAAGCTATGGATTATGGATTTGGGTGCTATAACTATTGGTTGTTAAAACTTTAGAAATACATTGTGAAATAACTCATCCAAAGAGATATTCTCTGTCTTTGTTTTACCGAAGTTTCCTTTCCTTGCACTTCAGTTCTCTCAGCAGTGTTGGCTCATTATCCAAGAATTTTCCGTCATTATCCTATTGCTAAATCCTTTTGATTTCTCAATTTTTAACAGGTATTTTGAGGTCTGTGGTTTTTGGGTTGGGGCTTTCTAAATGAAGTGCAATAGCTAAAAAGTCAGGGTCTCCTGAAAGGTTAATCTAAAAGCCTAAGCAGTGAGAATCAGAGATTCTGAATTTGTTAGCTTGTTATTTTCTTGTTATTTGTTCACTCATTTGTTATTTTCTTCCCAAAATATTGTTAGAATTGTTTGTCAAATATTTAATGTAAAATATAAACCTCTCCTGCCTTTACCCCCTCACCCTCCACCCTCTGAAAGCCTGTCACAGCACTTTCCAAAACATTGCCAGGACCTCTGAAAAATTTTTAACAGTTCTTTTTCTGGCAATTTCAAAGTCCAATATTCCTTTGTCTGTAGTTACCATGATATGTAAACTTTTACTTTTCCTCTTTTACCTTTTGTACTGTCAATTAATATTTGTAAAACTAGCTAGTATTCCTCCCTTCCTTACTTCATAGTTATTGTATTTGTAATCACTCACCTATTTTGTTCAGCGGTGAAAAAAAAGGGAAAATTTACTCTCAACCACCACTTTTGACAAATCCCACTTTTCTAACATTCCCTTCTCTCTGGCTTCAAGGTTTTGTCATACACTCAGTTTCTCTTCTATGTACTACATGAGCTTGCACTTAACGCTCAGATAAGTGGGCTAGATTTGAGTGTCATTCGAAACTACTGGCCTCCCAAGTTCTCCCTGTTAGTCTATAAAATGCACAAAAATGGTGGTTTGGAAAATATGTAAAAAAAAAAAAAACATAAAAATAGTTAGATACTGAAAAAATACTTTAAGTTTCAAAAATAATTTAAAGTAGGTGTAGCTCTGTTTGCCCCAGGGGTCACTGAGAACATGAAAACATAAATTTTAGAAATAGCTATGGAAAATCCAAGGAGCCGGCAACTTTATAAGACACCACCTGTGTATTCAGCAAGCATGAAAGATTCAATTTGATCAGATCAAAAAGCACAATGTGGATGACACATAAGACAGTGCCCTTGGGAGTTCATTCTGTTTGACTACAAGGGAATGGTTTTTCATTAAGGCTTTTCATATCCACAGCTAACTGCACACTACAACAAAAACAATAGCTGCGTTCTGACACAGAGTTAGAAATTTCATGTTGTTAAACTTCTCAGATCAAACCATTTCATTTTCCTAATGGTTCTCCTGCTTTTTGAAAAAAAACTAAGGAAAGAGGTAAATAAAAGGGAAAATCTATATGTATGGTGTCTGTCACCCATTCAAAGACTTTGTGAAGACAACTTTTTGTAATTTCTCATTTATTCAGCATATCAACTGAATGATTATAATATAACCAAACTGTAAAGGTGTTCCAACGATAAAGTATTCTTTTTTGTTTCCTGGGATATCCTACTTTTTGTTTCTGTGTTCATTTTTCAAAAGAAAGCAATTTTCTTGGGAAAAAAAAATCCAAAAGAAATCTTTCTTTTTCTATCACAGCTATCACTTATAAATCATAGATTTGTTTAGGTTAGAAAAGATCTTTAAGATCACCGTGTCCAACTGTTAACCCTCACTGCCAAGTCCATCACTAAACCATGTCCCTGAATGCTACATCAGCATATCTTTTAAATACATCCATAAACAGTAACTGAGCCACTTCCTTGAGCAAGCTATTCCAGTGCTTGACCTCCCTATCCATGCAAAAAATACTTTTAATTTTGAATCTAAACCTGCCTTGACCCAACGTGAGGTGATTTCTTCTTGTTTTATTGCTTGTTACCTGAGAGAAGGGACTGACCTCCACCTCAGTACAACCTCCTGACAGGTAGTGGTAGAAGGTGATGGCCCCACATGAACCTTAATTTCTTCGGGCTAAACAACTACAGTTCCCTCAGCTACAGCATCACCAGTGAGTACAGGGGGGTGATTACTGACCTGGTCCTCCTGGCCAGACTGTTGCTGACACAGGCCAGGATGCCATTGGCCTTCTTGACCACCTGGACATTCACTGTTTCTTGTTCATGTCTGTTGACCAGCACCCCCAGGTCCTCTTCTGCCAAGCAGCTTTTCAGCCTCTCTTTCACCAGCCTGTAGCACTTCATGGGGTTGTGGCCTAACTACAAGACCCAGCACTTCACCTTGCTGAACTTCATAACATTGCCCTAAGCCTAGATCCAGCATGTCCAGAAGCTTCTACAGAGCCTTCCTGTCCTCTAGCAGATCAGCTTGGTAGCATCTGCAAACAAGCTAATTAACAGGGCTGTTGCCAGTACTGAGCCCTGGGGAGCACCACTTGTGACTTTCTGCCAACTGGTTGTAACTCTGTTCACCATCACTCCAGTTTCTTCAGGAGAATTCTCTGGGAAGTGGTGTCACATGGGTTACTAAAGTCCAGAAAGACACTATCCACAGCCTTTTCCTCATCCTCTGAGTGGGTCATCTTGTCATAGAAGGGACTAGGTTATTCAAGTAAGACCTGCCTTTTGTAAACCCACACTGTCTATGAAAGGTTCAATAGTTGGACACAATCTCTTCAAGGCATAATGAGTCTATATTTCTAAAATATAGGCTATATTTCCCATTTAGACCCTTAGAACTGTGTGTGCCTAAATGGTGCAGCAGGTCACTGATAATTTTGTCTTGGATTATGGAGTCTCCATTCTGCTCTCATCCCTGTCTTCCAGGTCAGAGGGCTGGGTACCCAGAGAGCAGTTGGCCTTAGTATTAAAGACTGAGACAAAAAAGGCATGAAGTACCTCAGCCTTTTCCTTCTTTGCCACTGTTTCCCTCCACATTCAACAAAGGCGAGGGATTATCCTTAGCCCATCCTTTGTTATTAATGTATTTATAGAAACATTTTGTATTGTCTTTTAGGTTTATAGCCAGAATAAGTCCTAGAGGGGCTAGGGTTACTTTTGACATAGAAAGAGAAAGGACAGTTTCATGTATCTTTTTGCCATGTGTAAAATCTTCCAAGTTTTCATTGCTTAATCAAATGTAGTTTACAGTTAACCAGCTAAAACAGAACCCCAAAAGAATAGAACATGTGGTACTAATAGGTTAAATTCTCTAGGCAGTTGATATTCTTAGAGCTAGAACATTTATCAAAAACTAAAACTATACCTTTTTTTGTCTTTATTATTTTTGTCATGGTTGGCTTTACCTAATTTCTTTGTTCTTTTATTGATCCACAGCTTTTGAGTTTCCTCTGGGCATCATGGAGTGAATGCATGCCAAAAGAATAAAACTAAAAGGAAAACACCATTTACTTTTGATATTGCTACATTTACTTTATATATTCTTGCTGTCTTAACTATGCATATAGTTAGCTTAATTGTGTGGTTTCAGGCTGCAGAACATAAACACAGAGGGATCATAAATTATTAAAATCAATGCATCTCAATACTCTATACAAGCAATAAATTTTTGTTTATTTTTTATTAATAATGTGAAATGACTGGAAAACAGTTAAATTTCTTATGCTATACAGCATATTTAATGGAAATAGTCTCGTTGATTTCACTAAGACCTAGACCAAAGCCAAGGGGAATATATGAGCATAAGGACTGTGTTCGTGTAATATGTATTATGAACCTAATAGAAACTTTTATTGTATATTATACCATCTGTCAGCTCTTATTTATCCTTGCATGTATTACAGGGAAATTATTCCCTTCCATTGTAAAAGCATTGGGAATTTTTAGTTGTAAAATAAGTAGGATTTTTAAGTAAATCAAACCAGAGTACCACAGTGCTTTATTTTAAATTACAGTGATTTTGTAATCATCCCTTGGTAATCCAGCACAAAATAATGTATCTGAATTTTTTGTTTCTTATTCATTATGTTGCAATATAAAAAGAAAAGTAAACACAGTAATTGCTTTTGACTGATGTGCTTTCATTTTTTATGTATTATTTGATAAGCTCACTTGTAGCATATGGATCAAGCACACCTTAGAGGAGTCTTAAGCTTTTCAGTACTTAAATGGTAACTACACAAAATCTGCAGAGAGACCTGGAGGTGGACCTTTTACAAGTACAAGCTGGGATTGATTTAAACTGAAAGAGGGTAGGTTTAGGTTGGATATTAGGAAAAAAAATCTTTAGTATAAGGGTGGTGAGATAATGAAACAGGTTCCTCAAAGAACCTGTGGATGCCCTGTCTCTGGAGATTTTCAAGGCCAAGCTGGACGAGGTCCTGAGTAACCTGGTCTGGTGTAAGGAGTCCCTGCCCATGGCAGGGGAGTTGGAACTGGGTGATCTTTGAGGTCTTTTCCAACCCAAACCATTCTATGGTTCTATGATTCTGAAACACAGATGAACTGTATCACAAAACTCAGTATGGCTATCCCAGGTCAGACTGGAAGATCTGTGAAATCCCATGTTCCCATCTCCAGTATTACCTAAAACAAATGCCTGAAGAAGAGCATTTTCTTAACACATTCAGTTGCAGGGTCATTTTTACATATTCAATAACCCTTAGATTTTGTTAACAGGTCATGTTTTTCTTCTAAATCCGTGTGGCAT
This sequence comes from Prinia subflava, assembly GCF_021018805.1. Classification (NCBI taxonomy): domain Eukaryota; kingdom Metazoa; phylum Chordata; class Aves; order Passeriformes; family Cisticolidae; genus Prinia; species Prinia subflava. Next base: position 64,994,808 of record NC_086249.1, read on the forward strand.
TCACAGCACTATATATCAATTAGTTTTACAATTCTGTGCCTCATTCCACAAAGTACCGCTTTTGCTTGTTTCTGACACTGACTTCAGTTGACTTTATTTGATGTTCTTGTTTCTTCCTTTTGAAAAGATAAAGAATAGTTTGTTTCAATCCACCATATTTAAGCCAGTCATTTTTTGAATCTCTACAGTATCATCTCCCCTGACATTATAGATTTTCTTTATTGAAAATGCCTTCTAAATTGCTCAAAGTACAAAAATCTTTACTTACTTTTCATCAAAAATCTTTTGTTGTTTTGGAGGTTTTCTTTTTTTTTTCAGATAAGAATGAGCCAAATTCTGCACAGGTCTAAATGTGAGTGTGACTTCTGAATTTTGATATATGGAACAATGTTCTCCTAGATTCATTGTGGTTTCTCTTTTTAATAAATTCTTAATTATTTCTAGCATTTGGTAAGTATTTCTGAGATATTCTATTTATTAGTTTGGTATTTTGGTGGAAATAGCTGTCATAAGCCAAATGTCCTTAACTGGTAATGATCATATCAAACACTTTCGTCCTAGATATTGTTAGAATTATTCTTCTTCCACAATATGAAACAATTTATATTTTTTGTATTAAATTCCAGGAGTTATTTTAGTGGCAAGCCACTCATAAGGTACTCGTCACAGCTGAGCCTTGACTTTATTACTCTGAGTAACTTTATAACGTGAACAATCCTTCATCTTTCATTCCCATGTTCTTTTCAAGGCATGTTTTCATAATGACACTGAAAACCATAACCATAACTTGGGTTGGCAGGGTTCTCCAGAGGTCAATTTGTTCAGCTGCCTTCTCACAGCAGGTATTGTTAGATGTGATAGCTCAGAGTAACAGCTACTGGAGTCCTGAGTACTTACAAGGACAGAGATACCACAAGCTCTCCATGCAATCTGAGCCAGTATTTAAATGTCCCCACAACAATTTTAATACTTTGTACTTAATAAAAATTTACTGTGTTTCAACTTCTGTCCATAGCCTCTTTACCTGTCTCCAGGCACCTTGAAGAAATTGCATTGCCTCTGAATCCTCTGATCAGGTATCTGTAAACAGTAAGGTCTTCCCTGGGCCTTCCTTTCTCTGAGCTGGGGTCTCCCCTGGAATGTCATGTTATTCAATTTCCTGTCCATGTTGGTGGCCAGAGACACCTGACTGCTGAGCCAATACATCCACGTCCTTCCAGCTCTGGGGAGTAGAAAACTGGGTGCAGCACACTAGGTAATTTTGCAAGTGCAAAATAAATGTGAACACATTTATTTACACATAGACATACACATACATATGCTATCTATACCTTAAAATGAACTGGATTTGTACTCTGATAAAGTTGTCCTTGAAGATTAGTAAGCTCTTCTGAGCCTTTCTGCTTTCTGGGACCATTCCTCTAATGATTCTACCAAACAGGCTCCTGAAAGGGCTACAAGCTTCTCTTTTGATGTCCAAGTTTGTAATTCTGCTGCTTTGTCTTGCTCATTCCTCTCAGGAACCTATATTCCACAGTCTCGTGGTTGGCACAGGCAAGGTTGCTGTTTTATCTTGATCACTTGAATGAAGTTTTCCTTGTTTGTGGTTATCAGGCCCAGCAAAAAATCTCCCCCATTCAGTTCATTGGTTCCCTGCATCAATAATTTTTCTTACATACATTACATCTTACAAACGCCTCCTGGATTGCTTCCACTCACTCATATTGTCCTTCTAGCAGATGTCATGGTTGTTAAAAGTCATCCATGAGTATCAAGGACTCAGATACATTCTCCAGTTACCTGAACTAGGCAACTTTGACCATTTCCACACATCCTCTTGTTGCCTATCACTATCACGGGATCCCAGGGAGAAGAGATGAGCGTCTCCCTCTCCACTATCTCTCCTCAAGCTGTAGAGAGCAATGAGGTCTCCCTCTCTTTCTCTCCAAATTAGGCAAGCCTGGAGCTGTTCTTCATGAGACATGTCTTCCAGCCCTTTCAGCAGCTTTGCTGCTCTACTCTGGACACATCCAAGGGCCTGAGTGTACGTCTTAAATTGTGGGGCCCAGAACTATGCATGGTACTCCAGATGAGGCTGCACCAAAATTGAACAGAGAGTCATAACCACCTCTTCTGACTGTTGAGCTGTCACAGTTGGTTGAGCTGTGTTTGATGCACCCTGGGATGAAATTAAAACACCCTTCTTGGCTGTTTTGTTCCTTTAGATCCAGCCCATGCCAGCTCAGTTACAGTTCTTCAAAGATGGTCCCATAGTCAGAAAATCCAGAGCTCTGCTTGTGACATTGCACAGTTGTGTGCTGACCAGTGGGTTTAGTCCATCTCTGTTTAAGCCTTTCCTGACTCAGTGAGAAGTTTAGGGAGAACAACACCTAGGCCCACATCTTTCCACTCCAGAGCTCCGTAGAGGCTCCCAGTATACTCCAGGTTACTGCTGGCAGTATGATTGGTGCCTGTGGTGAGGAAGAGGTAACTTCCCACAGGCTGAGAAGCCTTGCAGAGGGACTGCAAGGAGCTTCACTAATCTTGGCCCTAACCAAAAAGTCTCACAAGTCATGGGATCTATTAGAATATTGGTACCTCTATCATCTCTGCGGGAGGGAGCCACAGTGACTACTGCTCACCATTTTTTTTTTCATGCAGACTTGATCCATGACTGCAGGAATCCCATGGCATTTTCCTATAGCAAAAATACCACAGTTCAGAAAGAGACATCAAAATACACACATGAATTGTATGCGACTAAAAGTGAAAATAGGAGGAGTTTGTTTGCCTTTTTTAGGAAGGTGTCTGACATGTAATTAAAGCTTGTGATTATTTTTAATTGATTTTTTCAGCAATGTTCTTCAGTAATAAAAGTGATCTATATCTGTAGCACTAAAAATCTGTAACACAGTTACTAATTGAACACAGCATAAACACATCAAATAAGACCTGGTGATAACCTACCATAAAAGATCTGATTTAAAGTGAATTCTGGAGAAACATGTTCTAGCTCTATTTCTGCTATCCAAGTAATATATTCTCTCTAGTATAGAGCAGTTGTTCTGGCATAGAAAGAAATGTGTCTCTTGTTGACATTTTAAAGACTGTAAGAACAAAGAAAAAGAAAGTCTGAACAGTGGCAGAAACCCCAATGGTGAACAGGTAGAACATTGTACTTTGTAATCTGGTTGTCTTCCTAATACTCATGTACTTGCTGTAATGGAAATATTTATAGCAACCCCATTTTAAATGACCAAGTAAGTACTAACAAAGAAGCACATCAAAACAATATTTAGGTTCTACTTGGAGAACTGTGACTCTACAAAACTTGAGTTAAATAAGTTTGGGATAATTTGTAGTTGTCCAATGCCCTAATAGTAGACATGTTTTATTAACTAAGCTCTATTACTGCCTAATATAAGAGGAGAGAACTAAAAATGAGTCCTAATTTCCTCTCCTTTGTATTTGTATGGGAATTAAGATGCATGATCTAAAACTTCTATTTATGGTGAGTAGATAATTTGCATTATGTGGGCTATCTGGTAGCTTTACCTATGAGTAAGATCAAAAGAGAAGAGGAATGGAAAAGAGCACGATTAGGATGGAATTAGTACTTTAAATGCATATAACAAGCAATAATATAGTCTTTACCATTAAATAAATTAGCTTTAAACAAGAAAATTAACTTAAACAACAGACTCAGAAATGTCCTCCCTTCAGTGTGTTAATCAGTAAGAAACAAGAATCACGGTTTTTCTAACCTAATACATATTTGTGTTTGTATGTTAAAGTGTGGAGGATGAGCTTCACATGTAAAGGATATAGGTACCTTCCCTTCCACCCCAAATGCTTAAACCTGATTGTTAGGTTTAAACATTCTTAGAAGAAATGTGCATTTAAAGCCATAAGATGAAAAAGAATATGTCTCAACGTTTTCCAGTGTTTTGGAGGAGTTCTTCACTTAAACTGTGGATTTAGGATAAAAATGGGGCACATACTCTCTTTCATACAAGCAGTCATTCTGTGCTGCTGATTTGCTCTGAATGAAAGTAATATTTTCTTTTGAAAATAAAATGCTTAACCAAAATCCAGCTAAGGGCTTTAGGGTGGAATTCAACAGTAGGACAACAGTGTCTTCTGGGAGACTCAGTGAATAGGACATTGTTCAAAGACAGGGCTGAAGATGAGCAACAGGCCATAGTGAGTGAGACAGAGGGTTTCAGGAGAAGAAATACTGTTCTTTGGTGTTGAAAGTATAGAACAGAAATCCTGTATTACAGAGATGTCTGCTTGGCCATTTCATGGATTCTCTTTTTAATTTTAACAGATTATTATAATAGAAGTAAGAAAATGAACTATGTGACTGTGGCAGCCTTAATTCTGCTTGATTGTGTAACTGTAACTTTTAAATAAGGTTTATAATATATGTTTTTATATACAATACCAACTCTAAGAACAAATGGAATACTGACTGCTAGCTCCAGAGAAGAGCTAGGTAGTACAAATGCAGATTCCTGTATGCAGAATATTTATTTAACTTTGCAATCTATTGTTACTGAGACAATTCCTGAACTAGCAAGAATGATAAGTGAATTATTTTAGCATTTTTTCCAGAGAGTCTGGAAATTTGTCAGGAAAAAAAAAAAAGGATTGATTCCTACATAAAAAATAGCCAAAAATTACAACTTCCTTACAAAATTGCAACTTCAGGTTCATTGTGCTGCAAATATAATAGAAAACACAAGCTTTACTTGAAAATGTGGACATAAATTATGTGGAGGTCCAGAGCTGGCTGTCATTTTCTAGTGGAACTTTTTGAAATTAAAAACCATTGTTTCCAAAATGAACTTCTCAGGTTTGAGATTTCAGTTTTGTCTTCTGGTTTTTATGTTAAAATATCAATTTATGTAGACAATTATTCTATAGAAAGCCAAAGCAAGTGTTTGGGGTCCCTAGTAATAGAATACAAGACTCTCCAAGTCAGTGTACTTTGTACTGCAGAATAATATGCTGCATACTGATGGAGGTACTCTTGGTAAGATTGTATTATGTTTGAGATATTAGACCATTGGAATTTAATCCTTATTCCTTCCACAGATTAATTTTCTTTTCAATTGGCCTCACCTCACTAATAAAAAAAATATTTTTTTAATGTGCTGAGACTATTCATTACAAGCATAACATTTATTACAGAATATTAAATGGATTTAAATATAATTAACTGGAAGTGAATTTGATAATTAAGATAAATTTAAATTCAAGTTACGTTTTACAAGTAGATTGATTTCAGCACTAGAAAATAACCCATTTTAAGATTTTTTACTTAATTTTATACTAACATCACACAAGACTGCAAAACTCTCTGTTTTGGCTCTTTGCTTAGTGAAACCATTTGAGTTGCTTCAGAATTGACTACGATCCAAAAAGTGTAATGGAATAATATTTACTTGCTAATAAAGTCACAGCATCATAACAGTCATGTCATGCAGAGACATCATTGTCTATCAAGGCGTGTTCAGCATTGCATGTTCATAAACATGAACTAAAGTGCAGTAAACTGTAATAAAGCATGCTTGGTTAAAATACTCTCAGCAGAGAATTCAATCAATCAGCTCTTATCTCTTCTGAGAGTAAGTTCTTTCCCAAACAGCATGACTGTGTACACAAAATGTTTTCTGAAGTGGTGATTGTGAAATGCAGGATGGCTGCTGTAATTGCCTCATTGTTCAGCCTATGTCACAAAATTATGCTCATTATGCACCTTAGGTGTCTCTGTGCGCATCATGTGTGCACAACACCAGGCTTCATTCTTTCCTTTGATACGTGACATTGAGTATATCTCTGTGCTGGCACTCTTAGAGCTGTTCACATAGGGGACTAGCAATGTGCATAAAGGCAGACTGATGAAACTTTTTATTTTATGTACAAGTCCTGTGAAATAATGCAAGAACACAATGACTGGAAGCACTGCCAAAATGATAATAGGTATGTTTGGGCTTAGGGCTAGGTTAGTGATTTTGTGATGCTGTTTTTGTTCCTCTGATTTTCTCAGAAAAGGAAGGTATATAGGCAATATCTGGCTGTGCCTTGGGAATTTCTAGCAGCTACAACAGTGTCTGGAGAATTATCATTGGGTACTGTAAATCTGAAGACTTGTCACTGCTCAGGTTAGTGGTGGAGTGAGCTGCCTTCAGGCATCCTCAGAATCTATGGGAACATAAACCTCCCTTATACCTATTTATTCCCTCAGCCATGCCAAGTGAAATAAGTCACTTTTGCTTTTCTGGTCCCTACCATATAATTCTCTATATCATGGCACAATAGAAGCAAGATTACATGGGGTGCAGCAGATGAGAATGTTGCAAACAAGTGAAGTAATACTGCCTGTTGTCCCAGGTATTGAGGAGAACAGTCCAGAGGGGGATTATTCAGAGTATCTTCCTGTGTATATATTTTGGAAGTTCTGGTCTTTTGTGCTTAAGGTGTCTTTTGTTTAGCACTGGGAAAGGCTAGATTTTCCATTGTGGATTTAAAATCCCTCCTGTATTCTCACACTTTCTAGTGTCATTTGTTCAGGACAGACTCTGCTCAGACATAAGTAGGCACAGCTGTACAACTGTGGCTGTGCTTAGGACAGGTGACTGTGTACCATGACAGCAAGTGCTTATGAACTATAAGGTTTTCAACCCCAGCTTTTTCCATTAAGGATATATTTGATGCTTTGTCTTACCTTTTCTGAGAAAACCAGAGCAAGATTCTTGTCCACTAAGCTTAGCAGCTCATTTTGTGACATAGAATCCTATATTTTATGGCAGAGCCTTGAAATTAGGTGTACACGCTCTGGAAAAGTGTGTCTCTTCAACCATTCATTTCTACTTATGTGTAGAGAAGTTACGTTCGTTAATATTTAGATTAATTAAACTACTGAAATACTATGATATTATCAGTAATTCTTCATGCAGAAGAGATGTATGTTAGGCAGTGCTGATAAAGAAAATATTTCTTCTCATGAGCTGTTTCACTAGCTTACTGATAGTCATTTCTCAACTGCACCTGAGAGTTCTGTCAACATTTCACCTCACTTTCATTTCTGTAACTGCCTCATGCAGTTTTTTCCCATGTACTCTTTGTATTTTTGTCCAACAAAGGAGAAAATGAAGGCCCCTTCTTTTATAATCAAGTTGTTCATGGGTTTGAAGATATGGGCAAAAGTAATCAATAAAACAAATGTGTTTAAATCTCTTTTTTGCCCTTTTATGACTTGACTTCCTGCTATTTCTCACTTCTACCTGAAATCAATGATACATTTTCTATTGATTTGCTATAACAGGGAAAAGATCTAGCTACCTGTTAACAAAGTGCAGCATATTGAAACTCAGTGAGGTGAAAGCATTGGTTAAAGACACACTATCAAAAAACCTCTCTTTATTTTTCTGTAAGATTTCTTTTTAAAAAAATAATTTTATTGTCATAATTATATGCTTGTATAGTAGTTTTAATTAATTTTTAATTCTTTTTCATGTTGCTGAATTTAGAAGCAACACTTGGGGAAAAGGTCTTACTGTTCTTATCCAGAGGTTGATTTGAGCTCAATGATGTTAGCTAAGCTTTTCCTGTGGACTTGAATGGTTTCAGATCCATCTGACTTATGGACTTTCTGGAGGTTATTAAGAATCTTGTGAAAACCAGAAAAGCTATATGCAGAGGGTGGTACTTTTAAAATATCAATCTCTATTTCCCTAAATTCAGACAGTCTCAGGTTAACACTCACTGCAAGCCCCAGTGTATCTAAGAGTCCTCCATCAGGTGAGCCTGAAATCAAGTGATGATTTGATCAGTGACATGATTAAGTAGTGTCTAGTTGAAAGGTGTAACTGTTTGCAATTCAGGTTAATTTTGCATTATTAAAAAACACTATGCTTATTGAAAAGTAAAAAGGGAATAATTAGTGATAAAGTGGTTGAGCACAATGTGCAGTGAATAAAATATTACATTACTTAGCATAAATATTGCAATGCTTAATTGGGCTGATTTTTCACTTTATCAATAAAGGAACCGGCAAATTAATGGTCTACAATACCACTATTCATTTATGAACATTTTTTTCACATACTTTTTAAAAAAAGTTTAAAACTCCCTTGAAAAATTATAGAGGTTTTGTGAATTCTTTCACATTCTGTCTATTGAAAGTGCATATTCCCTTTTCCAGTAAACAGTACTGGAAAGTGTTCCTAAGCTGCCAATGAAGGTTTTTGTCCTTGTAGCACAGTGATCTTGACCATTTACTTAAGGGTAATGAGACTTCCTTTGAGAATTTATATTTGTTATTGCATGGCCACCTCTTAGTCTTTGTCTATAACCAATACAATAAAGAAATTGTCCACAAGTATGGATCATTTACTAAATTTCTCATTTTTATGGATCTGTGATGTTTTTTCTCCCCATCATTGTTCTACTGAACATTCCCCCACACCTCTGTAAAAGAACAAAACAAAACAAAACAAACTCAAACAAAGAAACAAACAAACAAAAAAAAAAAAGGGCGGGGAGAGAAGAAAAAAATATTTTGGGGTCTTTTTATGTGTGAACAGTAAAATATTGTACATTTATTTTTAATGCCTTTCGTTTTGTTTTTTATACATAGGCAAAAGTTTATGTGCTTTTGAAAAATGAAAAAATATTTTTATTAAGACTTGCAAGTTTGAGTTCTTGTGTGGTGGTTTAATGGTGACAAAATACTATTATATGAATTTTGAGAAACTACTATGTGAATTTCATATAATTAAAATCTTTTTGATACAGAAATCTGCATCAAACTGGATCATTTTATTTTGTCTTTGGTAACATTCACAATATGCAAAGACTGAACTGACATTGCCAAAACTGGCTGTAAATCACCTTTTTACAAGAATGTCTGTGAAATAAAATCTCCCAAATAGCTCTATGTATAAGACTATGTGGAGAAAAATTAGAATATACTGATATAGTCACTAGTATTTTAATTATCCTCTTTATAAATCTGATATAAAAGAGCACTTTAATGAACCACCTGTCAGTTTCTTCAAAATGTGATATACTTAAGAACAGACTTTGGGTCTCTACCTTGACCTGTAATGAACACAATACTGAACAGATCAGTCCAAATGTTATTTCAAACTTCACTTTTGTAATGATGCTAATTAATAAAACCCCCATACTATCAATGACACCGTATAAAATGGCAACAAGCTATATAGATTTCTCATGGAAGTTGTCTCCTTTCCTTTTTCGCTTAGCTGATGCAATAAATAATTGTTTGGGGTTTTTTTATTTGTAAAACAAATATCTTGTCAGATTGTGCTAGGAATGCTGCTTTAAATTGCAAATGTGAACAAAATGTTTGAACTCTGTAATACATGTTAAATCTCAAAATTAACTATATAATTAAATATCTTTACCCACAGAATATATTATTGATTGCAGAATACAAACTAATGAAAAATATATTTGGGCGAATTTTTATCCTATAACATTAAATGTCCAAGAATCACATCGTGGAGCACCACCTCCCAGCTTTTTTTCTATAACAAATGGAAGAAATGGGAAACCTTTTTGAGAGTGGTAGAACATATGTCTTAAAGATATGAACTACCACCAGCAGACTAATATTTCTCTCCATTGTCTCCACACTCTGGGAATGAAAGTTGAAAGAATAAAGTTAGCATGAATGACAATATGGTGAATCACTTGTATTTTTTATTTCCTTTAAAAAAAAATTCCTTTTTAAAATTTTTTAATTATTTTTTGGCAGAGTTTGGTAATTACAAAAACAAGAAAGACAACATAGATATAAAACATCAAAGTTATCACCTGCCTTCGATAAAAAGGATTTTTTACCATGAGAAAATCTTTTACTTAAATCCTGTGTCAAGTCTGTTGGGGTATTTTTTCAAGTTTTTTTAAAGCTACTTGCTTGGTAAGAAAAAGCAAGTTGTCTTAGAAGGAGCTTCTGACTACTGCTGAATGCTGGGTAGGCTTTGAGGTGATGGAATCTAGATCCGGTCTGTCAAAAGCAGGAATTTTTTATCTCTCTTAAAGGTTTGGAGTGAAAGGAAAGAAAGGTGGGGGAGAAAAAGAAAGCAAACTAAAAAAATAAGAAACTTGGGTAGAAGAAATTACAGATTCTCAAAAAACCAAATGAAAAACTAAGAGACACAGAGTGGGCTATGTTTAATATGCACCTCTGTTGCCCTAGAGGCAATTGCAATTGATTTGAAACTAGTGCATGATATGGAAAGAACTGTAATTTCCTTAGTCTGACTTCATGCTAAAGATATATATAGGCGTAGCAGAGAGATAGGAAAGAGATGACTACAGAGAAAAATCTCTGACTATGTGAGACTGATCCTTGAGTTCTGTGTTCAGTTTTGGGCCGTTCACTTCAAAAAGGACGCAGCATGTCCAAACAAGGGCTACAAAGCTACTGAAGGGTCAGAAAACATTCTGTGGGAAGTGGTAGAGGAAGCTGGAGCCGCTTATCCTGGAGAAAAAAAGCCCAGAGAGAGGACCTCATTTTTCTCTACAAGTTCCTGTCAGGAGGTTTTAGTCAGGTGGGGGCTGGTCTCTTCTGCCACATCCATGGTGAAATGATGAGAGAAATGGCATGAAGATTCATCAGGAGAAGTTCTGATTTAAAATTAGAAATTATTTTCACTGTGAGAGTCTTGGGCATTGGAATAAGTTGCTCAGGTATGTGGTGAAGTCTGGAAATGTTCAAGAGGCCTCTGAACATGACACTTGGAGATATGGTTAGGGGTTATTATGGTGGTGCTAACAGGTGCTGACAGTTCAACTCTATATCTTGAAGATAGCCCCAGGCTATGCTCATGGAAACAAAACCTGAAAATCTAAAAACTGGCACATCTTTTTTGCATTTATGGAATAGAAAAGCACTATGGAGGGCATGTGGAAGGCATTGAATAGCTTGGAGATGGGTAGGTCTATATGATAGCTAAGGTATCAAGCCAAGGATAATTTCTGGTCCTGGAGAGTTGTAGCCATAGAGGAGTTTAGCAATGCTTAGTATGGGAACAGTTTGTAACTACTGAGCAGCAGAAAAAGAGATGAGTCTATACAGGTTCTAAGGAAAATACAGATTGTAGGAGGAGGGAATACAGGTGACCTCACCTCGATCAGTAACAGTTGTGTTAATTACCCAGTACAGCCTCACCCCTGATGGATCACAGCTAGAGCCAATAAAGAAAAGTGTAATAAAAGGGAGGGGGTTAGCTAGTGAGGAAGAATGATGAAGAATCCTAGGGAGAGAGAATCACTGCTGTGAGGTCAGTGTGGGTCTGCAGTTGGAACCTGCAGTTGGAACCTGCAGTTGGAGCCTGTTGTTGGAACCTGCAGTCACAGTCTGCAAACCAATACCTGCAGTCAGAGACTGCAAGGGAAACCTAGAATAAGAGCTTGCTGTAGCCAGAGTCAGTGAATTGTTGGAGTCTGGGTGGCTGAGCTGTAAAGAGGAATAAACCTGGACCCTTTCCATGCTGTGATAAACGAGAAGTCTGTGTCTTGGCTCATTTCTACCCTCTAACAAGAGGGCTGCTGCAACAACAGATGAGGCCAAAGATGCTAAAAATCCATGAAAACCAAAGTGAAAATTAGTATTTATTTAAGATAAGTGGATTTAATAAAAAACTACTAAAATGATAAACCTAGTACTTCAACTGGAGGGAATTGATTTTTGCATAAGAAGTTGTGGACAAACCAAAAGAGTGTTAACAAGACTAGACACACTTGCCTTTAAATGTAAATACTATTTTTCAGTGTTGAATGAGTTGAAGAACTGGACTTGTTTTCTATTTAAGAGTAATATGAAGTTGTGAAAGATGTGCTATGTGAGATTAATGTTCAACATGATAGACTGAGAACATGCTTGGAACTGTCACTCTATGATGCTTTACTTTTTTTCTCCACAGATTTTTGGGTCAGAATATTGAAGTGTGCTGTAGAAGGGGCAATTATACCATGCCACAGCTTAATATACTGTTCAGTAGACTTGTTTTGCCAATTTGTTTATGAAAGATTGTAAAAGTCATATCTACATTTTATCTAAAAATAGGGAGGAAAAAAAAGAAAAACAGCTGCATGTACACAACAAAAACAAGCCTTTCTGTTTTTATAAATAGCTGTTGGTGGTAAAGGGGAAAATTGAAAAGATTATCTGTCCTGCTGTTATGAGTAAGTGTATTCTCATAAAGGACCTTCACAGATCAGTCCCTCAATTCTATCAAAAAAAAAATTTTGAGGCAGACTGATCCATTATGCAAGATGCTTCACCACTTGTTCATTGTGAAACAAATTATAGTATTCTATATGAGATCTTAAGGAATAAAAAGAACCTTTTGCAATGTGCATGATAGGCTTTTGCAGGTTTATGTCATATTAGTGCATTTTTCCTCATGTAATTCATAGATTCTAGGTATGAAGCAATGCTTTTTGACTTCTAAATATTCGCTTTAAAAAAAGGAAAAATGAACTGAACCCAAAACTTACTCTGAGAGAAAGCATATAATGGCAAAATCACTTTGTTGATCTTTACATAAGGCACTTAGACTGCGCTTTTTTTCTACTGAAATTTTTTGGTCAGACTTGTTCTAAATGGAAGGCAAATTTGGTAAGTACTTGAGTGAAACTACAGGAAGGGACATAGTGAGAGTGAGAAACAAGTGAACCCAACATTTATCTAAATGAGGATATAGATCTAATTCAGGATTTAGAGGAATCCTAATGAGAAGGAAATTAGAACCTTCCTCTTGCACAGTCTTTGCTGCAGAGAACCACTGCTGGGTAGTCAGCATATATTTATTTCTCTAGAGTTGATACTCTTTCTCCTTATTTTGTTATGATCTGCATACTTTGTTGTCTGCATTCCCTGTAGTTCTACCTAAACTCTGTTATCTAGGTGCTTCGTTATAATCAAGGTTTTCACTTGGACGCACAACCTTTATTTCCTGTTCCTACTTCACTTAGTTCTGGGCAAGGAATCCCAAAAGCCACAGCAGTATTAACTCTCTGGCAAGTAAATAATGTTTAGCATCTACAAAGCTCTTAAAGATTTTTTTCTAACAGCAAATGGTGAAAATATTAATTTGTCATGTTTGCACTTTATTTTTTATTCTATGAAAGAAAATAGGAAAAAAGAAGGAAGCAGAGGCCTGACACACCTTTTTTCCCTAAGAAAGAAAAAAGCTCCATATTAGTATCACATAGGAGTTTTTTCCTTAGTCTTAGAAGAAGTTAAACCAGTTTCCTCACTGAGATATCAACATAAAAATTTGTAACTTCTTATTGCTTTGTTTGAATAGATGATTCAGATATTTTAAGATGACAAAAGAATGATTTAATGTAAGCTTTTTAATATTATGCCATGTAAGGCTGAAATGAAAAGTAGGTTGGTTAATAAATACCTCTAAAACTGGAGTGCTTTATTCCTGGGAAATCTCATTTTATGAGTAATTTTCTTTCTGTTGAGTGATAATTATGCATATTAATATATACACCCTTATAAGTGATCATATGTGCACACATAAACATGAGTGAGTATTAGAATACCTATATATGTATAATTCGTGTTTGAGAAGACATATATATATAAAAGCAGTGCTAAACTTGCAATTATTTCCCTGCCATCTGTTAAATAATTGGAGATCATATCACATATACATTTTTCTTGCATTTGTTTGGTTTTTTGATGGGATGTGCATTGTTTTTTGAGGGTTCTTTTAATGAAATTGATGTGGAACTAACAGAGCTATGCTTACCTTTGTCCACCAATTCCAGTTTCAAAATGTTGGGGAGAACATTAGCTGGTCAAAATTCCCCAGGCCTTACCCTGTAGTCTACCATTTATTGAAGTATCAACACCAGTCATCCAGACTGTTTCCTGATCCACAATTTCAGTGTTCTTCCCTACAAGTTATTTGGATTACCTTGCATATATATTCTGACTTGTCTACTACAGGCTTTCAGTTTGCAACATAGTGGAATTCAACCGCCAAATTTTATTTTTTTTAAATAGGATCTAAACAGCATTTAAAATATTTATCAGGTGTCATTTGAAATAATTTTGTTTACTGATGTGATAGAAAGTGTTTTCACTTACAGTGAGATATTCCAGCTGGCTTTGCTCCAAATACAGAAATATTCCTATACTGTTTTGAAACACTGTATTATGACTGATGATGAACTGGCCATCTGTGCTAAATTCAAGTCACATCCCTGTGTTAGAATATTTTATTTCCAGTGTCATGTACTTCTTTTTGGCTTTAAATTTGGCCTTAGAACTTCCATGAATATGTTTAGTTCCCTTTAGCAATTTCTTATATTTCCCAGTTGCAAATGTATACACATGGCTGTCAACTTCTTCCTTTTTCCATTGGTGATATATGTTGGTGGTGGTTCCTTGTCATTAAGACTAAACAGAATGCAACCTCTGTAAAACTATTGACTGAAATCATAGTTGTGCCATAAATGGTGGAGAACAAAGCAGTTTAAAGCAGGTTAGCAAGCAAAATGGGAAATGGACAGGGCAAAGTAAGGAACTTTGGAGCAGGTTAGCAAACAAAATGGGAAACATACTGGAGAAAGTAGAAACTTTAAATAACTGTTATTAGTACTACCAACTGCATTTCAGACAATGTGAAGCACATTACCAGAAGGGGGGAAAAAAGAAAGGCCAGGTATAAAAGAGAGAGGAAATAGCTTTTAATGTATTTTCTTGTAAATGAAGTCTTAGGTTCTGCACAGTGATGGCTTTCATTTGGAATGATCTGCAATAGGTTGCAAGTTTCATTTTCTTCTTGTGTCATTAATTTCATCTCAATTTGTGTGTCGTGGGTACCCTGGGACTTCTTAAATAGCATGGGACACTTAATTTAGGTAGTTGAGCCGAAATCACTGGATTCAACAACACTACTCTTTTATGCCATTTTAGGTATATTTTGTAAAAGAATTTATTCTAACAACACCAAGCAAAAAAGTCATTAAGAACATAGACCACCAGCACATTATATAGAAAAAATATAGAAAGCCTGGTAGAAAAGGCCCTATGGGTCCTGGTGGACACCAAATTGTATATAAGCCAGCAATGTGTCCTTGTTGCAAAGATGGTATCCTGGGCCATATTAGGATGAGTGTTACCATCAGGTTGAGGGATGTAATTCTTTCCCTCAGAAGTGAGGCCACCCCTGGAGTCCTGTGTCCAGTTCTGGGCTCCCCAGCACAAGAGAGACAAGCATTCATAATAGCTGAAGGCTAGTTTACCCAAGATGCTGAAAAATGCTATTTCTTTGAAGTATGCAATTTATTCTTTACACTCTTTCCAGTGTAGTTTAGGTAAATGTAAAATTGTTTTAATTAAAAGCAATTAAAATGTTATTTATATATATACACGCACCCCCATCTATATGCACACACAGAACAAACTGGCACAGGACTTTTTTCCATGTCAGTATATTTTGCTGAATCCACAAGTTACTTCAACTGTATCCATAAATTCCAATTCTTAGCCCCAGTCATAACAGCACAACTACTGTGCAGTGCCACTCTGTACATAAAGCCTCTCTGTGATACTTCTGCTCAGGCAGTATCACAAGCAGAATCTGCTCCCTGTGTTTTCCCTTACCCCTTCTTCAGCCATAGCTCATCTCCTTTTGTCAGGGCCAGTTCTGCTTGCAGTTCTAAAGACTGAGAGGAGCACTTTTTTTTTTTTTTTTTTTTTTTTTCCTGAAGTGAACAGCAAAATCTCTGCAATTTTTTTCAAAGATCTCTGAGTCAGATGATAAAGCTGTTGATAAAGCACTGTGCAAAGTCCTGTAAGAAGGTGTAGGTCCCCAAATCAGAGTTGGTCATAGCTTTCTTCCTAATACTGACAGCTAATAGCATGAAAAGTACCTACAGTCAGCAAAGCTTATACATTAAAAAAAAAGGCACAGATAAATCCAGGGTGACATTTTTATGCTATAAATTCATTTAGATATATAAATTTCTTTTCTCTATAAATTTTAGATTTATTTTTGGAGGAGCTTGTTCCTATAGGAATCTTGGGGGAAAGGAATAAGAAATTATATCAGTAAATGTATGTGTATCTACCCCAAATACAAGCCTTGGATCAGAAAGGTAGAGAAAGTTGTGCAACACAGAAGTTTAATCATTTACCTAGCCACAAACACAAAAATCAACATCTCTCTTGCAGATGAGGGAAGGAACACCAAACAGAAAGGAAAGAGAGCTCCATGATTTTATAACTGGGATATTTTCCCAAAGGTAGAAAATGTTGAGTTTGATTCAAATGAAACAAGCTGTATCAAACCGAGGATTTTGAAAGGAAAGATTCATTTCCTTGTGGTTTGGAAGGGGAATTCTGAGCTGATGCTGCAACTCCTAAATTTTATGTCATTGTACCTTAAGCAAAATATATATCCTGTGAATACTTAGGTGCCTCAGAACAAGATCTATTATATGCAGCACAGAGGCTAGAGTGCCTCAAACTACCTAGAGCAGAATATGTACACTGACAGTACTGTGGTTTTAGTCTGGTCTTTCTCACAGCCTAGGGAACCATATTTATGGGTTTTAAGTCTGCCCTGGAGATAATGCTTATCCTGTCTTTCAAGTCAAGAAAGCGAAATGATCCTTTCTTTCTTCTAAAAGACAATTTGGTCTCCTGTGGGGAGATGTAGGCAAAGTTATTATTTAATCCTCTGGTTTACAAAACACATTGCAACCTGCAAGGATGAAAAGGTACATTTAGCCTATCTGCATTTTAATCATATGCATTTCAATGGAATTACTCATCTTTGCATATCTGGCATGCAAACTCAAGAGAGTGACTATGCTTCTGCAGTCATAAATATTAATTCTTTTGTCCAGAGAAATGTGTATTCTTTTCAGAGCTAGCAGTTAAAGAATAATTCACACAGCTCCTCTATGTCTTGAGTCCTAGATTTTTTTTGAGTACTTCATGAAAGAGAAAATCCTGAAATGGGAGGGTCTTGAGAATACTCTTTGTACCCTGTACAGCTGTGTTTGCAATAAGTTGGTATCATAAGTTCCTAGAAAGAGTAATTAGACTGTATGTGAACTACCAAAAATTCATGATGCCTCAGCATTTTTTTTTAACTTTCCTTCAGTAACTGACAACCAGTGTGGGAAGTAAGATCCCTAAACAAAAGTAAATGCATATATGTCTGACCAGAAAATGAATGATGGTGGATGTCAGTATGGCTGTAACTATAACTGATATGTGCTATGACTGGCAATAAGATTTTCACTTTTCTGATATAAGCCAGTTAACTCCCTGACATTTCACAAGAATGAACATTGTGCTGTGAGCAATAGTTTTTCATAAATCTTGTCTGTGTTCTGCTAAGTAGCCATTGGATAACTTCCAACCATCTGGCTGGCATATCAGCTCCCATGAAGGCACAAGTCAGCATGATTGTGTGAAAATAATTACTCAAGAATTAAAGTATTAAATAATTTATTTATTGTGGAGGGAGGGATGTTTGGGAACTTTTAAGAAAGCAAATGCTTTTCAGTGAACAAAAAGACACTTTGGTATCAAAGAAACTCACCAAGCCTTTCTGTTTTCCTTTGGATTTTTGGAAAACTCACTTATGTTCTTCAAATGGATACTACTTTCCAAGTTCATAATTGTGGAAGATCTAATTACATAAAGAGCATAAGAGATGGTCTGCAGTATTCTTACTATGTACTAGAGTTAGATATTAAAATAATGTGAGTCTTCTAATTTTATTAAAGCAGTCTAGTATTTTAAAACTACCTGATGGGAGGGAGTTGGAGCTTAGCCTAATGCAGTGGGAGATGTAACTTGCAGACAATATCAAGAGTATTCTTAAAAAAAAATTAAAATGCATTCAGTCTTGCTGCTCACTTGGTTTCTTGAAACCATTATCAGAATTACTGACTTGAAATACAGTGGAGGAGCATTGCCCCTCAGTATTGCAGTTGCTAAGGAAAATGTTCCTTTGTGTTAATACAAGGTAAAGAAAAAGGTGTGTTTTGCAGTTTGCTTTCTCAATTGGTGTGCTTTGATTTTTGCGTACCTTTTTCCATGTCATCTATGTGAAAAAAAAGCTTCAGTTTTGCTAGCATATCTAGTACTAGAACTAAGAAATGCTTTCCTACTGCCTTGTAATCCTAAATTCTGAACCCATTAGGAAAAAAAAAAAGACACTTCCAGAAACGGAGTGTTTTATTACTAAAGAAGACCAAAAAGAACAATGGCTGCCTTGAGGGTTCTGTTTCTAGGCACTGCAAGAAACTAAGCCTGGCAACAGCAGGAGTGAGAGGCTGGAATAAAAGATGTGCCATCACTAAGCCAAAGACAATTTTTGGCCAGTCAAAAGTGTTGTAATTCTCTCTCTCTCTCTCTCTTTGTACCACAGTCAGAACTGTCCTCATTCTTCCAAAGCATAGTTATAGAAACAAAAAATTTGGACTGTATTAGTTTCTGCTCTGATTTAATGAAATGTGCTCCAGTGAGACAGTGTTTGGTGTGATCATCTGTGTTAGGAAACTCTTTTCAGTAGTATAACATGTCTTGATTGTAATCTGTTGTTTTGGGGGGTTGTTTGTTTGTTTCATATAAATATCTGGATTAACACTTTTACTGCTTTATTGCCTTTTTATTCGAAGAATGACAAGTAGCTGAGGTTGGAAGGAATCAATGGAATCATCTAAGCTGACAGGCCTGCACAAAGCAGAGCCAATTAGAACAGGTTGCCCAGACCTTTGTTCAGTTGGGTTTAAAATATCTATAAGGATGGGTACTCCAAACCTTTCTGGGCAACCTCCTCCAGCCTTTGATCAGTGTCACTATTAAATGTGGTTTTTTTCTTGAAATTAGATGGAAGTAACTGAATTTTACTTTGTGCTTATAGTCCCTCACCTGTTATGGGGTGGTACCAAGAAATGTCTGACAACATCTTTTTTACTCATCCCCATTAGGTATTTGCATACTTTGATATGAGAAATATGGTTTAAACGCAGTAAGAATTTTTCTATGTTTTTGAGGCTATAGGGATTGCTGAGGTGAAAACTGTTTTATAAGGTCATCTGGGCAACATATCTGATCATTTTATCAAAATGTCATGAAAAAATAATTTAAGAAATACAGATGATACAAGTTAAAATTAATTTTTTGTAGTATTTTCAATATTAAACACATTAAGATTTTTAAAATGTAAAACTATTCCATCTTTTTGAAGTTTTAAAAAAGAATTTTTAGGGTTTGTTTTCCTGAAATGAGTTGCTCCTCTTCATTACAGATTTAGAATTCTGAACATAGAATAAATTACTACATTCTCTCTACTCCATTACAGACAAAAATATACAAAAAGCATTAGAATCTGAATACCTTCTTGCTTTATTAGAGAGAAATCATACTGTGATCTCACATTCCTGTAAATCAAAAGACAAAATTAACCAAAATTTGGTTTTTCATATACCAGTATGGAAACATGTTGGAAGTGCAGAAGATTTATATTGATTATTACAACTGTGGGGAAGGTTTTTTGGGGGTTTGAGTTGGGTGTTTTTTCAGATAATGCTCTTTTACAGTTCCATTTGTTGCAATTTTTATCCCCCACAAGTACTGCTTTATCAGACTGTTCAATATTCTTACAAGGCCACTGCTATAAGTTTCTATTTAATTTTTTTTAATACTTGCAAAAGATTTGATTCAAAAAGAACTTCAACTTTGAAACACTTAACCTTTATCCATATTGCTTCTGTAAATTTCAGGTTGGTGATGGCAGGTCTACAAAGTACAGGATGTGTAGGTAAGAAATATAAGTAGGAAAGATATGCACCTTGAATGGGAGCTGCTGAGTAAGCTGTGTAGGTGAAACTGTAGATCTGTGTATACTGTCTTAAAGCTAGCTGTATGAGAATCTGTTGAAGATTAGATAGTTTAAACTGTAGTAAATTTTGTGTAGTGTATATATCTGCAGTTCCAAACAAATCCCATCTCTGTCCATCTTTTCTACTAGGCTCAAATACCTCTCTATATTCTATATTGCTCTCTTATCTTACATCTCTTATAGCATCAATTAAAGATCATCCACAAACACTTTCAGTCAGGTCTAACTTATTGTCACGGGTTAGCACTGGCCAGATGTTAATGCACCCATGAATATATGTTTTTTCCCTAACAACTACTGTGGGATGTGATCAGGAACAGAGCAGAGCAGGCTTAAATCTTGAAAACAAAAAAACCAAAACTTTATTACATTACATAAGAACAGAGACAGAAAGCTCTTAAACACACACAGAGACAGAAATAAAAACTTCTCAGAACATTTCTTCTCTTCTTCCAGTTTCCACTCCCCACACATTACTCTCCATAGACCAAACCTTTGGGTTTTAAATCAAACAATCACCACTCAAAAAAACCAATCTTCAATTCAGCAAGGGAGAGAGGAGTCTCTCTCGCACCACAGACTGTTCCTCAGAAAACACGGGTCAACCCCTTATGTGTTCCCATGTCACTCGTGGCACCGCCCGGAGAAGTCTGCCAGGGTGACACTCTCTTTTGGGCCAAAGCTGCATACAGGGCTTTTTTAAGGATACTTGCATGCCGAGCTCTCCCCTTTTTACCCAGGGGCCGGGGTTCTAGGAGCAGGTCTCCCCTGAGGGCAGAGGGTGCTACCACACCCTCCCCCTCTCTCCTCTGCTCGCTCCACTCTTCAAGTGCCAGTCACTGTAGCAAAAGCAAGGGCAGCTGTATCCACCCAAATGCAGTTTATGCTCAAAGGAGGCTTGAGTTCAGTCTATGGCTAACATTATGCAAGAAAAGTCCAGCTCAGAAGCCACTCTTCTTCAATTCCCTGCCCATCGGGTTCTTTTCAATCGTGCTTTATCATCTCGGTCCCAGGCTGTTTCTCTCTCTCCTCCGAAACCACCAGTCATGAGAATCAATGTCTAAGAAAAGTTTCTTTCTGCCAAGCAAGGGTTAACAGCTTCTATCTCCCAGCAGGGTGCAGGCTCAGGCACTCCCAGGCTGGGCAACTCCGACGTGGCTGGGCACCTTCTCCCGGAGTTCGGGGGGGAAGGAGGGTGAGCACACACAGAAGGCACTTCCACAGTTTTCCACCCCTCCATCCTGGCTGGGGCAGCTCAGTTCCAGTCCTGTCCACTCTCTTCTCCCCCCGGGGCCCAGCTTACTTTAGTTCCACCACGTGGTTGTCCTGAGCCCGGCCACGTGGCTCCCCTCCCCCACTCAGCCCAGAGCTGAGCAGGGGAGAGGAGATGTTCCCACTGCTGAAACCGGAACCCAAAAGAGGCCAAACCCACCTGGAGTCCTGCTTTAACTCTTTGTGTCCTCAGAGGCGTGTCCAAACCTCCGAGTGACCAATCCAGGTACCAGCAGAAAAGCTGATCACTGACTGGCCTGCCCACATCCCCCTGGAAAAATTGACCTCCCCCCGCAACCACGACACTTATGTTAACTGTGACAAGCAAAACAGTAATGCCCATCATTAGTGTTGGTAAGAACTTGAGACACAATTCATCCCAGTATTATAATTCCATTTCAATTCATTCCATTAGTATTAGAGACTTAAACATCAGTAACCCCAGTTGTCTTTACAATAGCTATTTCTCTTCACTAACTACAAAACGAGCCTTTTTCAGATATAGATAACATTTAGGTCTCACAATTCCTTTTTTAAGGTACCCTTTAATCTAAAGGAACAACTCAGCAAGGTGTTCATCTAGAACCCAATATTTATATATTTATATATATTAACCCAACATATAACATCTAAGGGAACAGATGGAATTTTTTGTTCTTTGGTATCATCCAAACCCACAAAATCAACCTTTCCCTTTTAAATTTCATTGTTTCCCCTTGTATTTTTAAAGCATATATTTGATATAATTCATCAACTATTCATATATTAGCTCCTGACTGATTTCTAAAAGTCCATTTATGCGATCATCCAGTATTTTCTCAGACCATTTTTCCAAATTACCTCTTCAATTGACTGTTTACACACTGCTGTCTCCTAAAGACACCATCTTTCTGACAGCTTAGGGCAGTAACAAAACAAACATCATAACATCCTAATTTGTCCTTTATACACATGCACACATTTGTCATAATCTACAAAAAAGAAGAATATGAACATGAGCTTTCATAAGTGACTAGCACTCACCCTGAGCCATACTTGTACATACTTTTTCTCCTGAGTTGCTGAAGTCTTAAGTGGGAAATGTTTAAAGCATTTTTCTTCTCTGGATAGAGGTATTGAAAGATTATGCATAAGAGCTCTAATGCTATCCCAGAACATCATTTACTGTATTCTCCTGGGCATAATTCACATGGTAGTATTCAACAAGGACCTTCTCTAATTCTACAGTGGAGCCATATTTTTGCACATAAAAAAAGTGTCTGGCATTTATTTAAACAGTTCAAGTCTGAAAATGTCTAGGCTCATGTTATATTGCAAGTGCATGATTTGGTACCGAGTTCTTACCTTACTTCATAAGATTTAACCTTATACCTTGTGCATTTATTATAGATTTGCTGCAACAGAAGAGAAGTTAGTGCCTTCATACATTTGATGTCTGTGCATGTAAAAAGTACAACTGCACGCATTAGCTTTAAATTTCCTCCAAATGTCTACTGGTTAAAGATCCCTGAGGATTTTGTGTAATTTGTAAGTGAAAGCTGGAGCCATTCTGCTTTCTCTGTGTCTGTCCACCACACCAGAGTTTAATTAAACATCTTCTCCATGGTTTCCTTCACCTGCACAAAACAAAGCAAATAGACCAAGAGAAGGGCAACCAGCATCTGAAACGATTGCACGTTGGTTAGGTGGATATATATGCAAGTGTGTAGCCGAGGTGTCATTCCTCACCCTTGCCTCCAGTGTAAAATAAATCTCCTCTGTGTATTTCACTCATTCAACCACACGGAAAAGCATTTTTTCTGTTGATTAAAACAGTTAAATTTTTCTTCTTTGAGTGTTGGGAGGTTGTGGACATTTTTTTTTCTTTTGTATTTGTCATATGCTTTTTTAATCAACAGAAAAACATGAAATGCATTTTCAGCATAGAAGTACAGCACTTTAACAGATTAGGCTCTTCTATCTTCAGATTCTAAAACACAAGTCAAAGTTGTGAAATGAAAATTGATCAAGAAAAGATATATTTGTTTTAATTTAACAGAACTGTATTATGTGACAAGAGGTTACATTTTTTTTTTCAGGCAAGATAGCTTATTCCCCTAAAAAAATTAATCAAATTCAGCCAATAAGAGATAAAAATAAAACTTTTAGCATGATCAAACTTAGGTCTATATGAGCTATATGAATGTGTGATTGCCATGTAACACTTGCAATCACCTGAGCCACAATGGGATAGACAATCATTTATTATTTTCTTTTGTCCTCTGGTGACATGATTATTCTATACAGCATTTTGAAGTTTGAGTTCAAATGCTCTGTATGTATGTACAATTGGGTATAAATATATAAAAAGAACAAAAAGAAGAAATTAATGAAAATCACAGGTCATAACATGTTAGTGAGTTTAAAGATAGCCTTCAGAAATACATAGTGAATATGATGAGGATGGGAACACATGCTGTGAGTGAAAAAATGAGAATTATGTTAAAAGCACATTTTTGTACTGAAAGAAGAGGACAAATTTGTAACATTGCACCAATACTTTTCAAAAACATAAATTAGGTGCAATAGAGGATTGTCCAGATACTGAGACTAGACAAAGACTTGAAATACTGAGATTGGATATAGAAAATGGAAAAAAATTAAGTTTCTGGTTTGAATTTTGAGAAATTAGTTGGTTTTGACTGAAAAATGGTCTTCAAAAGGATCTTGGCATATTTTAGGAGATTAGTCTCCCTACTGGAGAAGGTTTTGTTACACATGCCCAATACAGGATTTACATGCTAAGGTAGAGACAGTGGTGACATTTTCTTTCAAAAAAGTAGTCAGAGATGTGGCTTGAACGATGCCTGCTTCCCAGATTCTCAGAGATGACATGGTGTCTGAAGTTGAGGAAAAATACCAGGAACCAAAGGCTAGGAGCAAATTTTTGTTCTGCTGATTGATTACTGCATGTTGTTCAATGGATACTTTATGGTGTGGAGTCTTACAATCCCCAAACCTTCCTTAGCTACAACTGCTTGCCTTTTTTTTTTTTTTTTTTTTTTTGCATATCATCTTCAGATTAGGATAACAAATTATTATAATATCAAATTTGTATTTGGTTTAAAAAGAAGGAAAAGGTTCCATCACTGTTCAGTGGCTTTTTTTGTGATATTGCTGCAGAGCCAAATAACCCAGTGCCAAGTAATTTGGTTTTCCTACCAGTTTTACTTGAAATCTGTGTGTCTGATGGAGATTTATCAGTGTGTTTACTAACCCTCTTGAGTAAGGAGTGCTTGAGCTTGTTCTTCACCTCAGGTCTAAAGGATTAAAGCATCTCATGTAGAGCCTTTTGCTGCTTCTTTTGTGATGTTTTTTACAGCACAGTTCAGAGCTTAACGTAACCAGCTATAACGTTAAGTTTCCCTCTGCCCTCCACATGAGTGCTTTTCAATATCGTGTTCTTTCCTCATTGACAATGTCTGTGACAACTTCCTGGATTTTATACACTATAATCATCCTTGGTAGCTGAGGTAGATGGTAGCTATCAACATTTGATACCTCTCCAAAGAAAATTCTGTGTGTTTCAAGGAGTGGAATGAGACTTTGAGACAAATTATGTATGTCCTCAATAAGTATGTAAAAAAAAAGTGACACATATTCACCTGCTTATATATCTTCTAAAAAAAAAGATAAACCCCAAGCCACACTAGCAGCAAATAATCAGTTTTGAATGTTACTGGGGACATTTTGAAATGCTGTCTAACAGGAAAGAAGTTATTGTCAAAAATTAGCATCTTGTACTGAGTAATATATACTAGAAATGTGTTGGGAAGTAGGGAAACATTAATCTAGAATGTAGATGGAGAGCTACATAGTCACAGAATCAGAATCATGAGGCGTTATCTGGGATTTGCACAACTCACTGATAACAGGGGAGATATGAAGAAGACATGATTACACCTAAGTTGCCTATTATGTGTTTACAAGGAGAAATTATCTGTAATTTTACCTCTAATCTTGACAAATCTCCATCCAAACAAATTGCCACATTAAATCCCCTATTTGCAGACACCACTTGTCTTTATGGCACTTTGGCAGGCTGCTATTTGCAATTAAGGTGTCAAGCCTGAATTACCTTGCTTTTTCTGTTCTTGAAAAAGTTTCTTTGCAACATTTTTTTGAAAAGGGAAACAAAACCAGCTCCATTTGTAATTTCCTTGAAACCACCTCAGATTAACAATGTTAGATTCTCTATGTCTGCTTTTAGCCTCTCATGTAGTGAGCTACATATGTGACAGAAATAGATGGTAGGCCCTCTCCACATGCTTATAAGACATAGGTTTTGCTAAATGATTTCAAAGTTAATGAGCGAGCTGTGAAGCAGAGGAATAGTTATAGAGAGAAATCCCAGTTTGAGCTGAGATTTATGGAGGAGAAGCAGATCTCTGGAAGAGTAGTGTGAGAAAAGTAATCTGCTGCTGAGTGGCTGTAAGGACATTGCAGGACAGAACAAAAGCGTTGTATCAGGTGAAACAAAGGCCACAGATGTTCTCACTCCCTTTTCACTTGGAGCACTCTGTATGTAGTAGTTATCAGGGCCTCAAATGACTTCTGTCATCAAATCACAGCAGATCTGAGAAATCTGAACAAGGCCTCTAAACTGTCAAGAGGTAAACACTCTTTGAGCATCCTTTTTTTTTTTAACCTCACTTTGTAGAAAAAAGCAGATCACCTATAGAGTGAAACTCATCTTTTAGAAGCAATGCAGGTTTTTGACCAAAAAAAAAAAAAAAAAGGTAAAAATGCTGAAATGGAGCAGTATGGTTCTTTTCATTTTCCATTTTTCCATCTTATGAAAAATGATCCAGACACATGATGTTCTTTCATTGCCAGCTTCCTTTGTTCTGTCCTTACACACCAAGCTGTCATTTATACAATGGGAAATGAGAATATACCCAGCTGTGGAAAGAGAGGAAGCCTAAAGAAAGGCCAGGTGAAGGTGTGATGTTGTACAAAGTGTAGCATTTTCTTTATCAGTGTAGAACCTGCAAAATTATTTGCAGAAAAATTGAAAATTAGAAGGCGGTTAAGTATTCATGATTTAAATTTTAAAATACCTGATGATTTGTAAGACTTATTGTGATAATCTGCTATTGGTATTGGGCATTTTTATAATTTATATTTGCAATATTGACTGCAATCTGCAGAGTTTTAGTCTGAAGGATTGACATTTGCCAAAGTTATTAACACTAGAAAACCATCATACAAAATCAAACAAAAGTGCAGGAGATGATAAGGCCAAAACTCACTTTGATTTTATTTGAGTAGTGTAATCCACGTACCTAAACAGAAAAATTTGTTTGCTCTGTAGATTGCAGTGAATACTGTTTATGCCAATGGCATGTTTGCTTTCTGATTTGAAGATCATTCTTTCTATCCAACTAAATGACAATTGCAAGTTTTACATTGTGTTTGTGCTGCCATTCTGGAGGACCTCAGCAGTCTGCAGAGATGGACTGACAGACCCCTAACAAGGGGAAACACAGAGTCCTCTCCCTGGCAAAGAATAACCCCATACATTAGTGCATGCTGGGGGAAGGCCTTATGAAAACAGATAGATATGAAAGAACTCAGAGTTCTCATATTAAGAAAGGGGAGAACTTCTCAACCCTTAACGCTCAGTTTATCTGCCAGCTCTCCAGAAAAGCCAAGAGCCTTGTGTCTAACCAGTCTGTCAGAGGTCCTTCCCTGAACAGTCCTTCTGGGTCAGAGGGCAGTTTGACCTGGGGACACACACCACCTCCCACATCACTTCATGAGCCCTCAGAGGGTCTTCCCACTTTATTCAAGTATATCTCTCACTGACAGTGACTGCCACCACCCTTGAAGGACTCACACTAAGAGTTTACAGAATAACACTGTTTGTTGTAAAAGTGTGACAGGTTAAGATTTGAGGATTGTCAGTGAAAGCATCTGACTGCACAGACATATTCAAAGCAATATGCAGACCAGCTCTGTGTATTAATCCCCAATAAAAGCACTCAGTATGCACAGAATATGGTTCTTACCCAGCAGGCATCCCAGTGAGGGACAGGATAGGTTCAGCTCATTGACTGATCCCAGCAGTTATGATGGAGTCTCCCCTAACTTTCCCCCCATTCTTGTCTTACTTTTATGTTATTTCTTTGTTTTGAGGTGGAGCTTGACTGACTCTAGTCATGCATACCTTTGTTACTGATTGGTGTAAATTTGTTATGCTTTTAAAGATAGATTAAAAAAAAAAAAATAGGGCACACCCAGTGAAGGGTGGGCACACCCAGTGAAGGGTGGTCACACCTTGGAAGCAGATAACTTTGGGATAAAGGTGTGCATAAATATTAAAACTAGGCTAAAATCTATCAAGTTTACCTGAGAAGAATGATTTCACCTCATTCTTTAACTCAGCAACAAGATATCTCCTATCTTCCCTGGTTGACAGGTGCTATGCAGTTTCTCTGCTGCAAAGTACCTTTGAGTTCCCATCCTTGCAAGGATTTCAACCAATTCTTGGCCACAGTTTCCTCTACTTTGCTCTTTTCTCCATTCCATTTCCCTTAGCAGGTGCTTATGGTTGTATGGGGGATCATAAGGGAACATGCCAACGGCATTCCATCCAGGGAGCAACTGTATTTTACCCTGTAATTTCTATATAATTAGAAATTCTGTTATGTGAATATAATCTCTCAGTTGTCTCTAGTTTTAGTCCTTGCCATCTGGAGGACGTAGGAGTTTCCCTCTTAAAATCAGGATATGCGTTTGTACTGTGAGGATGATTGAGCTCTGGCACAAGTTACCCAGGAGGTGATAGAATTCCCATCCTTGGATGTATTAAAGATTTTCTCAACCTGGTCCTTGGGAAACCTATTCTCCGTCACCTGCTTGAGCAGAGAGATGGGCCAGTTGAACTCCAGTGCTCCCTTTTAACCACAACCCTTCCATGATTCTGTGATTCTTCAGCAATATTTTTTCCTTGTAATTTTCTAACAATTCCATCATTCTGTTTGTCTTGTTGAGTTCAAGAATCAGTCTATTCATAATCACTCTACCATCATTTTTCTGTGTGTTAAAAGCTAATATAGATCCCGACTGATTTAGGAGCAGCTTGCTTTTATTTTTTTTTTTTTTTCATTTGGTATTTTTCAACACTTTAGACATTTAATTCCCCTGATCAGTCACCATCTTCAACACATATGAAATTCTTCATGGTTTTGGTTCGTTGAGTTTTCTTCGAAGAGTTGAAGAAATGTGACAACTGAATATTTTAATACTTGATATTTTGGCATTTCTTAGCTTAATGTACTTAACCACACAATACTTTAAAAATAATATATCCTCCCTATGTTAATCAAATTAACTGACTCCAATTTTCAATACTCCTTTTTTCAAATTATATTATTATTTGTGTTTTAAAATGAAAATTTGATGTACTTTCAAGTTTTAAAGGTTACACATGCTTCCAATCCTATATTAAATTTTATATAAATGAATTGCTCTTCTGATTGTTTGCTAACAGTTAATTTTATAACTTATGAGTGTAGTATGCATTTTTGCAAAGAAAATGTACTTACACATAGAAAGACAATTTTTAACCATTAATAATAACAGTAAAAAGATACTAAATGGTCTTCTGTTTCTATACATGTTTAGCTAAAGAACAGTTGCATAATTGAACCACAGTTTAAAAAAATCTTGAAAAAAGATTGCTTTTTCTTTAGAAGTAAACACTGAGTTTTAAAAAGCCTAGGCATCCTTTTACCTGAAAGAAGGAAAATCCAGTTTGTCTTCCAGGTATAAAGAGAGAATCGGCCGAATCTTGGATGTCTTGGGAATACACACTTATTCTGCCTTTGAATATTAAGAATGAATCACTGCTGGTTTGTTGTTGGTTTTTTTTTTCCTCTTTCATAGTTGAATAATAGTTCAAAATTGCTAATGAGATCTGCCTCTCTCTAATTAAAAGCAACACAGTTAAATAGTTTCTTCATACTGATTTTGATTTTTCTTCCAAGAGAACAGAAAATTTACTCCCAGCAATTGCATTTAAGAGAAACTCTATAGAAAAATAAATAGGGGGAGGGGAATGTTTGTTTGTTTGTTCAGATATAGTTATTATTTGAGAAAATTACGAGAGGAAGAGATAAACTAATGAGCTAAATAGCAAGCACACATTTATTTGGGTAATCCCTAAACATTGCTTTTTTTAAATGAAGTAGTATTTTTACACAAATTAAAAAAAAAATCTTTCATTTTTCCCCTGTACAGGCAGAAAACATACAGCCACTAGTGAAAGATTACTGATGAAGACATGTTCAGCCCAATGCAGTTGTTAAAACTATAACTTTATGGTAATTTTTTACAAAGCCTGCTGTTGCCACCTCCGTTGTGTGCTTGGTTTGGGGATGTTGTGGGGTTTTGTGCCTGCTCTGTGGTCTATTGCAAATTTTCTATAGTTGGCTTATTTATCATGCTAAATTCACTTAATGATCCTGCAGACCTGTGGGCTTGGTTCTGACTGGTTCATTTTGAATACATCTCAGGGGAGGAAAGCATTCTTATAAAAGAACTGTTAATGGCCATACAAAAAAAACAACAGTGTAACCATTTATGGTGAGCTTTTTGTTCTCTGCCTTCCTTCGTCCAATTCAATTAATGAACTGATGAGATGTCTCAGAAAGATACAAAGGTAGCCTTTCTTCCTTAAAATTTTCCATGATGCATTTACCTCATAAAACCTAAACTAATACTTGTCTTTTAGGGAGGCAATTGCTTAATAAGATATGCTTATATACATAGAGAAAAATTATGCAACTTTTAATGGATCATGAGCATCAAAGACTCAACATCAGTGCATCTATTATCTGCAAAACTAAGGCTTTATACTAAAAAGTAGAGATTTAGTGGTTGAATTACTTTTCTGGCCTTCAAGAAACATGAATTACCAGTGTTGAAATTCACATTGACAAAGGCTTGAAAACCTCAAATGTAGCTTAGATCAGTCTAAACACGTAAATCCAGATTATTCTGATAGGAGTCCTTGCAACAGGCATGTCTTAAGAACCTAGACCCCACAAAAAGATGCCACTTTAGATAAATCTTCAACATTTCTTTGTGGCTGATTTCTATGGCACAGAGAGTTTTTAGTGATTTCCAGTATCCTGAGAGTCTAATGCCTGTTGAGGAAGAAGTCATGGAATTCAGTACACCAATGCTTAAGGATCTTTATGGATCAGTCCTTTAGGTGAGGATGATTGATCTTTCACATGTACTTACTGATAGGAGTACTCCACCATATCTTATTCTAGTAAATGTTTGGCTGACCTAATCTAATTAGGTCTAAATTCAGGATTCTGAAATGTGCACAGCAGAGGTTTTTTCCTATTTTTTTCATTGCACATATTTTATACTATTTGAGGCAGGACTTCTGCAGAGTATGTATTTCATTTTTATGTCTGTAACGCAAGAGAGTTCCAGTTCTGATATGTAAAGTCTACCTTTGAGAAGACATTTGAATTTAAAATCTGACTACATTGTTTCATCTCATTGTAGCTTTGGTTTTATTGCAAAGACTGAGTGCTAAGTGGTAGCATGAAGTTTCTGCATTATACTTGTAGTTGACTTTGAAAATATCATCAAACTTACCACACAGACTGTAAGTTATCATTCTTAAAAATAGCTATTATACACAGTGTGATTTTATAGAATAAGCCTTTTTAATGCCACTGCTTGAAAGGGGCAGAGATTTAATTACAAGTGTGCCTGTGTGGGAGTTGTTGGTTCACTAGTTTGTTTTGATGATTTTTTTAAATTATTATTTGTTTGTTGGGTGTTTTTTTAACTAGGCTGGTACTTAAATACAAAGAAGCACAGCACTCTTCTGTGTGTCTTTTTACTTACTACATTTTTGTCTTTTTTAAAAAAGTGTTTAAGGAGGAAAAAAAAAGGCTTCTGGCTATAACTTCTACTTATATGTCAAGGCCTCTAGAAGAAACATGCTGCGTAGAAGAGGTCTCTGCAGAAAACTGGAATAGCCTGAGGTCAAAACTATCATTGTTAGAAGATTTGGTATGATTCATTGACATTTCAGTGAGATAGATATGGAGAGCTATCATTCTGTCTTCGAATTTACAGAGACTACAACAACTCATAAAAAAAATCTACACCAAAAGGAATAAAGTTGCCAATTTTAAGAGAGCAGGAAAGGTATTTTGCACATTGTATAAATGCTATTTAAAAAAAAAAAGACTGTTCTCTCTGGTCTTGGAGAGGGGTAGAAGGGAGTACTTTCTTTGCCAGATTAATTTACCTTCAGGAATTGATAATGGTGATTTCAGGTCTGTTCACAGCACCATGTCTTAGTTCATTTGCAGAAAATACTGAGCTCAAATCCCAGAAATATTTATTTTATTTTTATTAAGACTATGTATTTGTCTCTCAGTTTCTCTGTCTCAGGTGATTTCAGTGAATTGGCAACATGAAAATCTTAAATAAAACTATAAAGTTCTACCCTGTATTTATAAAACCAAGGTTTAATTTTCCTTTAAAACAATGGATATAAGCACAATTTTGCTGGTGATCTACAGCTGCAGCATGTTGAACAGAGTGATGGCCAAAACCATTCTTCCATAACTGTAGAAAATAATAGATATAGCAGGAGATACATATGTACACTAAGGGAAGATTTTCCATAAAGTTATCTAAATGCCTGAAAAGCACACCACTGACTTTCACTGGGACTGAAATTCCCATAGTCTGATTTTGAAAAAGCCATGTAATATCTGGTTTTGTAAGTTTGTCAAAATTATTAAATTTGGAGTAAAATGTCAAGACTAGTTAGTGGCTGTCAACATTTTGATTTGCTCTTTTGAGCATTACATCAGTACTTTTTCATTTTTTTTCTCTAGTCAGAAGGCACATGCCCTTTGTCAGGACTAGCTATTGCTTCAGTGTTCACAGAATTAAATGTCTTGAAGGGCTACTTATTCTGGAGACACCTCTGTATTTGAAATTTTGCCAGGGATACTTGGTGATCTCTTCTTGTACCCATTCTAAAAGCTACCATATGCTATGCCTATTTCTTCCTTATAAGCAGATTTCATTTGTGCAAAAAGCTCCTGCAAGTAACTGGGACACAATATTTTTTGCATTTTTTAACATTGTAAGATTTTTATAGTGTCTTTAGTGTACTAACTTAGAAAAAATCTCTCTAATGATAAATATGAAGCTTTTGCCACCAAATAAATGCAATCCTTTTAATTTTGAGAGATCTCTTTAATATTTTTATGCAATATTTGCTAATTGATTAATTAAAACTGTTGAGACTGGGTCCGAGCTGTCTGTAGCTAAGGGGTTGTTGTAGATGACTGCTTCACTGCACAAATTGTTTTTAGGGGAAATGTTAGGATTTATTTGTTGTTAGCTGTCATTTAAAGAAGGAAAAACAAGTTTTGTAACCTAACCAGCAAACTGGGATTTTTCATGGTTGTTTTTTTTTGTTGCTTTGATTCTCCAAACAGATTTTAAAAAAGACACCAGGCAGGAGAATTCTACAATAGAAATAACTGAAGCCTTTCTTCCAACGTACACCTGGAATGTGAGGCTTGCTTGGCCTGTGAAATATCCAACAGGTTGGCTTTTACCTCCACTGCCATCACAGAGACATGATGGTCTCTGACTACTGTCATCTGTGACTACTTCACATCTTAAAACAGATGTGAAGCCCGTGGATATTACAAGTACCAGCATGTGGTAATCTAAACTGAACTTTAAACCATTAAGAAGTCTGCAAGGATAAAGCACATAACTGTAGTGAAGTTACAAAATAGTTAGTAAGGAGAAAGAGTAAGAATTCAGAAGATTAGCTGTGACATTTCTCTCTGGCCCCCAGCACACCAATTGCTGCTCTTTAATGTCATCCTGCATTTAGCTTCTTTGTGATTAAGGAATTTTACATTTTCGTATTTATAGGCTGATATTGTAGAACAGATTTGAAGGCTATGGGTCTTAGGAGGTCAGTTCAAATTATGCTGTAAGTAGCTGGTTTCATCCTGAAAAGTCACATCCTCAATTGCTAGGTATGTCCCTAGATTTTCTTTTTTATTCCTACTAGTTTAAAACAAAATTGTAGTATTTTGTAGTCTGAAGTTTGGCATGACAAAAATAGAATTTATCTAAAACAATAATAATGAAAAATTCATTGTTAATACTAACCAAATAAATGCTATATATTATTTAGCAATTAGCCTAATTTTCCTATTGTTAAGTGTAGATGTGCAATCACACCTGTAAATGCCAATTATATCCCTTTATTTCCTTTAGTGCAGACTCAATGAAGTCAAGAGAATTTGCCTATTAAATTATCAGGGTTTAACTAAACACCTTAATTGTAAGTAAATATATCAGGTAACTTCTGTAATGCACTTTCATATATCACAATCAAATTAAATTGTTTTCCAAATAAAGCTTAGCTGATATGAATACCTGCAATTACTTCAATAGAAAGACTATGATTCCCCAATGATTCAGTTACAATCTTTTAGTTGCTGTGCCTATTCACACTGAAGTATTTTTTCTTTATGAAAAAGTCTATCGTAAAAATAATTTTTGCATACTAACATAGATTGAAAACGGATTACGACTTAAATAATTCAACATCACTCTCTTATAATTTCATTTGCACAGTTCCAGAGGTGATAATGCAAAATATGTGGTTCGATGTTTTCATAAACTTTTACACTAAGACTTTGTGATGGTAAAAGATGAATTGAAAAGTGAGAAGTGGAAGGAAGTTATATTTTGTGAGAAGTTTGGTTTAGTTTCTTTTGCCAAATTTCTGTGTCCCAGTTATATTATACAAAAGCTGAAAGTCAGAGCAGATGTTTTGTCTGGTTCCAGCCAGGACAGGATCAATTTTTTCAATAGCCCAAGGGAGCATGGTTAGGACACAGAGGTTATTCTATACCATCTACATCTTGACAGGGGCAGGGAATAGGAACTCTCTTCCATGGAGGAATGGTTCCTCCCAGTCCAAGAAAACATGGTGCAGGAAGCTGTCTGGTATTGGAGGTTTTTTCACATGTGAATAGTTTCTTGACTTTTTGTTCTTTTCCCTTCTGTTATTAGTATTTCTCCTGCTACTGTTTTTTTTCTTATCTCATTGTGGTTTCCAGTAAATTGATCTCATCTCAACCCCCGATTTTTGCCTTTTGTGCCTCCAGTTCTCAACTCCATCCCGCTGCAGTGGGAAGGGGGAGGGTAAAACAGGTGAGGGAGAGAAAGCATCCTGTGGTTTTGTAGTCTCAGTGGGGGCACTGAATTGTGGAGAATCATTACTAAACCATGATGATTTGCAAGTAAATCTCTTCTATATATACTAATTTAAAGCATTACAGGTCTTTCATATATGAACTCTATTCCATTCCCTGTTGATAGCTAACATTACAAAAATTGAATCTTTTTGGCATCAACAGAAACTTCAGTACTATTACCTGCATATTTGTTCAGTCTTTAACTATACAACTTTAACTATACAACATCATTTCTGTATGAAAATATAAGCTAAGAAGGTATCATGGGTCACAGAGTTCTGGTGCCCTCAGTCCACAACCATGCAACAGATGTCTGAGTTAGGAGACCTCACAGACCATTCATTCCACTCCACATGAGACCATAACACCATATGAGAAGTAAATGTTTTCTTCCCAAAAATTCTGATGAGAGTAGCACTATTCAATCATTAGAAACAAAAAACTATAATTCCCTAACCTCTGGAAGGGGAGTGGGCTTCTTATAATTGACTGAAAGTCTCTGTTTATTCAGGCAACGCACTTCTTACATCTTCTGATGCTTGTCTTCCTTTTTGGTAACTAAATAATAGAAATCATGCAGCTTTATGTTATAGTGCATGTTCTGGTGAGAACTTTTACTAGTTAATTTTATTAATTTTAACAAAATCTCGTAAATTTTAACAACTTTAACAAAATTGTGTGGACCATTTCAGTTTGTCCATGCAAGTAGATTTCAAAGAGCTCTGCACACTCTTCCAGGTTCTTTTATTCAGCAGTTTTTAAAGCATTTTCACTGTAAACTGACTTTATCTTCAAGTCACACACCTCCCATCACATTAAAACTGTTATTCAGTTATAATACTTCCATTTAAAATTTGTTTCACAAGTACACAGTTCTTATTCAAAGAAGTTTCATTGGATTGGTCTGTCAGAAGAACATGCTCTAAATTCAGATGGGAGCTGTGTATGAAGTGTTTGAAGGCAAGGCCTGGTGATAGAAATTTTGCCATAAAATAGGTATACTTGAGAGGATGCAAAATTATATTTTTTTGTTGGTATCTTGGATGAAAAAATCTTTGAGAGAATTTCTGGAACAAATCAGTTTAGTGAAGGATTTCAGAACTTTTTAATTACATGTTACAACAACAACAATAACAACGTGTCCCGAAGTTATCTATTTTTATCATTAAAATGCAGGAAAGATGGTAGTATTCTAAACATCTTGATGCTGCTATTATCAGTCCACTGTTCAAAGCAAAGGCAATCAATTGATAAAAGGTTGTTTGGCTTCCACCATTCTTTCAGATATCTTTTAGGTAGACCTTAGAGGTTTTCCAATGCCCATAACAGTCTCTGTTATTTAGTCATCAAAATAAGCATTACATTTGATCTTATTAGTATAATGGTGTTTCAGAATGATTAACTATATAATTTCCAATAGACTGAACAGATTTTCACACTGGTAACTTACATTTGGCTCTTTCTTAGGCTTGCAATGAGGGGCTGATTCCCAACCACATTTTCTTACACCTCTTGGATATGTAGCCTAAATAATTACTATTTAAAAAATTATGACTGCTATACCTCTTATCCCACCTTTCATTGGGCTGTCACATCTTAGGTTGCTGTCAACTGAAATGGCTTCTGAGATAGACAGTTTTAACTCTTCCCTGTCCTGTACAGCTGGATGCTTTTCACCTGCAGGCATGTTAACATGACCACGTGGTGAACAGGAACAGCAACTAACACAAGTGAAACTTGACATATTTGGAGGATTTCTTTTAGCAGTAGTTAATTTTCAGATTCAACTCCCTGCCTGGCTGCATAAGCTCTGTGAGGGAAAAAAAAAATTGGGGAAGTCACAGACATGTCAGAGGCAAGGTGGCAATTTTTAGTAGCAATGCAAGATGATAATGATTGAAGTGCTTGTGATATTAGTATCAGCACAAAGGATCTGTATTAATATCACTTTCTTTCCTCTTGCATTTTACTGAATAGACAGTTAAATCAATTTGTGTTGGGACACAGTGAGTTGCAAAATCAACAAAAAGGTAGAATAAACATCTGAAAGCAGAGAGGAAGGGTCAGTGTAGGACCACGGCTTTTTAGATATTCTTTCTTTCTTTAGAGCAAGCCAAGAGCTCAGATGTGTCTTCACCTTTCTTATTTTGAGTCTTGGAGGAAAGAGAAAAACAGATACTAATTCTGAAATGAAAAATTAACTTGGTGTCACGTACACAATTGAACGTGTAGACTTCATCCAGTGCTATATAAATACAACCATAAACCTTGAAGCTACTCAGTAGACAACAAAACTGTCCCATCTAAACTAAGTTTTATAAGTTCAGTAATCATAACAGATATAATGAGTACAACTGTCTACAAGGAGCAGATAACAATCACTTAAAGAGCTATCTTAAAACTTCTATGTTTTCATTTCATAGAAAGGCCAATGTCTTTATTTCAAGCAAAGGTGACTGATGATTTTGTACCTCTAAATATTATGTTGAAATACTGTCTTTTTATATGACTTTTGACTACATGTGTTTACAGGGACTAGATACAAACAAACAAAAAATACATCTCTTAACACTCTTTAGGTTCCAGTGCAGATGTTTTTTCAACTTTGTAAAGAATAAAGGAAGTGATTTATCAGTTCCTTGCTGTCTACAGCTTTAGCAATTTTGACAGGATGAATTTTTACATACTGTGTCAGTTTAAGACTTTTACTGAATTTATACATGCAGGTTATATAGAGGATCTTGGTGAAGAGAAACTTCCTGAGGATGTCATTTCTCTGAGAAATGGGTGATAAATTCTAATTTCATAAAGCAGAGTAGACTGTACTGTGTAGACTCTGTGATCATAATCGCTATCCCAATCATGGGTTTTTGCATATTTGAGATTAAAACTGGTCAGGTTTTAGTGTAAAAAATACAATAATTCAGTTTTGAAAATGTCATGTCAAATCATCTCTGGCAATGATTAAACACCATTTGCTTTGCAAATAACCAGAAACAGAATTACAATATTTATCCTAGACAGCATCATTTGAAACTCCACTTAAAAAAAAAAAAAACAAAAAAAAAAGAAAAAAAAAAAAAAAACAACTAGCAATATGTTCAGAAGAGCTAGCTATATTGGGAGAGAAAAAATGTGGCAGGGAAGGAAAGATAAAGCTGCATAAGATGATGCGTTTATTTTCTTTTTTTTCTGATAAGTCCTACATCTCAGGGACTTTATTATGTCAGACTTAGCTCAAGTTGAGGCTTACACACCAGCCTTTTCTGTGGATTTTCAGGTTAAGTGGCCAAAGGTTTGAGAATAATTACCTTAGCTGGATCATTTTCTGCTTTACTTGGTGGATACTTGCTGGATACTTCTCTGCCTGACATGGGGCTAAAGTCATTCGCCCTGAAATTATTTTAGTGTTCTTCCCTTGCTTCAGTCTGGACTAGTTCTTTAGTTCCAACACTGTGGGCACAGAGGAGAATTTTACTTAACAGTGCTTTGGCAGGAAGCAAGTACGGAGGTCCAAGGCAGTGGTTTCTACAGGATGAATTCTAATGCTTCTCCAGGCTTCATGACTATTTCCTGGCATCTGGAAGGCTCAGCTCTGGTGGCCACTGTCCAAGGGACAAGGTATTCCAACTCAAATCCATAGAAATTTAGGGGTGGAGGAAAAAAAAAAACCTCTGAAAATTGCTGTCTGGTATTGCTAAGTAGATATGCTATACTGACTTTTGTCAGGCCTTTGACTGTAAAATCATTGCCAAAGCCCTACCAAAGCCTCTAAACAACTAGATATAAATGAAGTTTCATAGGCAAGACAGGCAGATACTGTCACCTCATTTTGGCAGTCAAGCTGATACATCATGTCTGCAGCATGTTGGAAGACTGTGCCTTCTTTCCCCTTCCCTTCCCTTATTTTTTTCTCAGACTGGCTGATCCTGCAAGTCAACAACAGATCAATTAGTGCCTTCATTTTAAGATACACTATCCTTTTAGAATGGTTTATTATTAATCAGTTTGCATTTGGATACTGCATGCTGTGCTGTCTTTTCTTCTCTGGAAAATAGTGTGGTTCATCTCTTTCTCTCCCTACAATTATATTTCTCTGCATGGACGGGCAGTCTTCTGGGAAGGTGTAAGCCCTTAGGACTCAACATTCATATATTTCATGGGACATTAATTTGTTTCCCTTCCTGAGTACTAGGGAGATGGCAGCAGTTTGCTCAGTCTTTATTAAGCTGAACTAGGTGTTTTGAACTTGTGTGCATGGTGTGGTTCTTCAGAGTTCTCTCAGAAATAATGCAAGGTGCAATAAACCATGATACCCTCGTGGTTTCAGGGATGCAGGTTTCTAAACTATCCATAGAAGTCCTTCAGCATGGAGTAATTTGCCTGAAGGTATATATCCATCTTTAGCCTCACAGGATTCAGTAGTGGCTGAAAATTGCAGGTATGCCGACAAGGATATATGGCTCAAAACAGCAGGAGGGTGCACACTGGCGGTCTAGTAACACAGAGACTGATGGATTTTGAGGGAGATGATGGAAGCAGACAAATCTCTGTTGGAAGACCTAAATGCTGAAGGAAACCAGATCTCTTGAATCTGGTTGTAGATTGTGTGCATAAATACCCTAATAAGAGTTGAGGATCTCAGCTTGAACCAAGCTGTCTGATGCTGTGGAAGTGGTTCATGCAAGCCATGGAAGTCTGGAGTAATGAAGAACATTTTTTTTAGACTTTGATTAACAACAGTTAATATTGAATTAGGAGATGAACACCTGACAGTTTGCAACAGTGGGGGGAGCATCTTCTCTCTAATCAGGTGTTCTTGGAATGCTGAAGAATATGTATTGACTCCTAAGGAAGGACCTTGAATGCTGCTTTTCCTCATTTAAGGCCTTGAAATTGATGTTCTTCTTGGAACAGCAGCACAAGATAAGATCCTACATCTTAGGACAGATCTAGGTACAGATGTCTCTTGTGCCAAATACCCTGTCAAAAATAGAGGGAGTTATTGACAGAAAGGGTGCAAAAGGGAAACTCTGCTGTGCAAAAGGGAAACTCTGTCTCTTGGGGTAGGCTTGGGATTTATCTGTCATGGGATAAGGAGAAGGATGTGGTAGGACACTTGGTATGGGATGTTAGACATCAAGCTCTAGCATTTTTTTGGAAGATAATACTGTAGATGAATAATGAATGATGTGGATTTTAGATGGAGCTCAGATGTAATTTTAAAATAAAAAGGAGAAGCTAAGTATTTTAAAAGTAAAAAGTAGGGCTTTACGTAAGTTTTGGTTGTGGCCTCACCTTGTCTAATATTTCTTCTGGTTGCCATGGTCATTTTCCATTTATGTGGCCCAGAGTAGTTTTTCTGCAGGAGGCTCTGGTTGCACATCAGCAGGAAAGAGTGCAACTTTTCCTTTTCTCAGTATCACAGAGGGAAGAAAAAAAAGTGAAAAATTCAGATTTGCCTCTGTAAACTCATATTGTTTTATCCGAATGGGACCTATTAGTGTCAAGTATGTACTATTTATTTTGGGGAATATAGTTTTAAAAACCTTGTTGTGATATAGAAAACAAACTGTGTCAATAGCAAGAAGCTATTTGCTTCAAGCATAAATCATTTTAAGATCATTATTTTTTCTTTACAAACAATTTTAGCTGTTGTGTTGCTTTGAAATGACTACATAGTGTGTTATTTTTAATCAGATCTGCAGTTTCATTTTACTTTGTGTTGAGAGGATGCAATCAAACATATAATAGACAGTGTCACATTCACATTAATGATGATCCAGCAACTTGAGGCATTTTACTCTGCAGTTCTGTGATATTTTGTGGTTAAGCAGTGAAGTCTTATTTGAATTGATAATAATTTCAAAGCTTACTTCAGGATTTATGTGTTTGCTAGTGATCTTGGCTTGATGAATTGATAATCAATGGTTAAAACAAATATCCTCAGCACTAAGATTATTTAAAGCTTCTTGTATATCGCTATTAATTTAATTTTATGTACAGTGAACTGATGAGAAAGGTGTGCACAGATCATCAGAAAAAATAATTTTTATGAGAATAAGTAAGAGGAACTGAGAGAGGTGAACATGAATTTAATTTACTGAATAAAAATCTTGGGAGAAAATCTGTTCCTCTGCAGTTATGGTAATGCGAATGGGAGTTATTTACATATATTAGGAGGCCTGTTTTCCCCAGAGATCATACACCTTGTATCAGTTTCTGCTTAAATAGGCATCTTAGAGTAGTTCTTTCTCCTTATTCAGATATGGAAAGGCAGAGAGGAAAATTAATTTCAGATGGCTTTAAGCAAATGTTGGAAAGGTTAACATTCACAGACTTCTAAATATCTTTTGGGCAGGTGACATTTTCAAATACTAAGCTTTTTCCTTTAGCTGAATTACAGTGCTGGGCAGAAAGGAATGGATGTGTGAAATGAAATATACCATTCAAATACTGAAAAGAAGGGAGAAATGGCTTGTAACTATTACAGAGAATAAAAAGTAAAATTGAAAGTCTCTGCTACAAGATGAGTGTTCTGTTTGAGGCGTTTCACATGGACTTGATATATTCTATGTATGAGAAATGCCTGGAAACTTTTTTCTCTCACTAAAATACTTCCAAAAGTAATTTATTTCTAGATAAAGAAATTGGCTATTCAAATGAGAGAAAGATGTGGTTTAAAATTCCACAAAACCACATTGCAAGATGAACTTGAACAGCAGGCATCGTTACTAGCTTG
Source organism: Prinia subflava (assembly GCF_021018805.1). Taxonomy (NCBI): domain Eukaryota; kingdom Metazoa; phylum Chordata; class Aves; order Passeriformes; family Cisticolidae; genus Prinia; species Prinia subflava. The sequence goes on from NC_086249.1 coordinate 65,036,081, forward strand.
ACTAACATGTCTGAGTACCACTTTAGATTCAAGAGGGAGCCAATCTGTTAATTTTTTTTGCTTTTAAAACTGAATTGCCTGTAGTGTGCATCCCTGCAGTGTGGAAACTGAATATGCATTACCAACATGCATTCGTATATGTAAGATATATAAATATTGTTCCATACAACATATTGTGGCTGGAATTAAATAAATAAATAAATAAATAAATAAATATATATATATATATTTCTTACTACAGTACAGATATTGGCCCGGCATAGATGTAGTTTAGTATGACATGTTAAACATTTTCCCAGCAGCACTGCAGCAAAATATTTTGAATAAATCAGTTTGTACCATGAGTTCAGTTACCTTTGCAACATGAAATAGGTTTTGCCTAGAAAAACATGACTATCTAAATGTTGTCTTCTCCAATAAGATGTATTTGCTAATCAGATGTAAACATCTTTTCAGCCTCCTAAGAAACTAAATCCTGTGCAGTGGTGATAAGTTTATCGATGCTCCTGATAACTTCTGTGCCTTTTACCCTTCTTCATCCACATTCAACAAAGGAATAGATATCACTCAGCAGTGGGATCATTGCAGTGATTTTGACTCAATTTATCCATGTACCAAAAAGGGAGAAAGGGATCTAGTACTACTAGAGGAGTACTGACTGCTAGGGGAAACTGAGGGGATTTTAGGGAGGATTTTGTGATGAGAGTCTGCTAAATTATGACAAGCAGGTGATAGAGATGTTGGAAGAATCTGTCATTACTGTTGAATTGGGAACTGCTAGAGGAGAACTGAAGAATTGCTGTGGGGTTGTTTCAATGATAGGATGAAGGTAAGATCTTGTTTTATTTCAATGAAAATAGGCAGAGGAAACATATGGGAAGGTGGACATTTGTCTGTGACAAACTAGGTTTAGCCATCATTTTATGATTAGTGTGGCATTTCAATTATCTGTAATTCATAAGATAGTTATAATAACAACAGTGGTGATACCATGGAATCATAGAGTGACTTGGGTTGGAAGGGACATTAATGATCATCTAGTTCAACCCCACTCCTATGGGCAGGGACACCTTCCACTAGACCAGGTTGCTCAATATTGAAAGCAGTAAACAAAATAAAGATGAATTTCTCTTTCACATTCATGAATTGGGCTGTAATTATAGGTGTCAAATCTAACACAGGGGCTTTTCATCAGGACCATAACATAAACTCAACTTGGCATATTATTTCAGGAATGATTAAGCCTCATTTTAAACACCACCACATAAAAACACAGCCTTTGTAGCAGGTACACATAGCAAGTGCACATGCCAAGTATTTCTCAGGCATAATTACTAGGCTGCCAAAGTGGCTTTTTCATGTGTTTACTCACCTTGTTCATTGAATTCTTTGCTTAGCAGTTCCAACAGGAGACTGAGGAGCACCATACATATAGGATGTGTTATCAAAGTCATAGCCTACGAGAGGGTGGGTCCTTTGGTTAATTATCTAAAAGAATGGTTCTGATTCCTAGTGATGGAATCCTTAAACTCTGGGGAAAAAAATGGTATTTTGGACTCCTGCTTTTCTCTGCACATTTTCTCTATGAGCTGCATCTTCTGCCAAAGGATATCTCCATGTTTAGTATTAAAGAAACATCATTATTGTTGTGAGCAGTATAGAGAGCCCTGTTACCCAAGCTGGCATTGATTCAGCTGGAGGCATAGAGACCTTTGCTGGATTTGGCTCTAGATGTCTTTTCCAGAGCTTCATTCCTAATAAATCAGATGAACACACTGAAAAGATTTTTTTTCTATAATTTCACCAATACTTCCAATTATTTTTTATAGGAACCTGTTAATTCCTTGTCATATGTATCAAAATGAAAGATCAATCATGATGGCTATAGATGAGAGTAAAATGCAATTAATAGTTATCAAGGTTTAAACTTAATTAAATCATATATTCCTTTTTTTTTATGGTTAGTCATGGTTCAGTGTTTGTGTGTTGACTTCTTAGAGATTAAAAAATACAGGTTTTGGCTGTAATTTGTATGTCAGTCAGTATTTCTATTTCACACTTTCTTTTAAACAATGCTAACTGAAAGGACAAGATAAATACATATTTTTTTAAAAAAAGAATTTCACACACAAGGTGAAGAATACTGTCTATAAAACCTGAGAAATACTTTAAAGCCCATATCCTATAAGTTATCTAAGTACATAACTCATAGCAATAGATTTAAACATACACTTAAATATTTTGTTGAATTATGCTCTAAATATAACTGAACATATGTCCCATTCTTGGGAGTAGCAGCATTAAAGAGTGACAACAGGCTAGACTTAGAAATTGCATGCTGTCAGAACAGCATAGCTCAATGAAAACAATCTACAGATAGCACCAAAGCAGGACTGTGTGACAAACACCTCTGTGGATGTTGTTGGGGACTGAAAAGGAGAATTCAGTCCAAGTACTGTGGTCCTATGGCAAATATAGACCTACTGGAGCAGAAATATTTAATTAATTTAATTAATAGTTAATAAAATGTCCAAGAGGAAAGTGAAAGTTATCAGTAATCTACACCTTAGTGAAAAATAACCAAGGTTAATTTTCAACATCAAAATTTCTCTTTTTGTACTGCAATAAAAACAAATCATTTAATAGGATTCCCCATTTTATTTTCCTGTTTGTGCCCTGCTCATCTCAGAGAAGTCTGGAACCTCAGTCCACATTTTACCTAAATACTGTAGTTACCTGCTCATTAACGATCACAGGGTTTAATTTTTAAGTTCCACATTGAAATCCGAATAACTTGATTGTTTTAATTATTTTAGTAGTGATTTTGTCCCAGTAGCTAAGGTTTTATGAGTTTGGCATTAAGCCTTACATATGGTTTATAAAATCCAAGGAGATGGAAGTGCTTGTGTGGGGGAGCTGTAAGTTTGAGCTTAGTGTCCCTAGCTTGAGGGCAAGGAATGGTCAACTTTTCTTCCACTCCAAAAGTTGCATATTTTTATTTGTTTAAATTTTCCTATCTCTTTTCCTTTTGCAGATCTATTTGTCTTTTTGTATTTCCTAACTGCAGGGATCTTACTGCCTCAAAGTCCTCTACATTCAGTTACACCTGTACTTTGTCAGACCTATTCTACTCATCTGTATTACTTGAAAAAATAATATCAGGAAACATGAGGCTGGGCTTTGCCATACTCATTTCTAAAATTCTTTCTGAGATCAGTGAGAATTGATGTGGAATAAGCAGCACTGGAGAGAAAAGGACTTTAGCTCTGCACTTGCTTTAACTATGCTGAGATTATGGAAATTGGGTACATGATCTCTTATGTTGAAAGGAATACACTGTCACTGCATATATGAGATCAGTTAGTAATTTTAAAGTATATCCTGCATCGTTTTAGGACCAGATTTACTCAGTTTTGCACTTTGGTTTCAGCATATATCTGTCTTTTGCAGCCTTTCATAAGGCTTTTTTCCTGTGCCATAACCACTAAATGGGCTTATAACTTAGCAGGATACTATCAATTTTAAAATCTTTCCCTGCATTTTACTGCTACCCTTGCCAGTGGCACTGCAAAAATGCTGAAATTTTATGAGACTAAGGCAAGAAGAGTTCTTTTTGGGATAAGTTTTTATTTCTTGAAATATATAATGTATTAAATTAACTAAGTCTTGTCTGAGAAGAAGTCTCTGTATGAGGTTAGTAAGGAATTATCATACAATGAAGGTACTCTTTTATTTAATTTTGAGCTCTAGAGCAATATTAAAATAAATTTAACTCTTAATTGACTTAGCATCTGATGCAGGATTTCTTCTTATCATGTTTTACTACTTTTCTGTCTTTATAATTCTATATTTCTATAGAGTTATTTTAGCAAATTTACACTATCCAAGCCCTTTCTTGTTTCTGCCATTTCTATTTCTGTCTAGAGTATTGCATTTGTTTATCTGTAATAGTTAGAGCAGTTGAGACACTAAGAACCAACATGACCTTTTATGTTTTATTTTTGTTGAAAAGAGTGTAATACACAAAACCAGAAACCATTATTTTAGGAACAATTTAGAAGCAATGACTCCAAATTTATTTCTTTTAAGAATATCTAAGATCCACATGGCTTCACAAGGGGAAAGCCCTGCTTGTCAAACCTGATTTCTTCCTACAACAGGGTAACCCATGTACTTGTTCTAGGAAAGGCAGTAGATATAATAATTTTGGACATCAGCAAAGCTTTTGATGTCTCTTGCAATATCCTTATGGACAAAATATACAGCACTCATCTGAATAAGGGTGTCACACAATGAGTGAGCAGCTGGCTCACAGGTTGGGCACAAAGGGTTGTAGGGAATGGAATGACATCAGGCTGGCATCCAGTCACTGGTGGGGTCCCACAGGGCTCCGTCCTCAGCCCAGTGCTCTTCGACATCTTCATGAAGGACTTGGATGTGGGACTTGAAGAGAATCTAAGTAAGTTTGCCACTAACACGAAACTAGGAGGAGCTCTTGACTGCCTCAAGGGCAAAGAGGCCATGGAGAGAGACCTCAATAAATAAGAGAGCTGAGCAACCACCAACAGCATGACATTTAATAGGGCCAAGTGCTGGATTCTGCTCCTGGGATGGAGCAACCCAGGTTGTCTGTGTAGACCAGGGAACCAAAGGCCAGAGAGCAGCCCTGCTGCTCATGACCCCCAGCCCTGGGGTCATGGTTAATGGCCAGACAGATGTGAGTCAGCAGTGCCCTGGCAGCCAGGAGGGACAAACATTCCTGGGCTGCATCAGGCACAGCAGCACCAGCTGGGCAAGGGAGGGGATTGTTCCCCTCTGCTCTGCACTGGGGCAGCCTCATCTCGAGTGCTGGGGGTAGCTTTGGGTGACACAATATAAAAATGGCATTAAGCTACTAGAGAGTATCCGAAGGATGGCCATGAGGATGGTGAAAGCATTGAGTAGAGGTCCTATGAGGAATGGCTGAGGTAATTTCTTTGTTCAGCCTGAAGGAGACTGAAGGAAGACCCCATTGCAGTTTCCAAATTCCTCATGAGGGAAGAGGAGGGATGGGTACTAACTTCTTCCATCTCATGACTAGCGAAAGGATTCAAGAAATTTGCATCAATCTGAGTCAGAGGAGGTTTAGGTTGGATATCAGGAAAAGGCTTTTCACCCAGAGGGTTGCTGGGACAGGGAACAGGCTGTTGGGTCATTGGAACCGGCTCCCCAGGGAAGTGGTCACAGCACCAGCCTGACAGAGTTCAAGAAACATTTGGACAATACTCTCAGGGACATGGTGTAACTTTCAGGGTGTCCTGTGCAGGGCTAGAATTGGCCTTGATGATCCTGATGGATCCCTTCCAAATCTGCATATTCTATAATTCTGTGACTCTATGATTCTATGATAATTTTTTCCCATTATAATTTGTACTTTTACAGTTTTCTTTGTCATAAAAAACTGTTCTCATGCTTGTAGTTGGGTTGTGCATGGCACTGATTTCTGGGCTATAATATTAGGATCAAAATGTAATATATAGTTTGAGGATGCCTGGAATGTCTTGATGTCTCAGAAACTCTGAACTAACACAAAATACATATGCCCATGATGCTCTGTGTGTGTGAGAGGAAAAAAGAATAAAAGATATTATTGCCTGAGCAGGAATGTTAAACTTTTTGCTTTAGAACATATATTGTTAGGTGGCTATACCAGCTCCCATTCAAACCAATAAATAATATTAAAGAAATTTTGTATTTTGATCTAATTTCTGTTTAAGGATAGGCTAGAGACTCTCCTTATTCTGGTTGTGATGTAATATGGTGACTTCATTTTACAACTGGCAGACACATGATTTTTCAAATTATCACAGAAATATATTGTTATGCATTCAAATATAATTGGAAGCTCTGTTTCAACTCTCAACAAAGAGATTGTCTTTGCCTTAAAACTAGAGGGAAATAGCTCATATGATCACATATTTTGTATGACTGTCCCTTATACAAAAAAACCCCTTAAAACTTCATAAATCTGTAAGGACTTCTGGGTTTTAGCTTAGAATTCAAAGTTCAGAAGTGACTGATTTCTTTGTTTTGGTATAAGCAATTGCCAGCACTCTTTTTAGTTACTCATCTACACAGTGCCATGATTTTAATTTTTTCAGTGAGCTTGTCCACATGTTTGACACCAGGCTTATATGTTTAGTGATTGTGTGTGACAGCAATTCACTCATTTTCCTTTGAGTATTTGAGCACTGCTGAGTTGGGGTTTCTGCCTTTATGGGTTTCCAGTAGGTGGCATCAATGCCTAATAAAGCTGTGTGAACCTTTTCTAGTCGGAGTGCTTTTGTATTTAATTCAAGACAAAATATTCTTTCAGTACTGACCGGTATTACTAATTTTAAAAAATTAAAAAATTTTACTTGAATTGTGGCTTCTCAACATAAATTTTATTTTTCTTCCTGCTAGATTCCAGCAGGTTTTTGAATAACAAAACTCTTTGAGAAAACCTTGTAATCCACCTGGATTTTTAAAAACAGATCTGCCCCTTCTCAAATAATAGTCTTGCTTTCGCTTCACCATTTCTAGATGTTTCTCAGTTACTAAACACTAAATTGAATGGCAAAATTAAAGCAAACAACAGAGCTTAATTTATAATTTCAAATTCAAATTTAAAGGTACGAAAGGAATAAACTACACTAGTTCATTAGATTGGCTACAGACTTTGATTATTTTTTATTTGGTCCAGATGAACTTTTAATCAGTCACAGTTGCAGCACACTAGCATCACGGGCACATTACTAGTGTATTGTGCACACCTGTTCACTGGACACTTCCACTTCCTTCCCCTAACATCTGTGGTGTTAGGTTGCTGATTCCACAGCTAATTAACTAATCAGTTAATCAAATACAACTAATCTTTCCCTTCTGTTTTGAAATGTCTGTTTGTCACTGATTCCCAAAGATATCTATAAAAATGTAGATGACAGTCCATCTATGAAATTTGTCTGGAATTCACTAATTCTTTAAAAAATTTTTATGGCTTTTCTGGCAGACAATGAAACAACACAATCTCATTTTTTTTCTTCTGGGACAAAATAAAACTTAAGCTCTCCAGAGCCTGGGAAAAAATTGATGTATGTAAATATATTTCCCTGAAAAAATGCTTGCAAACAATTATTTTCATATATTATTCTGGATTGGACAGGTCCTGATTCTCAGGAACAGTATCCTGATTAGATTACAAAATTCTAGGAAATGACAAAAACACATGAAACCACTGATTTATAAATCTTTTATAAAAGCTAATACTTCGGCCGCCCTATAGACTTCCTAGTGCACGTAAACCTTGAAATGTTATTACGGGGAACAGATCCATATGATTCCACTGCCTGTATGGAGAAGCTCACCTTAGTTGCAGGCTATATCCCTTAGATAATAGAGATATCAGTGATTAACAGATCAGTGATTGCCTCTGTGGAGTTCTTAAACCTAAATCTCTGACACTTAGCAATCTCAGAGTAATAACTGACTGTCTGGAGGTGCTGACTTCTGGCTGTGGGATTACATGCCTTCCCAGACATGATTACAGCTATCAGGAACAAGGAGGTGGCAGAAGGTAAATGCGTGGATTGGGTATCTGTTTGAAGGAGTGGTAGGAAAAGGGAGTGACATGGTGTTATACTCCTGGTTGGAGACTGTAAAATGGAGGGTTATAGTGCAGTTAGAGAGTGCAGGGCATGAAGGCTATGGTTTTCTTATATGTGGGAAAAGGAGCTGGTCTGGGACCCATATACTCTGAATATCCCGGTACCATGAGCTGTGAGCACCAGTGTTGCGTAGGAAGACTGTAGTGTTTACTGTAGGCTCATAATATACAGAAAAACTTGGAAACGTGTCATTTATTTATTGAGTTATTTATTCTAGCAGGCCTTGTTTTTATAGCTTTTTTGATTGTTTCATGATTGGCATCTGAAATTTCTGACATTCTGATATTTAATCCTTGATGTTTTCAGTTTTGCTAACAAAGCAGAATAAGCCAAATGATTGTAAAAAATTGCTGGTAACTTTATAAATGCTATTCTGAGCCCAACTGTTTCAACTGTTATTCATGAAATAAGAGGAATTTCTCAAAAACTGTGGTAATAATAGCCTTATCTATTTCATGTCCTGAATCCAGACTAAAGGAGCAAACATGTCATAGGGAGTTAGATTTGGAACACAACATGAAGAAAACACTTCAAAGAGTGTTATTACTCCTACATGCATATTCCCATATGAAGTGTACTGTGAAGCTACCTTGTACATTATAAGCACTTAGGAGATAAACTGCTGATAAAAAATGAAAATCCATCTTCAAGTGTGGGCAAAGTCTTGAGTGTAATTAGGAATAGGGATGACACTGGTCAGAGACAAGGTAAAATAAGGATGTAAAAAGGGAAAAGAAAATGAACACTAGATATTGAACTATAAATGTAATGTGGTAGCTAGCAGGAGAGACACAGTAATTCTGCCTAGTGCTCTTATGTGACAGTGATTCCATCTGAAAATCAGTCAAATGGGAAAATGTAAATAATTAATATGGTAATGCAGAGAGTGATTACGTTGTTCAGAGCAAAAATAGGTGAGAGAACCTCAGTGAATAATCTGCTGGCTTTTTCTCCTCCCTTTCCTCCAGCTGGGATGGAGTTTGATTTTCTTTTTGTATTCTATATTTTATTTTTATTTTTAATTTTGTTCGAAAGAAGCAGCAAGAAAACTTTTTTCATTCAGAAGCTCAGAAGCTGTGATCGTGCTGGGGAAAGGTTCCAAAGCTCAGCTTCTGCTCCCTTGGAGCGCTGGCTGATGGATTGCTCAAAGTACCTGTATAATGGTGTTAGTCTTCTGGTAGTACAGCAGACTAAATCAATTAAAATTCACAGGTGTGTTATCTGTTGCACAAGGCAGTTTTATACATAAAGTGAATTAACAGACCATTTCTTTGAAGGTACTGGTAGTAAAAATAGTTTAGAAAGAAAAAGGTACTTTGTTTGATAGAGGAAAAGTTATGCAACTGGATAATGGATCATTTTAGATTTCTTAAGAATTAGACTTAGTGATCTTCTAAATGGTGATCAACATGATTATATGAACTTTTCTATTGACCTATACCTCACAGCGTTGAAGAGCCCCAAGGAGCAAGTAGAATCAGAAACATATTGTCAGAAATTCAGTTTTTTAATCATAGGGATTATTTGAAGCTTAAAATAAGATGTAATGTATAGAAATAAAATCCTGATGTATGGTGCTTGGGAGATCCCTGAACTAAATCCACATATCAGGAAGATTAAATTTGAAATCTGCCAATGAAATATGGAAACTATTCTCTACTGAAATTGACTATATCTGCAGTTTCAAGCAAGATATCTGGAAGATGTATGTTGTTAAAATAAATACATGTTCAATGGCATGTGGAAGACTGTAAGCACAAGCGTGCTCCACTGAGGGTATTGTTACTGTGCATGAACAGCAGCAGCGTCACCTGCATTGGTTCAGAATCCTTTGTCTAAAAGCAGAATAAAATCAAGCGTGTTTTTATATGCTGTACAAAGGTTTTCCTTCACCTGTAGGATGAGGTCAACATCACATATCATCCCTTTTCATCCCCAAGGATAGAGGCAGTATGGATGGTGTTAATGCTTGAGTCCAGCAAATCAGAAGTGTTCCCACATTACGTAGTCTTAATATACTCTAAAAGTCTGCAGACTGTGCTGAGTAGATAAAATAAATAAAACAGTTTTGTTCTCTTCAGCTTGTTTATCTGATAAAGAATAGGTCAAAATTCTCTAAGTTATTAAAAAATAAAGATCTACAATGTTCAACTGCTGAGAGAGCACATCATACCATTTCTTGAAGACAAGCATGTATACTGACATGGAGAAAGTCTACCCTCTTTGCATATAAACAAACATCTGAAACACCTAGTTGGAATGCCTTCTTAAGTAGCTGTCACTCAATAATCATAACTTTGTTGGTGCTTTCTATCACTGCTTATTCTTGTTGTTGCTCCAGCAGTTTTAAGAGGAGGACATGCCTCAGAGCATTTTCCAATGCTTAACATTTCCATTTCACGGAGTTTACTTCTCCGTTCTTTGATGTCAGAAGTGTATGCTTTTCATCAGTGGTGAAGGGATGAGTGACAGTCCTTCAGCTTTCCTCCATCCCCCTGAGAAGTTCCTCAGGAATCTGTCCAAAATGGTACCACCAGGTACCCTGGTCCCTGGAGCCAGCCAGGGCTCCTCCCCAGCAAATGCCCAAGCAGGGAATCTGACAAGATGGTTCAGGCCCTGCTTTCCATGTGCCACTTCTTCATTGTCTGGTCAGCAGTATTACAAGGTGGTGTGTCCATGTCTCTCTGTTCCCTGCATTGCTCTCTAGCTGCTCCACCACTGGTAGATCTTAGTGGAAATTTGCCTGCTCGATTTGAGATAGAGTGACTGATATTTCCAAACTTCAAAGGTGAAGTATCAATTCTTCATGCCTGATGTGGTTTTCACAAGGTAATTCCTCTCTGAATAACTTCCATCTGTTGCTTTCTTTGCCTCCAGCTTCTGTTTTTTACTTGGTTACCTTTTTGGGAAACATCAGGTTGTGGGTTGCCATATTTGCATCTTTTATGTTCATCCCTGGTCTCAGCTTGTTACTTATTCCACAGCTCTCAGGTTATAGGTGAGGCGCCAACAAAAATATTTTTCTTTGCAGTTGCTGCTTTTATTTTCAGATTAAAAATTAAAAAAAACACAACAACCCACAAACCCAAGGCCATAACAGATAGCTCACAATGCAAACCACACCTGATCTAGATAAAATTTATGATTACAGAACTCAATTTTCATATGGGTGAATCTACCTCAAAATTTTTTGCATACCTTCTATCGGCTTATTTAACACTGTAAATAGTGTTATATTTCTAAAGGACAGAATACTCTCCCAACTCTAGTGGCAGCTCTGGGCATAAACACTTTGTCAGTTTTTCTCTTTCACTATCTGTGTGTGACAGTTTAGATTTAAAAGCTGCTGCCATTCTGTTTTGGCAGATGCCAATGGGGATTTTTAGTAAATCAGCTTTGCAAACGAGTTTGTTCTTCAACTTTCCAGGAGGGGATTTTCATGACTGCAGCATCCTTTTCCTGCTTAGGTGACTGGTGGCATAATTCTAGTGTGTTTACCTTGTTGCCAGCAAGATGTTCAGTGATGTGTGTTTCTTTGATGTTTTGAATAGATAAAGTGGTGTGTTTTCTCTAAGTTACAGTTCCTGATTCTGTGTTTCCTATATTCACCTCATAAATTTTTATGTGGCATTATGCAATGAAAGAGAAAGAATTTAACTGTATGCTTCTATATGAAGTTTAGGTGTTCACTACATCCAGTTTTGGATATAGTTATTATTTTAAAGCATTACTGTGTCCTATGGAAGTTGATTTTGATAAAGTTTTATATCGCACTTTGTGATGGTCCAAAAACTGAGAGCAGAATAATTTTCCTTTCAATTTGAATATTGAAATACAGAATTTGAGAAAGATACTTTTTTTTTTAATATTGTAATCTTTTTCACTTTTCAGAGTCTACATATCCCATGGGGGAAACCATTAATGAGGGTTTTGCTTGCATTTCTGGATTTGATCACACTAAATGAGACTGTTCAAGGTTCATGATACCTAGGAGGGAACTTGTTGTACCATAGCTGCTAAGACAAATCCAGAAACATTTTTCTTTTCCTGTAGTCTAAAAAACAGTGATTATTGAAAGATAAATGTCAAATTCATTTATTGAGATAATTTCCAGGGCTCTCATTACTTAAAGCACCTACAGGTGCAATGCAGAAAGTAATCCAATCTTTTAGCCAGATCCAGTAGCACAGCATGACACAGAACGTTTTTGTGCCATCTGGTAGTGAAGTAAATCAGATAAACTGCTCATGAATCAATTATTTCAAACTGGAATTATTTAAAGCATGACATGACTCTAAAAGTAGCATTTTAAAATGTCAGGAGAGGCCAGTTCTTATATTTAATCACAAAATAAAGAAGAAATAAATTCAGAACAGATTGTATTCTCTAGGTTTTGCACACAATTCATTTCAATGCTTAAATAATGTAGTTTTCAAATCCTTTTTCTTTGATTTTTGTATTTTATAATCTTTCATATCTTTAATGCTTTTGGGTCTTTGTGCAAAACTGTAATAGGCTATTTGTAAAAAGCTTAACTCTTTTTCTTGATCTTACTATATTATAACATTTACAGAATCTATTACTCACTTTTAATAGATTATTTACCTGATATGCTATAAATGAATGGAATATTATTACAAGTAACTGTATAAGTGAAGCCTTATTTATAACTTTCTAAATTATCTTTCCACTTTGTTAGAGATAAAATAATGATGAAGTGGTTGCACCTCTTCCAAGAAGTTGCATTTAAACAATTTATATGCCCCTACATCATCAATGGCTGTAAGCCCATGGAGTTAAAACAAACTCAGGGGATAATAGGAATTTGTACTTACTGAGAATAAGGTTCACAGTGTTTAGGCTATTCTTTGCTCATACTGATTTTTCAGTGGTATAAAGGGTTCAAATGCTTATTTCATCCTGCAAGTACTTCAACTGTCTCATTGACTTTGATGGAAATATTCAAGCAGCTAAGCATGTAGAAAGGTAGGGCATGTAGTCAGCCTGCTTAAAATCAAAACTTTTGAAAAACCAATGAGTTACTGTTTTCTTCTGGACTTGTCCCCTTTTCTGCCTGGAAGGATTTTACCTTTCAGTCATGTTTTAACTACAGCAAATGTCACGGTAGGCAATTTCTTCCTCTAAGTGAAGGACTCAAGATGTAAGTAAAACTTTTGTGCTAAGTTCTGCATGAGTTAATAACTGCATTTGTACCTAAATTCTGTATGGCCCAAATTCTATTAAGAATTAAAGCTCACAGCACAAATGAATTTTAATGGGAGCATTTTACCTCAGATGGCCATTTCACTGCACCATTTCTGTCAAAATGAAATTGGGTCATATGTCTTTTTCATAAGAAACTATTATACAGAAAAACTTTTAGTTTTAGGTGGCGATTTCTTTCCTCAGTGTAAATGGGTTCTTGGTGCCACACAGAAATGTGACTGTCTTTCTATGACTGAGGACCCCATTATGTGTCATTAAAAGCTATGGAAGCTTGGTTGTGGAATCTGGATTAACATTTGTGTTGTTTTGGGAAAAGGCAGGTGGGGCATTTTTACTCTCTCCTTTCTTTCCTTCTTTTTTTCTCTTTCTTTCCTTCTTTCTCTCTCTCTCTCTCTTTTTCTCTCTTTCTTTCCATTAGTCATATTCCTAGACCCTCTGACAACTACCACTCTAACATTACTGAAAAGATATTTGTTGGTGAAAATATTTTCATTTATGAATGCCAGATATATTTTAACAAAAGCATAACTATATTTCCTGTCTTGCATGTCAAGCCCCGCCACCCAGGAGTAGACCTGTTTGAAAAATCTATTTGAACTTAAAACAGCACTTTGTCCTAAATGCTAGCAGCGTGTTCCGTCTGCATTTTTAATATTGCAACCAATATCAGAGGTTATCCTATACAGAATTTTTGGTCATCCCTTACAGATATTACCACAGCTGATATACAGCTGCAAAAACTTCACTTTTATACCCAAATGGAGTTTTGTTTTGTTAGTTACTGTATTTAGTGTATGTATGTCAAGCTAGTGACCAACAGCAAAACAAAGAATGTCCAAAATCAGGATTTTAATATTTTGACCCATTTTGCTAGGTTTTATTCTTGTTGAAGCACTGCATTATACTTAGCAATAATAAATCTTAGGATATATACTTCTAAATCATCTGTAGTGTGCATGGTCATGCAGCCAAGTAGCTGAATCATCGAGAAGAAGTTGTTTGCAGAAAGGAGTGCATGAACCATCATGAACCTCCCAATCCAGAGGAATGCAGGGATTCTTCTTTCCTTCATTTTTGCATTACACTAAATAATGACAGGCATGTAGAAAATGAAATATGACTGGTTTTTTCAGTATGACTAATCAGAAATTTGTTAGAATAACACCAGTGGATCTAACTGTTCAAAAAATGTAATCAACTTAACCCTTATCCAGTTTCTTCTGGTATTTAATTCAGACTTTTTGTGTATTGTAGATGTCTGAAGATATAAATGAATAATATTTTCTTGAAAACATTTCTCCTAATTAATGCAGTTTGACTGTTGTACAATAAGATTTATTGTTTCTTAAAACTTCAGTTTAAAAGCTGAATGTGGACAAATTAATATGATGACAAATGAAGTAATTCCTAAGACCTGGTGTTTTCTTCCAGTTTTCTTACCAGGTAAAGTCTCCAGTGTAAATTCACAGACGTTGTGGTTATGCATCTCAAGGCATATTACTGAAAGACATCTGTGTCTGGTCTGTCTTCATCCCTCCCACTCAGCTTTGGTTTTTAATCCAAATGCTCAAAAGCTATTTCAAATACAAATGTTCCTACTGAGCCACTTCTGTGCAAATGTTTGCCTTGTATTTGTGTCCCCATGAGCTTATAATTCATATGTCTGGAGCTCAGTAAGGTGCTTATACTCAATGATATCTATGTCATCAGATGCTGTATGTATTTGGAAAAACACAGTGTAGTGAGTCTGTTTGTATCCCCAGGCTAAAAACCAGAATGTTATGTTAGTCAGAAATAGGTTATCTTTACTGATAAATGCAAAACATAAACATATATTAGAACATAGCATCATACTTATTTTAGCCTAGATCAGAGCAATTCAGCTACCTGTTAAAGTTGGGGTTTTTTTCTTTTTTTTTTTTTTTCCTTTACCACAAACTAATACACTATTAGGTAATCCTATGTAAAGGGTATTCTGTTATGCTGACTCCTCCCAAATGGCTATTCCTTCAGTGTCAAGTGATGATGAACACCAGAAAAGTCCTTTCCATTTAGATTAGGGGTCCATTGGGTTCAATACTCTTACTCTTACAGTAGCACTAGGAGATATCATTAAGGGAAAATGTGATCCTGGTAATAATCTGTGCTCTATTTCTCTTGTATTCTACTTGCACTCACATAGTTGTGTTAAAATTCTTAGAAGACATTCCTGTCTCTCCCTTTTGATATAGGCATGTTGCCCATTAGAACCTCCCACATATCACTTCTACAGATACATATTTCCAGCTTTGTATTTCAGGCAAGAGTATAGAATCCCAATTAATTTTCATTCTGCTGAGAGATTTAATTTTGAAAGTATCATATTCCTTAGCAATTTTCAGAAATATTTTTTTGCAACTGGAATTCTGATTACATTTTCCTTCAAAATCCTTTCTAAAGAATATTTTTCCTTAAGCACTGCATGTGATGCCTGCTGAGTACAAGAAACTGTAAGGGAATTCTGATGTCATATGTAAACCCTA
Source organism: Prinia subflava (assembly GCF_021018805.1). Classification (NCBI taxonomy): domain Eukaryota; kingdom Metazoa; phylum Chordata; class Aves; order Passeriformes; family Cisticolidae; genus Prinia; species Prinia subflava. Next base: position 65,051,514 of record NC_086249.1, read on the forward strand.
ACAGGATGTGCAGTCATCTCAGGTCAGTTTTGCTAACTAAGAAGTAACAGCTGTGTTCTCTACACAAGCTATTCATGATGTCTTCCTTTCACATGGATGGCCTCTAAATGACTTGTACTCAGACGTGTACTGCATTGTCCTGATTTATAATAAATGTTTTCTGTGAGGACTGTAAAACACAGCAAATATATGTGCAAATGCTATTTTCATGAATGTATGTTTTACAAATGTAAAGCCCAGTCTTTGTCCAATACATCATTCAAGATTGCTTCACTCTAGGGAGAGTTTTGTTTAGGTAGTCCTGTGATTCAGCTACATTTGGCTCTGCAGACTTTCAGCAGTGCCTCAGGAGGCTTTGCACCACCAGGCACCACCACACAGTCACATGCCACAACCAGAAAAGTTGCCCCATTTATTTACTTTTTAGTGCATAAACCCCACATATCTGATGGGCTGGCACAGCTGTGTTCTTTCTGAACACAGAAGTTAAAAAACTCCCATGAAAGAATTGTTGTGCCTTAGAGTCAGAGCTTGCTTACAGCAATATGAAGCTCAGAAAGGTTTGGTTCTTTGTCATCAGCTAATAAGCGTTGCCAGTGTCATAGACATATCTCTCAGATAGTTTTTTAATCAGTTGGGAGATCTTTCTCTGCTTTTTCGTGTGCCCTGTGAAAAGACAGGCTTTAGCACAAGCTCAGGTGAAGGGGTCTATCTTTTTTAGTCACAGTAACATAGGGGAGGAAGGGAAATAATTGCAACTAAGATGCTGGCAAGGCAAGCTATCACAGTTATGATACTGCAGTGCTTCAGAAGGGTTCAGTTCCAAATGGGGTAGAAAATAATTGTCAGCCTTGACAAACACCCTGTGCCCTCTTCCAATGCCTTGGGCCTTATACAGTACTTCTAACTGGTTATTCCTAACGTGCTGATGAACCAGGAAATAGTAAAAGTAGCAGAGATGGAGGTTAAGTTTAAAATTTGTATCTACACTAAACCAATTTTCTCTTTGCCAGGTTAATTTCCAGGGTGTTTATCCAGAATGTGTCCGAGTGATCAGATAGTTGGTTCAGTCATCAGCATTGGAATCCTTGTGTGTTCACTTTGAACTGTGCATACATCATAAGACAATTTGGTTGCTTACTCTGTCCCTTGTGCTCCCTTGAGCATCAGCAGGTGTAGAAAAAAACAAAACTGAATGTCTTAGAATGCAAATCAGAATATGCAGAAGTCTGGAACAGTAACTATGGAGCTTACATGTTGTTTGCCTCTTTTGCTCTGCACTCAGGGGGGAAATTGCCATTGGAACATATGTTTTTCGTCTAAATAATTTTTTCAGTAGCAAAATTGCCAATTGTCCACACTTTTTCTTTAAATATAGCAGATGGTTTAAAGGTTCTGGTATTAACTTCACTGATAAAAAATAATATAAAAATACATTCTACTCTGCTGATTTCTTTGTCTTCATACCTGTAGGCAATAATGGCTGGTTGGGAAATACTTCACTGAGAACAATATGAATCTTGAATTCCAGGCTGGCTTGTACTGTGGCTTACCTGGAGCCAAACAATGAATTCAAAAGAGAAAAAAAGCTTACTTGAAAGTGAACTCCCTGTTATATCCTTGTGTTTTGCATGAAAAATTTGACATAACTCAATTTTCAAATTTTGTCTGAGGAGATTGTTAAGTGTTTTTAATGTAATGTGTGTCTCTCTGTGATACTTCTGGTATTATTGATTTTTCTTTCTGACAATTACTTCTAGTCTGAGCTTTGCATAGGAAATCGTTCATGTGCTTTTACAGAGGATAGATTTAAAACAATTATGCTCTTCTACTTAAAATTTTCACTTTGTTGGACTACACCTGTTTCATGCAATTGAAATTTGATTCATAGGCCTCAGTAACCAGATAAAGTCTTCTTATTGATTTAAAAAAAAAGTATATTAAGCTCTTTGCTTTTAATTTTTTAGGAGTGGAACTTCAATGAGGCTAATTATTGCAATAAAGAGTATCAACACTTGGAGTTGCTGTTCAAATTGAACATATCTCCTTTTCTGTGAATTTGAGGTTGGAAACTGGGAGGTCTAGTTCTGGGTTTCACAGCTATGTGATAACCACTCAAAATCTCAGTCATCTGTTTGTCAATATTGCTTTTATAATAAGGGATTCATGTTGATACACAAAGTATTCAACCTGCTAGATTGGATGGCTGTAAACACACTAGGAAGTTGTATGGGACACCTGAAGTGTCACTTTAGACCAACTACAATTTAAATATTTTTATCTTGTTTGGAAGTCGTGGCCCTTGCCAGCTGATACAGGCTAGAGGATATTCTGCAGCATTTTGGGGCAAGTAGGGATGATTATGGCTGAGAACTGAGCAATGGCCACAATTTGTTTATTAAATGACATAGACACCTTTGTATGGTCTTCAGAATGTAAATAAATTGCACAAGTAAAACTTCGCAAGACCCTGACTTGAGAGAAAATTCTGAGAGTCAAAAGTGAATTAGGCATCAAGACAACACCTATTCTCAGTCCTCCAAGCATTTTTTGCTAGGCCATACAAATTTTTCAGGCTTTATTTGTTTTAGAAAAATGTATTTTATAGTTTCCATGGCTGTCTTTGAAAGAGTTCTGCTTATTATCTGCGCCAGCATTAAAATAAGTCCTCAGTGTGTAGACTACTTAATATTCCATTGGTACAAGTAAAATTCAGCTTTGTCAATATGTGGTCAAGTTTCATGCAAATTTGGAAAGGGATATAATACAAGTGCTTAGTATCTGTGTTCAGACACTAACTTTTCATAGCATCCTATACACGTTGTCATTGTCTATACTTTCTCTTTTTGTCTCATATGAAAATGTAATAATTCATTTACATGGCCTGCCTTCAAAGCAGAGAAAATACAGTAGCTCTGAACTAAGCTGAAGTCTTTAATATTTTCCCCTGACTTCCTGGAAGAAGCAAATTAGTCCTGTACTTACTTTTTTATTGTTGTTGAATCTCTCAGCATGCTGATTCTTTTGCAGACTTTCAATCGAGTGTGAGTCAGTTTCAGGAAAAATTAGATTATGCTATATCTTTCAGCTGTGAAGTTAAAGATTTTTGTTGAAATCTAAGAATTGCTGGATGTTAATGTATTTCATTTGTGTTTTGGCGGTTTATGAACTGTGAAAGTGCCTGGCAGGAATGCAGCCAGCTGTTTTTTATTTTGTTTTGCTTCTCAGGAGCTTTTTCTGCTATTAAATCAGACTCCTGGAACAAACACAGTATTTTGCACTCTACAGGAGTGTTTGCAAGGGTTAAGCCAAGGTTCTCTATATGTTTTGTTCCAGTAGCGTGTCATGCTAATATATTTGGTGGTACTTTACAGAATAAAATTAAAATATATATTCTTTCAGATATTGGAGCATTTGGCCTCGAAGAAGTACTATCTTCATTGAAAGAATTGTTCCACCCATGTGTTTGGCTGCTGTTAGGATTTTTTTTTTTCCCCTAGTTTAGCATTCTCTTCAGGGTTGTTTTTGTTTGTTTGTGATGTTTGGGCTTGGTTGGTTGGTTTTTGTTTGGTTTTTGTAGATTTTTTGTTTGTTTCTTTTGGGTTTGTTTTTTTTTTTTTTTTGTGGTGATGACGGTTTACAATTCTGAGCTAATGTGCTAGACCCATTTCTGCTAATTCATTCATGTCCAGGAATGCTTTGCAGTTCCTACTGACAAAAAGCAGTTCTGACATCACTCTGCAACTTTGTGAATGTAAGTAGTGGTTGTTCATCTGTCCAGTGTGTTTGACAGTAAATGTACATAATTTGTATCTTTCCTTCAATAGTCTGCATCTACTATGGACTTTGGTGGGCAAATGTTACTGCTTTTTGAGCATTCTGTAACAATTATTTAATGAAGCAACCAAACAAAATCCCATGTAATCTGCTGATATCAGCATTCACAATGTAATTAAGTGTTTGAAAATGAATGTCTTATAGTTTTATGTCTAATTAGTTTCTGCTGATTATCACAAAACACTTAGAACTGTAATAACTAAACAGGATAATTGAATATTGAAAATTAGGCCTCAGTGTCCAAACCATATAGGTGAAATTATGTTCTCTTGGATCATTTATTGCTCTGAATTCTCTTGATAGAAAATATATCTGCTATAATAGCTGGCCCTCATTTCAACAGTCCTGACTTAATGCTGCTTACAAGCTGTGAATCAGAGAGAAGTGATCTGGTAAAAGAGACAGTGACTCAATGAAATAATGGAAGTAGCAAAAGAGTGAAAGCGGATGGGTTTTATTACTGAGAATACATTTTATCTCAAAATATGGTGAGCTACTGCAAGCTGCATTTTTTGCAACACTTCTGATTATCTTCTTGGAGCTGAGTATTTGAATGGATTTATATAAAATAGTGTATTATACAGTGTGTATCCTCACAGTGTTTTGTGAGTATAAATTGGAGGGTAAAGGTTTTTTGTTTAAATGCAGTAAAATATACATATGCAAAACTAATTTTACTTCCCTCCAAATTGTGCCAACTTTTGCAAGTCAAGGGAAGAAAATCTGGAAATTTGCATTAACAAATCATGCAATCTATGATTTTTTTTCAGGTTAAAAAGAACTATGAAAAGGTTAATTTCAGATAAGTGAGGCTGAACTATAGGCAGGAACACAAATGTGTCTCTGGGACCTGCATAGATACGTAATCTACTCTGCCGATGTTTACATTTTAATTAGTTGGGTGATGGGTCTTCTCAAAATGGCATATCAAATAAGTTATTCATTCTATGTCTTATTTGGCCAGATAGTAACCCTAATTTGTGTTGATTTTTGATATGTACCAAACAGTGCATAGTCTAGATTTGGCTTTTTAAGTAGGCAGACAATGGTGAAAATGTGTTCTAAGGGAATAAAAAGCTTTTAGACCTCTAGTATTCATTTATGCTGTAGAACAACAGGAGTGATCAAAACCAGTTTAAAACAATAGAAGTATACTGAAGAATATCAGGGACTAGACGACCTACAGCCCTTGATATATGTTTGTATTGTTAACAGCTTGCAGGAACTTTTCATAAATAAAATTTTGTATATGTCTTTTATCTTGAGGTTCAGGCCTGATGCTTTTACTTATTTGTGGGGGGAAAAAAAAAAAAATTGATTTTTAATTTCAACACCAAGCATTGAAAATAATTGCTCTGTGGAATGAAGGTGAAGCCAGGAGGGTCATGTGGCTCACAGGGAATATTAATTTTTAAATTATGTTGACTTTGTACTGCTGTCTTTTATTCACCAATATACACAGGGCTCTAACAGAATGTGGAACTTGTACAGCCCACTGACCAGATAGGAGTAATGATTGTGATCACAGCCATTCTTCAGGAGTCTTTTCATCTTCTTTAAAGGGCAGATAGACCTCCCATAACCCTGAAAAAAACAAAACAAAACAAAAGACACAAACAAATAGAGAAACAACCAAAAACCACCCACAAAAAAACCCCCAAAAAACAAAAACAAAACAAACAAACAAAAAAACACCACCTAAAACCCCAAACCCCAGAAGGTGAAAATCTAAATTGAAATTTCCAAAATGAAGCTTTCTGTGTGTGTGAAGTTGTCTTACCCAGAAGAACTTCATGACAAGCACAAATTATAGATACAGAAATAATACAATGTCTCTCTGTGCAGCTGTCCTGGAAAGCCCATTTTAGCAATCATTTTCAAAGATTTCTGAACACACATGGGCCAAGTGTGAGGTGTCCTTAACAAAAACATGAATGCCTTATTAGGGCTTGTCAAATCTGCTTGACAACATCGTGTTCCCAGGTTCAGTCAGTAGCGAGGCTGAGCACGTATTCCCAATAAGCCAATGTGTATAAACACACAACAGAGTGTTGTGTTTATACATGCAACATATCAACACAGCCCAAATAACACCTAGAGATGGAGATGAACAGAGCACAGGGCAGGCTCTGCAGGTCATAGATAGAGCACAGCCAGTTGCTTAAAACTGACTGGCCCTTTTCATGTCTTTACCCCTGTATTTTCCCATGCTTATTCCTCTTCAGAATCCTTTGATCTCCACCGTTCCCCGTCTTTGGTTCTGCCTCTAAGCATCTCATATGAGGCTTTGTACAATCTCAGAATGCTCTTCTCCTGCATCCTAGAAATGTCTCCCATTTCCTAGGAAATAATTCCTTCAGTGTATTAATGATCCATAGAGATCCTTCCCCATAGAATCTGGAAGACATATAAACCCCAGCCCAACTGTTGAAGCTTTTATGGGATGGCTGGGACAGGGGCTCATCTCTATCTGGCTTATTTTGGTTCCCCTCCAGCCATTTTGTCTGTGTGCTCCTTCATATTGGCAGAGATGATAATTTAATCTAAACAGGACAGCCTTTAAACTTTGATCTAAGAGAAGAAACTGCTGCTTTTTTCTTTCTTTCCCTTCAAATAATGGTTTGATGATTGAAGTACAAGTTGAGAAATTCTAGTTCAGCTTGTTACACAGAGAGTGCCTCAGCATCAAAACTACAGGATCTTTGAGGAGGAAGAATTTTATTCTTCAGTTAATATAGGTTTCAGGTCTTTAACTAAGAGGTTACAAATCTCTGATTTCTCTTTAGTGCTTTGAGTCCATAAAATATTAAGAATTCATTCTTCACTGATATATTTTTTTGTAAGAACATCTTGAGAACATGTCTTTCTTAATGAAACTAGACTATAGTATAAAAGGATAATAGGTAGAAATTAAGGATATGATTCACTGTGAACAGGGTGTGGGTTTCAGTCTGTGTATCTCATTTTTTGCATGATAACCGTAATAAATAAGTTATTATAGGAAAGAAAATAAGTGATATCTGTTCTCTGTTGACAGAGTTTTAACATAGGGTGAGGCATGTAAATTGATTTCTGAGCCATACCTTCTTCCTTAAGACTGTGCTTGTACAAATAATTTTTTGCCTCTTGCGGTAGATGTCCTATCCTTAGAAGTGTTCCAGTCCAGGTTGGATAGGGTTCTCAGCAACTTGCTCTGGTGAAAGGTGTCACTGCCCACGGCAGGAGGATTGGAACTAACTGACCTGTAAGGTCCCTCCCAGCCCAAACCATTCCATGATTCCATGATTAGGGGGAATTTTTCTCCCAGGCTGGAGCACAGGAGCTGGCAGCCCCCAGTATTGCACTGTAGTGTACTAGAACTGCTTTGCTTTCTTTGCAATTCATAGAGCAGCATAGCCCACCCCTGCCTGAAAAGAACACTACAATAGAACAAAAAAAAAGTCAAATTATTTTATATGTGATGAATTGAAGCTCTGTTATTACAATCACAACTATATGTTACTAACATTTATAGTGTGCATATCCAGTTTATTGTATGTAAAAGTCTTGGCTTGAACAGCTTCTAGGATTGCAACTTACTATACATTCAATTTTTGAAAGATATAAAGAGAAATGGGAACACCAAACTCTAGAAAATAAACCTCAGACTTAACATTTTTTATATTGTGTCTCATATTTTATCAAAGGCTTTCTGTATTTTCTGCCATTAATACTTGATCTCTTAGTGATTCCCATTTCTACATAAATTTACATTACAAAACCATGCAGAAATGAACACATTGCAATAACAAAATCTGTGTCAGGTTAAGTACAATATATAAATTTTACTAGCATTTGAAACAAAATTCAGACTCCATCTGTCATACGTTATCTCCAGAGAAGTTAAGAAATGCACATACATAATTGGATTATGAGAAATTGAGAAATACCCAAAGTGCCTTACAAAGAGTATATGATATTTATTCTTGGCTTTAACAACGATTTTTTTTAAAAAAGCAGTATGAAAGTTTTTAATGGTAGAAATTCATACTTCTAATAAAATGAAAAATTTATAACTTCATTGAATAAGAGTTTGCAGTATTTACCCAGTAACATGCTCTGTATGAGAGAAAATAAAATACAAATATGGCTCATCTCAAAGGAATCCAAGACATTTTTGTATTTCATAAAAGCCTTAGAATGCTGATTCATCTGTTTCTGATGTTTGGTCGTTGGCATATTGTATGTGAAATATTTTTGATAAAAGGAAAAGATTGAAAGCTTACCATCACTATGCTAAAAATGCATAAAAACTTGCCATAAAAATTTGCATTAAGTGTAAGGAAATTGTATTTAACAAATAGCTTTATAATTTACTCTGAAATTTTTTAAAATACTTTTTCTCTACCTTTGAGACAGTAGGAAGACTGACATCAAATGGCTGATGTCTATTTTCTTTCCTTCCTTGCTGATTTATCCCTTCACCAGACTTTCAAGGAAGAAATTATCACACCTTCTTGAAAGTACTTAGTATCCTATTACTTCATGGCTACAGTTTTTGAAGTTAAATCCTAAGGTTTCTAATTTTCACTTTGTTGTTCTAAATAGCTGCATCCTCCCTCCATTTTCTGCAGGCAAGTAGTTTGTTCCAGAATGAGCTTTTAGTGCAAGAATCCAGCCAGAAAAAAAATTAATTTCTTTGGAATATGTAGTACCATATAATGCTTTTCCAAAATCAGTAATGCATATTTCTGTGCATGATTTATTTTAGGATGAGGTCAAGCTTTTGAAGATGTTTGTTTCTTTTCATTGACTCTAAAAGCTCTAGTGACTCTAAAAGGTAATTAGTACCACTTAAATAGCCTGGAGGTTTTAAAGTTGAATAGAAATGTCCTACAGTGGGGGGGAAAAAATAAACCTGCACAAGTTTTGTTTTTGTTGGTTTGGTTGCTGTTGGTTGGTTGGTTGGTTGGTTGGTGGGTTGGGATTTTTTGCAAAACTGCGTATCAGCAAAGAATCTGACTTTTTGACTTCAGTAAACATCTTACAGATAACTTTAGGCTGAGATGAATTACCCACTGGACTTGCCTGTCTTTCTGCACAGACAGATGCCTAAGTTTAGATTGCTAAAGCTACGTGAAGTGACTCCCACCCTAAGAGCAGAAAAGATGTGTAAGCAATTATTCTGTCTTGTGGGATCTCTCAGTCTTCACCTTATTCATTAGTTTAAGCCTGCCCTTGGACATCTCTGAAAAGCTCAGATAATGTATTTCCTGTATGGTAGTTCTTGTAAATGCTGCCTATTTTCTACTTGTTCTGGGTGTTTTGTTAATAACCAACTTTTTCACTACATGTGATTTAAGTGAGGATTTCTGAGTTCTAAATAAGAAGACATGATTTAGGTTCATTTTGTTAATGAATAATGTTGCTGGATTGAGCCTGTTTATATGCACTGTTTGTGGAGATTTTAAGGTTTCTATTGATATCTTCCCTATAGTGAAGAGAGAAGATGGGTGATTATGAATAAGCAGCACAATGGCAATATTTAATAACTGGGAGCACATGTGCTAACACAATACAATATACTGATGACAAAGTACTCTGATTTTCACAGTAACCAAAACTGTCTGTAATCTATGCAATATTCATTTCACTTTAAAAAGAAAATGATCCTTTTATGTCTTGAGATAACCTAAACAATAAAATAGTTATTAAAATGGAAATCCTGAGTTTGCATGTGCGTATAAAATGATTCAGAAAAGACAGACTAATATACCTGGAATTTTTGTGTGTGCTAGCTATAGGAATAAATGTGACTTTATAAATATTTATACATGGTTCAAAGCCATCTGTCAACAATTAAAATATATGTCACATTTAATAACATAGTCTGCATAGATTAGGATTACTATAATTAGACTATTGCGCACATATTACAGCTGCAAAATGCATGAGCCAGGCTTTCTCAGGAATTTCAAAAAAAGGCTTCTTCTATTTTATAATATTCTCCATGGTATTTGATTGCATCTGAATAAGTAATGCTGTGGAGAAATAGCATAAGCAGCTACTTGAACTTGAAGCTAGCTTTTCTGAGAAAAGTTGTAATCTTATCACACATACAGAGACCCAATGGGATCTAAAGGATTGCTCTACCAAATCTTTCTGAGAAGACTCCGATTGTAAATGGTCCACTTCTTTATGCACCAAGAGACCTGTTCTCAAGTAATGTGCATGTCTGCTCCTCCAACACTTTCATATTTCAAGGATGCCTTAATTCTCCTGAAGATGTTGAAAAACAGGCATGATGCATTTTGACAAGAGTAGGCATTGGGAACTATTTTAAGAATAGTTTGGAGGCAAAGAGGATTTAAAAACACAGTCCTTCATATCTTATAAGTCTCTATTTATCCAAAGCAGCCTTACTACACAAATATAACCAGAGAAGTATAGTTATGCAGAAATCATGAAAATAAATGATGAGTCAAGAATGGGGACAAGGGGCAAATTGTGGCCTTGTTTTAACCTCATTAAGAATTTACTCACCTTGTGGAGAGTGCAATCTCAGCAACTGGAAAACTTTCAGTGTAAGACTTAAGTGTGACATAAATGATGTACTAGACTTTATACTGGCATTCTGCCTGAAAGATATATTCTGGAAATGAAAAGAGTATATATTGGACCTTAAGAAAAACTTGGTAAATCATGCAGAAGATTCTGGATCTGTGTTTTTTCTGTAGTATCTTTTGTGGCAGTCTCTTATAGGATGAAGCCAAACAATGTCACAAATCAGGACTGGAGGTATGGTTTTGTGATTGATACTTGGTCTCACTAATGTAAGGAGATTCCTGGCTATTAGTTATATTAGTTATATTGAGGTTCTGCATAATAACTTGCGTGTTATGGGGGGAGGGTAGAGGGGAGATGGGATATGACAATACTTTTGCACAGAGAATCCCTCTTCACGAAACCTGTTCTATAGACATTTTAGGGTCTGTTATGAGATAAATGAATACTGAAGGATTTCGTTTCATACTGAATTCTGCATTAAATTTTATAGGTGCCTACTGTCATATCATATTCTAGATCAATTTAGAATGCTCTGATTTAAGGAAAAAGTACATATGCAGCTGCTGAAGAGGGAAATGTATTTTTAATGTTTCAATTTTTTGAGTATATGGGACAATTTTTCACTTGCATTATCTACAGAGCAATGGCTAATGCAAAAATAAAGGCTTCCTTCTATTTTATTTTTGTATTTAACTTGCTTTCAAATGTAGATAGGAGCATACTAGTTTTATGAAGTTACACAATATTGGCTTTGCTGTCAGCTTAGTCTTCATGAATTTTACACAGCAGCTGTTGCTTTTCCTCACTCGCTTGAGTCCACTGATATGAGGGCTGGAAATGTCACCAAGTAAAAGATGAAACTAGCTTTATCTTGCTGCTGGTGGATAACCGTATAGTCACAATTTTGCTCATGATGGCATCAAAGATTATTTCAATGCAGCTTTTTCTATAATGTCTTCTGAATGGCCCTCCAGAAGAAATGTCAAGTAGTATATATAAAGTGAAAAGTGTTCCAGAAAGTCCTTCTTCTAAATGGCTTAATATTATGCCCTTTCACTTGCAGATCTGTGAAGTATAAGAAGAAATTGAAGAAATTGAAATCTGAAACAGCATGTCTGCAATTTTCATTATCTATCATGATGTTTAATTTACTTCAGCTATAACATCAGACTTCTGTTTCCACTGATAATGACAGGAAACTAGGGTTTACAGATTATTAACTCTTAAGTAAAAAACTGTGTCAAAGAAGTAAAACAAAGTTCTGCTTTTGTAGACATAAGCTCCAAATTGCCACAGAATAGATACTATAGATAGGTAATAGAAACAGAAATACACACCACTGATGTAGTATAGATAATTTGCTGTAGAACACATTTGTAGCTTATTTTTCAGTAGCAATTCAATATGAACATGTTGAGACATGGAATAAATTTTATCCTTAAAAAAATAAAATTGAATATTTACACTTTGCTAATGTCATGATTTTTTATTTCTGAGCAATGGCCATACTAATAACAGATTGATGTCACTATCAGTAGAAGTCAGTGCATGATAATGAGTTAATGATCATGTACTCATGTTCGTATATATGAATCTTGCAGGTTGGTGAATTCTCTCTGTTCTTCATTGGTATGCATTGGTTTCTTATTTTATTTGAAAAACTGTCCTGTGTAATGATAGTCATGGGATTATTGAAAATGGCTGTAATTCCAATTAATTCTCCATATGATTTTCCAAGTTCTACTTGTTACCACTGAAAATGTTTGGTTTGAAACTTTCTTTGAGAAAATTTAATTCTTAAGTTGTAATTAGCATATTTCCTCACAAATAATTTGATCTTTTTCTTGCTATTTATGTAGAGAGGGAACATAGAGAGAAACAGTGAATTTTATATCTATAGTATCTAGATAAATGGTTGGGATCCCGCTGTGCTTTTCTCCAGTTGGCCTTGTGCTACGAGCTGTGTTGCTACCAAACAAACAAAACTTGCACTGCCTGGCTAAAAGAATTAAGAATCCTCTTTGAAAACTTTTTTTTGTTATTTCTTTTCTATAAATCTGTTTGGACTCCAGCCTTTGCTTAGCTGAATAATTCCCAGCTTTAACTAGGATTATGGTTCAGTTGCATGTGCTCAGATGCCTGGAACCATTCCAGCTGCTCGGTGTTCCTTGGCCTCCAGCTGTTGCTCAAGAAGCAAATTCTTCTGCAAATGCTCTGTCACTCCTCTCTCACTGCATAGTGCCCCAGATACTCTAGGTAATATCAAAAAGCACTAGACAACCATGTCCACAAAACTGAATCAAATTTCTGACATGCAGATTACTACTGAGGACCTTAGACACTTCACTTACAGAGAAATATGTACATTTTTTGATATCTACACTGAGGTGTATGATTTTGAAGCTCAACCCCACCCAAAATCCTGGCTCTGTTTGTTCAAATGAGTTTTATCTGATCACAGTATGCCATGTTATTAAAATCAATCCTTTCTCTTTTGGTTAGACACCATTAATCATTCATTAAAGCACTCGATACTAAGCTGTCTAGTGATTCACGTATTCTCTTCTGGAAAGACAGAATTTCAGTCTACTGTTAGGACCAAAGAAAACTATCTAATACATGTCATATATGTCTATCTATATCAACCCTTGCCAAGGCAGAAAGGTTGAAAAATTCAGATGAGGACAATTTAAAGGATAAAATAATTTTCAAATTATCTGAAAAATATATAATAATATCTAGTGAAGGGGATTATAACCATTAACCTTCAAATGAATAAAAGGAGACAGATGAATAGAAAATAACAGTGACCAGAAAAATACAAGCATATGCATGGGTGGGTGAAACAGACAAAGAATATTAGTCTCTAAATATTAATCATATAAAATGTGACTTTGTTCTGTTATTTCAACTGCTAGACAGAAGTAAGAGTACATGCTATTGTTGTGGGGTTTAATTTTGCTTGCATTTGTTATCTTATAAATGTCTAACTCATTTTCTTAATTTTGTGAGGATGATTTAAACCTGCATTGAAACATTGGCAAGACATGCATTTTTATGGATTAAATACCTAAATATTTTTAAACAAATCAAATTGATGGTGTGCATAACGGTGGTGGCAGGGACTGCACCAAGCGATAAGACCCAAGCTTTTGCTCCTGTATTCACTCTGAACCAGTAACAACTGGAAAGAATCCATGACAGAACTCAAGTGGGAACCTGAGTTTGTGGGTTTCAGCTGTAAAATGCACACCCAGATATAAAGCAAGATTTCAATAAGTAACAAATTAGGAAAAGGGTATTTTTAAACAGACAACTCCATTTAGGAGCTGTATCTGTATTTGCTAAAAAGAGGATGAAGGGTGAGAACACACTGTTCCACATCCCCAGTACTTACAAATAGCCTCTTAATAAGTGATTTACCTTAGGGAGAACTGGTGGGTGAACAGATGTAAGTTACAAAGACTGAGAAATTCGGTATCTATCACTGTACCTTATTGCCCAGTTCTCTTTTATTTGGCACTGTAGGCATCCCAAAAAACCTGCATCTATTATATTAAATAAAAATGTTCAGGGACTGCTCCCATCCTGTTTCCTACAGCAGAATAATCATATCCAGGCTGCCTACTCAGAATAGTCTGTAGACTATGCTAAGGCTCAAATTGGGGTCAAGCATGTTGTGGAGAGTGCTAGTTAAGTCAGTTCAACTTTGTGGTGGTCAGGAAGCATGCTAAGGATAGAGCAAAATGTACAGTGTGTGCTTGTGCTTGAACCCATAGTCTCACTGTGAGGAATTGTACCTTCAATGAAAATTGCTTGTCAGTGCTATCCAATTGAGCAATTAGCTTTCGTTTAAAATTTTGTTCTCTTACTGAGTGGTTTTGAATGCTACATAAATAACTACTGAGAAGAAAAGTCTGGATTTTGAAGTAGTTGTGGAATAATAAACTGGGGTGATTCTTATTTCCACTATTCAGGCAGCAACTGATTTCATCCTGAGGTAGTAAATGTATATCAAGAAAGCACAAAGGGTGGGTTAAAGCTGTGTTGTGCAGTGCTGGCATTTAGCCACCTTTCTAATTTTTGCAGTTCAGTAAGCAGAATGAATGGCTATTTCTTTCTTTGTTCAGCCAAGTTAGCTTGGACTTAAGAGAAATATTGTGTTATTTCAATCAGAATTTCAGGCTACTGGTGATTTTATGGAGAAGAATGAGTTTTCAAACTTGAAACACAGAGCTGTAGCCCTGGATCTCTGCAGAAAAGGAGCTGTAGGTTTGACATTGCACTGTATGTATTGCTTGTACTTTGTGTATCATCTCAAGGATATAAAGGCTATAGCTGATTAGAAATCTCATTCTTTTTTTGGAAATATAATTAAAAAATAAAAAGAAAGGAGTTGATGTACTTCACACAAAGCTACAGCTTTTTATTAAAAAAAATCCCCACACTATCATAAGGGATTATGAATTGCCATAGTAGTGATCTAAATACCAGTCTCCAATATAAACTGGACTTCTAATTTGAAATGCACAGTTTTGTTAAGGAAATGAAACCCTGCAGTATATGCTGGCTTACAGATGTATGAATAGGCTTTTTTTAGAAGTCACCAAAGGAAATGTTGATTTCTAAGTAGTTGAGTATGTAATGCTAAGCACAGGTAAATAAATTAGCAGTTTATTTCTCTCATTTGACAGAGTTCAAGGTAGGAATACTTCTAGAAATAGTTCTTCTGGATTTGACTTGATTAGCTAAATTGGATTCACTGTTGGTCTCATTTAAGATTCCCTCCAGAAGTATTTATGATGTGCACAAAAATGAAAGAGAGGAAATACTGTGGCTGAGCTTAGTTTACATTGAACTGCAATAGAGCATCAAGATATTTTCAGTGAAATACAATACAATAAAATTTATAGAAAATCCATATTTACCATGAAGGTTTATGATGTGGAATAAGTGGATCGGATACTAGATTTCTGTATCACAACAGTTGCAATTGTATAAATATAAATTTTATTACCTTTCAGTGTTCATCATTCATTAGACATTGTCCTTGTTTCCGCAGGGATAGAGTTAATCTTCACCTTAGCAGCTGGTATTATGCTGTGTTTTGGATTTAGGGCAAGAATAATGTTAATAACACAGTAACATTTTAATTGTTGTTGAGCAGTGCTTACTCTGTCAAGGACTTATTTGTTGCCATGAGTTTTTCCTGGTTTGCTGAGCGTTCATATTAAAGGAGAAATGTGCAGTTTCTCACGCTGGTGAATTGTAAACACAGGACCATGTTTTGTAAATATTGGCAATGTTATGAACTCTTTCTCCAAGACAAGGGGAGGTTGAATGACAGCCTCCTGGACCAATGTGGCAGGAGAGGTGGCGATACCCTTCTCCAATCCATGGTCACCTTGCCACAGGTATATAATGGTAAAAATGAACCAGGTCTTCTGCCCTGCTGCTGTTGATGCACCCAGATCTGTGTCCCCAGTCTGTTTTCTGGCTAGGCCTCCATGGTGATACTTATATTGTTTTCTCTTACTGCCCTGCCGGCGAGCAGGCTGGGGCTGTGCAAGAAGATGGGAGGGGACACAGATGTGACAGCTGACCCCAAATGACCCAAGAGCTATCCCTTGCCATACAAAATCACACTCAGCATGTAAACTGGGGAGAGCTGGCCAGGGGCTGGTGGCCCACTGCTCAGGCCATCGGTTAGAGGGTGGTGAGAAACTGCATTGTGCATCGCTTGCTTTGCACATCTTTTCGTCATCCTTACTATCAGTATTTGCCATTCATTTCATGTTCTACTACACTGTTTTTATCCCAACCCATGAGTTTTACCATTTTGCCGATTCTCTCCCTCATCCCACTGAGGGGGAGTGAATGAATGGCTGGCTGGTGTTCCTGCCGAGTTAAACAGCAACAGAGAATTGAATCACTTGTAACTTTCTGCAAGCAGAAAAATACAAAATAGAGTACGCTCTTGCCATTTCAGATTTACTTATATGAATTAATACAGTTTTGAGAGGCAGAAGGGACCATTTTAGTTTTTCACCTGAACCTCATACATACCATGTCTTTGAATCTCTAAATTAATTAATGCTTTAAGACCAAAACCTGTTTGAAACACAAGAAACAAAATAAACAAACAAACAAAAAAAACCCCCCAAAAATCAACAACCAAACGAAAAACCCCAAAACCCCCTGAAAAAACAAACAAAACCTTACCACAACTGATGATAATTACTGTTTATTATTAAAAAAGTATTTTTATATGGACTAACCTGAATGTTTCTTAAATGTATGATTATGGTAGGATAGATTTTTATTCACTTTGAATGTTTAAATATAAAAAAATTATTTATTTCCTATTTTCATATGCTTTGGCCTACCGAATCTGTTAAATCTCTATTTGCCATACAGGCATTTACAAGGCTTATAAGGCTGGTTAAATAAATTCTTGAGATCAAGGGGTTTTTTGAGTGTACTAAAAGATGAGCTCTGTGGTTAAAACAAAAGGATTTTTGGTTCCATTTTAATCGCTGTAATGGAATTCACTTCTGGGCCATCATTTCTGAATCAAGGCAATGGGAATGAGATTTAGGAGTAATATAACACCCCTAATCTGACTTAGTATTCCGATTTCTGTCCCCAAAGATATCCCATTAAAATCTTTGTCTAGAACACTGCCCTGGGTAATTCATATTCTGCTGGCTACCCAGGACACCCACAATTAATTTATGAAACAGAATATTTTGTCTTTTAATATGCATGTAATACAATATTTAGACTTGCAAATTTACTTTTGTCTGTATTTTATTATAGTATGTGTTTTAAAATTCACTCAATTGCTTCACTTGCCAGATGAGATTTTCTTAGTTTGTCACTTCTTTTTGTTATTTAGTAGTTCTCCAGTTCTCATGGCAGTAGAAGATTTATCATTACCACTTTGTTTTTCATTTTGCTTTCCAGATCATTGACAAGAGTTTTAAATAATCTTGAAAGACTATAAAGTCCTATAGGACTGTACAATAATCACATGTCCTTAGTGATAATTTTCCTAATAATGCTTAGACTCTGAGATTTGTTGAGAAACTTCATGTACTCTCATAAGGTGCCTCTGTAGCTTGCTGCTGCAAACAGTTTATTTTCTTACCAAAATACTACAGAGCAGTGAGTCATATATTTACAGAACCCTGGAAATAATTTAATACAACAATGTAACTTCTGTAATGCAAATATTTTCATTCTAAAAGGTGAAACTTCACAAAGTTTATTAATGGTACTTTTTGGTATTATAACCTTGTTCAGAATTGCTTTTGGGTCAAAGACAGCAGTCCCCTAAGCCATCAGTGAAAGTCCTGAGGGGTATTTTGATAACTGGGCATTAAAAGATCTAAGGGGTAGGCCAAACTTCCCAAAGCTATGTAAGGAAGCTCTGAAGCTGAAGACTCGCAAGGATATTACAGTTGATTTACACCCAAATCATTCTCCCATGCACGTGTACCATAGCAGTGGTGCACAAATTTTCTGGGAAAATAAAATGCCACCAGCAGAGGACATGCTTTTGATACCAAAGTCTTAGTTCAATAAACTTCATCAACATTAAGAACCAGCGAATCTGGAATACTGGTGTATCTACTGCAGTCTCAGAACAGCGGTGAACTAATTCTTGCCATAAATCATTCAAATTAACATAGTTGCCAATAATATTTGCTGCCTCTTCCATTGAACTTGAAAGACAATAATGTGTGATTAAACTCATGGGTTTTGGGGCTTTTTGAGACAAAAAAAATTGATAGAATGGAAAAACCTTTGGACAAAACAAAAATAAAAGACACTATTTTACACTATGACACAACAGGAAAACTGTCATTGTACTTTTCTGAGGGGCAGATAGTATACAGCTAGTAACCCTCCTCATTCAACTGGGAGACCCAGTAAGCATATAAACCAAAATGTCCCAGTTATGACATGTACTTATTTTCCTCTTAAAGAATAGCTTTTCAAAAAGTACAGCAGAAGAGAGCAATTCTTTTAAACAACTTTTATCTTTATTTATAATGTGAATCAATTTAGCGTTGAAAAACTACATGGATTTCTGTTTAATAAAGAATTTATACTAGGTCCAAGTCTTGCTTAGTAGAGAACCAGCACTGAGACTTGTGCACTTATATGGAGACAATATTTCTTCTTGTACAATTAAGGAGTTGAAAGAGAATAACAAAATCCAAATAACAAATGAGCTTACTCATTATTTAATATCTACTTTTTCAAGTACAGTGAAAAGTTTGGAAAAAGTTAGAATACTTATTCAATGGTGAACCTACCTTTAAAGAAATTAAGTGGGATCATCTGTATTTTTAGCTTTCAAGTCATAAGTCAATAATGCATAATAATTAAAAACATGAAGAAAAAAAGAGGAAAGAGAAATAACTAAGTTGCACTGGAATTTAAAGAAGCAACAAAATATGAAACCTTATCAAGTCACTGTATTTCTGAGACAGAGATATAGAGGAGGATGCATGTTCTCAGGCTGAAAAAATGTGTGTATATATTTATATATATAAAACCACACACACAGAGGTATATATATATATACATACACCAGATATATATGGTATATATGGTGTATACTGCAGAAAATTTGGCAGCACATTTTGTTTGAAAAACTGTCTTGCTGGAAGTTCCTGCCCGTATTTATGCCACAGATCTCAGGGATAAAGATCCTTATCATACAACTGGCCCTGGGAATGTGTCACAGTATGAATTGAGGAGAAAAATAAGTGTGCTCTTTAACTGAGTGTAGTCCATTAAACAGTCCGTGTTTTGTTTCAATAAATACTATTTTGTAGAAATATGGCATGGATTACACAATGAACACAGAGCAGAGCAGCAGTACCAAGGAGCTTTTTTCCCTCTTAGCTAGGTAGTTTGTCTTTCAGGTAGCATATAAATGCCTAATAAAACTTTTGAATTAAAAGTGCTGCATAAATTGGTTTTGCTAATTGAGTGGTGAGTGGCATTCTCCTGTTCTTACACAGAGGAGCAAGTGGATTTTATAGAAGCATTGAGAATTATCTGAATGATCTCATTGTAGTAGTGATTAATTTATTTTTTTTTTTTTTTTTTTAACAGTACAGCACTTAAAAATTAAGTCATCTGAGAAGTGACTCCATAACCTGAAAATAAACTCAGTTTATAGGTTGAAAATATGAATCCAATGTCTTGTTCAACAACAAAGTAACACATTTTTGAAGGTATAAAACAACTGAGTCTGTTTTGAACTATTTAATATTTTCTTTAAGGAGGAAGTGCTATCTGATTATTAAAGAATCTGAGATAGTGAGGTTTTTGCCAGTGTAAAGAAGTCGTCCTAGACTGAAACATGAGTAATGCACAAACCTGTGCAAACTAGTATTTTGGGTGAGATGAGGTTATAAGAATTATTAACATTTTTAAGAACGTGGGTTTTTGTAGGTTTTGATGTTTATATTTATCTGACATATAAACTGAACTGAATCTGAATGGGGAAGAGGGCACATTGTTCGTGTATATGTGACAGTTGTACCACCTAGTATTTAAAAACTGTATGGCAGCACTTGTACATTTGATAAATGAGAGAGATTAACATTATTCAGGTGATTGCTCAGCCCTGCTCAGCTGAGTGGACAGATATGTTAAACAGATTTCTACTGTTCTTATAAACCATGCAGATATCATTGGCCATCTCTGTAGTTAGAAATAAAAAGAAGCCAGAGAACAATCTTATTTACTGGAGCCAAATCATGCACTCTGCTTAGGCCAGTATCAGCTATCCATTTGTTTTATTTTGCCTCACTTTTGTTAGTTCTACCAAAGTAAGGCCTGGAGGTCCTTTGGAAATAACTCTCTCCATGCTAGCCCTGCCTCTGACTGTACTAGTTTGGTCTGCTGTTCCTTGGTCAAGCATTTGATATCACCCCAACACTTTTTTTTTTCCTCCAGCTTCTACCAGATTTCCATGTGACACACCCAGAGTAGACAAGTAGGTTTTGGATTCACAAATATATAGCTGCAACACAGCTGTCATACTATTTCAGATATTTCAAATGTGAAAAATTCACATAAAATAATAAATGTATCTTAAGTCTCTGTAGACACCGTATGGGTCTTTAAAAGATCCAGGTCCAGCATGTTAAGTACCATAGATGCTGTCTGCTCTAAGTGGGCAACAAATAGGAAACAGGAAACAAACAGGAAAGGGGCAACAAACATTTTAGTGGGGTCTGTTGTGGTAGAAATAAGGGCAACAATTTTAAACTGAAGGAGGTTTGATTAAGATAAGGAAGAACTTTTTTTGTAATGAGGGTGATGAGACACTGGAATGGGTTTCCCAGGAAGGTTGGGTGGGGCTCTGAGCAACCTGGTCTAGTTGAAGATGTCCCTGCTCATTGCAGAGGAATTTGGACTAGATGGACTTTAAAGGTCCCTTCCAACACAAACTTTTCTATGATTCTATGCACTTATCCATTCGACTTGACCTCTGGGCCAGAAATTGGTGCCTGATTTTGTTTTATAGTTATAAAGATATTTAGTAGATTTTTAATTAAAACTAAACTATAGATCTTCAAATACCACACTTTTAAGTCTATCTCTAAGTCAGGGTTAAAAGACAAATTTTTAACAAAATCAGAATTCTCATTCTGAATTTTTCTTTTCAAATCAGGTAATTACTAGGAATGTATACAAAATTTTTGGTACTCACTGAAGTTCTCCATATGTACTGCTAACTTGCATGCTATATCTTGTCTTCAGCAGTTGCAGGGCAAATCATTTCCAAGATGGGATCTCCAACAAACAGGCAGTGGTGGAGGTGTAGATGAACAAATCAGTGGTGATTGTGATGATGAAGATGGTTGCGGAGGATCTGGAAGTGGAGAATTCAAGAGAGTCCTGAAAATTACAGACCGTGAGTCCATGATTCTGTTTCCTTCCTGCATTTAAAAAGTGAATTGGCATATTTTCCACTAATACATACCACTGAATTATCTCAGAAAAGATGTGAAAAGTTGTCCATGTAGTGTTTCCAAGATTTACAGGAGTAGGCCAGTAATTATAGGACTTTTGTGAGCACAGTATCAATATGAGTATCAGTTTCATCATAACACATGTTAAAATATACTTGGCATAATATAGACTTAACACGGTATTTTAGTAATATAATAGGTGTAAAGTGGCATGTCCCTTTGAGATATTACATTAACATAAGAGATTTGGCAGTTAAAAAGAGAAGCTGTACTAATTTTGGGTGGAACTGTGGCAAACCATGAGGTTTGATCCAGGCAGCTGCATTTCATGGAGAACTATTGGAATCAATGTACTAAAGCATTCAAAAATAATGCCAGTGCTGTTTCTTATTAATCTTTCCACTTCTCTTACAGTTTTGTTTTTATGTAGTTTGGGGTTTTGTTTGCTTGCATTTTATTTTTGTTTTATTTATTAGCTGAAACAGATTTGTAATAAGTTTCATTAAAACTTATTACAAATATTCCTGTGTTTGTGGACTTGAATGGCATAGAACTCCAACCATAAGCAAAGTAAGTTACTGCTTCTCTGAATCAGGACATTTTCCAGCATGTCTTATTTCTCTTCCCATTGTAGAAATATAGGCAGAGATGGTGGCAATAGATGAATTTTTTCATTTAAACTCCGTTTCTACATTTTGCAATTTTTTTTCCTGCATTTTGCATTATGTATATTCACTGAATTTGAGGGTGCTGCACGTTTTGAGGCTTAGATAATGTGAACCTCAGGTCCTTTTTGACTTGACAGTAAAGAGGCAATTTAGAAATGTGGCTGTAGAGAACCTGTAGTTTCCCATTTCTCTTTGAGCTGCTGGAAAACTGTGACAGAACATTCCGGGGCATGCTTTAACAAGTCAGCTTGGAATCAGCCTGAGATCCTCTTGCACTGACACTTAGTCTATACATTTTCAAGTCCTGCTAGAAGTCTACATGGGATTTTGAGCAATATCCAAAAAAGTTTAGGCACTTACTTCCTTAGAGTGCCCTTGGAGGTTTAACTTTGGAGAAAGAAGTTAGGAGTTCAAATATTTAAAACCACATGTTCTTTGTAATACTGAATATATCTTATATCTATTTGATAATGACACACTGTGGTATTGAAGGACTGTAAAATAGTCTAATAATGTGACTAGAGCTATTAAGAAAGTATTAAATGACAAAAGAATTTCAAGTACAGTATATTTTATTTCACTCTCTTCTACTGCATTAGAATTTTCTTCATATTGATATATTTAGTGCAATCTTTTCAAAATGTCAAAATTATAATTAGCCTTCATATTCTCTTTATATTACAACTTCTAAATTGCTAGAATTGTAAGCTATGTGTTAGACATAGTGAAATTTGCATGTAATTCTGTTTCTTTTGAACTTTTTCTAAGATATTATAGAACAAAAATGTGAATCCATACTGTTTGATATTTTGACTTGTGCATAAATCTTGAGCTGCTAGTACCTTCCATGAGCTATTGTGATTTCATGGATTTATGCTGGCATGCATTTCCTTTCTGGAATTCAACTTAAAATTGTCTTTAAAGTGTACCAAAAAGAGTCCTACTTTGTTCTGAGGCATCACATATGGATTGTCCAGCAGAACAGTTAAAACATTCCATTTTGTAAAATTTTATTACAATGCAGGTCAAGAAAATATTTTTTCAGAAATCACTCGTGTCTTTAAGTATATGTTGAAGTGTATGTTTAAGGTAAATGAAAGAGTTTTTTGAAAAATTCTTCTATTGCATCACTGTGATATATGAGTAAGACTTCGGGAATTTAAAATTAGATTTAAAGTAAAAAAAATATATTTTAGTAAGGAAAAAACCTATCTTCTCAAGATTTAAGATTTTGTGTGAAGAACTAGAGTTAAAAATGTAAACATAAGAATTTAGACTTATATTTTTAATATCTATATTTTACATGTATAGATATATAATATATAATAATATATAGATATTTTATACAATATACATAGTTTTGTGTAATTTTCTTAGCTTTGAGTGACTGATATCAATTAAAAGCTAAATAAGATTTTAAACTCCTTGTTTTTATACTGAAAAGTTAGATTCACTGTGATGATATTGCTTACAGCTCCTTGAAAAGTATGTCTGAAATTCAGGTAAGGCTATAAATTGAGCCCAGAATGTTTGATCCTCAGCATTAGCTTCTCTGTGGAGTCATACACTTATTTTTCCTTATCAAGAAAACTTTCTGCATTCTTTTACTTCTGGACAATTTTGCTTTTTCTCATAACCAGCCAGGAAGGAAAGGGGGTGTGTTACATATTTCTTTCTGTAGTTGAGTCTAGAGGTCCTAGCCATAGCCCATTTTGGTAGCTTCTGCAGACATTTTCACCGAGGGGATAATCCTATGGGCAACAAATTAACGATATTAATAAGTTGTTAAAGTATGATACAGAACCAGCCCCTTTTATTACTATATATAGTAATAGTATAAAGTATAAAGATACATCCACTTTTTATTTATTTATTTATTCGTTTATTTATTTATTTATTTTGATGGCATGCCATTGCCTTTTGGACATGTGTCTGATACTCAGACCAAGAAGGAGCAGAGAGGAAGGGAGGGGATATACTTCTGCCAAAACAAACTTGTTCCAATTTTATGTGCACACGTAGCTTGAGGAATGAAAGATTGCTTGTTTCCACACTCAGTACTAGAGATGTAAGAATTGATTTCATTTGGTGTAGAAGACTGACAAATGTGTGGTGACAGCCTTTAGGCTTTAGAAGGCCAGTGAAGTGATCTGGTATTTGTAACACAGAAGCAATAGCCTTGCATTACAAAAATGTTTAAAATGTGCTCTATTTTGAAAAAATCTAGTTTTCCTATCAGTCAATCATTACATTATATTCAGTGTTTCAAAGTGCTGCAACTGTGCTGACTAGTTTGCTCTTTCATAAGTACTTTTAAAATACGGTAAATTGGTGCAGTTATTTGAAGAAATGGTACTAGAAAGGATAGTGTACTTTAAATGTATAAAATAAACAGTAGTATAAAGCCTTGACACTTCATTTGCTAGTTTTATTCTCCTCTAACCCGGGAGCTCCCACAGGACTATTTCATGAGTCACAATGAATTACCTATTCGAAGCCCCCTGCAGAATGCAGCAGTAATAACAACAAATACTTATCACCTACATATTGATTTGCATCTGTTTTCAAATAGCTCTGTGAGAAACGACTGATCCCAATACCACTCCACTGAGGTTCTCAATACCATCTATCAAAATTCTCATAATACTTCTAGCCAGACCACCGATTCTCTGAAAAGTGCCCTACCACTAGTTTGTCTTTCTTTGCACGTTTTAACATGCAACACACACGTTTCTTTACTGCAGCCAGAGATCTCCTAGTTCAGGGTTCAAATATGCAGAAATATTGAGGATATCTTTGTGCTTAAGACAATGAATATATATGGGCAAACTTTGTCTCCCACTTTTTGTTTTTTTTTAAAACTCACCTGATGGTCATCCTCTTTGAAGAAAGAAGTCTCTAAAATGTTTTACTTCTCAGGCTTCTTAATCTGTAGATTATTATTTTCTTGTTCAGATCATGCTGTAGAGGTAAAATACCTTAGAAAAGGCTTTATGTTGTGATCTCTATACAAATAAACCAGTCTACGTCTCTTGCCTGACATTATACTGCATTCTCAAGTCTCAAACACCCTTTCTCTTCTTCCTGCTCCTTCACCCATTTCAGTATAGTTGCTTTATTCATTGTTAAATCTGATTCTGGTGGCATATTCTGGGACCAAAACTCTTTAAAGCTGGCAATAAAATCTCCATTATGATGTTTGCCATCTGTTAAATTCTTTTAAACTCTCATCTACATTCTGCTGCTTCAGTAAAGTAAGACATCCCTTATGTCTGAGTAGGATTTCAGGTTTTATTTACACACAAGAGTATTCTCCCTAATTCCTGGATGTTAATGTGAGGTGTTATTCAGGTGTCTTTGGAAGGACTACATGACTTCACTGTTCATAGTTCACTCAGTTCAGAACATCTCAATTCTATTAAAAATGAATAAGAAAAATAAAAGTTCTTGCTGTGAATGCCAGCCTTGGTCTAAATATTGCACTATTTTTTAACAATAACATTCTCATAGTCTACTGTTGATTGAGAGGCTAGGGGGAATCTCACCCTTCCTTTTCACATAAAGACTGCCATAATTGGAGCTCTTTTCTCTCATATTCTTGTCTTTTGTGGAGCTGAAAATCTTTTGAGGAGAAAGATTTATCGCAATTAGTACATTTGTGTGAAAATTTTGCATTTCCAGAAGAAGACACACATCGTCTACACATATGACGTTCAAAGATTTTTCTGTGTGCATGACTGAGTTTTGCACAAAAATACTTGATGATATAAATTATTGAAGCATAAACAAAGTCAAAGGATGAACAAGTTCCAATAATTCCCACAAAAAAAAAAAAAAAAAAAAAAAAAAAAAAAAAAAAAAAAAAAAAGTTACCCCAACGACCTTTGGATTTCTAAGGATAGACTTTCAACCGCCAATGAAGTCTGAACAGGTAAAGTTTCCAGATGTATGAACACCTTCATGCCACAATGTAAAGCACTGTGGTGGGTTGACAGGTGCCAGATGCCAGGTGCCATCAAACTGCACAGCACTGTGAGGGCTGCAATGGGAAAATGAACTCCAGCTCAGCCAGAACCAATACAAGCAGTGAAAAAAACCCCAAAAGTATTCCATTTAAAATGCCTTGTAAAAATTGAGAAAAGTTACAATACAATTTTCTTATGCAGTATTTTGCAGAAAGTGTGACCTGCATAATGATATTATGCATTGGAAAAAATAAAAGATGATATTTCAGTTTTTGGTTGTTTTCTATTTAAAGAGTGTAATTTCTCTCTCTCAACACGTTTTCTCATGAGTCAACATTTGTACTTCTTGAGGGATGAATTTAACCTGAGTAATGGATTGAAGCTGTACTGTCAGGTTTGATTCAAAAACAAATAAGGGGAAGGGTTATGTAAAATTTGCTGGGGGGATTTACAAAGAGACAGAAATAAAGTCAAATAATATAAAATTTCATATTTTGCAAGAGTGTATTTTTTGCCTTGTATTAACATGTTACATCCCCGTGAAGATTTTTATGACAGCAGCTAGCAAACAAACAAAGAAGCACAATTGCTCTTCATAGGTTTTAAGTTATCATAGTGTTTAATGAGCAAACTGACTGGTCTAAAACAGCACATCAGAGCAGTGCAATTACTACAAACGACCTGCATTAATAACATGGGGTTATATTTTGCTGGGAATTACCTTGTAATGATACCACTAATTCTGAAGTTATCAAAAATCTGGAGCCTTTTACTACATGTATTAGTTCATTGAATGAATGTATAAATATTTGCACTCATGGTTACCAGTAAACAAACAAACTTCTGGCAAAGTACTAGTGTTAATTGCTTTCTCATCCATTCTTTTTCATTTACTGAGGAAAATTAATAAGATAATAGATGTCATAGCTACCTATCAGGATAAAGAATGTTCTAAATGCTTTTTTTTATTTCCACAGCAGTAGAATGAAAAGTGTCATTCTTACAGAACTGCTATTGTACAGCACCTGCCTGTTTATTACTTCCTTGTTTTTTTAAAAACTTCCGAAATCCCCTTCCTGCCTACTGCTTTATGCCTCCCAAACTTGAGCACAGAGGATATACTCCAGTATGTCCTTCTCTGCTCTAGATTCTCCTGTGAAGACTATAGCTCTTCAAGAGCTCCTTTTCGGAATAATCAGAGAAATACAGAATAGGGAATATGGTGTTGTGTGATCAAGGAATCATGCAGGTTGTGTATCATCTGAACTGGTATCTACACGTCAGAATACAGTTGGGATCTTTGTGGAGACAGACACTTTCTGTGGTAATGGATTAATAAAAGAGTAATTTATCAGCCTAGAGAACACTAAGGCTCCAATTAACCCCTCTCCACGGATTTACACATTTTCTTCTAGCTTTTCACCAGCATGGACATCCTTCGGGCTATTTCCTTGGACAGAGAGAGGGGAAAAAAACCCCAAATTCTTGTGATTGGTCTTCCAGATATGTAAACACTTAAAAGCTTTCAATCAACAAGTTACGGGCTGAATGAAGAACTAATGTACCATTTCCTTATTTCACCTAAGTGTTATGCCCAAAAGCACAGAAGCAATTACAGAGGTACAGAAAGCCAAGTACAGATACAGTCCTTGCTCAAATTGAACTGACAGTGAATGTCAAGTTTCCTACTGTGGACTATAAGATTTAATTCTGAATGGTAGTCCTAAGAAAGTGGAGAGCAAAAACACCTCCTGTGTGAATATTTTTGCCCTATATAAGCCAAAGCTGTATTCCCTCTTTCAAAATGGGTTGGATTGTTTTGTGAGTTCCCTCATTTCCCACTCCTCCTCTACAAGGACCTTTCAGACATGTCTCAAAGAAAAGCCACCAGCAATAAACAGAATTTTGAGATGGGGACTACAAGCAGACTTTTTCTCGATAGATTCCTAAGGTTAAGGAAAGCTGACCTTAAATTCTTTAAAATGCGTCAAGAACAATCACTAAATGCCAGTTCCTCTAGCTAAGCAAGAAATGGTTAACCACATCTGTTCCAGAAACACAGAACAGAATGTGAGTACAAATGCAAATGTTTTGTGTAACATGGAAGTTGTGTTATTTACTAAGCCAATCCCCTCAAATGAGCCAGTGGAAAACTGGTTAAGGCTAACCCTTCAAAAAGCAGCATACTGTCCCAAGTACATTGTTTCCCACCTTTACCTATTGTAAGTGTCTCTCTCTGGTGCACAGACTGTTTAGTGTTTTGGCTAGAGTAGGAGATAATAATCAAGCTAAGTCTCTACAGCTACAATTAATGCCATTCAGCTGGCATATAGACTAAAACCAGAATACCCACTTCACTAATATCTGACCTGAACTTAGGTCTTTTCGTTTTTCCTAAGAAAACTTTTAAAGTTTTATGATTCATCCCATTAACAGAGAAGAAACTTTGAAAATTTCATCAAGGGAACAACTCTTGAAAAAATAACTGTAACCCTTTTTTTTTTTTTTTTTTTTTTTGTACAAGACATTAAAATTCCTTACTATTCTATATTAAGTTATGGACTATTTATTTTTGCATGTGCATCTGATATATGCAAAATTAAGGCAAAATACACTACTAGTTTATGCAAAATATGGTTAATTGGAAAAGAATAAGGCTAATATGTCAGATTAGTTAGAACTTAGATTAGTTCTGATTGACTTCTTCCTGAGTAGTCATCATTTCACTGACTTTGTATGAGTTTGTATTTTCCAGGGAGACCACATAATAAGTTTAGTTTGAGTTACAAAGTTCCAATTGTATTTTTAAAGGCATTACCGTATAATAATACCACTGCTTCTGAAGTTACCAGAAAGTTGGACCCTTTTAATGCATATATTATTTCATTGAACCAATGTCACAATTATATTTTAATAATTCATTATTAGTCATTGATTATATTTCTATAAATAAATATTTTTTATTTGCTGATGTGTTCTTTGAAGTGTGTTTCATAATAGTGTATTAAGGATACAAAGGGAAAATTTTTTTATAACTCTTGATCACTGTATTCAAACCACCTTTACTGTTCTATCAAATACTTCCATTAATTCAGCGGATGAGAATTTGTATTGTTTTCCTTTATACAAAACAAAAATGAGCAGGTGTTTTCCTGCAAAAATACATTACTTTTAATCAATTTTATTTAAAATCAATCCTTTTTTCTAAGTGGTGATGTCTAATCCTCAATGACCTGAGATTTTACTTCAAATAAGCCCTCAAAAGTCAATGTATTTTTAAAAAACAGACCTTTTGAATAGTCACTTTCATCTCCAGTTAACCTTATGACTGATTTTATTGTGCCTAGGAGATCTTTATATAAGAAATTCTTCATAATTTTGAAGTTTTCATTTTAAATCTGTCCATGTTTAAATTATTTCTGGCAGGAGGAGGGGAAGAGGAGCACCTCACTCTTGATGTTCCATTTCCCATACTGCCTGTGATAGCTTTCGTTATCCACTTAAGATGATTCCAGTTTACTTCTACTACTGACCAAAAGCTTCAAAATGAGTTGCCTTTTTTTCTGTAGAAATTAACCAGTTTTATTTCTTTGAGTGAGAGAAAATATAAAGCTAGCCTCTATGTAGTTTGAAACTATTATCATATTCTAGCAATAATTGCTTTCAATGATCAGATTAGCTACTTCAAGTTTATCGTAAAAATGTTACCTGTAACCATCCAAAATCTAAACATGAATATTTTAGGACAGCTATAGCCTACTGTGTTGTTTTGTTTTTTTTTCCCTTGGAATGCAATCCTACTTTAATAACAATAAACACAGAGACAGGACTTTTCTTCATGAGCTAAAAATGCAGACTTTTATAGTTACTGTAAAGAAACAAACATGTATCACTGAAAATGAGTAAACACATGAGGTCACAGTTTATTAGGCCAACATTAAGCATATATGTTGAGAATTGTGCCCTCAATCCTTATTTCTTTCAACTGGTTGTAAAAGGACAAACTTCAGTTGCTTAAGTACAGAGATCTAAAGTTAGATAGAAAATGCCTTCCTGAAGTTAGGTTCTTTTGCATTCACTCTGGTTCTGATTTAATATTGATTTTTATTTTTAGATAAGGGTTAAAGACCTTTCAGTGTACTTCACAGTCTTATTGTCAGTATCACTAATGACTTTTTGCAGTAAAAAATAGAGGGGGCACTTGCAAATACAGCTAATAAGACCTGTAAAACAGAATTAATGTTGTCTCAAAGCCCTAGTTTGCTGGGAAAAGAAATCATTCCTATTTTCCATCGTCTGTGATGGAGAAAATAGCTACTGGTGAAAAAAGAAGTGGGAATATCTGTAAATCCCATGGTGTGTTTTGTTATCAAACTGTCTTAGTATCTTTTTGACCTGTTTGTCTTTGAGATTTTGAACACAAAACTAAATGTAAAACTACAACCACCCAAAACTTTCATAGCCATTACATGAATAAGGAATTATTTCACTGAATCAAAAAGGAATTGTAAAACACTTTTTAAATCTACTTATGAAAGAATCTGTCCTTTTTCAAAGTTGTGAATCATATCAACCTGTTACCTTTCTATTTCTTAAACAGACTGTACCCGTGATAAATGTCACACTTTGATTTGCTTAAAGGTGATTTATAGTCAAAGGTAGCTCTTCAGCCTGTCATGCATCTCCAGTCTTTATTATATTCTTTTAGAAAATCAAAGTGTGTGTGATCTCCTGAGAGTTCCCTTTGCAACCTGCACAGAGACTTAAATTAGATTAGTTTCATATTTGCGTCTTCCACTATTAATGATTATAACTCCAATGCCTTGACTAATCTGCTTCTCAGTAATTCATGTTCAAACCATTTGCTAACTTTTAAATAAAAGAGAATCAATTAATTTTTGTTTGTTACAGAAACTTAGCACTATCTTTTTTTTTCCCCAAGAAACAATATGTAAGGGAGATACAAGCCTGAGGAAGATCTAGATCTTAAAATCTGCGAAATTTGTGTGATTATATATATATACATACATATACACACTTACATAAATCATCAGAAGTTCCCTAAAAAAGAGTGAAACTATTCAAAATACTCAGTTATGACCTGTATTCTGTAAAATAATGTAACTGGAAGGAAGCAAGTGGACTTTTCTTTTGTTATTTTAAAAGGAAGTGGTTTGGTATAATTTCAATCTGGTTTAGGATTGTGATGTCTCATTTTTACAGTCCAGTAATAGGCACTAGTACTGATTTTAAGTTTCTGGAATGAAATGTACAGAAAAGGATTTTGCAAGGCTGCATGGAAAAGTTTTTTGTGAGACAAAAATTAGAGCAGACACCTAATTAGAGGGGTGGGACTCTGTTGCTGAGACATTTTAGCAGAACATTTCAGGAGTCCATTTCTGTCATCATTGGTTTATTTTGATTATATAAACTCTGCTTCCAGTGTCTGTAGCAGAAGATAGCTCAGATTTATTAAACCTTATACTCTAGATACCTACATTTAGATGAAATAAACTGGACATAAATTCCAGTTGTTGGATTTTCAAAGGTTGGCTAACTAGAACAACTTCTCCAGATATTGGCCAGTAGCAGAGAGGTTAGACATGCTTAAAATGAGTTATTTTCCATACTTAGAGCCTCATTAAACAGACACTTCTCAAGGCCAGTAGGTGTGCTTAAGGAAGGGAAAAATCTCTTGCTTCATTTTGATATACCCAGTTGCAGAAAGAGAGGCTTATGCCACAGCTCAATAGGCACAGACTCCATCAAAGTATCTTTTGTGGAACCATGTAGTCACTAGCATTTTTTATGTCAACCACATTATGCCTCTGAAACATTTTGGATGAATGGATGAATCCCATTTGGATTCCTTTCTCAAGTTCATGCTGCCTGCAGTCATCCCTAAGTAAATGCTTTTACAGCACAGGCTGAATTTAGGGCCTCCTGAGTAGCTGCTACATTTCTCATGCAGGCATATGATTTGAGCTTGTAATAAACATGGAAAGACCATATGGATAGAGATATCAGATTTCTAGAAAGGTCATGAAACCTTTGTTTTTATTATCACTTATGCTATCAGGATTATGGACATAAATCAATCAATGTCATTCTAATTCAGGGCCAAAATGTCTCTGAGGCCGAACCTGGAGAAGCAAAAATGTAGCCTTGATAACAGGGATAGGATGAAATAAAATGTCTAAGAATAAGATGGAGTCTGTGCCTATTGAGCTGTGGCATAAGCCTCTCTTTCTGCAAAGAGAGGATTTTTTTGAGGAAAATGTTTGATTGAGATGTCTGAATGAGAACAAGTCTGAATAGAGAAGGAGGTAAGAGAGAAATGCAGAAATGTGTTTGTACCTTTGCAAATGTGTAAATGGTAGTACAAATGTGTTTGTACTACCTTTACCATGTCTCTTCCACTGTTTTTCAATTTTTTCCCCAATGTTCATAGTCTTAAATAGAAATGTTCATAAATGTAATCTTCATCTCTGAGGCCAAGGATCCTGTGACCAGCTTTGGGATGTGACAAACGCAGTTTATGGCACTTGCACAGCTGATAGTGATGTAGAAAGTACAATACTCTTAAGAGAATCTTATGTATTGTAACAGTGACATTTGGAAAATATGTCAGTTGCTAGAGTGGGGACTAGCTAGCTGTTAAAAAAACTACTTCTGAAATGTCAGGGAGCAAAACCAGAATGTGGGAGTTGTTCTAAAAGGAAGCAGCTACATATGAGCTAAATGGCTGCAAAATAATAATTTACTACATTTTGTGTTGTTGCCTTATATATATAAACACAGTCATTAGCAAATAAGAAAAAAAAAAGGAAGGAACTATTAGTTATTTCCTAATAAAATTGTGCAGCAAAAGCTAGCTATAGACAAAAATATTGATCATATATTGTGGCTTGCAGACGACCTTGAGATTTCTTTAAAAATTTATTGTTTGTTGACAGCTTGCTAATTAAAAGTGCACATCAGGGATTTTGTTTTCAATAACTGAAAATGCCTACTCATATATTTAAATAAAGATAATAAAGAACTTGAATAGGTTTGTTTCCAGGTTAAAATTTGCTTATCTCTGGTAGTTCCAAGACTTAGACAAGTAAGGCACCTAGACACACCTCAAATACAGGCAGATTAAGAGTATAGACTATAATTTGCAAATTAATTTAGCTGAGAAAGTGGTCTCTGTTGCCCACCTTGCCCACCCTCTGGAGCTGTATCTCTTCTTCACTATAGTTGAACCACAAATGATGCTGTTTAATACAGATCAAAACTTTGAGGCAAATGGAATGTGCTTCTGCTATACATTAATATAGACATGCAGGGTTGATTTGGTTGATTGCCAGATAGTCACTCAGCTCTTCTCCAACTCCCTGTCCTCAACAAATAATAAAAAAAAAAAAGAGTGTGATAAGACAAAAGCTTTCTTGTGTTACGATAAAATCAGAAAGATCACTTACCAATTAACATCACAAAAATGAAAAGGCTCAACTTGAAGAAAGTTAATTTCTTGCCAATTAAAATAGAGTCACGTGGTAAAAACCAAACAGCTTCACCCCCATCTTTTCAATCACATCACCCACTTCTTTTCAATCTATGTTACTGCTTCATTCCCAGCTCCTTTACCTCCTCCTGACACCAAGTGTTGCAGGGGTGACAAGGAGAGAGGATTGGTTGCAGCCAGTTCGTAACAGTTCCTTTCTGCTGCCTTTTCTCCTTGCATTTACTTCCCTGTGCCACGTGGGAAGCTCTCCAAAAGCTCCAGCTTCCTTCAGGGCATATTCACCTGCTCCAACACGAAGTCCTCCTCAGGCTGCAGTGTGGTATCCAGCTGCTCCCTAAGTGCTGCAGGGGAGCATTTGCTGTGGTGCCTGGAGCACCTCTTCCCTCTCCTTCTTCTCTCACCTTGTTGTTCAGAAGGTTGCTCCTCTTGGTTTCTCCCACTTCCACCACCCTCAGCTCCTTCTTCTCAGTGATAAGGAGAATTTTGGCCCATTTTTAAATACATTTTCCTGAGGCACCACAGTCCTGACAGGTGGGGCTAAGCTGTGCCCTGTGCCGGATCTGCTGAATCCCGCTGAAAATGCCGGTGTGACACAGGAGGCATCCCAGTCTGTCCTCACAGATGGCAGCCCTACAGCCCCCACTGCCAGCACTGGGACATATAAACCCAGTGCGGTTGCACATTGGGCACTGGTGTGTCAGATAACACAGGGGAGTCCTGTCTCTGTCAAGAGGGAGTCACTTTTGGAAGTACGGCCAAGGGGCCAGGCTGAGCTTGATCATTCACTATGGTCATGAGCCAGCTCTCTGGGCAACCCTGTGGACTCAGCAGAGAGTCTGCTGCTGCACACACACACACAGGTTTGCCCTGTGGAGGGCAACATCTGTTAGTTTTTCTACAGGTCTCTCTGCAGTGAGTTACCAAGTGTTTGCTTGTAGATCTGCTTACGTACACTCAGGACATCAGCTGCTCCTGCTCCTCTACCAAGTATTTTGATAGACTCAGGATTAGATCCTTTGAGATGGTCACTAACTACCAAAATCCCAGTAGCTTTACATTGTGCAAAATGGCCCAGTGATTGATACTGGTGTACATAACTTTCACAAAAAGGGAAAAATTCAGTATATGGTAGAAAAAAATGTAACTTCTCATGACCTGTGTTCAGAACCTATGTGTCCTTTTGGGCTCTTACAAGTTGACTGAGGAGTTGCCAGACTCACTTTTTATTTGAATGCACCAAGCAAGACGTGTGATGCATAATGACATAGACTATATCATGGAAAAGGAAAATATATAATTAAAGAGATTGTGATTAAAAGCTGTGAGCTCAGTAACATTTTTATGAAGTTATAAAGTAGTTTTCTAGTAAAATTTCAGATGTAATATTCAGTTCATTAACAACTCTCGTCATCCTTGAATCCATAAAAATTAATTTATTTTACTGTATAGCAATTTCTAAGAAATCTATATCATAAAATGTAAGAGAAAGTGTTTAGATCTAGATTCAAAAGGAGAACAATCAGATTTTATTTCTCTTCTAGTTAGTGCTGTCTATTGCCTTTTCTCTTCCTCTTTTATTGCTCCTTCCTTTTTCTAATTAACTATCATTTGTCATTTTATGCCAACTGACATAATTGTAAGTCATTATGTAGGATACTGATAGCCTTAGAAGCAGTTGCCTCACACATAAACTCTTATGTCCAAACGGCCACTTAGCAAAGAAGTGGATTTTAATTTCTCACCATTCATTACTATTTCAATTTCTCTAAACAGAATTATTGAAGAGCAGCAGGTGCTTTTTTTTTCAGTTCCTTAGTTTTGTTTCTTAACTTACCTTTTCAAATAGCAGTGTTCTTTCAGAGAAAGAAGGCAATTAATTCTTCTGTATGCCAGAAGATGCCACTGTAGCACTCTCTTACACACAGTAAAGGCTGCTGACAGGTGAGAAGGACATGAATATTATCAGATACAGCATCTTGACTGATTGCACCTGTGAAGGTGTTACTGTGAGTATCCTAAAAGTGCAGGGTCTTAATCTGGTGAGAGAATGAGATTCTGCAGTGTTTATTTATTTTTTTTTTTAAAAATCATAAGAACAACTGCATATAGGGAATGAAGGGAAATAGTTATTTTATGGCATAATTTCATTAACTGCAGTCCTAGTCCTGTATTTTCTGCCTTGGATATTTATGTGCTGCAGAAGTGTACCAAACACTAATATGAGTACATGTTCTTTCTCCAAAGGATTTTTCTAGAAAGGATTTTCCCGCTGTTTAATATACCATATAAATCACTTTGAAAAAATAGTGTTCTTAGGTTGCTATTTCATTTTCTTCTGTATCCACTTAATCGCAGAGAGGTTTGAGATCATCTGTCTACTTCAGTGTCATGGGCCTTTTTTTTTTTTTTTTAAATACTTTAAAAATTCTTGTAGTGAGCAGTCCATCACCAGCGTTAGAAACTAGGTTTTCCCCCAGGTGATAAAGAAATAAAGAAGCCAGAAAATATTTCCCCAAAAGGCCTACCTAAAATAATGTTTTATTTTATTTTGATTTATTTTATTTTAGGAACAATTTGAACATTTTACCTCTTGAAAGCCATGCTACTTGCTAGTGACAGGGAAGAAGAGTAAGGAAGGTTACTGTGCAACTCTGTGATGGTCAAAAAAGGTTCAAATTGATAATCTATAAAGAATTACAATCGGAAGAAGCCCTTTAAAAGCACTTCCTTTGAACAAGCTCTCCTTTAATTAATTGTTGGTCCTCAAGGTGCCTACATAAGAAAGTGAGCAAAGTGTGTGTGCACTTAAGTTTTCCAAAAGGACACTGCAATCCACTGTCAAATGTGACTGTCATCAAATAGACAATCAGAATGTTGTTGTGGAATTTAAATTGTGCAGGTTCTTCTGCCACAAAAGATGGAAAAATTACTCACAAGTGCTGCACAATGCAAATTCTATGCCATGTATTATCAATATTCTCTTTTTTCAGTTAATATTTAAAGACCTCATGTCCTGAGATCAAGCAGGTTTGTCAGCTGGACTTAAGAATTTTGCAGTTCTAGTGTCTGGCCACCAGAGAGGTGTTACCTCATTTACTATAAGCCTTTGAGCCTGACCCCTCAGCAAATTGTTCACCCATCATGTTGTTTGCATGTCTAGATGTATGATGGATACTTTATTCACAAAAATTCTGTGAGAGATAGTATCAAAAGCTTTTCTAAAATCCCAAACACCCATGTTTACTGCCTTCCTTTTGTCTACTGGTCAAAAGTGATTTGTTTCCACATCCACATCCACATCTATTCAGCCTGCTGACTGTACTCAGTAGCTCCTCTGTTAGTAATCATCTCTTTAGTGAAACAACAGCATTTGTCACCAGAATTCATAAGTTACCATACAGACTAAAAGCCTGGTCTCTGTGCTGTGGCTTTGAAAAGCACATTGAGCTCCACCATGGGGTGGGGAAATTGGGGATGTCTTTTACACTGAAATTTATGCCTTTTTACTTATCTTCATGGAACACTAGCTGATCATTGTGTCCCTTCTTTTGAATTTCTCAAGTATGTAGGGAGGAACGAGAAAGGATATTTAGTCAAGGGACAGATTATTGTGGAGTTGATTACTACGAGGCAAAACCACTCACATACCTGCCTATTGACTATTTTTGATTAGACATCTATCAAAAGTTTTTCTGAAATAATCAAATTACTTGAATACACCTATGAAATTGGTCTAGTAATAGCAAATGGTCAGTCCTATGGACTGATAGTGTTCTTACTGGAGCCAGTAATAAAATGTTATATAGTAATTACTCCTTGAGACATTTTGTTTTGCTTAGTATCATTGTAAAACTTTCTTTATTACTTCTCCATAGCATCTCTTTTTGCATCTTTTTGTTTTGTGAATACTAAAATACACCCTAAAGTTGAGCACTTGTATTTTTAACTTATAATTGTATAATTAAAAGGTGAAAGTGCATGTTAAATGCATCTGCAGAGTGCATTTTTGGCAAAGAAGCTAAAGTATATAAAATTTGTATCCCATCTGTTACAAATGTAGGGTTTTTTCACCAGTAATTACAACAATTTTATCTGGAAAGTAGGACTTATTCTACCTTACAGACAGCTAAAAATAACTGTGAATAAAGGTTTATTTGGAATTAAATAGAATAGGTTTATGTAATTTGGAATTACATAAAACCTAATTTTGATTTTAGCAAAAACTAACTCAATTTCTATCACAGTTCCTATGTTTTGTGTTTACTGATGTTCACATCCATTATTCAGAAGCACCAAATATTAGATGAGAGGCAAAGCACAATGTGGCTGAGGCGTTTAGTATGCAATAGAGAATTTTTTTATGACTCATAGGTAGGGCCATTGATATAGGCAGTGAATATTATGTCACTGTGCACATCAGTGTTGCAACAACAAAATGCTTATTTCTGTTTTGCTGCACTGAATTCATCTTTATTTATAAAAAAGTTTGATGGATCCAAAATCATTTGTGATGAAGCATTTAGTCACATCTGTGCCCACATCTCTTCTTGGAAAACATCACTGGTAAATATTATGATAAAGTGTTGAAAGTAATTAAAATTAAAGACTTTTATGGACCACTTCTGAGCATTCTTTTTTATGAAATAATCTAAATTTAACTGTGTAGTGAGTTGACTGTGCCTGGATGCCATGTGCCCGCCAAAGTCACTCTATTATTTCTCTCCTCATCAGGACAGGAGAGAGAAAATAAAAGGAAAATCTTGTAGGTTGAGATAAGGAGAGGGATAGGTCACTCACTGGTTACCATCAGGGGCAAAATGGACTTGATTTGGAGATACTATTAAAACTTAATATCAATGAAATCAGAATAGGGTGATAAGAAATGAACCCAACCTTTAAAACACCACTGCTCCACTCCTCCTTTCTTCCTGGGCTCAACTTCATTCCTTATTTTCTCTACCTCTCCTTTCAGCAGTGCAGGGGCACCAGGAATGGGGGTTGTGATCAGTTCATCACGTCTCTGCCACTCCTTTCTCCCCAGAGGAAGGACTCCTCAGACTTCCCCTGCTCCCTTCCATTCGTGGGTCCCTTCCATGGGGCGGATTCCTTTACAAACAGACTGCTCCAGCATGGATCCCCCATGGGATCACAAGTCCTGCCAGTAAACCTTCTCCAACAGGGACTCCTTTCTCCATGAGGCCGCAGGTCCTGCCAGGACCATCACCTCCTTTAGGTATCCCTCTGTTCTGGTGTGGGGTGTTCCAGGTGCTGCCAGTGGATATCTGCTGTTCCACCATGACCTCCACAGGCTGCAGGGGCACGGCCTGGCTCGCAGGGTCTGCACCATGGGGTGCAGAAGGGGAATCTCAGCTCTGGCACCTGGAGCACCTCCTGCCCATCCTCCTGCACTGACCTTGGTGTCTGCAGGGCTGTTTCTCTCACCTAATCTCCCTCTTCTCTCTGGCTGCCCTTTTTTTCACCCTTTTTAAATAACATTATCCCAGAGGTGCTGGCCCTGCTGCTGATGGGCTCTGCCTTGGCTGCCTTGGAACCAGCTCCCATTGTCTCTGTCAGGCAGCGGGGGAAGTTTCTGCCAGAATCTTACAGTACCCACCCCTGTAGGCTCCCTGCTACCAAGCCCTGGTGATGCAAATTCAACATATACAAATATTTTATTAAAATATATCAGAAATATAAGGCAGAAAGCAAGACAACGTGAATGTACTTTAGGATAACTTTCTTAGCATGTTTGGGAACTGATTTTGATAATCAGCTAAACCAGTACTTTACATACAGGACTGAAGTATGGCCATATAGCATATTTTATTAAGATTGTGTGAGGCAATATCTCACAGCATCATGTGTGGAAACATGCTGCTTTTTCAGACTGTGATCTTTCTCCCTTTTTTTCCTTGTTTGTTTTTAAAAGTTCAATATTTACCAACAATACCTTTTTCATTTGAATTTTTCTTTGGACTGAAAGATATCCTGTAAATGCATTCTTAGACTGTATGCAGGTTTTTTTAATCCAGTCATTTAGTCAATATTTAAAACTGTAAATATCAATTTTTTTAATGAATAGTATATTTAGCATACTAGAAGATTTCTCAAGTAGTAGCTTATGTAATCCTCAATCTTGAGAATGGCCATTCTCATACTAAAATATTAAAGAAAAGTGTTTTCTCTTATGTATTCTTGCATGAAATATGGATTTTTTTTTTCTTATCACAGAAAACTTGCAATCATTAACATGTTAATTTTCCTTATATTATCTGTGATTCATTTCTACTGTTGCCTAAGTATTTAGTGAGTCTTTCTTCAGGTTTGTGTACACTTTCACATGGAATACAAACTGACGCTGAAATAACCTGGTTTTTTAATTAATGGAAATACATGTCTCAATATTTTCCTGAGTACAGTAAGAAACAAATACCAGATTTCTTTGTCCATAATTGAGAACATCTGTCTTGAAAGTGCTCTGTCCCTTGGTTCTTTTTTCTGAAGTATATTAGCAGTATCTTTCCTCACCATATCCTTTGCATTCCTACTGTCTTCTCTGACTGTTCTTGGCACAGAAAATTTCAGTTTCACCCGTCTATCTGAAGCCAACTACTAGCTCTCCTTTGGTCTGGGCATAATCTCAGTGCTGTCATGTTATGCATAAGGAATCCCTCATGCTGCTTTAACAAGGTTTCACTGAATATACATTGCAAAAATTAACAGCTCAAAAATTGGATTTTGAATAGGTTTGAATTTCCTCCTGAGTATTTTAATGCATTTTGTTTCCTTTTATTCAATTTTTATTGTTATAATAATTTAAAATCTTCAAATTTCCTCCACAACAATAAGCAATGCTAAAAATATATCAAAGGCCATCTTCCTGTAACCCCATGACTCATGAAGCGCTGCCTTTACAAGGGCAGCAAATATCCAGAAACTGATCATTTGAGACAGCTGACACAACTTTAGCTGCCTTAATCCTTTCAACAGGCTTTGGGAGCAGAGAGAAATACAGCCCTGGTCATAACCCTTACTTTATCCATTCCTATTCTCAAGTTTACCTTTACAGTCAGTGAGAGTAAGGACGAGAAAGGAGGAAGGGGATATTACATACTGTGGTATTACCATGTATTTATGTGTGGGCAAGAACCCCATTCCTAAGCCAAAGACACCATCTCTAGCTTCAGTAAATATTGGTCTAAAAATTATTATATTGATCATGTTGTTGAAGTCAGTGAATATAGAACAGAGATATCTGCTCTCTTTCTTCTCTTAACCTGTATAAATGAAAAAAGTTTTCTGCCAAGAAGTTTAAAAACTGAAGAAACAGCTAAAGGATTTCTGCTCCTTATTTCATACTTTCAGCGGCTGGAGACTGTTTTTTAAAAATGCTCGGATCTCGTATTTTTCTCTTATACGTATTTAGCTGAGCCACACAGTGTGCAGAATGAAAATTGTTGGGTTATCTGGTCTGAGTAGTCTTTCCTTTTCGAAAAGCAATCAAATTATTTTTTTAGCACATATAATATCAAATATTGATTCCTCCACTAAATTAATTTAAACTACCAGGCTCTTATTCTTTAATTATGAGGCCCAGTAAAAATATAAATCAATAAACTACTAAAGATTTAATTGAATCAACTGTATTGGAATTATTTTATTCTTTACATTGAAATTAATGTCCTATTTATAACAGTGGTTTTGCAGCATACATGCGATAGCATGCGCCGACTAACAACATACATCCTTTTTGCTTTTTACAGCTTAATTAAACACACAGTATGATGCCACATAATAAAAGTAAGACAATGCCTTTTTTACATGAACTAGATCCACACTGAACAGGAATGTATTT
This sequence comes from Prinia subflava, assembly GCF_021018805.1. NCBI lineage: Eukaryota > Metazoa > Chordata > Aves > Passeriformes > Cisticolidae > Prinia > Prinia subflava. The sequence continues at coordinate 65,092,898 of NC_086249.1, forward strand.
TTTAAGAGAATACAGTCAAAGACTGAAAACAAGAGTGGCTTTTTCTGTACTTTAAAATTATGTGAATCATTTAAAGTCATATGCTGTCTGATGAAACTACATAAGGGAAAAATGATGAAAAAATACATAAAAGATTATTCTTTTTTACTAGCTGATTATTGAAAGGAAAGCTTATTATTCTTTTAGCTTATACTAAGATTCCAATATCATGGTTATCACAGGGTCAACAATAATCTTAAGTAACATGGCACAGTCTGTCACATCATGGTTGCTTTTCCCTTATCTTTTCATGAATGAACTATGTGTATACACCAGAATTTTTTATTCTCTGCAAACCAAGGTCAAAGAATTGTGTCTCACATCTGAAGAGTGAGGGCTCCTGATGCCCTTTATCCAGTTGGCTAAGGATGTCAGTAAGACTGATGTTACTGAGGTGCCAGACTAGAACTGCATATTTTCTTCTAACAGCTCTCCCCCTGCACAGAATTAAACGAGTTATCTGTTGTGCTCTTTTGGGCTGGGATAGAATCAATTTTCTTCATAATACTCCATAAGGTGCTGTGTTTTGGATTTGTGACCAAACCTATATTAATAACACAGCAATGTATTAGCTGTCAAGCATCAAGGCCTTTCCTGCTTTTCACAGTGTCCCATCACCCTGGAGCTGAGGATGCCAAGTGACAAAGGGATGTCCCACACTGTTATGGTGCCAGGCTGAGCAATGAGAGCTGTGGAGGGTGAAAGAAGCAGGAGGTGGGAGGGATGGTCAGAGTGATGGTGTTTGTCTTCCTACTGCTGCATGGAATCCTGCTTTCCTGGAGATGGCTGAACCCTGTCTGCCCATGGGAAGTGGTGAATGAGTTCCTTGTTTTGCTTTGCATGTGTGCACGGCTTTCACTCTTTCTGTTAAATTATCTTTATCTGGATCCACAAGTTTTCTCACTGTAACCCCTCTGATTCTCTCCATTGTCTCACTGGGGAGGGGTGAGCTAGGATCTGTGTGGGGCTGTGTTTTCTGGCCAGGGTTAGACCACACACCTGTAAATATCTTCATCTATTTACTCCCTAAGTAATTACATTGGTCTCAGTTTATTTTCCACAGCTCTTTAATATATATATGAAATTATACTTATCCACACTGTATGTATGCAGTGCTTAAAATAAAAAAAGTTTGAGGGATACTAAGCTTGCTATCCATTACCTCTTCACATTACTGTGTAAAGCTCAGTATACAGTTTAACATCAAAAGAGAAGATACCTAGATAGTTTTAAACTCTTGCATATCAGAAAAACAATTGGCGAAAAAACTACATTCAGATGAGATCATTAGAAATGAGAATGGGAAAAATGGATATGCGGAAGTATTATGGCCACACTAAGTTATTTCAGAGAAGACTGTTTCTGCCAGTGAGTTTCCTATTTAAAACCAAACCAAACCAAATCCCTCAAATGCAGTGTGGTATGACATTGTCTAACATACATATTTAAAGAAATACAGTTTTGAATAATATCTTTTAGATTTATTTTTATCTTTTCTTATAAGATCTGTAGAGATTTTCAAATCTTCCCTTCCAAAGTGTTAACATTCATTGCCTACAAAATTAAGAGCTGATCTTTCCGTGGTGAATAATTGAAATAAAATGTCTACAAAGGAAAATGCAGAAACAGAAGATGTTAAATTAGTAAGTGGTAGATTTTTTTTATCCAAATCAGCATACATCTTTTCTTTTAGTGTCATTTATAAGCCATAATTGAGTTTTAGGGACTTGACATATTATCACTTCACATCTGAGTCTTTGCAGGTATTTTTTAGAGTAGGCTGTAAGCCCTTCCCAGGTACAAGACAGTATAACTTGTTTTAAACTTAGACTAATTTCAGAAACATCCTTCCTCTGGCACATCATCTTTTTAAGTTAAGAAGGAATCTTCCAGGTGGATCTGCTACCAATAAGGAATGGTTCCAAAGAAGAGGAATCCTGGCTTTTTAGGAGGAATCTTTGCTTTTTCTAGAGAATGCAATAACTTTTCATTATCTAGTCTCTATGCTTTTCCTCTTTTATTTATTGTTTTATTTGTTTGGGCTTTTTCTGTCCATTTATGTAACACAGAATGTGCAACAGCTCACTCGAACAAGTGCTTCAATGTTGTGAAAAACATTCTAGTCAGAATACAGGCTTTTTCTAGTAGTAAATCACTTTATGGATCTTACCATCTCACCTGTAATTCCAGTATCGATGTTGGTTCTTCAGAGACTGTTGTGCATACACACATGAATACATCCAAACTAGAAATTAAATAATGTACTTCCTTTTCTGTTACCCCTTTGTTTTACTTCAAGTGGAGTAGAACAGTGCCAGCCTTGTACTCCCATGGTATTAAATCACATTTCCTACTTTAAACTTCAATAAATCACCTAATGCTTCAAAGCCTTGCATCGCTTATCTTACTCTGCCTTATCCTTAATAAATAGCTGTCTGATTTCCTGGCTTTTACTCCTATATCTTCCTTTTCTGTAGCATCCTCTCCTATATTCCAGATTACTCTTCAAAATAGCCCTTATTCTTAAACTCTCTTGAAAGGCTTCTCCTGAATCTGTTCCCATTTGTTTTATCTTGGAGTTTTATGTTTTGCTGTGGTGACTGTTGTGCTTTTGGCCTTCTGACATTTTTATTCTGCTAAAGCATATGGAAAATCATAGGAAGGAAGTAAGCCTTTGGTAATTAATGAGAACTAACATATAAAGGAATAGAACCACTGCTGAAAAACACCTTTTCTTCAAATTTATGATTAGATAAATTAATTTTTATGTATTTTTATAATTCTTAAAGGCACATATAGTGAGCTTCAGTAACTGTATTTTACTTCTGTAATTTCTGAAAAGTTGATCTAGAACATTGTCATACCTGCCTATATACTGCATAATTAAAATACAGAAAGACCCTCCACACAATGTATTTGGTAATAAATATTAAGTGAGTGTAAATAAGTTTTTTCCGTAGACCAAGATTTAGGATTAATACCTTGAATATTTAAAAATGTTCTGATTGAATATATATATTTATGATGGTAAAATCATCTTGTCCATCATCAAATCTAAAGAGTATTAGACAGATCAGTTTGAGGGCAACAGAAATCTCCATAATGTAAGTAAATGAGTTTATCTTATTTTTGTGTATTCTGGCATGGCTTTGTCCTTACAGAACTTTTTAAACCTATCCACATCCCAGGGGAAGGTCTTCAAGCAAATAAAGTTATTGAAATCGTGAATTAATTCTCAGTGTACACAGTGCCACTAACATGCTTTTTTCTAAAGTATCAAATTCCAGAGAGAAAAAAACACATACTTGAACAACTGTATCAACAAGTATAAAAAACCTTATTTTTAGAATGAAACAATTACATGAGCATGGATAATCTCAAAGCTTGTATTTATATTTATACAACTATGAAATATTTGAAAAGAAACATTCTAAATGTTCAAAACTGTAATCAAAATAGTCCTATTATGCATTATAACTTGAAGAGCATTATATATTCTTTTTTTTTCTTTCCATTTTAATTGAATATAAGAAGTGCATCAAAATAAAACTAAAAATTAAATAATCATTAAATTATCTTATTATAAATGATATAAACAAGTGTATTAAAATCTACAAATAAATATAAATTTAAGTATATTTTGTATTTGTCTATCAGAAAAAAAACATAAATGGGGAAATTTTTGTCTTTTAGTTTGTAGGGTTTTTCTTCTGTTTTAAGAGGATTATTAGACAAATCTGAAATATAGATAGACAATACTCTTCTTTGTGCTCAAGAGTTGATAACTCAGTGATTTTTTTTAAGTACAAGGACACAGATTAAGATAAAAATTTTGTAAGTTTATTTAAGACATGGTATTTATTTTTTGCATTTGTTTCCATTTTGCTATGAGTTCAACATAAAGTCTATTAGCTACAGGTACTAATCCAAAAGGAAAGACTGTGTAATAGCAGACTCAGAAATATATGTCAAACTGAAGTCAGTGAAAGAATTTTGTATTTTCAGTTGCAAAGTTTGCTATAGATAGATTTCTTCTCACTTGGATCCATACTGATCTGTAGATTTAGTAGACTTGCGGACCTTGATATAACCTGCATTTTGCAAACATTAAAAAAACCAAAATTAATTCTGACTTTTTGTAAGGTTGCTATAAACTCATATAATTTAAATATGTATGAGATGGAACATTTGCTGCAGGAATTTTACAGCCTGAAAGGGAAGATCTTAATTTAATATGCTGCATTTAATATCTAAAAATTTTCAGCTTGTAAAATTCTTTTCTTTCTTTTGGTCCTTTGAAAGGGTAAATGAATAGGTTATTCAGTCACTGGTGCTATAATTGTCTCAGATTCTATTACAGAGAATTTTCTATTTGCTGCTTAATCTCTGTCAGGATTCTTTTCTAAATCCTTGTCTTTGAACAAACTGGTTACATATTTTATTATATTTACACAGGTCCTTAAGCACCATTAACTTGCAAAGAAACCAAAATAATGTAAATATATTTGAAAATCTACTTTTCATATAAAAGAAATATTTCTGAATTAAATAAAAATAAATCCTTCCTAGAACAGTTTTCTGGCTCTTGAGTAGTTCAGTATTTGTCACTTTATTATAATAGTCATGTTTTTTTCCAGCTTTTAGTTGCTGTCATTTTTTTCTGATAGTGAGCATAGAAGCTGAAATAAGAAAAAGTCAGTTTTATGACTAGATAGTCATGTAGACTTGTACAGACATGTTTTAAAAAAACAGTTTCATATATTGTAATTGCCTTGAACCCTGAGCCTTCTTGCCTTTCTTCTATTTCCTCTCTGTATTGTGGCAAAGTGAGAGTCTTGGAAGGGGTTTGGCTGTCACTGAGGTTAGCCCGCCACATATACATTTTGAGATAATTACACCTATACACACCAGTTATAAATGCCACAGAATATCTAAAAACCATTCCAATGACATTTCCTTTTTTTTTTTTTTTTTTTTTTTTTTAATTCTACTGTGTATTCTTCTTGTGTGTCATTTGCTCCACAAGAAAAATTCTGACACGTTTTGCAGGACCATGACATATTATCATGTGATTCTTTTCTTATTATAATGAACCCTGAGTTCTTATTAAAGAGTGACTTAAGATCCTGCCTAATGTTATTCTATGTCTTTGGTTTCAGGGAAAAGATAATTTTCTTGCAGCTTTTATTTGGCTTACTAAATAAATAAACCATGTGTTATATCACTCTAGAATTTAACTCTGTGTAGCCACTGTAAGTTATTATGTTCTCATGAATGCCTGCAATATAAAAAAAGATTTTTTCCCTGTGCTGTAAAAACAACATCCAAAGTTACAATGCATCATACTATAAAGGCTCCTAGGATTTTATGCTCAGAGAAAATTGATTTTTTCCCACTCATCAACATTTTTATTAATCTTTTTCTCAAATACATAAGTGAAATGCAGTCCAAATTTCATTAGCCAGCTTATATATAATTAACTTTTAGTTCAAGTATAAAAAAAGTGGGAAAGAAATACAGATTTTTTAAAAATTCTTTTCTTGTTCAAACAATGAATATAAGTGATATAAAATGAGATTGGTCCAAATTTAAAGATTGGTTCCTAAATCTAGAGTAATCTAGATTCACTTTATATTACATCAAGAAAATCGGATCATTCCAAATAAAGTTTTCTTGATCAAAAACTATGCAATTAATAAAACCTGGATTATTTTTTCCCCATATGTAGCAATCTTTTCATAATGACAAGAGAGACTCTAGATCACTCAGAAAATGAAAAGTACTGTACAGTAAATTAATAGAAAACACCGGAAATAATATGTTTTGATTTCTGATGAACCAGAAGCATTAAGAAAACCTTAACCTGCAAAAGGGCTGAGTTCGACTGATAAACAGATTATAGTTATGTAACATAGAATGCATTTTGAGAAAATAATTGGGAGATTTGAACTTCCAAGTGTGTGGAGAGGCTAGCAATATGTATCAATACATATGACTACTTTTTGCTTACTGTTTTTGGTTGGTTTAGCATTTTTTTCTTGTCAAAGAAGTTGATGTTGGTGAAAAAACTACCTGCTTGTAAAGTACTATTTTACTGGTTCAAGAATGACAGCTAGTAATAACCAAAACTTTTCCACCAAAGGAAATTCTCATATTTAAAAAATAATGACTATAACAACTTGCATGCAGTGCATTATATAACTATGCATATAAGATTTCAGTCTTGCTTTTTTTAAAAATAACTATGTTTGTATTTACTTTATCAAACTCTGATAGTGGGGATCTTGGCCAAGTTTTCATTACTAACATCTGAGAAGTCCTTTGAGAACTCAGTGTTTAGGTAAATTTTCTTAGCAACCCTGGAGAGCTAAATCTCAAGTACATTCATGAGGAAAATTCTAAGAACATAAGTAAACAGATGGAAAATTATTAATATCTTGAGACTGTTTAATGTAGTATAATAATGGCTCCATGTAATTTTCTTCATACTATTGGTATAATTTTTCATTTCTAGTCCCACAGTATAAACATACATGTTTTCTGTCTGTTCCAGTACGAACAATTATTACAAGAACCTAATAAACCTAATCCCCTCTGTTCCATTTTTTATCCTGGACCCTGCTCAGAACTTGAAATACTCACATAACTGATTACAAAAGAGATTTCTAACTTAAGCAGGAAACAGTCTTTGCTGCTTTGCAAGGATAAACTAGGTATTAATATTACAAATGTAGAAGAGTGTTTTACAACCTCTAAGGGACTCCTGCAGATTTGACCAGTCAATTATCTGCAGACTTTTAACTGTCTAAAACAGTTCCTCAAAGAAAACAGCTGTCTCATCTTAAGACTGAGGACATGCAATAGAAGCTGTGGAAAGAAACATGCCTTCTGTGAATAACATGAATTAATTGAACTATGAAAGAAATAAACTCTTAAAATGTGTTTATTTTTCCACAGTATTTAATTTACTGTCATGTATTTTTTAACTAAGTTTTTGTTGATTACAAACCTTAGCCTCTGGTGAAATCTTTTCTCTACTTACATAGACATTATGAACCTACAGTGTCTCAATAATGTTTGCATTAAGTTTTGCAAAGCAGTAATATGTAATTTTTCATTTTTGAAATTGCTTTCCTATTAAAATATCTATTTAAAAGCAAAATATCAGATAATGCTATGAGATTGGGAGACTAAGAACATTCTTAGGTATCAATTAAATGTTAGTTGTATTTCTTTTGCCTTTGCCCTGTAACCAGCAATTGGACTCTTTGTTTAGAATCAAATGTGTCTTTTGGACAGAAGCTTTATTTTTATTGCATTTGCAAAGGTTTTCAACATTGTCTTTCTGGATGGGTGCTACTCTCTCTTTCTATGTATTTTTCTAAGTCTAAGTTTTGGCACTTTGCTCAGGTATTCTGTTTTAAAGTTAGGTGCTGATGTCTTCACTGGTGTCTTCTCTGTGGTGACAGTGACAGGACTGAGGGAATGGCCTGGAGTTGTGTCAGGGGAGGTTTAGGCTGGATATTAGAAAAAGGTTCTTCACCCTGGTGAAGGTGGTTGGGCCCTGGAACAGGCTCCCCAGGGAAATGGTCACAGCACCAGCCTGACAGAGTCCAAGAAGTGTTGTCAGGCACATGGTGTGATTCTTGGGGCTGAGCCAGGAGCTGGATTTCAGTGACCCTTTTGAGTCCCTTCCAGCTCAGGATAGTCTATGATTCTAATATAAGAGTCTGTTCAAGTGGCTTGAACTGCCCATTCTTTCCAGTAGTGGCCTATAGTAGATATAATTATTCCCAGAAGCACTAGTGCTCTGTAAAAGTGAAGAAAGGATATGGAGCACCAGACTTTTAGCTTGTTGTCTCTTTAGCACAGTGTGTTATCTTCTGTATTCCTCTTTTAGGATTAGTTCTGTTCTGGTGCCTCTCGTTCTGTCTTGATCCAGCTGTGCTTTGCAATGACACTGTGAACCACTGTAATGTGCTTGTGCCTTGCTTACGTACTCATGCTGCACTCCAGCAGCATTGGTCTCTGTGTTCATTCTTTCCATTTTTATAGCCAAGTGCATCTGCTGCCAAGAGCTCTTATAACTGTCTTGTTGTGCTGTCATCTTTCCCACTACTTGTATTGACTGCTGTAACTCTTCAGTAGAGAAGGGAATATTTAATGTTAGAGTACTCTGACACTTCTCAACAATGATCTGAGGCACAACACAGATCAGAGGTTTGCTATAATAGATTTTGTTCGCTCTTTTCAGGGTCACTATTTAAGCATTGAACAACAAAGGGAACTATTTTCTTTGCATTTAGTTGCTATCATCTACATACTGCAACACTAATAATAATAAGTAGTCACACAGCAATAAGATTTCTTTTAAGCCCAAATCCATTTATTGTAATCAGAGAAGATAATTTAAGGTGAAGTAGTGATCATTAATCTAGGATTTCTAAACTGTCTGAAGACCTCCAGCTGCTGTGAGAAAATGGAAGAATTCTTTCACTGGAGTAGTTCTTTTGCTGCAGAAACTCTGCTGAGATGAAAATTTTGGCAATTTCCCTAATACTAAGCACATAGCCCTGCTGGTTCCTTGTGGAGATGTGCCCTGTACTCAGTATGGTTGCTTTGTATCGCTCCAAAGCTCAATACTTTACAAATCACATCTCTCCTATCCCTTATAAATTGTGCCATTAGATTATCTTTTAATGCCATTTTTCTTTTTCTGGAGTTGTTTGTGAATTGATTTACATACTATCAAATGCAGGTAGATACTGTGCTATGAAGAGGCTGACCTTTGGCAATATACAACACAAATGGAGAAAATTAAATTACTTTTTCCTTTCTCAGTCATATAAATCTAATGTTATTAGTAGCTAAGGAAATGACATCCACTAAAAAATTATGACTTTTATCCTACTAGTGTCCTTTCAACTTTGTATTTTGCAACTTTTTTTTTTGTCTGTATTCATAGCAGAAAGTAAATCTTGTGACTTTTCTTTTGGGTGATTTTTTTTACAGTGAGTTTAATGCAGTAATTCAAATGCAAATGTATAAAATAGCCTGAAAATAAGAATTGCTCTAAGCAATGCCCCTCTTCGGTATTTGTGAGGTGCTTGCAATATTCTTTGCTCTTATACAATGAATAAATAAACTGAAAGTAGCCAGTTTATAATTGTGAAGCCCCATATTTCTTTGGGGACTGTGCAATGTACATCTCATTGAGGATGCAATGACTGTGGTGATATGACATCCCAATAGAAATCACTGTCCTCCTTACAGAATACAGGACTTCTAGCTGTGGGAAAAACACCTTGGGATTGATAGGAAATCCTGCAGCACATGTTTAAATAAAAGCCACAGACTCTCTGAACTATCATATTAACAGCAGGACAGAGGTGCATCACTTTGAAAGAACTCCCTGGTGCAAGTGTTCACAACAGAGAATTTACTGAGCATTTTGCTTTGGCAAAATATGTTCTTTGCAACAGAAGAGGTCTCTTAACAAAGATTTTAGGAGACTACAAAATAGGATGAGATCCTTTATCTTCCCTCCGGCCCAATGGAAGCCTTCTAGTGAAGTTGAAGCATCCCCTCCTTGGACTCATTGAGCGTTTCAGGCCATATTTAACTCCTTTTAAGGTAATAATTCACTTTATTTGTGTTGAGTTCTCATCTCTGTTATGGTATACAGTACAGTTATTCTGCCACATTGGGTGAACCTTCAGGAGGTCTGTGAGGATCAGTACTGCAAAACAACAGTATTAATTCTGAAAAACCATTATTCCTTCTGTAAAGTGTTACATCTTTATCTCTACCTTTTATGATTATATAATAATAGTGTTGTTATTCCATTTTTTTTAGTGGTTGATATGATAGGAACTGAAGGCTCTAATAGTCAACCTTTAAAAAATACCCTTTGCACACATGGACATGTTTTTAAAGACCGAAAGTCACTGCAGATTTGCTGACATAAAATTGTGGACACGTTTGAAGACTATGGATAATTTAAAATACTTCTGACAATTTTGAAATAACATCAGTCTGTCAGGATGAACCTATTTTCATTCAAAAGCAGGACAACCATGAAATGGCATACAGGATATTTATGTATTTATTAGTTTCCAAAGTGTAAAATAATTTTTAGAATACCATACTTAATTATTCATACTCATTATTCTTTCAAAAATCCAACACTGAATGAACATATTTTTCTTGATAGTTGAATTACTCTTTTCATGATTTCTCTTTTCTATGCTGAGCTTCAGACTGAAGAACATGTTTACCACAGAGTTACGAACCTGTGGAACCAAGGCTAGAGTAAAACTGCTGATGCAATGTTAGCTACAGCAGCATGAACAATTTAATAGTTATTTTATTCACAATGAAAATACTTCAAGGACTTCCTAAGACATTTGTAAAGGCAGCAGACAGAGGACTATGGGCTAAGATTATGAATTTAATGGTCTTCTAAACTGCAGCAATATCTTTGTTTCAACTATAACCTTCCTTATATTCTTTCCTGTTAATTATTCCTCCAAATTGTTAACCTTGTATGTTTTGACCAAAAGTAAATTGTTATTCTATATAATGAGAATTCTTTGAATTCTTTACATCTCCTTACTTGGTAAGAATACCCCAACATGTCTGTGGTTCTTACCTTTATGGGACATGAGAAAAAAAACTTACAGATGGTAACTTGAGTAATTTAAGGCAAATTATTATGTTAATCAATTTGTCTTGATCCAAAATAGTTATTCTAAAATTATAGTTATTTTATTAAACAAAAATTTGAGAGGAAAGGAAAATGAGAACAGTGTCAGAACAGTTCTGGAGGGAACTGTAGGGTCAGTAAGGTGTCTGAGTTGGGGAAAGAAAGGAAAATTAAAAGAAATTAACTATGATGAGTGGTAGATTTTGGAGACCCTATTAATCAGTCTTGGAAGTAAAATCAGAACTAATGTCCTTAATGTTTTTCTATATATTCATTCCAAAATCATTGGGTCTGGAGAACGTCTTTTCTGCCAGATGATTTGAGCTTGTTTTGACACACATGATCAATCATAGGACAGATACAAAGAAATAGGTATTTCTCTTACACAAATCTCCTTCCATTAGATGTAAATATTTTTATTTTGTTTAAAACAAAAACAACAACAACAAAAGACCTAAGTTAGTCCAAGATGAATTAAGGAAATTGAAGAAAAATCAAAAGTGATTTGACGTTAACTTTTCCTACTTAGGTAACTTTGTCCTTCTTCAGTGTAATTGTATTTATTGAAGAAACATCTGCCATTAAACTCAACAGTCTCCTTGCTCCTCACGTAAACAGATTCCACTTCTCCAGTCACATCATAGGATCAAGGGATACAGTGGTTCCAGAAATGCTGCCTTTCAACACCACCTCATATTTAAAAGTGGACTAGTATGTTCTTATGGATTATGTTTTACATATTACTATAGAGACTCGTAAGAGTCTCAAAAATTAATAAGCTAATTTAAACAGTAACAGTGAAAATCCCAAAACAAAAGGAGTAACATAAATGAAAAGTAAATAAGAGAAGACAAGAATAAGAGAACTTTCCATCCCTTAGATTCTTGCCATTGTCAGATATCTCAGATTACAACGTATCTTTCTGTGTCTTTTAATTATATGAACGAACTCAGGATGACAGACAATTTTGTAGATTATTTACGATTTCAAAGGTCTCCTGAGTGCTTTTGATGCACACTTACTATGCTTCATTTGTTCTCCTAAAAATCTTATAGAAAACACTTTGAATACTTTTTGAATACTGCTACTTTTTGGAAAGAAAATGTACAGCAGAAGCAGATAAGATAAAAGGATAATATTTACAGTGGATGGGGATGCAATATCAAGTATTGCATTTGCTATTTCTCAGTTGATGCATTGTATTAAGCAAATTCATTTCGTGCAGTGTCTCAAATGTCTCATTTTCAGTGTACAATGAGGAGTTGTATTTTCTTTTCATGAAATAAATCACAATATAATTTCTCAGTTTCTACTTTTTCCCATTCCATAGGCCATAGTTTTGTATTCTCCTGCTTCTCTCCATCCTAAAAATAAAAAGAACCAAAAACTCCAAATGAAAAGAAGCAATGAAAAAACCCTTCTGTAAATGGGTTTATTTTATGAGCCGATAATTTTAATATATTCAAGCAATAGAAATAATTATTCTTTCTCAGATTTAAAAATAAAATTAAACAGAAATACCTTTGTCAAAAACTAAGTTGAAAGTGAAAAATTAGACACAAGTAAAACATGTAGTTCCATGTCATCTTCTATGACTTCATGTTAGTGTAGAAATGTTTCTTAAACTATATGTTAAATGATAAATCCCATTTGGCTTTAATAATTTTAGTAGTGTAATTCCTACTCCTTCTCTTCACGGATCATTGCATAGCACAGGAAATCTCCGAGGACCCAGTTCTGCCAGCCTTACCCTGAACAGTCATTAAATCCACCATAATCCCATGGATTTTAGGGATTTATAGCAGAAGGTGCTAGTCAAAATCAAAGATCTGTCCTATCCAGACAAGTTAAGATTGCTGTTTTTAACTTTCTAAAATAATTTTACTTCTAATTTGTACTCATTCAGAATGTGTTAAGGGAAGAGGAGGAAGACAGGTTATTAACTTTGATTATTTAAAAATCTCCATAGTTTTCACTTATTGCAAATCACAGGTAATCAAGGCGATGTATTAATTTCTCTTATGAATCACTGCTCTTCCCTGTTTATTGATTGGCCAAATATTTTACTTCTCTGATTAAGGTTTATTTATCTGTGTGTGGAAATCTGAAGGAAAAACAATTATCTCAGTCATTTACAAAACATAGAAAAAATAAGAGAATTTTTTCCTGCTTGTTGTTCCATTAAAAAAGTCTGTGAGGAATTCTACAATTTGAAGCAGTTCATGTATTGATTATCAGCAAATTCAGTGTGTCCAGATCTGACCTATTTGAAACACTAAACCCTGAAAACCTATTGAGTCCCTAAGTGGTAAATCTCAACACAGTAGCATGATTTTCCTGGCAGTGTGCTGTTAAAATGTATGTTAGTGCAATGATAATTCTCCGCACAGAGCGTGGTGCAGCTTGAGTAGAAATACTTACAATTTCTTTTCTAGGGGAATACTTGTTGGATTTGAAGCAGGAGACCAGAACAGGAGACAAGATAAGATAATTATATTTGCATTCTCACTTTTACTACTCATTAAATGCTCGTCTTATTTCATTTGACAAGGTAGGCAAGATACCATCTCCCATTTTATAAATGTTGCAGAGGCATTTCTCATTTCTTAACCGCACTGCTTCTGAAGTGAAGACACTTGTTCAAAATACTTTGGAAGATCTGTTGATTCTATTTCTTTTCAAAGCCAAACAAAATTCATTGAGAAAATTCTGCTTTCCGTCAATGTTTCCAGTTCTGGGACATCAGCATATTTACTTATAATGTACAGAGAAGAAAATATTCTCAGTTATGACCCTATTTCACTAGGGGGCTTTCTGGAGGAAACAAATGTGTTAAATGCTCATTTAATTCTGCTGACATTTTGGTTCCAAACCCCAGACAATCTACTTTCTTCTTTCAGGCTTGAATCCTCGTTCCTAGTTTTCCTGAATACAGTGTGTAATTACTTTTAAATTACTGCAGTGATTTCCTTCAAGAACACCTGGTGGATGATACCTCATATTTATCTGTCCCTGTAGGGATGGATAAATAAGAGGTATTCCCCTGCAGGGGACGTGTGGGCAGAATTACACTTTACCTATATATGCATTCCTGTTCTACACTACTCCAATATAAGATATTTTCCCAGGTGCCCCCATAGAGCTTAATATCTCTGTCTGTCTTAAACATGGAGTGGAGATTTTGAGGTTTCTTAAATAGAAAACTTACTTGAAAACGATAGGTATTTGCATTTTCAACAGCCACTTCATTTTAATTTTACTTGAATATCTAGTCCATCATAACATAATCTCTCATTTCAGAGGTTTTCTTGTCAAAGCCTTAATAGCCATGAATCAAATACTCTATTATTTCCTCACATAAATAACAACTGAAGTCATCAGTGGAAGAGAAAGCAGCAGAATGAAAAGAAAGATTAGAAGGACAGCAAGTTAGAAGGTTAAAAATAACCATGGAAAACAGAATAGTTACCTGTGACAAATTACTACAATGGAGCTTGGAATCTGGACTTCTCATTCCACAAAATTAAGAGAACTCAGCAAGAATTTTTAGCTGCAGAATTGGAAAAAAGTAAGTTAAAGATGATCCTGTGCTTTTGTTTCAGAAGCGTGCTAAAGCACAGACATGCTGGCTTTATCTGTCCTTTTCCTTACTATGAACTGTATTTTTCCATTTCATCATTTTTCAGCCATAGGGCCTTTGAAATAGCTTTTCATTAAATTAAATCAATTTAAATTAAATAATTTGGGTTCTTTTGAGGAGATTTATTTAATCATACATTGTTTTAAAATATAAATTACTTGTAGCCCATATTTTAAAGGAGTAACCAGAATTGACCATAGATTTATTATTGCATGTTTCTACTTTCTCTTCCAGGAAGTCCAGAATTCAGGTGGTTCCTGATACCTTCCCCCAAACACAGGGAGACATAAAATTAACCCACTTGCTTGTTGATCAAACTGGATTAAAAAAAAAAAAAAAAAAAAAGTTTCTGCATTACTTATCTTGGGCCCAGAATATAACCTGTTTGATTGCTGTCATCCAGGCTTAGTTCAATCAACACTTATCTCTGGGGTGTAGTTTTGTTACAAGTGATAATGAATGATCTAAGTGTGTAAGAAAGACAGATTTGTAGGTATATATAAAGTCTTTAATTAGATCTATTTTGTAAATTATGAATTACTTTACATGTGGCTGATATAAAACCTACTGACTTCCAACCTGCTGTGTTTCCAGTGTAGCTGTTTCAGATTTATAGAAGCTAATACCTAGCCAGACATTGCAATTTTCTTGCTTGGTGAGGACAGAAAGTTTCCTTCTTCAAATATCCATGGTAAAATGGTAAAAAAATGCTTGCATGATTACTTAATCAATTAAATTGTTCATCAATAGCGGGATTCATTCAGTATAAGGGTAAGCTGTCCCTCGTGCCATAATGAAAAGAAAATTAAATTAAACTATTTCCATTTTTACATGCAAAGAGTGCCCAGAAGCAAACAAGTTTCAGTGTAGTTATTAGTGCCTTCCTGATCCAGTTGCTTCCTTTATACTGTATTGCATTTAGAAACAAATTAAAATAATTTAATTGAGATTTTCAAAGTCAAGCACCTGGAAGTTAGGGAATAATAGAGGTGGACCTTAATTTTTGTCCTATGTGCTTGAATGAGCTTGAATGTACTAGGATCCTGTGGAAATGATCCTGTGGAACTTAATACCCTGTGCTGCAAGCTTTTATAATGTAGAATTTCAGGGCAATTTCTTAACACTTACTCCTTCAGGAAAATAGTAAATATTCCCTATGTGTAATTTAAGAACCTTCTTGCCCTACAGACCACATTGCTTTCACATATATAACAGCAACGTTAATCTGCCATTTATGTATCTGAATTAAAGGACTATCCTAGAAACTGAAAAAAGATGGTCAGAAGAAAGTTTCAGTTTGTCCTAAGTTTCTTTTTCTCTGACCTGAGATGTAAAGGATTTCCAGCTTCCCAAAATCTGCATAAAAACTGACTGTGACCTGTGGCATTTGGAAAGAGCACATTGTTCCATTTATGCCTTGCTACTCTCCCTTTGAGTTGCTAGTTTATTAGGCATAGTTACTATTGTTTTATTGGAAACACAAATTGAATCCCTAAATTATGTATTTGACATTGCTTGGCATACAGGTACCTTTTCTATTAGTACAGGGACTAGGGAAAAAAGACAGCAATTTAACTGTTTGCAGGTTAGAAGAAGCTGAAAATATAATTGAGAAAATGGCATCTCTGTCATAGAGAATCTCCATGCAAAACATGGAAGACTTTCATACTAGAACTGTGAGGCGAAGGTCTAAGTACAAGGTTTGTGGTTAATGTCCCAAGAAACATTGCAGTAAATGGAGAAAAATGTTACTGAGTTCTTATTTGATGCTTTTTAGAAAGAAATGGGAAAATGAGCTTCATCATCAGGCTGAAAAGGAAAGGAAAAAAAGGCATCACTTCTAAAAATGGTATTAAAAAGAAAAGAAATTGCTTTTTTGTTTTAAGTCCTGCTGGTAGATATACCTGACAACATTCCTTTAATTTCTCTGGAGTGCATCTTAAAAGTAGAATTCTTAGTTCCTACAAGTGGTGACAATTTTAGATTGTTTCTTGGCTTTCACCTTTTTACTGACATTAAACATATGCTTTGGGAAGGAAAGGGCAGGAATGCTGTCACTACATGTCTGTATGTATTTCACTCAGATGTCTAAATTAGCAGCCGTAATTTATTGCAATGTTAATGAGGCTTTCATGTGATTTCAACTGTAACTCATCATTAACTTTTTCTTGGTGTCTTTCCATCCTGTGAATCTCTGTTCCACCCCAGCTGCCTCTTCCTGCCCCTGCATCAGGTCTGTTCTTGCATGGTCACTTGTGCAGCTGAGCAGAAATCAAGACTGGGAAACTGACTTGTCTGAAATGACAACCATTCAAATAAACTTTCAAATGATTTATTCTTCTATTCAACCACACAGCTTTTCCAGGTGAATGCAGGGTACTTCACCTGGCTAAGCAGACGAGAGTAAGGGGCAGCTATTCAAACTACCACGGAGAGCAAGCCTATGTTTTTGGGGCAGCTGGTATACATCTAGAGAATTCTGATTTCCCAGCTTTGTAAAGTCAAAATGTGCCAGTAATATGCTAAGTGTTTGTTGTTAGCACTAATATATCTAATTGATCTTGATATTACTTCTAGAGGCTCAATAAAAATAGATATTCTTCCAGACCAAAATT
Source organism: Prinia subflava (assembly GCF_021018805.1). Taxonomy (NCBI): domain Eukaryota; kingdom Metazoa; phylum Chordata; class Aves; order Passeriformes; family Cisticolidae; genus Prinia; species Prinia subflava. The sequence goes on from NC_086249.1 coordinate 65,109,897, forward strand.
TTGAATTATTCACTAACTCTGAACATGGTGTAATGCCTAATGCTTAATTTCAATAGCTAAAAAATAGTGTTTTGTCTCCTTAAACTAAGATCAGCGTTTTGTTTAGTGTTACATATATATTTTTAAATTCCCAAAACCCTCTTCAGTTAAATGTTCAGAAAATGCTAATTTATAAAATCTCTGGTTAGAAGAAGCTATTTTCCACTACATTTCAAGTTTATTACATTACTTTTCATTATTGATTTTTAAATTAATTCATCTTAATTAAAGAAAATTTGGTACACTAATTCTTATCTTTTCATTAAATGACGACACTAAAATTTTCAGTGTCTGGTGTATAGTTTATTCACCATGATAATGGTATGATGTGAAGATTCCTTTTCTGTAAGGATATTTTACTGAATAGTCTGTTAAATTGTCTTGCTGCTGTTTAATTCATATGCATTGAGAATCTTTAAAACTTATTACTTGTGATTTTTCATGGTACTTCTATACCAGTGCAGCCAGCGTAACAAATATAATTACCCCTGAGCTTTCAGCATTCTAATTCTTGTACTCTAATTTTATGATTACTTAAAAATAATAAGAAAAAAAAAAAAAGAATAGCATTTCAATGATTTTTAAGCAACATAGAAATTTATGTCAACAATAAGGTGTTATGAGGAATGATAATAGGGTGTATCTTGCCTTCCTCATTCAAGTTTGAATTACCTTGCTGTTATTAACCAAAATGACACTGTACAAAGAAACAAAAATAATGAAGAAAATATTGCCCTGTGTACTGGAATATAAATTGAAATTATCAGTTCAGTATGCTAAATGACATTAACAGTTTATCACTATTTACCTGTGAGAATGAGATTAGAATATTTTTGAATCCAGACAGAATTGAAGCTTTGTTTTGTTTTATGAGTTGTTGCATTCTGAACAGATAAATATCAGCCAGGTCACTGAAAATCTAATCTAGCTGTTAGAAATATCTAGAATAGAATATAGAAACATTTCAAATGCATATCCTTGTATCTATTTTGATGCTTTATTGAGCAACCTTCTGTAACTTCCAGGATATGAAGAGCTTGAAATCAGTATTTAAAACATTGCAAATAAAAGTGTAGAGCAACAGAAAAGGAAACAGATAGAGTTCAGTATGCTTGTTACTATAATTTCCAATATGCTTATTACTACAATGATTTCATGTTTTTCCAGTTATATTGCTGTTTGAAAAAAAATTTAAAAAGGTAGGGTGGAGCCCCAGATTGTAGTCTTGATATTGCAGTTGGCCCTATGTAATGAAACTTCATTTAAATATAGCTCCTCATGAAATAGACTTTAGTTTTGAAATGATACATTCTTTTCTGGAGCTTCTTTGGCAGTATGAAACTTCATCTTTCAAAAACAATCTGCTCTGTGTTGATGCAGCAAGCTAATAAAAGCAAATAAATGTTCTGTTTATGAAGGTATATGGCAACCCTTATTTTTGTAAGATAACAAAACTTGCTATGAGGTTCATATATAAATAAAAACTTAATTCAAGGAAAATATGAATTGTTGAGAAGAAATAAAACATGGAGCAGCTTCGATTTATAAAATCTGATAAAATATTATCTGTATTGGAAGTGTGGAAATGGGAACAATTTCCCTTCCTCTCTTCATGATTCATATATATTTATATGTTCCTGAATAAATTATCAGTCTATATCTTCTAATAACCACTCACCTATGAATAAAACAGATATGATATGCAAGTTGAAGTAAGAAGAATTTATTTTCCATGGCACAAAATCTTTTTGTACACTACAGTTAAGTTAGTGAGATGTATTAGGACTTGAGGATTGGAAAACAGAACCTAAATAAGCAAAAGCCAGGAAAGAAGAGTCTGCTGAGATTAAATGCTTCAAAAATCTTGGTGCATATTTCTGTCCACCTGTGACATGGTGATTATTTTGTTTAAAGAACTTGCACAGTGGATTGTGCATATGGCCAACATTAAATTATATCTTCACTACTACAATTTCATAGCATTTTCTGTTCCAGTGCTGCAAACTCACTTGCTACCAGATGCCAGTGGATATTTAGGCTCATAGGAGCAGGCCAGACAAATAAGGTAGGCTAGTTCAATTTCAGGATTGCAGTCTGTATTTAAAGGTTTAAATATTTAGGATAAAAATATGGAAAATTCTGGAATTATTAGAAGGGTTAAGTGGCAGTGGAAAAAATGGGTGAAAATAAATGAGTAATGGATAGAATTGAAAAACAATTTATTCTCAGAAAAATGGCTTTGTTTTAAATACACATCTATCATAAAAATTTTTCTGATTAATTTCTTTATAACAGTCACATGTCTGTTTTACAATATTTTGAAAACAAATTCAAGTTTTATTTTTACAGTTGAATAGTACACTGTAGAGAGGGATTTACTCATATATTATTAGGTTATTGATATCACAAAATGTAGTAAAGGACATAATGGAAGGAAGAATATCAAGCATGTATTTTATCCAGCATCTTTACTTATCCATTTCATCTAAATTAGTTTGTCTACTCCTTCTTTTAACAGGGATTTCACTATAGCAACTTGAATGGGAGTTTATTGGGAGTACTTGCTCTAAAATCAAGAGGCAAAGATTGTAATGCAGTTAGAATTCATAGACTGCAGGAATTTAAAAACAGATTTGTTCTTTGCTTTACAACAAAAGTAATCTCTTTTATATTTCAAGAGCCTGAAGTGGTTAATGTTCTTTGGAGCTGAAAGTTCATTGAATTCATTGTCAGTTTAGCTTCACAGTATCCCACTATCAAATCCAGGCATTCAGTTTGAGTCCAGTGGCAGAGGAACACAAATGGTTTCCTTTTCAGTGTAGCCCCTATCGCTCACAGGCTTTTCCAAGTTACCAGATATATGCAGTAAATTGTCATTTATAACATCTCTTGGATCTTAATCTTTCTTTTATAACATGAACTTAGAGGCTAATAACTTAACTGAAATTTAATATGACTCATGGCTTCATAATACATGTGGCTGCAGTGATATTGGATAAGTGAAGACGCAAAAGAGAACTGGGCTTTGCCCTTGCCTACCTATTGCACATCTCTTGGTAAAGTGGTGAGTAATGCTGCCATGTTAGAATGTGTGACACACTCCAGGTATTTTGAGAATCCTCTCCATACTTGTACAACCTTAAGACTTCACTTCAGAGTAAGCTACAGACCTGCAAGTAGCTGCTAGGGGAGCTCTAAAATAACAGGACTGAGCAAATCACATCCCCACTCTACTCTTTGGTGTATTCTACAATTCCTCGCCTTTACCTTACCTAGTCTGGTACAGACTCCTTAACTCATGCAACCCAGTTCAGACATCTGTTGAAGAGTGAACTGGACTCCAGCAATCTCTGTTTCTGTCCGTGAACTGTACAGAGAACCATCACAGAGATAATGTAATAGAGACACAGTTGTTCAGATGAAGCATTTTCAAAGTGATGATGTAAAAAAATTAGAATGCTCTTCATGTTAAGGAAGCTTTTAATCAAAATTGATAGAGCAAAAGGAACAATTTAGACATAAAATCAAGAAAAAAGGTTTTAAGTCAAATGCTACCTGAGGGCTGTAAGTAATTGAAAGAAGGAACCTGAGGGTTATATGTGATACAAACAAGCAGTGACCACAAGTGCCTTGTGGTCTAGACCGTAAAGGAAACACCGTAACAAAATTAGTTTGAAAATACACTTCTTTGTACCTGAGGGGCAATTTGTGAGGGAAGGATCTATAAGCAAAGAAGGAGTCTAAGAAAAAGGGGTAAGAATGCTTTGGGATTTTTGAAGGTGAGAGGAAACAAATTGGAGGAGTCAAATTCCAGATCTAACAAAGTCAATGGCAACATTCCCATTTACTTCATTAGTAGTCAGGATGAACAGAAATATGAGCAGAATATGAATAAAGGAAGATTTCTTCAATTTTGTGATGCAGCATCTTATGTTTATGTACAGTCTGTCTTCCACAGGGAAAGACTTTAGAAGCTTCATATGATAAATAGAGTTCATGTTTCTCTGAAATGCAAGTGTATAAAAGATGAAAGGTTTAAACTTTTCAACACAGCAATCCAGCAATACATAACTATTTACTAGAGAAAACACAAAGTTGTTTCAATGACACATTTTGAGAACAGCGGAAATGTCCTTAATAAACTCAAGTGATCGCCTTTGAAAGTCTGCTCTTGAAACAGTTCATGAGCTAATGCTATAATTTACATTGCTCTAACAGCAGGTTCAGAGAGAAAAGAGTCTACTGAATGTCAACATCTCTTCCTTTATCATGTTTTGTTTTTCTTAAAAAGGGGTGATTCCACTTTATTTATTTATTAATTTGTAGTTTAGAGTCAATTCATACCTGGAGCTCCTAGAGCCAGTAAGAAAATAGAGTTGTGCCACTTAAAAGAATTTATTTGACTGGTGCTGTTTACTTTACTCATATATCTATAAAACTATATATTTATCATTCATGCTGGATGTGCCCAAGCATGTATATACCAAAAATATAGCTTTTTTTTTTCTCTACATGGAGAAAAATGTCCTCATTTCTTTTGTTGGAAGTTTTCCAACTGATGTACTGTATGAAAAAGCCCCCAAAGCATAGATTGAGGTATGTCAGCTGTTTCCTCCCTTCCTTTCCTTTTCACGGAAAAACACGTGAAATACACAAATTACAGAACATGAAGATCATGAATAAGCCCTTGGTGACCTGGGATGTGAAGCTTTTACCAAAGTGATCTGTGAGTTTTAAAAAACAACAAAAACTTACTAAAAAAATACTGGTATGTAGTAATTATTAGGATTATGCATCCTAAAAAATTATTTTAAACCATGGCTACATTAATAATTAAATATCTATAGTTGATACTTTATCATACAGATAATATAACTTAATTCCTAATGAATCAACATTGCGCTGTTAACTATTGCATGCCATGCATAAGTCCTTCTTTATTAAATAGAGAAGTCACCCAAACTTGATTAAATGCATTACATTTTGTGTAGGAAAATTTAATTTTAAAATACGCTTGGAATACTATGCACAACAACATAGCTTTTAGTGGCTTCACACAATTATAAACCAGCCAACCTACTTAAAGTAGAGCTTGGGAAAGTATGAAGTCAGGCTGAGAATGGGGCATGCTTGATTTCAAGATCTCAGGCAATACCTGATTACAAAGCTAAATCTAACCAAAATAAAATGTAAAGCTTTGATTATGTAAGACTCACTATCAGATAAAATTGATTATGATTTTGTCTACCCTAATTTCTGCAATATAGAACATCTATATTTTAAATAAACGATGTTATTTTGTAACATATGGGAATAAATAAGTATTTTAGGGAATTATTCATCTGACATATTTAACATCTTATGATAAAGACCAAGTTTTAAACCAGTTCTTGGGAGCAAAGATCTAAATTTCCTATATGTATGATGTGTGCCAGATTACTTGTACCCTCAACTGTTATTATGCAAAACACCACTGCTTACTGTTTATTATTTTTGTAAAATTTGCCATGTATTATCACCGTTGCATTAAATACTCTAGCAAAGTATCATTTTGTGGTTAAAGATAAGTTATTAAACTCCACAAGCTGTCCTGATTTAATGAAAAGTTAGTAGGTGCCTTATCTTACTGATTTTTTTTGGTTTACTGGTATTGGTACAATTGGATAAAAAAAGTATTTTCTCGACTTAGTTGCTGCTAGAAAAGCTATTTATGATTACACTTATACTTACAGATACATTTATTCTGTTTTCTTAAATGTTTAATATAGCTGTCTGAGAAAAGTTACAGCACCATATGTGGCTTACATTCAGTGTCAGCTATTTGGTTAAAAAGGAAATGTTGTGGTCGGTCTTCTTTGATTGTAGCTGTACCCCAACCAATGTTGCAGAAAAGCTCCTGAAGATGTTGGCTGTAAAACTTCAGGAGTTTTTGAACATCCACATTCTTCTAGTCAGATAATTCTTAAAGAAAGCAGTTAAAGAGCTGGTAAAGCTCAAAAGGCAACCATTGAGCACTGAGGAAGATAGAACGCTTCTGACGAGCACTTCTTAAGAAAATAGTACCACTGGCATTTTAAATGCATAAATCTTTATTTGGCTATAGTTTACTCTAAATATAATCATATAAGTATTAAATATATATTCAAACTAGGTATTCTTTTGGAAGTTAAGACATAATTTTGTTTCTTTTTTCTACAAAACTATATAATTACTTCATTCCTTTTTTTCAGTAAGAGATTATTTAATCTTAAAATTTATATTTAAATTAAAACATTGAAACTATTCTAAGGAAGGTTTTGTTAATGACTTCTGACTGAAGAAGAAACCTACTACTTTTAAGAAAATAGATATAATGGATATTTTTCAAAAGGCTGTTAATTGGGAATATGTTTTCCCTGTGTTTAAATATTTGAAGGTGAATTTTATTTTTTGATGGAATAGGAAAAATTACAGAAAAAATCCTATGGTTTCTTCAATAAAGTCAGAAATATTTGTGTCAGATGCAACCCATATAGGCATTCATAACCATTTTACTGAATACTGAATTTTTAAAAATTGTATTTGACAGGATGTTGTGAATTCCAAATGTGTGTTTATACAGATTATGCCAGAATGACACTTTTAAATATTAATTAACTGTTCAAACATGTTGCATATCAAAGCACATCTGGTCTGTGGCAAAATGTGAAAAGAAATGGCACATCAGCTTTTAAGATACATTGATAGGGTCACATAGATGAGCCTGTTACTATCTCAAATCAGGGAGTTTCATCAGCATCTGACTTTCTATGACATAATTTGCATTTTAGGAGACACTTTAGCATATGCTGACATGCCAAAATTTTCTCAACAAAAAGTTGTTTTCTGAGTGGTGAAGTAGAGCTTCAGGACTGGAATATCTGGAGCTCTTTGTTCTTTTCCCTGGGGGCTTTAAAGTTTTATCCTCATGAGAGTCTGACTGTTCTCAAGTAGAGAGTGCACAGGCACAATGTCTTCCTGTTAAAGCTGTGCCATTGCACAACCAGCAACACGAGGTGCAAGGGGCAAATCTGAAACCAAGGAACAGAACTCCTGGTAGTTCTGCTGGATAATGGACTGGGCTTTGCCACTAAAGGCAGTAATGAAGGCTGAATGTTAAAGCCCATTCCTGCTGTCATCTTTTTTTAAAAAATCAGTCTGTGTAGTGAATAAGCAGTAAATCTGAGTAGTTACCCTTGGGGCAAAAAATCTCCCTACAAGTATGCATTTTCTATTTCCTGAGAGCTTTCTCTTGCATTCTACCATCTCATGCCTGAACCTTTAGCTGACACTTGAGGCAAAGGGGAGCACTTTAGAGCTGGGAACAGGCTGTTGACCACTGAGAAGTGCATATGATCTGCATGTCATTCAGATGAAGGACTATAAAAGAACACTACACTACACACTCTGCCGTGTGAAGTGTAAGGCATTGCCTCAAATAAACACAACTAATTTACATTTTTCTTCCTTGGGCCTGCCTTTCTGCCACAACTGAATTTTTCCCTTAAGTGACTCATTCCATCATTCTTTCTGTTTCTCAAAAGTACTGCAATGAGTAGTGAAAAATAGTAGTTAAGTGTATGTAAAAGGTTTTGACAGAGGCAACATGTTTTGAGGGGGTATAAAGTAATAATAAAATGTTTCTTCCAATGAACATTAAAAAGCTGCTTGGAACAATAGCAATTTCTCAGTTGAGATTAAATAGGCAAGATCTTTGAGAACTAGTAATGAGAAAGTAATTAGTTACTCAATAGCCCAATAATTTTATTAATTCCTTATATGTTGTGCCACATATGTTTACATATGCAAAGATAAAGTATTATTCAGGCTAAGAAGTCACAATTATGGTAGTAAAATAAGTCCTCTTCATGGAATTTTATTTCTGACTATTAGAAAATTGAATACCTTCAACACAGTGGATTATAAAAGCTACTTTTAGTTCTGTGGTCACTATTCCCAATGTCAGCAAATTACTCCTTGTACTTTTTTGAAAACAGATGTAGATACAGAATAATTTTAGGTTTTTTTTCTTTTAGTCAATAAGCTTCCTCTTTTAAAGAGTAAGTTATTCTCAGGGCACTTTCCTAATGGCTGCAAATTGCAGTTACAGTACGACACTCAGATGATTAATATATATTCTGCTTATATTTATTGATTGGGTGTTACTGGTGAGAAAAGTGCAAGAAAGCCTTATTACACCACCAGGAAGTATTTCCAAGCTAGTTTCACTGCTAAGAAACTGAAGAACACCATGAGTTTCTCTAAGGTTTTAATATTTTTTATCTTCTACCACAAGGAATGATATTTTGAAGGCACATACTAATGTTAAAATAATTTTTTTTTTCACTCTTAATATGGTGAATGTTCCAAAAAAAGTCTTGATAGTTCTGGAACAAAAAAATATTTGCCATTCAGATTATTTGCTACCTATCTTGAGGTTAATGATTTGTCATTTGATTTTTTTTTCTCCCTTAGATGATTGGTTTGAAGAATTACGGTTGAAATATATATTTTTTCTTCTTGCTTTTTTCTTTTCCTCAAGAACTAACTTGTAATATATTACAGCTGTCATTATAATGAGAGAAGACACCATGATGCAGCAGAACTTAGTCAATTCAATTATATAGAAAATGCAGTGAAATTATTTTGATAGAAATGCACCTGCTGAGGCTGCCTGCTAGGTTAGTCCACAATTAGATACTGTGTAAAAAGTTATTAGAAAGTTCATTTAGACAATTTATCTCTCAAGTGTGTCTGGGAATATTTCCCTGAAGAAATGGTCAAATCTCTGGAGAAATGTTTATTTCAAAAGTAAAGGTCACTTATGCTTCCCTGCCCTAAAAATGGTGAAGATACACACTGTCTTAAAAAGAAATTCAAAGGTTTAAAAGATGTTGTAGATGGATGGGATCAAACCACACGTGAAATATATAGCCTTGGTCCATAGATCTAAGAAAAATCATGAAAGAATGAAAAATTCTTAAAAAAAACTAAACAAAAAATCCAAACCAAACTAAACCAAACAAAAAAAAAAACCCTCTAATGAGCATCCCACTGATTTTAGATTGCACTGGTAGTAATAACACAATAACAAAAGGCAAAAGAAGTTTACTATAATAAATGAGTCAGAAAAATGAGTGAAGGCATATTCTACTTTCTCTGAAGGGCCATATTGCTAACATTTTGGAGTCAGCTTCTCCACCATGGGACTACCAGTAAGAATAATACACCTCCCTCTGTGAATGGCCTTTTGATGCATCTCTATTCCTGGTTGGTAGTGTCACATCAGCAACTGAGGAAACAGCTTACTGAGTTAACATGAAGCAAAAGCTTTCCTTAAAAATATTCATGCTTGCAATTAGTTTATCATACTTTTCCCCATTCACCTCCCCAGAAAGGTAATAAATCACTTCTGGAGCTTACATCTTCATGACTGCTAGAATCATTACTCTGATTTTTTTTTTTTTTTTAAGCTTGTTTTGCTTACAAGTTATGACAGCTTTGTGCCATTTTTTCTCCTAAACAAGAGTGATTGCTATAACAGGACACATTCTTACAGTTCATATTTTGAGTTTTAAAACTGCTGATTGTTTTAATCATGTTTTATAAAATGGCCCTGTTTTAGTAGGGGTTCTCAGGAGTGTGAAAAAGACACACAAATACTTTTCTCTAGTATGGAACTGTAAACTGCATGATTTAAATGAATTTTAATAATGTAACTGTTAAAAATTATTTGTTCCTTCAGGAGTTGTCCTAAATTTTTAAGAGGATTTATCCATGAAGGAAGCATCAGGAAAAAAAAGATATTCTTTTGGTGTTGAAGAATGACAATTCACTTCTTAAAGCTGGACAGCAGATGGCCAGCATGCCATTGCTCTACAAGTGCATGTATGAAAGTCTAGAAAAAGGTACCTCCACAGAGCTGTTTAGTAACTTTCCTCAAATTATAATTCTAGCAACCAAAGAAGGTTCTCATAGATGACTTTCTACATGACATCTTTTCTTCAAGTATATGGAATAAATGAATAAAATTTTATTTAAATGTAGTAAAATTTTAGGCAGAGCCGTAGCAAAAATATTATTTTTATGTTGTTTATTTAAGAATAATTTTAATGTGATACCCAAAAGGAAGGTAAAGAAGTCAAGAAAAAATCTTGAATTGATTTATTTAGAGAATAAATCTATGTGACTAGAAGATAGAGTCTGGGTTCATACAGTCTGCTCTGAAAGGCTTCTCAGAAGAGTTTTGGTTCCAATTCAAAGCAAACATAGTAAATATTTCAACATAATTTTTTTTTCCTCAGCTCTTGGCACAAAATGGGACAGCAAAAACTAATGAACTTCAGAGATTTTTGTCTTTGGGGGCTGCAGTTATATAAGAAAGTGTCATAATTTCTGGCATCTTAGAATGCCTATCATGTGATGCATTTCAAGCATTATCTGAGATTTGCAGTTCGTTCCTATCTGCAAAATATCAAGGTGTCCCATTATCAAACACATACTTTATCAAATATTTTAGTTTACAATTGAAAATGAGAAATATCCATCATTTAGCCTTGTTTTATAACAAATAGGAATGTGTACATAGCTGAAGATGATTCAGGAATACCAATGATAGGCCAAAAAGCCTTTTTTCATTTGGAAAACAGAGGGTATCACAGAATAATAGATTCATAGAATCATTTAAGCTGGAAAATACCTTTAAGATCAAATTCAACCATTAACCCAGCACTGCAAGTCCACCACCAAACCATGTCCACAAGGTGCCATATCTACTCATTTTTTAAATACCTCAAGGGAAGATGACTCCACCATTTCCTTGGGCAGCCTGTTTCCACATTTTGGTGAAGAAATTTTTCCTCATATTCAAGTAAACCTCCCCTCCTGCACCTTGAGGTCATTTTCCATCTTGGTCTATCTCACATTATTATGTATATGTATAAAAGACATTTGAGTGACTGTTTGTGCACATACAGAGCTCAAAATTATTTCTTTCACGATGATGAAGGAGACTCAAACTGGCCAGTGAAAATAATTATGTAAATACTATAAATGATTAAATCATCGTTTCAATAATATGAATAAATCAATTAGACTTCATGGCTTTTTATAGCATAATATATGCCCTTGTGTTCATGAATAATTGATGTAAGCAACAACAACCATGACAAAAACAACAAACAAAGATAAATAATCCCGTAATATATGTTGGTTAATTCCTGAAAAGGTTAAGAACATCAAATTTTCAAATATCATGACCTGACTTTAATGACCCAGTAACAGGCTGACATTTGCAGTACCGTTTTTATGTAATAACACATCACATGCAAAGATCAGCAAGTGCAATGTAGCCACTTATCTCAAAGGAGAAAAATAAGTAATAATGGTACAAGGGAGGTTAATAACAGGTACAGGTCCAGCCTGGCTTTTATCAGTCTCTTTAGAAAATGATCTGGGAATTGCTGTCAACTTGATTGGAAAACGGAGAGGAGAAACAGATACATATGGGAGACATCAGTCAGAGTGGAGAGGACTGGTCTGTGTGAAGGTTGTTTGCAAGGTTACCTGCTCTGACGCAATGGAAAGCTGGAATTTGCATCTCAAAGCTTTGTTCCTTTCTCAACGTAGTGTCACATAAATTGTCCGCCCTGGGGTTTTAATTTCACAGATGTCTAAGCTCATTTAGAAATTAAAGTGCAATAATCTGTGATCCACACTCTATCTCGTCATTCTGTTTCTTTCTCAGCAAATGTTACATAGTGATTGTTTTGTTTACACATAGGAACTGTATTCAAAGTTATAGGCTTGGGGTTTGGGGTTTTTTGGTTTAATATATCTGTACTTTTATGCAAAGGTTAGAAAGAATATTTTTTCTCTAATATTTCTGTTTTATTTTGTGGGGAACTTCAGATTTACACTTCTTTTTTAATGTTTTATAATAAATGTGTGGTTTTTACAATCCCTAATGAGTATAGCTAGATGACAGATGCTTTATAAAGGTTTTAATTATCTCCCTTTCTTTTTTTGTTAACAGGGATATTATCCTCTAAGGTATTGGCTCTCAGTTAGAGAAAAAATGTGGTTTACTGTGTAGTAGACTTTTCAGCAGTTTAATTGTACTTTGAATCCTAGTAAAATAGTGTATTATTGGTATACTGAAGGAAATTATGTGATTATTTTCATTTCACATTGTTTTTAGATTTCAATAAAAAATAGATACATGCTTATTTCAGATCATGATTTTCAGCACTGAAGACAGAAATAAGCAAGCAATTAATCAGCAAAACTTTCATGAGCAAATATTACTAAGGATACAACTGCAATCTCCCCACATTAGGAGCATAATTTAAAAAAGAATTTACAGTATTTCATATAGATATGCCAGTTCCAAATATCCAAGAAAATAAAGACTCTTTGGAAATTTCTTTTGAAAGTCTCTTGATTTTGCCCTTGCAGATCATGTGCAGCAGTTCTAGTGTGATGGAATCTGTCCTGCCAAACAGGAGACTTTCTTATTTGAAGATACTTTGAACAGCCTTCTCTCAGCTCTGGCACCACTTCGTGGAGCAGACATTACCTCTCCCAGTAATCTGGTCTTCCATTCAGACTTCATAAACTGAAATTACATCCCCAAAACATAATACAGGTCATGGAATTCCATTACAGTGCTCAGCTGGCGCACTTCAGTTTCTGAAGCATTTCCTGTCTCACAGAGGTGCACAAACAGACTTGATGAATGTACCATTCCAGGTCACCCTCTAATGTGTCCCTAGACACCAAAGGCCCTTTACATGTTTTAATATGATCTTGAAAATAGTAGAAAACCAAAAATTACAGCATTATCTATAAACATCCTAATTAATGCTTTTAAATGGTGTCTGTTTGACTTAATTTCAATTTCCCTTCTTCCTCCTGTCTATGCTGTTTGTTGATAGCTGGCCAGACAATCTTGTTAGATCAATGACATTGCAATAAACTACAATGCTAATTCAAAGCAGCAGTGAAGAGCGTTGTATTTACTACTGATTTACGGTTAAATTTAAAAGGGTGAAAAAGAAAAAGGGATGTTATGACTGAATTTTTTATAGCCTTGTTATTGCTATAATAATAACAATAACACATCTACACCATCCTTGCATATCTGCAAATATAGTTTGCTCTATAGAACCTTTTCCCAAGAAAGAAAATGGGTATGATTTATGCCACTTAAAGTATGACTATTATGAAATGCACCATATCAGAGGCAAATTGCCCCCAAGCCAGAGTATTCAGACACCCCATGATTTCCCCAGCACAAAGACCTGGAAGTTGTGCAGTTTCAGTTGCTACAGCATAGCTGCAGGGGCAGGGTGGGAGAGGAGTAATAGAAACACTCCTATACATTTTGCAGTTGGTGTGTTTCAAAGCAGTGTCTAATTACCACTGAGAGTGGTATTCATCTCACTTGACTCCAGTCATCAGTATCTGATCTAATTACCCTTGAATATCTTTGCTAAGGAAAGGAATAAGCATTGCTAGGGCACATCTTATTCTGATATAGACATCTAGGGCTAATTTGAGGTCTTTACAGATATTTGAGATGCTTTAAGGCATCCAAAACTTAGGGTTTGGCAGATGTTTGAAACTGCTCTCCTGACAGTTCCAAAAAACACCCGGCCCCAAATATAATAGGTTCTGCAAAAGAATTTTTTGGCGCATCAATGGAAGACCATGTGGCATATCCTAGCCCAAATTTCAGTAGACTTGTTTACACAAAGTAACTGAATCCCTGGAACAGAGGTGAATAATTTCCTAGTTGAGCACACTTCTCTCCATTTTCTGTGGAAGGAGCCTTTGGAGTCAGTTTGGATGTGTATTTCATCCCATGAATCCCCTTGGAAGCTGCAAAATGACCCTACTTAACACTACTGGACTTGGGGTTAACCTAGAGTATGCAACTCCTCAGTTACAGCCTTTGCATTCTTCAGAGTTACCCTTGCATTTCTCCCTGACAGCTGATCAGGACTGTAAGAGCATCAGGGGCTGGGCTACAACAGGAACCTGAAAAGGACCAAGTACTTGAAAAATTTTGTATGGGGTTTTATAAAGTGGTGATGTGGGGGTTCAGCAGGACAGTGACAGTGAAAGGCTAGAAAATCGTAATCTTATTAATTGTAGAAAATAATACGTGAGGCCACATCCTGATAATAACTGCTTTAAGGGCTTTATTTTGAGCACCTCGTTTTTCCCTTGACGGTACTGAGAACTATAAGACTCCTCAGAGCACAGCACTGTGTTAAAAAGGCTTTTAATAAAATTTGGAGCAATGGCTCCTAGAAGATATAGTGTCCTAAACTGCTATTAGAAACAGTGAAAAAAGATGGTGTCTCAGTGCTGTGAGAAATGAGCTTAACTTACCACAGGATCCTCCTACAAACTGAGGAATTACTCTGTTTCTTTCAAAAGATTTATTGCATTTGAAGACAGGAGGCTCTCTGGGCATTAATGAAATATTGAGTACCACTTTTGTATTCTTTGGGTACTTATACTGACTACAACAGTAAAATCTACTGTAAACTGAATAATTCATTTCCTACTCACCATGGGCAGGCAGATATTCAGCTATCTCCAGGAAAGCCTAGCTTCATCATGCATCATGGTGACTTGGAAAGACAAACATTATCACTCAAAATGTGCCCTTTTTTCTTCTTACCCCATTTTTATGTGCTAATCATGACACTATATGGAGTTAGATATTCCTTTCATCAGCTGGGATCAGCTGCCCCAGCTGTGCCCCCTCCCAGTGTCCCCACACACCCACAGACTGCTCACTGGTGGGGTTGGGGTGAGGAGCAGAAAAGGCCCTGATTCTGTGCAAATGCTGCTCAGCAACAGCTAAAACATCCCTGAGTTACCAACACTGTTTGTGACACAAATCCGAAGCAGCCCCATCCCAGTTACAATGAGGAAAATCAGCTCTGTCCCACCCAAAACCAGCCTATGTAAAACAGAAAGATAATACTACATACATAGCACAGTCCTGGGAATGTGCTACTCTTCATTTTGGCAGGACCAGATGACGGTACAGTGCAGCTTGTTGGAATACATGCATTCATGTGTTTTATTAAGCAAATGAATAAGCAGAAATTGCTGTGAAAGAAATGCACACACTATGGCACAGGGGTTAAATGAGACCAGTTTATTAGGACAGCATTTGTCTATGTCTGTAATATAAAACTGGCATAAAATACAGAAGATTTTCTCTTTAAAGGGAAGAATTCCCCTGTATCAGAGTAAGTATATGCACAGTGTGTATATGTTCTTCTACATATACAGGATATGTATATGTTTCAGCTGTTGTTACCACACACAAGATCCCACATAGATCCTAATAGTTTATCCCAGATTGTTAACAGAAGTTTTCTGTGAGTAAGAACAATAACCATCAAAGGCATTAATTATAATTACCTCCATTGCTTCTCCTTTGCTGCTCCACAGTCTCCAGATTTAAATTAACAAAAATCACAAAAACTTTCCACTTTGTAATTTTCAAGTATATTATGCAAGTTGACAATATTCCCGTCTTTCCTTTTCACACACTGTAATAGAGGTCTCTGCAAAGATACATTTTAAATGATGCCTACCAGCACTTCAAAGCCATCTTTTGCATAGTAGACCTAAGTTTAGTTTAATCAATGTTTGATGTAATGAAAATCTCTTGACAGAAGTTGATATGCTTAGAAATAAGTCTCTCATGCTTCATTATATATTCACAGAAAGGTGAAATTTGTAGTGATTATGCACACCTCTGAAATGTGTCTCATTGGATTAGCAGCTATAATTAGCATTCACTTTTATGAAAGTCAGCTTAATAATACTTTCCCTACCACAGGTAATATTCTTCTTGGTAATAATATTTTATTCCATGAGCAAAAATAAAGAAAATACTACTATTGTGCAGAATAGCATGTATTTTATTTAATTTATCTGTATTTTAAAAAGCCTATATTTTCTATCTACCTGAAAGCCTTCGCTGTTCTAAATTAACTGTATATACAGTTAATTGTGTGTATAAACACACATTTTTCCCAACAGCACCCTTAAAATGTTGAGGAAACCAGATTTCCTCATAAGTAGGGAATCAGCTGGGGACAATGAGGACAATAAAAGGCTACCTTATATTCCATTTACAATGCATTGGTTTTATAATGCAAATTCATCCACCACCTCTACTGGTAGACTGGTAGTACCAGATTTTTTTCATTTGTCTTTGTATGAAGTCCAGTCTGAAGTAATGATTTTTATCTTTAAATATGTGGTTTTACAGAAGTCCTGTAGAACTATGCTAAAAATACTTTATGTGATGCAGCTAGCACAGTGCTGTTCTACATCATTGCCTTATCTTGATGGCTTGTAGTCATTTTGCAGTTAACCAACTCAAGAAATATTTCTTTTTTGTTCCTCTTCAGTCCCTTAGTATTTCAGTCAGTAGACCATTGGTGATTTTCATCCAGTTACTGTTATTCATACATCAAAAACTTCCAGTTGTTCCTGTGAGAAATTCCAGTCCTTCTCCATAGTGATGAGATTGTCATCAGTAGACCTCATGAATATGGTCCTGGTCTTTGTACCAAGGTCATTTAATCAAAAATGCTAAATGTCTTCAAGCATAAGGATGGTTGCTGGGAAATTTAACCAAACAATTCCCTGTAGGCAAAGATTTGCATGTGTATGGAAATCTTCTTTGGAAATCAGTTGTCTTCTTGACATGTAATCTGCCTGTTTAGATAAATCAAATGAAATTAAAAAGAAAAATGGTAGTACTCATATTTCCAATAAATTGGCAATAATAGATTTTTAATTAAGTCCCACTGTAGAATGAAAACTTGAGGCTGTAGTTAAATTCTCCTTTAATGAATGATTTTCAGCATCATAACTTCATGGTGTTGCAGAGAGTAGGTGAAAACACAGAGAAATCCTGAGGGGCTGTATGTACTGTGCACATTTCTACCTGGGCTGTTCAAGTGTAAAGGAAAACCAGATCAGATACAAAGTGCTGAATTGCTGTCAGAAATATGTTGTGCTTTTGCTAAGTTTAAAAAGGGGAAATATTAGCTGCACTCATTTCAGTGTGAAAATAACTCACTGTCTTTTTCCAGGGTTCCCATCAAATAAGTTTATATTCAAATCTACACACTAGCAGTGCTTTAGAAACATTTTGATTCATATTAGACCCCATACCAAAGTGTTTCTTTAAGTAAGACAATTGCACCTACTACTGTGGAATTCCTAAATTAGTCTCACTTTTGTGGCATCTTTCTGAACTTTCTATTAGAACAGGTGTTCTTTCTAGCCCCTTTACAGGCTTTCCTCTTCTAGCAAATCTCATACCTAATACAATGTTATAAAACTGTATCAATAATTCCCGTTATAAATAAGCAGCTAACATCATTTGTCATACCAGTAAGTGTCACCACCCACTGGTGGGGACTGTGGTGTTCCTTATAAATTCTCATGAGGCTGAACAAAGACACCAGATCATTTGTCAGGGAAGGTTTGTTTTATTTTACAGTCACCAAACTCTGGCAACCAGCCCACTATTTAGACTGAAAAGGTGTTGGCTAACAAGCTCGTAAATTCATACGATGGACTTCCACAAGTGACAGATAGCAAGCCCTTTATTTTGTCCAGTACCCTGCAAAAATTCTCAACTCCCACCAGAAACTCCTCACAGGTCTGGCTCACAAGCCACAACACACCATTGCACAAGCAGTGTACTCCCCACTCCCACAGCAGAGGCTAATGTGGAGTATGGAATAGAATATGATAGTTGTGCTTTGCTGAGGCAAAGCAAGGGAAAAAAACAAAGAATATCATTAGTCCTTAGATCCTGCATAGGTGCTGCTGTGTGGATGATCCTGAGCTGGGACAAGCAATGAGATGAAGAAAACAAAAGAGAAAGAGAGGAGATTCAAGGAGAAGAGAAGAGAAGACGAGATTCGAGGAGAGGAGATTCGAGGAGATTCGAGGAGAGGAGGGAGGGGAGGGGAGGGGAGGGGAGGGAGGGGAGGGGAGGGGAGGGGAGGAGAGGAGAGGAGAGTAGAGGAGAGGAGAGGAGAGGAGAGGAGAGGAGAGGAGAGGAGAGGATAGAGGAGAGGAGAGGAGAGGAGAGGAGAGGAGAGGAGAGGAGAGGAGAGGAGAGGAGAGGAGAGGAGAGGAGAGGAGAGGAGAGGAGAGGAGAGGAGAGGAGAGGAGAGGAGAGGAGAGGAGAGGAGAGGAGAGGAGAGGAGAGGAGAGGAGAGGAGAGGAGAGGAGAGGAGAGGAGAGAGAGAGGAGAGGAGAGGAGAGGAGAGGAGAGGAGAGGAGAGGAGAGGAGAGGAGAGGAGAGGAGAGGAGAGGAGAGGAGAGGAGAGGAGAGAGGAGAGGAGAGGAGAGGAGAGGAGAGGAGAGGAGAGGAGAGGAGAGGAGAGGAGAGGGAAGAGAGGAGAGGAGAGGAGAGGAGAGAGAGAGAAGAGAAGAGAAGAGAGGAGAAGAGAAGAGAAGAGAAGAGAAGAGAAGAGAAGAGAAGAGAAGAGAAGAGAAGAGAAGAGAAGAGAAGAGAAGAGAAGAGAAGAGAAGAGAAGAGAAGAGAAGAGAAGAGAAGAGAAGAGAAGAGAGAGAAGAGAAGAGAAGAGAAGAGAAGAGAAGAGAAGAGAAGAGAAGAGAAGAGAAGAGAAGAGAAGAGAAGAGAAGAGAAGAGAAGAGAAGAGAAGAGAAGAGAAGAAAAAAGAGATGCCAGGGATGAAAAACAGCAAGGAAACATCTTTCTAATCTGCATGTTTTATAGTTAACCTGGTGCATGCTTCTTGTGTAAATTAGACTTTTGACGTGTTCTCTGTATCATGCACAGCCAGCCCTTCTCCAGGAAATGAGTTGGGAGGGTGGGACTGAGCACCAGCCTCAAGGAAGAGCAGGAAGCTGGCTCAGAACAGCCCTGCCTCTCCTCCATGGGACCCTCACTTTAGATCACCTCTGCTGTAGCAAAACTCTGAATGTTTGAGACAAACCATGCTGAAGTGTGGTTCTCTACAGTAAGTTACTACACGTTTACAAGGGTGTATGAAATAAATAACATTTGAAAGAAAACAAGCCTGTTTTGTTTGATTATTTAAAATAATTGTTTGTCCCTTTTTTGTCATATAAAGGCCAGAGAATTTTTCACTTTCCTTAGTTTTTGCAGGATTTTAAGTGCCATTTGTCTCAGTGAACTTCTTATTTATCTGCTTTATTATGTCCAGTGTTATTCTGTTTGCAAGTCACTCCATTGCACTGTATTTTTTTGCCTAAAAAAATTACAAATCTCTGTTAATGTAAGTTGCCAAATAATGATCTATCTCTAATATATAAACAATTTAAAGTCTGCACAAAAAAAAGCAATCTTGAAAGAGTAAAGCTTTAGGTAACATTAAAATATTATGAAAAACATTTAGGACAGTGTTTATCACTTTAACTCAATCTCTAGAAATGCCTGTGCTCTGTGAACAAAAGAAAGATTTATGGAGTGCTTTATCCCTTCTCTGTAAGGCATTTTTGGACCCCCTGCAACACCAGTGTTCACCAAGGTGCATTTAGATTGCGCATTAAAGTTTCCACATGGAAAAGCTCAGCTCTTATGATCTCTGTGAACAGCTTGTGTTACTCATCTCATTAGAAGCAAACAACTCTGAGATGTTTGGCCGAGTTGCGAAAACACTGGAATTTCACTATCAGGCACAGAGGATTAGTTTCAGATTATCATTTAAGGCAGAGTTAAAGTGGGATTAGAATTTCAGTGCCTGATTCGAGCTGTCATTTAATTGTAATGCCTTCTTAATATGCGACTGTAGCTCAGTATAATACACAAGATAATTGGATGACCATGTCATGCAACAGTTTCTTTTTGCACTGCATATGTTCAGTTATTTAAAATAACTGAGCTGCTGGAAATATATTGAGTATATACTCACATTAATCTCAGGACAGTAAAAGTAAGATAAAGCAATCCTTGTGTAAATCTGCCTGATATTTTTCATTTCCAGAATCCAAAATGCCCTTTTTCTACATTTCTGGGGTATATTTTTAGCATTTTAATTTGCAACTTTTTGCTGTCTTTAAAACTTCATCTTTTGTTTTGTGTCAAATGTTATTTATTTCATATAACCTTATTAGTATGCAATAACTTACTGGCATGGCAGATTATATTAGCTACCCTTTATAATAATTTGTTTCTAAACACCTGTGTAGTAGTGATGACTGCATGATTTCATGTTCTCCCAGTACTGCTTTAGGAGTGGCAGAAATCATACTCCTATCAGGCACTGTTGGCTATTGAAGACACTTGTCCTGCATGACTTCAAAGGATCATTGCACTTCAAAATCAGTCAACACCTAAACCAGTACATGATAAGAATGCATATATAGGGTTTGGGTTTTTAAAGTTTTATGTACAGCTTATTCATTAATGTCTATGAAGACTTTTTTTTCTATTAAAATGTACACTGACATTTACAGGAAGCATGGATTGAATGTCCTCCTTTTATTTTTCTTCATTTTACTGTTACTTTCTGGTACAGAATAAGTTATGGTGAAATTGACTTTCTGTCAGCTTAATAACTATTAATGTATTGGATGCAGTGAAGCATCACCCTACATGATCCATCTTTAAAGGTGTTTTGCAGGAAGGTCACAATTTATTTATTCCTCATTCATTCTTTCATCTTTGAAGAGAAATCATTATGTAAACATTGAGCAGGTTTGCAAATTCAGGGTAAAATTTTGTGTGTTCTCTGCTTAGAAGTTTAAACTGGTAAAATTCATAAAGCTTTCAGCAATATAGTGAGGCAAGTTTTAAAAATTTTCTGTAATGACCGATACTTTTACATATTTTTTCAACATGGAATGTTTCAATTCAATTAACTGAGTCTATGGAGACATCTAATTATTTGCTTATTTAATTATATTCTTTAACAATTATATTTAGTATCTCTAGTTTTTTTCCAAAGTAAAAGGGGCCTGAAATCTAACTTGGATCAACATAATTCAGTTGGCAATATAATAATACTTTCAGACAGATGCAATTACAAATTCTCAACATTTTGGAACAGTTTCAGATGCGAAACCTTTATCAGGCCTTCAAACTGATTGCAAAGCCACTGCATTCTAGATTCCAAAAGGCAAGGTTCATCACAGTTTGCACTCTCCCTAGGTCTGATATAATCTAAGTGATAGAATAAGAAAAAGGAATATGACAGAAGGCTTTTGTGATATGTTTTTTAATTTAATTTTTCAAGTACCTTCATTAATCCATATCATAATTAATCCAAATTGAATTAATCCAGAAAGGTAGAAACAAACTTCAAGTTGGAATATAACAGTTATATTCAGACTACACAGCCTTTGGCTAATAGTCTTTAAATAAAATTTCCTGCAAGCTTCTATTAAAAAATTACCATTATTGTTTAAATTTGTTGTTTTGAAGGAATCATAATTAATTGTAATCAATGTTCTAGGAAAAATGCAAGTATATGTAAAATAGTTTGAGAAGGGTGAAAATTCTGATGTCTGCTGAGATAAGCTACTCGTATTTATTTACTGAGTTTAGGCAAAAAATTGTAAGTTGTTTTAACATCTTTCAGCAGAAAACTTGGCAATATTCCTTTCTATTTTCTGCAGACTGAATGCAGTAATCCCACTTCTCTAGTTTCAAATCCAGCTCAGTTTTCAAGTGCAGCTGTTTATCATAGATGCTTGTTAATGGGCAACTGATACTGCCCAGTGGATGAGAAGATTATTGAAAAGTGTGTTGCAAGTGAAAACAAAGTTTTCAAACAAAACTTAGCTAAAAATTCTTGCTGTAGAATAATATAAGATAAAACAATTTTCATCATAACTTCCAGAACATTTTAGAATACCTTGGTTTAAGACTGTTAAGAGCTTATGCTTATTCTTTAAGAATTTTCTGTAATAAGTAGTTTTAAATCCCTGTGTTTTAGCCAAGCAGGACCTTCCCACAGTTTAGAGATGCATTATCACCACCACAGGAACTTCAGGAGAATAGCCGTCAGCAATTGCCTTAGAAAGAATCATTCACTCTATATCTGGGCCTCACATCTGTTTTTCCATGGTATGTGTCTACTCTGCACCAAGGTCAAACAGCAGAAGATTGCCTTCACTCCCACATGCAAACTAGAAGGGTGCAGCAGCTGCAGAGTTGCCTGTGCCTTTGGAACTTGTTAGAATAATATTAACAATATCCAACACAGAGCAGTGAGCTGTAGAAATGAGTTTATTAGAAATTTTGAGGATGGTGACAGGAGTGTTTGCAGCATCTCTCCAGGGACCTGATTCAGCAGATAATATATAGCTCTTATTCCTTGCCTGAGTGTAAGCCTTTGAGCCTTTTCAGAGGAGGAGAATATTTTATTTTAAAACTGCATCAAAAAAGTTGGTGAGACATAAGGTACTGGAAGCACTCTTGTTTCCTCAGCCGGTGCTGGAGATGTGATACCAAAAATCCAAAAGCTTACAACACTTGGGAGAGTGTGCTAGCCTCCCTCTTTTGCCCTTCCCAGTCTGTGTTCAGTAATTTTAACTAGACTTTGCTCCCACAACTAAGAAACTCGGCATTTTCCAACTAGAAGTTTCCCAGGCATTCCCAGCCTGTTCATTTCAATACTTCTTATACTGACCACTGTCTGGTTTCCTGTAAGAAATGGCAGTGCACTACTACCAAGAGTTGAAGTTGCAAATGTTTCATAAAACCTCGATTTTCATGTCATACTTAGATCTTATGTAGTGTGAAGGGACATGATTT
Source organism: Prinia subflava (assembly GCF_021018805.1). Classification (NCBI taxonomy): domain Eukaryota; kingdom Metazoa; phylum Chordata; class Aves; order Passeriformes; family Cisticolidae; genus Prinia; species Prinia subflava. The sequence goes on from NC_086249.1 coordinate 65,132,764, forward strand.
AATACTAAATGTAATACTTTTACATTTGGTGTTTCTTTTTCTTAGTTACTGCAGTAATAATAAATGGTTTACAGCAATTTAGTTAGGCAGACTTTTTCCTGTACGCATTGCTCACTGAACTTCATATCTTTTCAGCACATGAAAAAGATACTGACAAAGATTTGGTTATGATGTCTTATTTTGACTGGTTTAAACCAAGTTTCTGACTCTCTGTGTGCATTTAGACTGCAAAAGTAAGAGAGGGAAGATACATGGCAATCTTTTATTTAGCAGTGAAAATCTAGTAGTGGTTCAATTTCTCTGTGATCAATCAATTCCATCTATCTAAGTTTTAATACTTCACACAATATAACCAATTACTGTGATACCGCATCACAAATTGAGGTATTATTTTTTATTCCTATTTATTGTATCTTCTCATATATAGTCTTTCTACAGTTTATGGGGTTTTTCTTCAATACTTGTGCTAACTTTGAAAAATATGAGCTTAACTGTCTTCATTCTCTTCTAATATTGAGATAGTGTTTTTAACCATTGTTTTAACCTTTTGAAAATATAGTTTTCTTTCCTTGTCAGAACCCTTAATTTAGCAAGGTATGATATTCATAATCTGTTTGCTTCTACTTGCAGATAACTTTATGTTGCCAGAAACAGCAAAAATAGGTTTGAAATGATATCCCAGAAATGCAACCAAAATCCTTAGATTTTGGACATTGATTAAAAAGAAGCTTCTCAATGAACAGCTGTGGAAGAACAAGGAAGAACAACATTTCTCATTTGTTAGCTTAAAGACAGAAAATAGCAAACTCTAAGGAAAAAAAAGGGTTCTTATGTAAGATAAACTGAGCTAAATTATATTTGAATGAATAAACAAGTTTAAAGGGAATCCAAAGCAAAATGTTAAAACAAAATATGGAGTAGTGATACATTTATAAAAAGGGGTTTTTTTTCTTTCTATAAAAGCTCCAGTAAAGGAAATATATAGAAGTTGAAGTACAGGGTTTCCTCAATATATGATGTTTAAAATATTTTCGAACATAAATTCCCATCCAGTCTGAACTCCAAGTATTTTCAGCTTACCATCTAAATGCCTGATAAGTGTTTCTTCTCAGAGCCCTTTCTCCTTTTTTAGTGTCTAATTGACCTTTTTTTTAATGTTCCAAATAATAGCACATTAAATGCAGGGAAAAGAATGTCCAAACTACTTATATTGCAATTTCCTTTGGACAAGATGCAGTTCCTGTGTGAGTTAAGATCAAATACATACTAAAAAAATCAAAGAACTCATTTCCTCAGATAAACCTGCAGTATAACCATTAATGGTACTCCAGAATTGTCATTGTAAACAAATGAGTTTCTCTTTTCATGTACCATTCTTTCCACATCTTTATAGATGTCATAGCAATTATCACTGTCCTGAATACAGCTATTAAACATTCTCCTTGTTTTTCCATGTTTTTGAAATCTCAGAAACACATATAAATCTGTAGTGCTTCGTTGGCCTTAAAATAATGACTTTCATATGTTCAGAACATATCTAGTTAAAAAATGGGATGTTAAGGATTACCCTTCTTAAGATTAATTACCATTATAAAAAGTGATTATAGCTGCCCATCAACATTCTGCTTTCCAGCCCAGAGAACCACATCAGGTTTATTTTACTTAATCTGCCAATTTTTCTCACTTCAATTTGAATTACAGTTCTTTAGTAGGTGGAAATATTAAGGTTTAATTCCAATGTAATTAGCTGTGCTCTTCATCAAAAAAGTGTTTCTCCAAGTCAAGGCTGCATAGAGTAAATGAACTTGATTACAGCTGGATTAGAGACAGAATCATTCAGACTTTTTCTTGCTGAGAGTCAAAGCAATTCCTTCCAGGTATGAGGAAAGGCTGGTATCTCATGATATTATTTTTCCTCTCCAAACTGCCAGCAGGAACAGAGCTTTGAAGAGCTTCTAATACAGTCAAAAATTTAGCAGATTCATTTTTTCATGGAAGAAGTGCTATCAAAGATGAAAAAACAAAATACATAAATTGAACATTCAAATATTTAAATATGAGCATTTACTAAATATTTTGTCTGTAATATAGCACATTGGGTTTGCCTTAATCTCTGTAGACATGCCTTCAGGGAGACAGGTAAATTTTGTATATCTGTTTTTTCTAGCTAATTTTCCTTCCTTAGAATTTCCTCCATATTACCACTAAACCATGTTGCATGTTTTAGCCTGATTATTGAAAAGAATGTGGAAATGTACCCTTTACTTGAATACTTTTTTCTCTCTCATAAGCATTTTGTTAGGGTTGTAATGAGTAACAGCTTGGGTACTGTAAGAAGCTTTTTCTTTTATGTTGACCCTTGACACACATGAAACCACATTGTCTTGGATCCCTCCTTAATCAGAGGAAAGGCCCCTCATGCAGTCACTCACCGAGTAATGGTGTGTGATCAGCAGCCAGATTAGCCTGAAGCCAGTGCTCTAGTTCCTCTAGAGGCTGCCACTCACACATGCACACACAAACCCAAGCCCCCCAAAAAAACCAAAGCTCATTTTAAGTGTTGAAGCTAAAGTGAAAAACTGAAGTTGTGGGATGGTTTTTCTACTTATTAATACAGGAGGGAAGGACTAAAACTGGTTCCCTTAAATCCTGCATGACCTGCATGCTGGAAAACTAAATATCCATTTGAGTCCCAGCCACCACTTCATTCTACTTACTTTGTAGCAGCACCCAACCCTTTGAGCACCTACCAGAAGATATCTACTTGCTGCCCCAGAAGTGTCCTGATAACCAGCCTTCAATCACTACCAGGGAGCACAGGTGTAACCTGAACATTTTCAGTCCAGAACAGGTGAGGGTCCCCAGTGGGTCACCAAAATATCTGCTACAGTAGTTACAGCAGAGACACCATGAGAAGAGTCCAAGTCTTGAGTTGCTAAAGCATGAATAAGCACAAAGACTGTTTAAAATTAACAACAACTGTAAACTCAAAGAGGGTATGTTTAGATTAGATATTAGGAAAAAATTCTTCAAGGGTGGTGAGACACTGGAACAGGTTCTTCAAACAAGAACTCCTCATCTCCCCCATCTCTGGAAATATCCAAGACCATGTTGGACAGGGCATTGAGTAACCTGGTCTAGTGAAAGGTGTCCCTGCCCGTGGCAGAGGGTTGGAACTAAATGATCTTTAAGGTCCCTTCCAACCCAAGTGGAATTCTGTGGTTCTATGATTGTACAATTCTAACCTGATATATGTTCTTTTAAAGAAAAAACTGATTTAATAAATAATTCTCATTGTGGAGGAGCATGTCTTTGCATTTACAACTTTAGTGAAAAAGCCTAAGCACTGCTGCTAAAACCAAACAGCACATTCCACAAGGTCACCATATTTAAAGACAGATTATATTTTGGAAATTTATTATATTCTATAAACCTTTGTCTGAAGGTTGTAATATTCTATTTTTGCCTTTTGCAGTGCCTTTATTGTTATTTATCTTGTTTCATTTTAAAATAGATATTTAAATTTCAGACTCTCATAGAAGGGGTACATTTCGTTAAAAGTGTTGTTCCTTTAAAAGACATTTTCTTTTCTTCTTTTTATAAATGGAAAAATAGTGTTTTTTCCACTGCTATTATTCTACACAAAAGTGATACATACTAAAAATAAATGTCCAATAAAAATATACATAAACAAAACAATAATTCTCTTTATTGATGAAATAGAAAAGTTTATTGGTGACCTGTTACATAGGTTTTCTGGCCAAATGGTCATTGACAAAACAGTCAATGCTTTTCTTTCCAAAAACATCTTTTAGATATTAACAAATTAATTGGTACTCACTCCTGGGAACCTTTCTGTGGTTGGTTTCTCATGTTGCATTGGTCTTGGGCCTATTAAAACTGTTGCTTATTTCACTAACTTTCTTGGCTTTGGTTTATTTAAATTGGAATTTTCTTTGAACCCTGTCCCGTGTTAAGTGATTTGAGTTACAATCAAGTCTCTGCATCTGAATAGAGAGATCTGCATGCTCAGAGTGTGAGGGTATGTAAGGGCAACATAAGGACATTACGAGGCAGCTTGTGAACAGGCTGCTCACTATGAAGAACCATTTGTTATGGAGTAATAAATTCGGCAGCCAGATACACAAGCTAAGTACCAGGACATTACAGAGACACTGGAAAAGTCCAGAGCTCTCAGGTCACTGACTGATAGACCTTAGAAGGAGTCATCCAAATCCTTGAGGATGTCCAACCACAAATTTTTGACTGGTGATAAGCAGTCTCATAAAAAACTGTCCCGGGATATGGGAAGGGGTCTGTTAGATTGAACGAACCTTTACAATGGAATGCTTATGGGAAAAGCCAAAGGCAAGGTACAGGAGAGGTCAAGGTAGACTGAGGACAATGTATATGGGAGGAGAGGACATAAAGGTATCCACATGCATGTAAACAAACTGCTGATTGATGGTCTTTTGGCCTTATCACCACCATTTGTCTTCCTATTGAACTGTATTTCTGATTTTTTCCTGGGTGTGATAATAGAAAATTTCAAGCCAGAGTAGATGTTAAGTAGTCTAAGAAGTCTGGCCTGTTACCATAACTGTATCAAGTAAGCATTGAAGCACACAGTATGACTCTTGAGTCAAAAATCAGTATCTCTTCAAAATAATTTTGATATTTATTGGTGGAAGGAAGAGCCTCAGCATAGTTTCTAATGTTGAGCAGTGATCAAAACATTTTTTTAAAGGGTGCCTTAATTCCGTACTTCACTGATGTCCCATTTACCCCATTTCAATATCTGAAAGATAATCAGGCCTCACATGTCTAGAACATGTCTTTCACAAGACCATCAGTTCCTTTTCTGCTCCTCCTGATTCCCTTTCTTTTATACTATCAAAGTCCATGTAAGATGCTGGTTGTGAAAAATGTTAAATTAAATTTCAATCTTATATTCAACATATTGCATATAACCAGGAAAATGGAGTTCCAAGGACTATGCTCACAGCCCTCATGGTACAGAGATGGATGCACCAGGGACAGTAGAGAGTTTTTTTGAAATGGAGGCTCGCTTGGATTTATGCTCTGAATTTACAATTGCAAATTTCTGAAACTCACTCCTTTATTTAGATAGCTACATTCCCTGACTCTTGTGTTTTTCATTCAAAAGGCACCTTTTGGTCCTTACATTGCCAAATTGTTGTGTAGTAACTGTAGATATGGCAGTTTTTCAAGAGCCTAAATCAGTTGGAAACTCCTGCTATAGTTTAGGGTGGTGTGGATGGGAGTTGCTTCTTTATTTCCCATTGAAGCCAGACTTCTTTGCATACAGGAAGTTCAGATTCACAACACCCTGGAGAAAGCTTCATGAGGCAACACGTTTCTTCAGCTGGGAATTAGGACTTCCAGCTGTTCTCTACAAGACGTAATGTTTTCACCATTATTCCTCTGTGCATTTTATATAATTTGAATGTTAAAGAAGAGATTAGGCTATAAACCTCTAAAATCATTCAGAGTTATTATTCTAGGACCATGATCCCAGTTTAACATTTTTTGATAATCGTAGGCTCATAGAATTTTAATGGGAAAAAAAAGAATGTGGTGCAAAGATAGAACAATTTAGATGTTGCAATAATATCAGCTCTGTTTGAATGAATGATGATAACTCATTAATATCCAGTACATTTCAGTATAATACTAGGCTAAAAAATGCAGTACAATCTTAAGGTGAACTCCAGAAGGGATAAATACATGTGATCTATCAAGAACAGCAAGAAAATTTTAACAAGATAAAAATAGTGCAAAGAGACAGACAGTAAGTAATTTTCTAAGTTTTACAATTACAGATAGCTTGCAAAGTTACTCTTGTTACTTTACTTCTATAGCCTGTTCTAACAGCCAAAATAAAATGCCTAGGGAAACATGTAAACATGAAGAAAGTATAGCTCTGAAGGATTCTCTTTGCTCTGTCATTCTTTTTTATTGTGGTAACCTCAAGGTCTTTTGATTTAAGCCTCAATGAATATTTTAAAATCTTTTGGGCTAAAAAGGATCCATCACATGCATATTTTGGTTTAAGAATGGTGATTTTGAATTGAATTGAAAATACTTCTCTTGAGATTGTGCAGGGAAAATTCATCTTCTTTTATTGTGGAAGTACCTGATGAACATCACTGGCTGGATGATGCCAGCCACAGAGATGATGGAAAACCTTGCAGCAATCTCCTGTTAATAATCTGAAAATCATGAGGAAGAGTGGAAGATTTCAGGTCTATTTACTTCTTTCATCTTTGACCCTGTAGCAGATCCCCTGGTTCTTCAGTGTCCCTGTTACAGGCACCACCAGGAGAAGCAACACTGAAAACTGTGCTCAAGTCTAGGCAGTCATCATGCACAGTGCATTTGTCTGCTAATAACACCCACTTTGTTGGCTGACAGTACTTGACCCACTCTGCTCCTGAGTGTCCTGCTAAGTTCTCACAGGTCATCCAACCACTGAATCAAGGTTGTAAAGGTAATCAAGTATATTTACTCCAAGATAATCAAGTTTGACTACTGACACTCCTACATTCTTAAGGCTAATCATGAGACTAAGTAAAACTCAGTCTTTAGGACAGCACAGCTCTCTGCTCCCATTAACCTCTTTCTGGAACTGGAAACAGGACTTCTGCCAGCCCCTGATGAATCCTTCCCAACTGGGCTTTCTATCAGCATGAAGTACATTACCACTGCTAAATCCAGTCCAAAGCCTTTTTTCAGGGTTCCCTGGGGGGTGGGATTGGGGGATTTTTTGGTAACGGGAATTGATCAAATCATACCATTCTCTGCAGTCAGATATTTGATATAATATAAAATATTGACACACATGGATTACTTTTCAGTGCCCGTGGAAGGAGAATAAATACATTTTGTAACCTACACTATTCAGCTACATGAAAAATGGTGTTTATCTCAGGTATGCAGGGCTACTGAAAGGACTAGGAAAAGGATCACTGAGATGATAATAAGTCTTTGTCCAAGGAAGTACAAGAATTACAAGGAGAAAAGCAGATTCAGTGTGATTTTTTAATGTATTATTCTTTTGCAAATTTGTTAGCGCTAGTTCTGGGAGCTTCTGTTGATATTAAGCAAAAGCATTGATTGTGTGCCACATTCCCCTTATTGCACACAAAGGAAAGATTGTAAAGTTGTGCATTGTCTTTCAGTGGAAGGAGCAAGTTTCTTACAGTGATGAGGATTTAAAAGAGTGCTGAGATCATGCTTCTTTTACCAAAAATTAGGATGCATTGCTCTTCTGTTTGTTGTGACTATAGAGGAAAATAGGAATGAGATAACAACAGCAATGTCTAGGAGGCTGAATACATATCAAGTATTTGTTACAGTTACCTGTTCCTAGACAGGCATATACTTTCAAATGAAAAGTATATTATGTGCAATTTAGTTATCCACTAGAAAGAATGAGGGTGGAGGTGGAGGGGGAGGATTAATGTAAAAGGACTATATATAGTCTGTATTTTGAAATCCATAAATGTAATTTCTGAAATAGGGCAATACTTTGGTACAAGAACTTCAGAGTCAATATTTATTTATCTATTTATTTATTTATTGAATTATTTATTTTATTATTGTGTGTGCTCTGAAGTAATACTTCAATTATAGAATCATAGAATATGCTGAGTTAGAAGGGACCAATCAGGGTCATTGGGTCCAACTGCTGGTCCTGTGCAAGAAACCCCAAGAATTACTCCATGTGCCTAAGAGTTAATCAAATGCTTCTTGAACTCAGACAGACTCTTGCTTTGATGACTTCACTGGGGAGCCCATTCCAGTGCCCAGCCTCTCTCTGGATCAAAACCTTTTCCTAGTATACAACCTAAACCTCCCCTGACACAGCTTTAGGCTATTTCCTGGAGTTCATTGATCATGAGAGTGAATAGATCAGTAGCTTCCCATCCTCTTCCCCTTGTGAAAATGTTGAAGATCACAATAAGGTCTTTTCTCAGTCTCCTCCAGACTGAACAGACCAAGTGACCTCAGCCACTCCTTATTCAGCTTCCCCTCCTGACCCATCACCATCCTCATTGCCCCCCTTTGAACACTGTCTACAGCTTAATGTCTTTTTTTTACATTGTGGTGCCCAAAACTGCCCTCAGCACTTGGGTGAGGCCACCCCAGCACAGAACAGAGCAGAGCAGAGCAGAGAATAAACCAGAAAATTAACAGTATATTTCTGCATTGATGGTCATAGAATAGATTGACAGATGACATTAATGTCAAATAATAAACTTGAGCACACCTAAATAAAACATACAAGTAAACAGTTTATCATGGATTTATTTTTCTGCATTTGAGCAGTCATTGAATCTTCAGGTGTAAAATAATTCATTATTATTTCAGTTTTGATCCATCTTGTATACAGTACCTTATCATATAGAAAACACATATGTCATAAATGAGGTAAGTTTCTCAGTGAGAAAACACCAGGGATCTTCCTGTAATGTTTATTTTAGGGAGAGTAGGATAAATGGTTCTCTTGGGTAAATAGCATCACTATATTTTCACAGATGAATTCAAGTGTGCGGTCAAGTAATGGGTACAGTTAAGAATTTCACATATGAGAATAAGCAGACACTCATCTGTTTCCAATAGAAAAAATATTATTTATTTACAGAAATCTAAAATTGGATTAGGAGATCTTTTGGACTATTGTGGTTTAGGAGAAGTAGACTCCTTGGGTGATCCAAGAGGCCAATAATGAGAGAATGTGCTGGCACTATCTGGAGGACTCTTCATGAAATCCAGTCCAGGTCAGCAGTGGTTAAGTATGTAAATTTATATAAAAGGAAAACGTACTTAAGCTTCATTTCTAGAACTTTAGTATAAAATATGTTTATTTAGGAGCTCTTACAAAATGAGTAAATAATCTGCCATCTAACCTTTATTCTGTGTCTAACAGCAACCACTCTTTTGACCCTTTTGAAGTACTACTTTGAATTGGAACAAGTAGTGTGGCTTGGTGAGATTTGTAGAGAAAAACACTTGTTTTTCAGGACCAGCATTATAAATATATGCGGGGTTTTAATGAAGTCTAGCTCCAGTCTAGTTTTTTAATTTTTATTATTGTTGTTGTTTTTGTTATGTGATTAACTGTTGGAGTGCACTAGGTGCACTTGTCTAATGCCTCCTCCAATGCAGTTCCATCCTGACTTGAATTCAAGTGAAAGGGGTTTGAAAAAACCCAAAAGCTAATAGTAACCAATCTCTCAGGTATCTGGAATATCATCTCATCCTTCATCTCACAGTGAAAGAGTGAGAAGGAAAAACAAGTCAGATATGCTAGATGTCAGAACTCTTCTGCTAACCCTCAACTAGGAAGGTTAGGAAAACTGTCCAATTTCTGACAAAATCTAATTGTAAAAATGGACAGACCTGAATGAAAGGAAGACTTACAAATGCATTTTGTGGTATAAACACTGTGTTCCAGATACACCCATCTTTACAGAAATCTTGATGGACTGAAATAGGGCTGGCTGTAACAAGGAGATCCACTGGTTTGAGAGAAATAAGTTAGTATAAACTGATTTTTTCCACTAGACCAGACTGTTTTGTCACAGAACGGTTGAAACTGGAAGGGACCTGTGGAGGTCAGATGGACCAATCCCCTTGCTGAAGCAGAGCCACCTACACTCAGCTGTCCAGGACCATGTTCAAACAGCTTCTGAATATCTTTAGGGATGAAGATTCCACAACCTCCCTGGGCAACCTGTGCCAGTGCTTGGTCACCTCCACAGTGAAAAAGTGTTTCCTGATGCTCAGAGAGAATATCCCATATTTTAGTTTGTGACCATTTAACAGCCAGTAACTTCATCATAGAAAGTTCTCTGATTGGTTTCCAGGATTAGTTGTTGGCACACCTCCCCAGGGATTAAAGTGGGTCTTGCCGACCTGTAATTTTTATTAACATAATTTCTCTGAAATAGGAAATTAATGAGTTTATTGAACTGTTTCTTGGGTTTGGTTTTTTTTTTTTCCATAATGGACAATGGATGAGAACCCAGCAATCAAACTTAGAGACTCGATACAGCTGGAAATTGAAGTCAAGGCATCCAGATTTCCTGGCTCTTACATAACTGACAGATTTCTGTTGAGGTGCTACTATTTTCAGGAATATAAACAAGTGTTTCATAGATAAAGCTGAACAAGTTAATTGTCCTAATGCAGGTGCCAAGTGAAACAGTTCAATTTAAAAAATGTGTCTACATGAAAATCCATCATTTTGTGAACTAATTTAGCATACTGAGTTATCACAAAATATCACTTCCTAAGAAGATTTTTAAGGGGGATTATATTTGAAATTAAAATAGTGGTCTGTGATTAGGTTTAGAACCCACCACACAATGATCTCTCGATATAGATGTAGATATTCACAAATATGGATGGATAGAAAGAAAGATAGATAGATAGATAGATAGATAGATAGATAGATAGATAGATAGATAGATAGACAGATAGATAAATAGATAGATAGATAGATAGATAGATAGATAGATAGATAGATAGATAGATAGATAGATAGATAGATAGACAGATAGAAAAGCATTTTTAGTATGTCAAACCTCTTTCCCATTTTACTTACAACTTTGTAGGTTACTGTTGGTCTTTAAAAGTAGGTCTCCAAATTTTCCAACATTATACTTCTCAAGTATAGTGTTTAGTTTAAATAAAGTAAAAATCAACAGGTTGGTAAAACTGGACATTTTGTGTCTCTAAACTGGATAATAGAAAACTAGCTGGGAGAAAACGTTTCATAGCATACTGTTCACTGATGTTCAGTAAGATACAGGATATATTCTGAGTTTATTGAGTTAGGAGATAAAACTTGTAAGTCATTGCAACAGAGGGAATATTTTTATTCATCTTGTTGGAATTTGATCAGCAGAATATCTGCCAGATATTGAAAGAATTGTTTTTAAAATAGGAATAAAACACTCTCAAATCCTTAAGGTGCTATAAAAAGAGTTCTGAATGCATTGTTAATGTTCTGGGCACATATTACAAAGGGAATTACTTTTTTCTAATACATAATAAAAAAGAGAAAAGAAATAGAATGAAATTAAGAAGAAGCAGGTGAGATAATAAAATCAAGACACACAAAATTATTTCCTTATCTCTTGGGAAAGCACTAGAACCCCAAAGAATAGCACTATTATTTTATAGCAACTACGTTTTGATTCCATGTGTATTTTACATATGCATTTGCAAAACCAGAAATAACTTCAAAATTCTGTTCTTTGGTAATCTGTGATCTACGGTAGTTTTAAAAACTATATTGGTAAATGAGATAAGGCATACTGAGGACCTGCTTTATTACCTGAAAGTTATAAATTTGTTGGAACTTATTGCTGTTAAGAGCAGTTTTTCTATATCAGGGAATGAATTGTCTGATGCCTGTATTTTTAGGTGTTTTTGTTTTTGTTTTTGTTTTCTTTCCCTCAATGTATTGGTTGTTGCGTTTGTATTGTATCAACAAACAACTGGGAGTAGTTACTGCTTTGTTCCTAGTGGATACTGGAAGTCCCTCCAATCTATTTGGATGTTCCCTATCAAAACAGGACAGGAAATTTGCCTTATTTTCTGTCCTCCAACAACAAGATGCAGAGCAAAAAGTGAAGAAATGTCACAGGAGGTATGACTCCATAAGTCAGATATGCCCAGCTGTAACTGGGGGTTGTTGACATACTACTCTACCAGTTCAAGGTGTTATAACTACAAAGAATAAATACTGTTTTTAACAATTGGTTTGGTACAGAAATGTACCAAAATTATTCTGACAAAAAACATTGTGCCACATGTATGTACAAAGCTAAGCTAAAGCTAAAACAATTTGGGCAATAACCAGCTCTAACTGCCTTGAAGGCTGCTAATAAAGAGAGGACCCCTTTTGGACCCTGCAAGGCTGCAGAGTCTGACATTATCAGAAGGCTGTCTCATATTTTCTATTTGGCTTCTAACACTGAAGTCACTGCAATGGAAAAAGTCACATTACATGTTTCTTGCTGTTTAATCACCTGTAATTCATATTTTTAAAACTACCTTTCAGTTCACAACTTTTTGAAGTACAAAATAGTACAGGCCTGTTTAAATTTTTTACTTTCTTATATAAATCCTGTAAGATTTTACATTGCAAATAATAGATTCTATTTTTGAAAACTACATTTTGGCTTATATATGAAGAATTGAATATGAATACATTTGTTTATTTCAGAAAATATATGCTCTGGTAGGAAACTCCTTTCTTTTTCCACCTGCCCCTGAATCTGATGAAAAGGGCAAAGTGTTGAAATAGCATCCAGACATCTCTTGCCAATTGATGCTTTAGTAACATTTTGATCAATGTGTCTGCCTCTTCATCCAGGCACCATAGAGGGTAAAAATTGATAATTGGTTATGCAGTTCAAAAGATCGCATGAAGCTGTCATAGGAAAATGAGCACTTTCTCCTTTACCACTGCTGTGAGATTAGCTTAAGACACCTTCTCAAACTAAATTGCAAAAGGTTTTGGGGTTTGTTTCTTTTTGGGTTTTTTCTGTTTTCAAATAGCAGATTTTTTTCATTATTATTTCTGTGGTGGATCTGCTGGGTGATAAGCTGGGCACTTCCCTAACAGTGAAGCACCATGGATACACATTAATCCACAGACCTTAATTTACAGACATTTCCTTAGAAGTGCTGTTGATGTTTTGTTTGTTAATGATACAACATGTCTGTTTTAGTTATAAACAATTAATGTTGTAACTGCTCAAAAGCTGCACATACTCATAGTAGTTACTTCTTTCTCTTAGATCTTGAATTTTCTTTTAAGAATGTTTTTCATACATAAGCCCTAAGACTAATATTTAATTGCTGCACTGTTTACTCTTGATATTTTGTTCTACTCACTGGATTTACAAAGAGTTAACAAATATTTCATTAGCTAGAACTATTTTCCATGACTGAAAAACTCACTTCATATAAAAGTATACAGTTTTGGAATTTCTTTTTGTGTTACACTCAGCTGGCTATTTGAAGAAATGAGATTAGCTAATGTGATTTAAATAAGGATTCAGTCTTGGTTATGTTTATTAGATTTTTGTATTTTCAGGTTTTTGGGTTTAGTTTTCTAAGCTGTGCTGTGAAGAATCAAAAGAAAATTATTTAAAATTTCTTTGAGTGGTGATGAAAGGTGCTTTAAGGACAATCATTGTCTTGAATTATCTAGTACACAGGGTATTCACATGGAGTACTTAATGTTCAGGTCACAGTTTAAAATTCTGTTAAACTGTGACTTGACAGTGTGTGCATGTGTGTGTGTAAAAGTACTTAACTATGAGTCAGACAATGAAAAGCCTGACATGCCTACACCTCCGCTTACACCTAGACCTAGACCTAGACCTAGGCCTATTTTACTCTAGAAAATGGCGTAAGGGATCTATTTTTCACAGTTCTATTTAAAATTATTGTAATAAATTTAATGTTAATTAAAGTAACTGAAAGGTAGCATCAGTCTAAATTGATGTAAGTTTGTTAGAGTGCTGCACCACTGATACTGCTTACTTTTCCTCAAAGACGAAGGACGAAATCATGGATAGGTACTGACTTGGGGATGAAGAAAACCAATCTATGCCAAGAACATTTTACTCTTGGTACTTCGAATCATAGAAACATAGAATAACCTGAGTTGGAAGGGACCCGCAAGGAACATTGAGTCCAACTCAGCCCTGCATAGAACATTTCCAAGAGTCACACCATGTGTCCAAAAGCATTGTTCAAGCACTTCTTGTACTGTCAGTTGATGCAGTGACCCCTGCCCTGGGGAGCCTCTTCCAGTACCCAACCATCCTCTGGGTGAAGAACCTTTTTCTAATATCCAGTCTAAAGCTCTCCTGACACAGCTTCATGCTGTTTCCTCCAGTCCTATCACTGGTCATGGTAAGTATTAGCTGGACAATCTGGAAGACAAAGCAGTCCCCTGGGTGTTAAGTCCATAGCAGCATGATTTTGAATACCCATATTTCAATATTACTCGGAGACGGTCATTGGTTTTAGCACTTTCGCATTGTGAAACACTTTCATCTCATGAAACACTACCCTAGAAGTGAGCCATGGAAATTCCCAGTAGCTTTGTCTACCCAGCAAACCTAGACATTCATTTTGGAACAGATAGTTATACATGGACATAAATACCATGCTGTGTTACTCAGTTATTTCAGTGTGTTCTTCCTTGAGTTATGCTGTACACTTACACTTGAATGTCAATCAGCAGAATTGCTTCCACTGTCTCATTCCTTTCACAGTCATATAGGCTTGCTTGGCAGTCAGAGGGACAAAATAGCCCCTTTCAGAGAGTGATTATTCTTCCCAATTATTTTAGATATTTATCTTCGGATTGGATGAATCACACTGAAAGTGTATCTCTGGTTTTTTATAAAATTTGAATAGCCCAATGATGGGATTAAAGTGGGTTAATATTTCAGCAACTAAATATGTTTGGGATAAATTCCCGCAAAGGTAAAATAAGCCCAGATAAGAGTCATTATATCAAAAATCTGTTTGCAACCCTGTTGTTACATGCAGATTAGAAAGATTACTTGGGCCACCACATGTCAGCTGGAAGTCAAAATGAACCCACAGACTATATTCTGCAAAAAGACGTGAATGTTAAAAAAGTTAGTACCTGTCAATAAATGTTGGCTTTAGAGTTCTAGTGATGATGAAAACATAGATTTTCCAACTTCATCACTTGAAAAGATGAAGTCATCTTTCATTCAAGAACTGATTACAAAGCCCTTTCTAAGAAACATAAACTTAAAAATATATATTTAGTTGTAATTTCTGTTGTATCACAGATACTTATAACAGCACTGTCTGATTCCTTTAGATTTCAAACTTCTCAACTTTTCACAACAGTTTTATACCCAGTTCTAAAAACTTATAGTCAGCCATTATTTTCTTAAGGCAAAAACATAGCAAGCTTTTGTTATGACCTTGGCCTCTTCATTGCTGCATTTGTATACCTTTGAGTATTTTTATTTTGTGTGTGTGTGCATATGGTTTTTGGGACAACTTCTCATGTGAATTGTAGGATTTTTGTACTTTTAACTTTACATAACAATATTTGTATCTCTGCAGTTCTCTGTATGGAGGAGAAAAATTAGAAATATGTAAAGACACTTTTAAAATACATAATTAATTATAGTTATGTTGTTATAGTGAATATATCTTTATCATATTTAAAAGTGACACTCTGCAAAAAAGTCATGTTCACTAACCCATATAGTTTTATCAAGTGATCATTCATCACACTTGCTATAGATACACATCCAAGAGCTTGGTCACAAAACTCTAAGATGTGAGAGAGATAGTGATCTGTAACCACACTGCAGCACTCATCAGGAAATTAAGGTACAAACCCATGATATTTAAAAACAGCAAATAAAGAATATTTATTTTAAAAGAATTCCTGGGTTTTGAGTGAGCACTTACCAAGGAATCAAATGTAAATGTCACACGGAAGGGACAGAAATGTCAGCTATGTTCTGGCAGTGGTAATGGTGTGAATTATATAGGCAAGCATCTACTAAAGACAGACTTGTTTATACTGGGATCCTGCTGAGTTAAGAATAGTCTCCTTCAGCTGGAAACATCTACTCTTCCCACTGTATCTACACGGAAGCTAATGGTAGCATAATCATTTACTTTTTTGACAGCTACATTTATCTAAGGTAAGTCCTATCAAATATAAGAAACATACAAGGTTTTCTAAAGACAAAGAAAGCTGTAAATATGTTCACCTATCACTCAGTTACATAAATAATGACTTTTCCTTCCCCCACTATTCTTGCTCAGTTTTCAAATCCTCTCAAACTAAGCGTGCAATAATAACTCTGCAAAGTGTGTGTTGATTTTTTTTCTTCTCATCCCCCCTTGACATGGAGCAGCATAGATTTTCCCAGAAAACTCTTGTCACTCATCTTTAACCACACAAGAAAAGCAAGAAAACTTGGAGTAGTGTCTTGAAAATTCCATGTGCAGAGTCAAAAAAACCCACCATGAGACAAGAGTATAGATGTTGCTAGATAAATTGATTATTTCCTTAGCATTTTTCATTCTCATGATTTTTTTTATAACAGGTCTTTTAAACACTGCTTCTTTTTCAAGGTATTAGAGGCAAAAGCAAAAAAAAAAATTCTTTTTTTGTATATTTCTTTTTTTTTTCTTTTTTTTTTGGTCAGAATAGAATACTAAGGTACCATTTTTCAGTCTAGCCAAATCTAGTCTTCCTTCCTTCCTTCCTTCCTTCCTTCCTTCCTTCCTTCCTTCCTTCCTTCCTTCCTTCCTTCCTTCCTTCCTTCCTTCCTTCCTTCCTTCCTTCCTTCCTTCCTTCCTTCCTTCCTTCCTTCCTTCCTTCCTTCCTTCCTTCCTTCCTTCCTTCCTTCCTTCCTTCCTTCCTTCCTTCCTTCCTTCCTTCCTTCCTTCCTTCCTTCCTTCCTTCCTTCCTTCCTTCCTTCCTTCCTTCCTTCCTTCCTTCCTTCCTTCCTTCCTTCCTTCCAACTATTCTTATGTCAATCCAATATTTTTTTCTTGCTCTTGCTCTTCTGAATCTCTTCCCCATCTTGCTGGGGATGGGAACAAGAGGACTGAGCAAGCTGCTGGCCAGGGTCAATCCACCCTACCCTACTGCAGTCAATGAAGATCAACAATATAAGGTGGGATTTAATTACCAGAATGTTCCATTTGAGGTGCCCTAAAGTATCTAACCTGGACCCTGCTATTTCTCTAGAGGAGTATGCCATACCTCTGCTGCCATGTGTATCATATCCTGCTTTCCTTACCCATTCCCCCTCTTCCTATGATACTGGGGCACTTTTTTGGTGGAACCTAAGAGAATATTAACTGTGCACAGTACAGTTTGGAGAGCTACTCCTTCATCCCTAAAGTAGGTCACCTGAACATGGAGTTGTTGGAGTCTTTCGAGCCAATGAGCCTGGATGCTGTGGTACAGTGCCAGACCTCAGATATGAAAAAGAAGCTGTGGTGACAGTCAAGCATGGCAAATTACACAGTGTGGCTCGATTAAAGAAATGGAATGGATCCCTAGATGCCCTTTGACTGTGATAGATGCAGAGATAATTAGTGTATAGTCAACCTCCAGGCACTTAGATGTTGAATGCACAGAATTGAATCTAACCTTGTACATACTCACTATTCATCTAGGACAAAGAACTGGCTTTGGATTGTTTTTCATTATTTAATACTAGTTTTATGGAGAGAAAATCTAGAATTAATTATGAGGTTTAAAAACCACTTTGCTAAGGCCTCTACAAGGAGAAACTCATAGCACTCTTTTTTCATTGTGTGCTGATATATGAGAATTTATACAGCATAATAAATTGGGGGGGGGAAACCTGCAGAGGATGACATGATAACTATGCATATTTTATCTGCATAATCTATGTCTGTTCTCTGGGCCACAGAGTGATACTAAATTAATACATTAGAATTTACTACTAAGATTTGTAAGGGAAGACTATTCAAAACATCTGCCCTTTGTTTAACAGTGCATTGAAATCTTTTACTTTAATTCAGATGAACAAAATAAAATCTCTTTTAAAAGCCAGATGAGAAGCATTGACATAGGTAATAGGTGAAGGTGATCTAATGGGAAAGTAAAATTTACTGGACTGCTTCTCTTTTTCCTAGAGCAAGTCCATGCTAAATGTATAGGTAGGAGAACAGAAAATCAGGAAATTTTATGAGAGAATTGTGAAGGAGTAGACAGAGGAAATAAGCTAATTTATTAAAAGATCTCAACAACACAGCTGGAAAAAGAAGTGTGTACAGGGGTCATGGCAGAATTAACTCATATCTTCATGACAGATAAACCAAATAGAAAAATTATATTAATTTTTTTTTCAAAAGGCATGTGATTTTTACACAGATTACATAGAAAGAAGGAGGAGGAGATTTTTACAGGTGATGTGAAGCAGATAAAACATTAAAGCTCGAATGCAAGATGAAAATGTATGATACACTGGACAACAGAAACAGAAGTAAGCTGCAAAGCATATGACTGTGAGGAGAAAATACAGGGAAACTGAAATTACAGGAAGGGTTTTCTTCAGTGAAAATGAAAACCTAGGAAGTTATTAATTACATGTACACAAGAGTGAATTAGGCAAGAAAATTACCATGTAGATGAGTTGCTAAAACAGAGAGGAGAGAATAGAAGACAGTGCTTATGTCTTTGTTATTACCCAAAAGACTAAATAGATGGGATTCCAGACAATCTTCCCTGAGGATTCATACAGAGTCTCTTCATGGATTGAATTGGGCTGTGCTGATTGCAGGTAAGGCAAGGTTTTCTTGGTCTTTTTAGTCAAGTGATATCAAAAGTAAGTAACTCTTGAGCTGGATGTCATAAAGAAAAATGTGATTTGTCTTCAAGATGAAGACACAAGCCAAAAACAAGGTGGCACTGAACCAATGTCTGCTTGTTTGGAATACCTTCTTTTAGCTAGACTTATAAAAATTTAGCAGCATTTTTTCCTGAATAAAAATTTAGCAACATTACTTTTCTTTTTCCTCCAAAATAAAATTACTTAGTTTCTAGAATATGGCCTTCATCTGTGGAAAGACAAAATATCTATTATTAAAACCACTTTAATTAGCTAACGTGTAGTACTGTATGGTCTTTAATTCCATGTTCAGAACTCAGAGCTTTTTGACCTTTGAAAATGTAGCTCATAATATATCACAAAACCCCTTGCAATAATTCAGAAATTTTTTGTGCCATTTGTTTCTTTGCTGTGTCCATGTGTACACTGGTAAATGTTAAATTGTCTTGCTATAAGGATAGCACTCAGATTTCATTCTCTGAAGTGTGTGAACAGATAGACACTGCATTATAGTGCTACCACTGACATTTCAATTCAGAGCCAAGGCCACCAACACTTTCAGCCCCTGCTGTTCTGTTAAATATTTGTCAGTGAAAGAGACCGAGGATTGCTTTTCATATTTCTTGTACATGCTGAGCTACACCAAAGGCAAAATGTCAGGTAAAAACCAGTGCATACCCTTTTTCTGATAGCAAAACTCTTAGCTTGCATATAGAGGCTGTGGCCTTTCAAGAATATGCTATCGCCATGTGCACTGTGATCCTTTAATTGAAAATTGGTGAAGGTAGATAATTGTGCAGATTAGAGACAGCCCCACAATGTGTGTCAATTATGCATGAAAAAAAAAAGATAGATTTTTGTATGACAAGGGGAATGAAATCAGGCTGATATCATCTTAGTAGAGACAAACTTTCCAGATAACTCCCACATGAACTTACAACTGGTAACTTTTAAGTGACACAGTGGGGGCTGGTTTATTGCTAATGCTCTTGAATAGGCCCTGCAGGGCTTGTTCACTTCTAGTTTCTTGGTAAGTACTTTGAGCATAAATGGAGCTTAAATGAACTGGCATTCTGTAACACCTGTAAAATTTTCACTATAGTCATCCCCTGCTCTGTCTCGTCCTCTTGATAGTCCTGTGTGTGACAGTATAAAATTCAGAGACTGGATTTATTTGTTTATTTGTTTAAAAATCTGGAGGAAGTGGAGAACAGGAGTTTCAGAAGGCAAGTTCTTTAGAAGTAGCAACCACTGTCTTTTCAAGGGACTGATAGCCTTCTAGAGAACAATTCTGCTTTCACCAGTACACAGCATTTCAGCTAATCACAAAAACTATTATCAATGCAGTCAGCCATAAAAATCAAGTACAGATAAGTGTGTCTTAATGATTTATGCCACTGATGGCATGTGTGGTTTGTGGCACGAAAGCATAAGCTATTATTTTAATTTTCTTCGTTTTGGAGATATTTTAATTCTTTTCTTCACAAATAACTTCTCTCCATCATCCATTCAAAGAAAAAAGTATGGTGTTTTTTCTTCTCAGTCTTATGGCAAGAAGACAGATTTTAAGTGTCTGCTCTGTCAAGGAAGGATTGAGTGAGAAGCAATCTGAGAGTCTCACTGTGACAATTGGGAAAGCAGCTGTGTGTGAGATAGGTTTTGGGGAAAATGGAAAAACCTAGAGATTTGTTATGTTTCTCTTTGGCACAGCTTGAATGTGTAGTTCTCTGTGTAGATGGGGAAAGAAAGCTTTTTCTCCTAAATTTATGCTGTAATTTTGGGGATAAAGTTGGAGAATTTCAGATACCAAGAAATACAAATTTTTGAATTTTCTGAATATTCCTTTATCATTAGCCATAGTGAACCTCCAATCCATTTTGCTTCATGCAGTTTTGTGGAAGGTCCTCTCCTGTGCTTCAAACTTCTTTAGAGTGCCTATGATATAGTGTACCTTTCTCTCAGTGTTTCTGTTTTGCTAAAGCAGAAAGAAGGACGTAGACAGAGGAAACACACTTTAAATTTAATGCTTAATATGGTAACTTCATAATTTTTAGTAATATAAAGTGCATGATGTAAATTGCTGACATAAACAGCCTCTGTACCTGGAAACTAACACAATGGCTGAACTATTACAAATAAGGAGTAATGGGCTGGAGAAAAAACATATACTTCATATTACATATGACATATATATACATACAACATATATATGTTATTTTCCATCTTAAAAACCTTTTGAAAAAGAAAAAAACTCTGTAGGTCTAAACCAGTTAAAATCTGGTATAACATAGTAATATTTGAAAGTTAGCTAAATGTGAATATGAATGTGATGTGAATCACAGTGGAAGAATTTAAGAAGAATGGGTTTGTATAACAGCCTTTTATTTTGTTTTAGAATACTTTGCTTTCATTTTATGAACTTATAAACTACAACTGTTAAACAAACCTGTGATTAAAGCATACTTTCCAGAGGACCATGATAGCTATCAGGTCCCCTTCACATAAATTGTTTATCACTCATTTCCTTCAGAGGTAGTTGTTTAAAACAAATAGACACAATGAATTATTGCCTAGCAGGGAAAAATTTGTCATAAGGTGCACCACACTGTTTTGTACACAGGCATTCATTTAAACAGACATTATAAGATTTTAATGTGTCTTCTGAGAACCGGAGTGATACATGTTTGTAGGCAGCATCAAAATAGCTGCACATTTTTTAAAACCAGATTATCATATCACTAAGCATTTAACTGCATATTTTTAGGTATTTCTGATTACTTCATGAACAATCTCTAGGATATTTACCTTGTTTTCAGAATCCAAGGAACAAAACTTTTCCGAATTAAGAGCAATTACAACTGTGCAATATGTAGAAGAGAAAAAAAACACTCAAAGCCTCTGCTTATAATAATTTTCAATATGGTCCCAGTATGTGATGGCTTAAAAGCTGTTTCACCCCAGAGCCCTCCCATTCTACTCTGTGTTTGTTTCTAATACACACATTGGTGTGTTGCTGTAATAACTCCAATTTTAAAGGACCTACCTTTCATCCTGATGTTCATGGGGCTGTGGTGCAACAGGACCATCTTCAGGGTGAAAAATCGAAACAGAAACATAATAAATACCATGTTAAAAGGGACCTCACACAATGTGGTTTAGATTATCATTCTTTGATCGGAATCATGGAATTGTTCAGTTTAGAAGAACCTCAGGAGCTCCCCAGTCCAACCTGCTCAAAGCAGTGTCAGCCCCCATGTCACACAAGGATGGTTTTTCTCCTTGACATTCAGAGGAATGCAAAAAGTTCAGATGTCTCTATAGACACTAGAGAAAGGTAGGCCAATTAGTTAATTGTTGAAAATTTGGTGAGATGAACCTCAAATATTGCCTCAGTACCAATTATTGTTTTAAACTATTATCAGAGTACCTTTCACGCTTTAAATTCAGGCAGTACCTTACAAAACACTCATCTGCTAAGGTGAAAACTACTTCTATAGTTCTATGGAATCTTAGAAAAAATAATTAACATTTAATTTTTTGTCTATACGCAAAAAAAAGAAGAAAGTTGATTTCTTGGAATAATATGTCAATGCTGTAAAAAAACCCATTTGAAGCACTGGTTGGTAGCTTTCCCATTCACTTTTAAAATAATTTGAAAATTATATAAAAAGTTTTGCTAGTTTATTGAGCTACATTGCATCTCAGAATGTTCTGTTTTATTCTGTGTCATTCTGTTTGATCTGATCAAACAGCAGTGGGGTTCAAAGTTATAATGAAGCATAGTAGAATTGCTGTAGTCTCTGAGGGAAAATCATAGAGATGAAAAATTGACTTTCCACTTGCCTACCACAACCAATCAAATTTTAATTAAAATTGTTTTAAATTAATTGACTTCAATATCTTTTAAAGCTCATGTATCTGTGTCATAGATATGTGAACTAAAGATGGTCTTGTAATGTAGTCACAAACAGTACTTTCTGAATACAGGGCAAGCTCTGTTTTTACCACCTTCTTTTCTACTGCCATAGGTAGAAAGAAGCATTTCTGTGAAGAAGCTTATTAGTCTGAATGCAGTGAAAAAGATCCTGTGGGAAATTGTTTTTGAACTGTAGCACATCCATTGTCAGGAATCACACATTCACAATTTATCTTTGATAAATAAATATTTACTTCATTCAGATAAGTAGGTCTGTCAAACTGCAATTCTTAGGACTAGCACTTCTGAAAATTGGCTTATGCATACACAAGTTCACTGGAGACTCTTTGTTCTTCTTTCCCATTATATTATTGAAAATAGCAATGTTTGACATATTTGTGCACAGAGATTTTTATGTTACCTGGCACTATAAAGGAGCTGAAGCATCTGTTGCTAGAATATAGTCCCAGCTTTGCTCACATTGTGAAAGGAGAAGAATTACTAGAAAAGAAATTTTTACAATAATAAAGGTAAGAAAGACAGTTTATATTACTACTACCTTGAAGAGTGTGCGTATTCAAATAACACCAGAACATTTTTTTAGCTGAAATAAATACATCCATATCACCTTTGTTAAAAAATACACATATATATTTACATGTTGAGAAAGCATACTACATGAGGGAAAAATAACAGAAGTATTCAAGTATTCATTATCCTATTTATCCGAGTGAAGCTTACTCAGAGTGGGATTTTCAATGTTTTGACCTACATCCAGCTTTGTTTACATGAGATGGGACTGAAAGGTGGGTCAAAAAGTGAGAGGGCTTGCTCTGATGTTTTCTTTGCATATTCTGCTGAATTTTCATCTCCAGGAATGTCCTTTTAATGCATTTTTGACAGACGATTTCTGGTTGGTAGGTTCTTTAGGGATGGATGTAAGATGTAGAGATGCACAATTTTTCATCTTCACCAAAACTGTTTGAATCACAAAATGCTACTTTGTGGGTACTGGACTGCAATGTTAACTGCTATGTGAAGTATCAGATACAGTTTAACAGAAAATGTCCCATTTTTAACCTTCATGGTGAAACCAGAACATGCCTTATAAAAATAATTATGTTATCACAGTATTCCAATAATTTACATATATTTTTATCTTTTCTAAATCAAAGAATTACAAATTTCACTTGCAAATAATCATCCTTCCCAACATGTGGGGTTTTTTTAGGATCACTGTAAAAGTATGAGGGCAGACTCAAACAATCCATAGCTATAGCATAAAAGAAATTTTGTTGTCTATTTCTTGATTCACATAGAGAAGCTTGGAGGGGGTCCCAAATGAGATGCGAAAAACAGAAGAGATTTTGTCTCAAATTGAAAAATGTCACTGGAAGACACTGCACAACAGACTGACAAATTAACTGCAACAAATTACCAGGACCACATACTAATCACCTAACATTTTTAAGCATTTAATTGAAAAAATAGACATGGTCTCTTTTGCTTGAAATGATCCTGGCAGTTTCCAAGGTGCTGCTACAAAAGTGGCAACTGCCAATTTTTAAAGGGAACGTCAAAAGAAATCCTAAGGAAAAAAAAAGCCTGATGAGTTTGTTAAGAAAGATGTAGAGACTGTTTAGAAGAGTGGGTTAACTAGCAGGCAGACAATGTAATACATTGACAAAGAGCTGAAATGCCTTTTGTAAAATGAACCCATGATTCATAATATCCATTAGAGTGCTCTTGGATTTAAAAAGAAAAAGCTGACTAGTCCTTGCTAAAGACTTGTAAAAAGTTTAGGAATGAAGTTTTTAAAAGAACAAAAAATGTAGGGAACAAATGATTAGTTTATCTAGATGAGGAGGTAGTTATGGATCTGGATGTGGATATCCCATGCTGCTCATCATAATAAAAGGTTTCAATAAAAGCATGAGTATTGAACACATTTATTAGTAACAAAAAAAATATGCTCATGGTTACACATGCAAAATTACCACACAGTACTCAATAAATGGTGATATTACTCAGGAATTTGATCTTAAGATTTTTATAGGCAGCATTTTGAACCTAGCAGTTCTCAGTGGAAATGAACAATAATTATGAAGTGAATGGAGTAAAAAGCAGAAAATGTCCTCAAGGATCTTGTGTAAACCCACTGGATGGGTGTAGTAAGGAACTTCTCCCCATATTCCCATTGCAAATGTCTACACAGGATTCATAAAGGCAGCTAGACAATCAAAACTATGGTGTGTCCTCTTCACATGTGATTAGTAAATACACTGCAATGAAATGTGGGGCTGATCTGTAGTAAAACAAAGCATTTCCCAGAGGAAAAACATGTCTTGCTTTCCTTAAAGTTAATTTCTTTGTGCTTCTTTTTCAAATATCTTGTCACATGGTCCTTTGTAGTCCATGCTTTTATCCATGATGACAACATGCTATAAACAATCAGTTTAAAAACTCAAGTAATAGAAAAAAATCTTGCTAATACAGCTAAGCAAGAAGTAAACAAATTTTATATAGTAAAGTAGTTCACTTGTAAAAGATAATTTTCTTTAATTTTGTAGCAAACCCTAAAGAGGTCTCAGTCTAGCTCTTACAATTTGCATGAACAACACACAGTCTAAAGCTGTCAAAGCCTTGGTATACCAAATTTGCACCGATACCAGAAGAGGTGATGGGCCATCTTTAATAGCTGAAAGAACAAAAGGATTAGTTTGCTGTGTTGAAATTTTTGGGTTGTTTGTTTCTTTATTTCTTTCATGATTTTCTGTTGGTTTTATGCTAGAAGAGAATAATCCTGGAGCAGATGAGCCACAAGGCTTTCAGGGCTATAACAGATCATAATTTTATTTCCAGAGAAGACTGAAACATCAGAGAATAATTGTGCCATGTCTGTTAAACATCCAAAGAAAGCAATGAGCATTACTAACTAGATCAATGCCATTTGTCATGGGTACTTATGAACCATATCAGTTCTTGAATTGCTGCTTATGAGTGCCTATCAATTATTTTCTGTCACTTTTCCTAATATGCTACATGTCTCTAGTAGCAACAGTTTGTGTTTCTAGATTTTCAGTGGTTTGTTATCATAAATGTAAAATATAAATGTATAGTATAGTGATCAAACCCAGCCTTTGCCTCACTCCTTTATTCCCATTCCATGTATTAAGGATATCAATGTTTTTTCAAAGGACTGTCCCTCTGGAAAGAAAATGTGAAACAAAACTGCAGCAGTTAGAAAACTGATAAAATTGATAACAATATGAGAAAGACAAGAAATAGAATTTCAGGAATATCCATGTAACTTCATGAGTTGATGGGCAGGAAACTGACCTTTGACAAGGTCAAGTTTCACTTCAGTCTCAAAGATATTAAAACCTGAAAGAATCTTAACAAAAGTCTGCTTCCTGTACTGACAGCTGGTTTAATACAGGAAATGTTTTTCAAGAGTTCAATATACATCTTTTTCACTCAGTCTAAATCAATGAAAGAAGAGCACCTTAAGATCACAGGACCTTAACAACAAAGAGCCTGGACATTTCGAAGAAGGTTGTCTAATGATTTGCAACTCAGAGAGCTAAAAACAGCATCAACACAAAATTCAAAGATGATCTCAACAAAGACATTCTGCTTACTATAGAGACTCTAACTGTGTTGGATAGACAGAGAAAGGGATTTGTAAGAAGAACACTGAAACTTTTATTTATTTATTTGTTTTTACATAGATGCTTTTATAAAGAGAAATAGTATCCTTGGTATTGTCAAGACTGGAAGTTTGCTGTGGTTTAGCTGTTAATTAAAGCAGTTAGAAACTGACTTTCCACCTTTCAAGTACTGTGTTTTGCACCCCTCACTATAAGAAAGGCATTGAGATGCTACAGGGAATCCAGAGAAGGGCAACAAATCTGGTGGAAGGGCTACAGCACCAGTCTTATGAGGAACAATGAAGGAGCTGGTAATTTTTAGTCTGGAGTAAAGAAACCCAAGGGGAGACTTCACAGTCTGAAAAGAGCTTTTAGTGAGGTGGATATCAATCTCTTTTCCCACGTACAAGGGAAAGGATGAGAGAAAATGGCATCAGGTTCACCAGGGGAAGTTTAGATTATATATTAAAAAAATTTCTTTACAGGAAAGTATTCTAAACCATTGGAAGAGACATGCCAAGAAACTGGTGGAGTCACCATCCCTTGAAGTGTGACTTTGTGTTTCTTTCTTTGTGGCTTGTAAACTACTTTCTTACCTTATCATTCTGGGGCTTGAAGTGCTATGTTTGCAAGAGAAGTTCCTACTTAAGGAAATCATATTAAAGTGTAGTACTGATTTTTCTTACATAGAAAAAAGGCAAAGTATTAGTTCAAAGTCTGAGATTCATTCTTGTACAAACAAGTATTGTAGACATGAAGAATAATCTTCAACTGGCCAAATGTATCTCTGTACAAAGTAGTCTTACTACCAAAGAGCTGGTCATCTTTACAGGCAATGAAAAGAAACAGGTTCTATGGGGCATGATTCACATTCTAAAGCAGACTTAAAACTGACAGTAGATATATGAGAGGTATCTTAATCAAGCTTATTACAGGAAATTGCCTAATACACTTTAATACTATAAGATAACTACAATTAAATTACTGTAATTGCTGAAGAATATGTCAAACTTCTTGCCAAGAGCTATTAGACTTCAAATGATCTTAAATTTAGCTGCAGTCCAGTTGCTTAAAGGGTTGAAAGAGCCATTCAGCCTGCTCAGTCTCTCTTAATTTTTTTCCTGAGGCAGTTTTTAGAGCTTACTCTATGTCAGACTGTATTCAAAGGGCTTCTTCTGCATCCTTATTATCAATTTAAAAAATTGTTATCAATTATTATCAAAAAAAATTATTCATTTGTTTTGTGGTGTGCAATAGCACGTGTTCAGCTAGGTAGAATAGGAAATATCTTTTGTTCCACAGGGAAATTCGAATCCAAAATTGTTCAAAGTCAAGCCATACAATTATAGAACATCCAAGGTAGAAGGGACCCATGAGGATCATTGTATCCAATTCCCTTCTCCTGTCAGGACTACCTAAAATCATGACTAAGAGCATCATCCAGGTGTTCCTTGGAGTCTGACAGATTTGATGCCCTGACCACTTCCCTGAGAAGCCTGTTCAGGAGACCAATCACCCTCTCAATGAAAAACCTTTCCCTAAGGTCCAACTTGAACTTTCCCTGATGTAGCTTCAATCCATTTCCTTGTGTCCTCTCCCTGATCACCAGAGAGGAGCTCAGCACCTCCTGCTCTGCTGCCCTCCTAACAGCAAGTCACGGCCTCCAATAACTTCATCCTTCAGCCTTTTCTTCTCCAAGACGAACAAGTCAGCTGATCCTCATAACTTTTGCCCTAGAGACCTTTCACACTTTGTTTGCCCTCCTCTGGACACACTTTACTGTCCTTCTTACATTGTGTCACACAGAACTGCACACAGAACTTGAGGTGCAGCCACCCCAGTAGAGGACAGAGTGGGACAATCACCTCCCTCCGCTGGCTGGCAGTGCCATGGGTGATGCACCCCAGGACACAATTAGCCCTCTGGCTTTCTTCCTCGTTAGTTTTTTAGCCATACAGACCAATTACAAAAACAAATACTAGGATTTTTTGAGGTGCTAAATACAGTTTACATTGAAGCCAGTGATCCTCTTGTGAAGCATGCATATCTTCTTTACTTCTGCTGTAAATAT
The DNA here is from genome assembly GCF_021018805.1 of Prinia subflava. Taxonomy (NCBI): domain Eukaryota; kingdom Metazoa; phylum Chordata; class Aves; order Passeriformes; family Cisticolidae; genus Prinia; species Prinia subflava. The sequence continues at coordinate 65,160,832 of NC_086249.1, forward strand.
CAATTGCTTACCTGCTTCCTCTTTCTAAAAAGCACTGCTAGTCAGGTATATCTGTGACTATAATGTTAGAAGCTATAAAACATTACAGAAAGATTCTAAAGAGAGAAGAGGATAATTCAGTCTTTCTTTTGGACTCGGATTTTCTTTTTCTCATACCAGTATGTCAAGCTCATGTTATCTGACTGTATTTTTTCTTTCTTGTCTGGTCCTGAATATTTCTGTCTGTCAGAATCCTGTATGAGTTTTTGTGCTGCTTATTTTTTCTGGTGTTACAGGAATACACTGTGATTATAAGTGCCTGTAAAAAAAAAAAATTAAACACAGCAGAAGGAGCTAAGCAGTCATCACAGTGTTTTTCTGACAAAGAAAGATATAAGCAAATAAATACATAATCCTGATTTATTAAATGTCAACCAATAGAAGTAGTAAACTGGAATTTAAAAATTATGCTTACCACTAGCGTGGTTTCATGTTTTCTGTCAGAGGCAGGTGGTCCTACTGTATTTTTATAGGTAGGTCTATTTTCTTAACTGACTCATTAGCAAACTTTTTTTTTTAATCCTAGCTTTCTCCATCTCGTAACATATTTGACTCAGAAAAGTTGTTCTTGCTTTGACGTAAAACTTCTTTGGATTATCTGTGTAAAAATGAGTGTCAGGGTGAGAGCTGTCTGGGCAAGTACAGAAGTTTAAGTTTTATGTGGCATGGTTTTTAGAATACTTGAAAAAGAAAATTTAAGACCTTAAAACTCTCTATTTTCCTGGGGGAGTGGGGAGGTTAGACATTGGAAATTGCTGTTTTTCTATCTCTTTCTACCCTAATATGCAGCTCCTACATTTCATGTAGTGGCCAATCCTGTACTCCTTATACAGTAAAATGTCTACAAACTGTACAAGACTTTTGTACCGTTTGTACAGAAGGGCCATAGAGAAAGTTCTGATGCTCACAGAATTCACAAGCTCTTTGACATTGTCTTATAATAATTAAATTACACTGTTGACTTTTTAAATAAACACAATCAATCTCTCTCAAAATGTAATGGGTTTGGTGTGGGGGAGGGGTTACAAGGTGAATGTGCTTCCACTTCTTGATTAATTGGTGTCATTACTGGTTAACTGCCCTGATTAAATATCTATTTAAATACTTTATTTTAGAGCTGGAATATCTTGTATTTTTATATACCATTCTAATTCCTGTTTCAATTGGTTTCTTCGCAGTATTGTAGCTGACATATGCACATTATTTTAAATTGTCTGTTTTTAGCACAAATGAAATTTTTGGAGGCTATGTTAAAAATTAATCTGTATTTTAAACTCAGAGTGCTTGTGCATGATGATCCCTAGAGTTCTGACTCATTTTGTCTTGAGGCACTATTTGGAAACAATCTATGCATATCTGTACATTCCTTGTACTTCTGAATCCTTTGGGAAGGTGTTTATTTTAATAAAGAGTGCCTATCTCTCAGTAACCGTAGTTCAGGTAACTTATCTCCTCAATCAGTCACCTTAGCCATAAATCTAGAACTAGGAAGAATTAATCTGGATATGATACCTAATGAAATATAATCCTTATTCTGTGGAATTCAGTGCTGGGCTGAAATATGTAAATGTTTTGACAAAGTATTCATGCTTCTTCCAAAGCTGCCTGTTGTCTATTCTTGGTCATTGTGGAGAGTTTGATCTCAGCTTAACATTGAATTTTTAATGATTTTCTTCTGGGCAGTGGCCAGTGGCTATGAGATTTTTTGGCTCCTTTCCCTCCAAGAAACTCTAAGTTGTAACATGATTTTAAGGACCAATATTGAATCTCTTTTTAAAAGTAATCACTGGTGCAAATAACCTCTTCTACAGGGATTTGAATACCTGAGCAACACTTCTAAGACAAAAGGCACATATTAGGGAACTCAGAAAGGATGCTAGGAATCTGTGGGAAGAAAAACCTCCTCTATTACATTGCAAATTTTTGGAAAATAGACAAGCACTGATAAGAAGGCCTTAGGTTTTGAAAAGAGTAGGAATTCAGATAGGATTTTGATGGGTATAGACTTACAAACATATGAGATGATTAGGTTTATAAAACCATGTGAAGAGCATTAGAACACTCAAGTTGGTACGCGATGAACCAGCAAAAGGAGAGAACAAGAAAGACTGAAATTCTGAGGAAGGACCTGTCTCATTCACAAAATATATGACAGTTTGTGTTACCATATATTGTAATTTATGCTGACTTCTAATTGTTCATTACAGAAAATCCTTATGATTTTTCCAGTGAGAGAAAAACATGAAAAAGAAGGAATGCGATATCTCAATTATTTGAATATTAAAGCAACTGTTTGTGTCAGCTAAAATGAAATAGGTTTTTATTCAGCTTTGAACACGGGATGACCTGAAGAATGTGCAAGCTTGTGTTTTTCTCCATAATACCCTCAGGCTATGTCAATATTTTCTTCCTATTCTTTTAGTCATATAAATATATAGATACATTCTACTGTTGAAAGAAAGACACATTGTCAATCCTTATCATCTGACTATTTTTTATTACAGAAACATTCTTGTAAATGCAGAAAGATGTTAACTTGATATATATTGGTGTGTTTATATATATAAACTTTATATATATATATTTGGTTTACATAAATAAATATAGAAATATTATATTTTTAATATATATATACAATATATATCTATAGAATAGAATAGAATATCTATCTCTATATATGAATACATACTTGGTATACATTGCTAGATGAAGCAAAGCATGTTTAATTTTCTAATCAGCATCCTGAGAATGAGCTCCCAAATAAAACAACTACTTAACAACAAGTATTATCCAAGAAACATGAAATATTTTTCCAGCCAATTCCTTGCTGCATACGTTCTGTGCTGAAGCTTAACACACGGGGCAGGGGACACTGCAAACACATCGAACAAAAATGGCAATGTTGTGCTGAAATGCACTAAAGGATAGTTATGCATATAAATTGTTATCATTAATTCAGTTTCTGAAATCGATACAATTGCTCCCTCCTGAAACACTAGAGGTCAAGGGAATTGTATTTACTAAAATAAATTGAAGACAATTTTCTTTTCCTATCAGGGAAAAACTATTAGCCAAACGCAAAGCCGAGGGGAGCAATAGCATTCCTTGATGGGGAAACATCCTGATAGCCCATGTGAGACTTTCAGAACTTTAGCTGTTATAAGCTCCCTCATCTGTATATTATTTACATTTTTGTACAGGCTGCTAAAATGTTATTGTTATTCCAAATAAAATCTTCTGAAAATGTCTGAAAGGTTTTAGAGTTGTCCTCTACTCCATTTAGGTACTCTGCACACTCAGCTGTTCTTCATTCATGTTCTTTTGACAACTTATTACTTCTGGAAAAAGCTCCAACGTATGTATTTTGAAAATATGCTGTGGCCTAAAAGACCTCCAAATGGGAACATTCAGGAGTTGTTTTTTTGCTAGGGATGTAAGGGGCCATTTTAGTTTGAAATCCTTAGACTTATCGAAAGTGCATTTTACTTCTATTTTAGAATATCTCTTCTGATACTGGAAATTATTTTCTTGGGTTTTTTTCTTTTTTCTCACTTCCCAAGGAACTGATAAAATGTTGTCACGATCTGACAAACTTTGTAGTTATTTTATTTTTCTATAACAATGAAATTATTTTCAGTGCATATGTGTTATTTTCCATGATTATTTCAAAAATGCTCTCATCTCATAATAATTAATATACTTACATCCAATGAAGAGATAATAAATTGTTTCTTTAAATGGATAATATGCTTTACATCTTAAATGCATATTTCATTAACCTTATCTTCCAAGACCCTCAGCTTCTCTCATATATTATATAGTGTAACACCTATCTATTTTCATATTAATTTACAACTCAAGATTTCTGATCCAAACAGGGATAGAGGCAATCCTTATTTAATCCCTCTATAGGTTAAAATTCCATGGCTTATGAAGGGAATTTGTGTTTGATTGTTACAACTTTGTCCTAGTGAAATGCTTCCTGTTCTGGAAAACAAAACAAAGCAACCACTAACCCCACACCTCACCCCAAAACATCTTCAAGTCAGGATTCTTCAGTTATACTCTTCTGATGTTGCTTTGGCTGTTACTTATACAAGGTTTCATTATTATTTACTTGTACTATGGATCTTAACCTTATATTTGCCTTTTAAAAGCATGAATTTAACTTTATGCTAAGGTAGTCTGATCCATGTCCAAGCACCCAGTGCTTGAAAGTATCTTTTTCTGGAGTCCAGACAAAATCAAAGATTTAAAACTAATGCATTACATCAGGATAAAATGTACAAAAATAGGGATATAGATGGAAAATCCATGGTGAGGAGAGTAGAAGCAAGAATACTAGGAGAGAAGAGAGATCTTGAATAAATTATTCCAAATTAATAAATCTCAAATGAGTAAATCCCTCTGGCAATCAGACATAAAATTCAACTGCTGTTGAATTACATTTTATTACTGATAACGTGGGAGCCAAATGCATGAGGAGATTGTGCTCTAAAAATGATTTTGAAAGAACTTGACATATTTGTTTTAACCTTAAGAAACATAAAAGAATAGAAAGTAATTCCAGAATCTGAGCCTGGATTGTCATGTGGGATTTTTACTCTCATGGCCCAGAGCCTGGCCATAGCAATGTGGAAGGAAAAGTACTAAAATAAATACTGCCTGCTCTAGATACTTGAGCAGTTGGAGATCAGCTCTGAAACCCAGAATCCCACCACACTCCCTGGTTTCTGCTGCCAGAGAACATTTTCCTACTGCCACAAAAATTAACAGATGACTTTTAGCTCTTGCTAAAATAGTGTCCTGCTTCAGTGCTGAGGGAGAAGTTGGGCAAGAGATAATGCTTTGAGTAGGAGGTTCCATTTTTCATGTCTTAAAAAAAAAAAGTTTATTTAACCTAATAAGGCTTCCTCCTTTTCCATTATTTTTTCATAAATTGCAGCTGGACCAGGTGACCTACAGAGGCCTCTTCCAATATCATTCTGTGATTCCATGATTCTGTAGGCTTTAGTTCTGTCAAAGCAGGTATGCAGTTCACATTTGTTTATTCAGGACATAAAAATAAAATCCAAACCCTGAAATTCAGGCTTGACACTGACACTAAGGGTTTGTTGTGGGCACTCCACACACTTTGACCTGCTGATAATGTTTCTTTTTTTTCTTCCATCTTGTTATTTCTGCAACAGGTTGACACAAAAATGACTGAATAATGTTATTATATCAAAGAAAAACTGATGCACTTTTGCATGAAGGTACCTCATTGGATATACATGACCAATAGTCATTCAGGGCTAGTTTTTTCTCAGGATTATAAATACCTATGCAAAGCAGCCTAAAGTATGAGCAAAAATAGAAGTTATTTGGTTTATTCTGAAGAGAACAACTAGATTTTTCTTCACCTCAGCACCATTGAGGCTGTATTCCTGAATAAATATCTATTACCCTAAAGAAAGATTAGACAGCAAACATGAAAATGTTGCACATATGTACTGAAACACAGGAGGTGAAAATATGGGGGCAAATTACTCCTGTTAGCTCTATAAGAAATAGGAAGGTATATTTTAGGAAAAAAAATCTGTTTTATCTTGAACAAGGTACCTGTTATGTATCAGGAAAATGCAGCTCAAGAATGCAATTTACATTCTCTGTAGAGAACTTGCCCAGGTACAAACATCCTCCCTTAAAATCTACAAAAAGCTGAATGGCTGTTATTTGATGATTGGACCAAAAGACATATAAGTGAGAAAATACAAAGAAGCACATATTGTACAAAATAGCCTTGCTAATGCTTGAAGCACAATATTATTACTAGGCAAAGAAAAAACAAGCAAGCAAAGAAAACACCTGCAGTGTATTATAACCATTCAATTTCTGAAATAAAAACACCTTAGGGTAAATATTTAAAACACAAATAATTTGTCAAGCTATTGTTCAGGGGATGCAACATGTCAAACATTGTTCACAATTAAAGAAACTAAAATCTGAAAGTCATTTAAAATGTGTTATTTTTGATAGATTCTAACAACAGGGACATTGTCTTTTCTTTTAGAGTAATTGGTTTGATGTTATTTCCTTGCTTTTAAAATGTCTTATCTAAAGTGAATACTTATTACTGTAAGGCTATTTTCTGTACCCAAGGCCAAATCTAGAAACAGGTCTTTGTAAGATTATTCTTAATGTCAGAAAATCTCTCCTCCTTGTGCAAACCAAACAAATGTCTATGTTGGTCTTTGTATCAGCCAATTTTCATATTTCCTAAATGTGTATTTCTTCATTCATTCTTTCCTGCTGCTTTCTTCCTTCTGTCATGGTCTTCCTTTGGTCAGAATTCTATGTGCTTCAGTATCCTCCACTTTTCATTTATTCAATTTCCTTTTTCTTATTACTTGGGTGGCTTGCATCTGATATATGCTGTGTAATCTGGAAATCAGTGCCCATATATTCCTAGTTCTTCTCCAAGGAGTTGATGTTAGATATGGAAACAAAGGCAACAAAGTTAAGAGGAATAAATGTATAGAAATTAAAATTATCAGTGCTAACACAGAAATAAAACGGAATAAGTGCATTGCAGTAAATTCAGTTTTCTCCAGAAAAGTGAATTGTATCTTGATGACTATTCTGACACAAGTGACATTTGAAATCAAAAGAAGTTTGAATAGAATAATTTTAAAATCTGGAGTTTTATCATATGTCTTAAGAATAGAAAATGCTTAAAAAGTCAAGAAAAGCAATGCAGACAATCTCACTAGGCTCTTCTCCATAAGATTAAGATTACATTAGGAAGGAAAGAACAAAATACTGCATTGATTTACAAATATAAATAATGCTAGAATAGTCTAGATTTTTTAATATACCATTATGTTTCTCATATATATAGCTATATCATATATCTATAACAAAATCTATCTCAGCTCAGCCTCTAAAACAAGAAAATGCAGCAAACCTTATCATCTGGATGTCAGCAATATGATATATTGGTGCCACATGAGAGTTCACATCTCAAGGTGGAAAAATGGAGATTAATTAAAATATTATGAAATTGGTAAAGAGCTGAAAATAATAGGTATAGCAACTGGTCCATCAGGAGAAATACAGAGCTGAAATGTTAACTGTGGATTTAACAGTGGGGTTTCTTACGATTACCCTTGAGACTAAGCTTACACATTTTTTTCAGTAAGAATTTAAATACTTTATACAGGAAAACTCTGAGAAAACTTCTGCCTAAGTTGGAAGCACCATTTACATATGAGACAATTGGAATATTACTTTCCCTGAGGACTGGAGCAATGACAATGTCATGAAACTTAATGATGTCGAACACAGGACTGGGACACATCTACAAGCAGCACGCTTTGCTATAAACTGGGACTTTTCAGCTGGAAATGAAAAAGTCAGAAAAAGATTTGGCATGAAGATTAATCTGAAGAATAGCAAAGTGCAATCTGAAAGTTATTAGAGGAAAGAATCGTATTAAAATCTTGTATTTCTGTTAAACACTGCAATACAAGGCATTGTACTCATAAGGTATCATCTAGAGTCCTGTGTGTTCTCCTGCTCATTCTTACTTAAAAAAGTTTAATTTTAAAAGGAAGAGATGTAGAAATGACTTTTAACAAAATAAGGAGAATGAAGAAAATTTTATTTTGTGAGAGTAAATGAATTTAATTTACCAATCCTACCAAATTTGAGGTTAGGAGAAGAAATATAGTTACATTAGAAAGACATTGGGACAATAAGGACTGGGGAGAGAGGAAGATGTTAAGCTAAAGGGTAATGTTGAACCAGAACAGGCATTTGTCACTGATCAAGAATAAATTTAGTCTGGAATTTTAGGAGATGGCTTTTCGGTGATGTGGAGGCAAAATTCCAGTATACCCTTGCAGTAGAAGCAGAAGCAACTGGAAATCTAATTCTTTTCCATGTAATGCCAGACAGATTTTTGATGGGTGTACCTGTAACACAAAGGAACTGTTCAGCAATCTGTAAGATCATTTAAAAGCCTATTTTCACAATAAACATATAGAAAAATTACCCCTTTCAATTAAATTTTATGTATGTTGTTAGATCTGTAGCATAATAAATATTGATGTTAAGAGTACCACAATGACTTCATCACAGTTCAGATACTGGAAGATAAAACCTTTGCTGAGTGTAATATTAGGTTTTGAACCAAATAATGACCATTTTAATAGTTTATAAAAGCTTTTCTGATTTCTTATTCTCAGAAGACAGTAAACCTTAATATTTATTTTATAGTATTCCAGTATGTCTGCAGTCCTTGCCTTGCCACCATTTAAATTAACATAGATTATTCTAAAATATTCTTAATACATGCTGTTTACAGGAATTAAGCTTTTTAATGAAAGGCTAATTTTAAAATAACCAAGATTACTGTCGTGCTATGTATACTGATCTTCCTAGAAAAACTGCCAAAGCTGGTCTTTGGAGGCTGCATTAAAAACCTATATTGTTAGCAAACTGTAAATGAAAAATAATTACATGTGTGCTATACAGAGGAAAAATAATCTGGTATTTATTACTCTGTAGGCTGATGAAATTGAGGAGGATAAATGAATATGTTGAATAAAATATCACTTAGCAGAAAAGTATTCAAAGCAAATTTCTACTAAAATTAACCTACTTAAAGACAAATTATTCTGGAAAGAAGTAACTAAAATAACTAACTAGCTAACTAAAAATTTTCTTTATGGAGCTCAACATTTCTAAGTGGGTTTTGTTGCTTTTTTGCTTCCTTACTTAAAATGATAGCTTAGTTTTATGTGAAAAAAAAATTTAAAAGTACAGGGTCATTTACTTGCTTTTGTCAAACCGAAATTGCTTATTTCTATTGATGAAGGTGTTACTTAAAGATACAAACTCAGCAGATCCCTACTGCTTGACATTCATGAAACTTCATCCTACCCAAATTTTGACACTTAAGTTACAGGAGCCTGTCTCCTTCTGTGCTGTCCTTATTTGACAAAAAGCTTGCTTAAAGCTGGAATTACCTTGTTCATTCTTTCTTTTGACAATTAAATGGCAAAAAACGAATAGGCAAAAGTCAGACATTAGGTATTGATTCAGCAGAATGCTCAAGTACATCCGAAAATGCTTTACCAAGACACAACTGCCTTCAGTTATTTAGAACCCTAAGTGCCCTTGAAATCCCTGGGAATTGCACAGTCACCTTCCTTTATGGAGTTCTACCTTATGACAGATAGTGCAAAGAGATAAAATACTTTAACATAAGGCTGAATTGGCTTAGAGTTATGTGGCTCCCAAATGTAACAGATCTATAAAGCTCCTTAACATAAATGGCTTAAGAGAGCTGGGGAAGGAACATCTTCTACATAAAAAATTAAGGCTGCAGGTACACCATGGCAGATGCTGTGTATTGCTTGATAGTATTTAGATAACTGAAAAATAAGTCTTAGAAGATGCAAACTTTAGAGCTGAAAGTGTAGATTTTAAAATATTTGCAGTCAATTAAGTTGCTTTGTTCATTTGGTTTTGGTTCAGGGTTTCTTTTGTAGTCAATGTGAATATAATCTAAAAAATTACAGAGTTTGTAAACTTAAACTAATTTCATAATTTACTTGGCAATGATATTCAGAAAGCATAACACAAGTACAAATGCCATTTGTAAAATCAGTTTAGAGGTGTGCATTCAGGGCACATATTGTATATACAGTGATAGCTGGAAATAGCTGTCTTTATCAGACACCATATTAGTTTTAAGTGTATTTGAGAAGTATTTAGTTTATTTACTGGTTTCTAAGGACTGCTGAGTCAAAGGAAAAAAGTCCAAGCAATAAACAGCCTTAATTACACTTTATAGTTATATATATATACTTATTAATAATAACTAGCCCAGACACCAAGTGTTTAAATCAGGTATAACTTTATTCAATATGCAGAAAGCCTAAAAATACAACACAAATTTTGTATAAAACAGCATTTGAAAGTTGATCAAAAAGTAAATTAAGAGTATCTGATTACTAAGATAACATAACACTGGATATATTGCTTATAGTATATGTACCCTAGCGACACCTTAATAAAGAAAATATCCAACACACATCTGGCCATTCCAAATTTTGGTCAAATACTTTTAATAAATACTTTTCTTTTACTGGTTGAAAGGCAGCACTGTAGCCACATGTAGTAGACTGGAAACAAATCAGTTTTACAATATAAGGAGTCAAGGTGAAATACATGCACAGCTTCTTATAATGCCTGTGAACACTGGAGAGGTTTTTCATGGTCACAATTACTCTCAGATTTGCCTTCAAGAGAGAAAAATATCCTCTTTATATTTTTACCTCTTGTTTCTCCCACTGGAGTATTTTGGTATCTGCACAGGTCCAGAAGAAGATAAAAAAGGTGATACTGACTAGTAATGGATAATTTCTGTTTATGTTTTTCGGTTTTGAGAGTCCAATGTGCTGAATGCTCTACAGCACTGAAAATAAAGTACTCAAGGGATTGTCATAGACATTTTTTTGTTCCTGTAGCAATGCTCCAAAAATGCCAGACAGGACTGAGTTTCCATTTCCAGTTTGCATATATGCTCTCCTACCTTAGGCTCTGGGCAGGTTACTGTGGTTTTGTTAAAACAATTAAATTGCATCTCCTGATCACTGATGTTCCTGTTGCCAAGTGTGGGTTTCTTACTGGTCTATTGCTTTGCAAATAAGATGCATTTATTTAAATTACCTTGGTGGTGCTCTGGTAATTTTAGATATATTGTCTAAACTATAAATACAACTCCAGTCCTGTGGATAATATTTTAAAAATCATTTTCTATCAAGAGTTACTGAGAGGTGTGAGGGGGTTCCATTCCAATTTTGAGGAATAAACCATATCTCCTTGGATGACTTGCATCTTAATGTGGTGAAGTGTCCCAACAATCTGGGCTGCCTTTCAGTATTGCCTGACAGATAGAACCAAGTAATGAATTACCAAATATTTCTTATTCTCACATAAAGATAATGAAATGTAAACCCAGTGTTTCTGTCTAATGTCCTCTCTCTCTAAAGGACATTCTTTAAAGGGTTTCTATTCTTTAGTTTTCTTGAAATAGGTAATTATGAAATTATCTACATTATATGATACATGCAATTTGGAGGACAATCTTTCTTAAAGCTAACTTCTGATGTGCTATAATCTTTTGGACTGAATGAAAAGAATTTTCTTGACTTATAAACAGAAGAATTAATTAAACTATTGTACACATTGTATGAAAATTTTGAAATAGCTAAAAAATACCTTTGTTTTGTTTCTAAAATAAAGTGCTTTTATGCAACCAAGCAGTAGAGTTCAAAAAAAAAGGCTCTTCTAATCAATGATCAAATACATATTATTCTGCAAAATAGCAGTGAAGTGGAAAAACATGAGAATATTTCTTTTGGATCAGACATATCTATTCTTACAGATATGGATAGAGTTAATCTGTCCCAATTTAGGCCTCTTAAGGTATCAAAACTGTAGTCTTCAAAAGTATTTTTATTTTCTCAGCAGAAAGATACAGTAATTTCAAGAGTAAATTTCTTTCCAAGGAAGAGAAAATGAATAATTGACTGAAAATTCTTCTCCATTGACTGTAAAATTGGTCATTATCAACTTATTCAGACTTAAACATCTTATTATTAGATATATATTAATACATAATTATTAGTACATAATTATATATATGAGTATATATGTATGATTATACATATTATTAACATTTAATTTATTGGAAATAGCTAATAGATAAAAATCTAATTCTTTCAGTAAAAATCATATAAACTTTAAATAGGAAAGAAAAAAACAAAAGGGTGTATTTCAGGTATGCTTTCTTAAATTCTTTTCCTAATAAAGACCTTGTCTTAATAGTCTCACAACACAGATCTTTGGATCAAATGCAATCACACGAGGATAGGTTTTAAGAGGCTTTGAGAAATAAGAGTACCTGTGGCTATATCAAATGGCCCATCTACTAAAATGCCCCCTTCTCTTTGTATTACAAGTCATGTCATGATACACACACTCCAGATAGTCAGCTCTATTGGACTGGTATCACACACCAATACTGAAAGCATTTTTACCTAACTTCTAAGAGAGATGAAAACATCTGACATGGGTTTCCCTTATACCAAACAAAATATTGCTCCTTGTTTCAAGTTGTGGCAATTCTTGATGGGCTGTAAATGTGGTTACATAATTATCACTTCATGTTGTAGAGTGTTGCTTGAAACGAAGGGAGCCTGCAGGGAAATTTATAAGGTTAGTCTTACCAGGAAGGTGCTGGGCTGGGACTTTGAGTTTTTGGTCCAGTTCCAGGGTCTGATGTATCCTTAACTGTGTGGTCTTTGGCCACAACTGTAGAAACGGAGATAATACTTTTCTGTCACCATTGAATTTTGTAACAATAAATGGAGTAATGTTTGGGAAACATGGAAATAATGCATTGATGGTGGTCATGCAAAGTAATAAACAGAATGTCAGTTTGTTAGAAAATGATTCATCTCTAATCAAAATAAATATCTACATGAAAACCAGGAAGCAAAAAATTCAAAATGTTTTGTGTGTGGTCTAAAGAATATAGACAGCATAGGCAGACTTAATTTGGTTTTATATTGCTATCACAGATTATATAGTTATTGTAATCCTTTGTTCTATCTACTACAGAAAAAAGAGCTGCCTTTGTTTTGTATAGCAGGGATGTTAGCAATTAAGTTTCTTAACTGACCTAACTATTTTAGCACAAGAATAGAAACTTGGTACCTATTTAAAGAGCCAAAAGGAAAATATCCTTAAGAGAATTAAAATGTTTCTTCACATTATGCATATTTTATACATAAAACTGCAGGGGATACTTGTTTAAGCTTGTTGCCACAAAAGGCAGTGAACAGACAGAAAGGACTGAACATTTAAGAGGGGGAAAATATTTTATGCAGAAAGTGTAGAACTGTGCCACGTTTTAGCAAAGGTATACTTCTAACATAATGCTGCTTGCTATGCATTTCAAGTAAAGCTGTCCCTTTCACATGACAAAGGCCTGAACAACACAGAGAGAAATCCCAAGTTTTTATAAAAGCAAAAATACTAAACTTCTCACAAAGGCAATTTTCTTGTCCGTGAGCATTAGATGAAGCCTAATCCTATAATTCTGTATTTGTGGTTGATAGACTTCCATTATTGGCTGATGTATTTATAATGTCTCTCTGGCTGTGTCTAGGTGACATCTGATCCACCAGCCAAGAGGGCCTCAAAGACTGCAGGCCTGGGTTCATCATCAGCCTCTGTCAGGGCTATGTGCTCTCTTCACACTGTCATCCACACAGATGAAATCTTCTTATGCATCCCAAAGAGCTCCCATGACCAGGGAATCAGAATGCCAGGGTTATGTGCACCAGATGATCTCTGTGCATCAGAGATCCTGGTACTGAGATGTACCTAAGGTACCTAAGGTATGAACATTCATGAAGAAGGTATTTTTGCATGTCTCAGCTTTTCTGTCAGGGAAGCTCTTCCTCCTTTTTCCATTTCCTACATTTACAAAATACAGAAAAGATACCTTTTTAAGAACCTTTTCAACATTTTTTGTTGACACTAGGATTGGAATTAAACATTTACTGAGGACAGCACAAGAGTTTTACATAAACATACACACACACACAGAGCATAACTGTATATACTTAGTTTCTGTATGACACCAGTCTTTAAAACTGGGTGAAAAAACTAGAATGTGTATCATTGTGATCAAATACTTCCCTCCCTTTTTATACTATTCCTGAATTTTTCAGGTAAAAAACTTCACATATACGTCTAAACAAAAAAACTTAACATTGCTCCATCCAGAACACTGGTCATACAGCTGAGCAATACAAAGAAACGGAGTACAATGGACCATGCAAATTCTGGTATCTTACTGGCTTAAAAAAATGGGTATGTAGTCATCTTTGGCAGAGAAAGTTCCTGCAGGAGGTATAGAGTCTAGAGACAGATTTTTCTTATGCTTATTCAAAAAAAAACAAAAACAAAAACAAAAACAACAACAACAAAAAAACAACAACAACAACAACAAAAAACCAAAAAAACACAAAAACACACACACAAAAACAAACAAACAAACAAACAAACAAAATTAAGAAGTTAATCTACTATCAAATTGTCCAGATGAAATTCTTCACTGTCCCATTTCTGGATAAAATTGATTTTAGGCTTTCTAACACAAAGACAAGAAAAGAAACACTTGATTATGTTTAAATTAGAGATGCTTCTGATATTGACTGGAGTGGTGGAGTGCATATTGTGGATATTTACTCAATTTCACCATTTATTACTTAGATGCAGATTTCTCAATTTACAAGAACAGCTGTGAGTTCTAAATCAAATACTCAGTTAAACAGTAACTTCTCAGTTAAATAGAAAACTTCTGGGAAAGACAAGTGCTAAAGCAATCCAATTCCATGAAAGATGTTTGCAAACACTTGATAATGTTGAAATTTTAGAAGTCTCATATGTTTGTCATAGAGACCTACCAATGTGTCAAGAATTTCTTGCTGATTATTCATTTCCTAGAAGGAGCATTCCTTGTGTTATGAAATTTATTTATTTATTTATCAAGAATTCTCAAGAAGGTAGACAAATGAAATCTTATCAAATAAAATATAAGCCTTCCTTCCCATTGCATTCTAGCTCTAAAAATTATTACTGATAAAAACTTGTAAATACCTGCAGACAAAAGCAGATAAAGAGAAAGCTCTCTGAGAAGCTGCACATCTGGAATAACAAATAAGAATTCTGCTGGTTTGGCTCTAGTCCTGATATTTAAATCCTATCTGATAAATGGAGTTAGGTTTTATTATTGTCAAAGGACGGTTTTGAGGAAGTACTTGAGTCTACAACCAGGATTTGGTCCACATAACCTAAATCAGAATATAAAGTGGAGGAATAACAACAGAGTTTTAAAGTGAGGTGTGAAAAATGTTCTTCACTCTCCTAATCTAACACACATTGCCAAATTTTAATTAATTTTAGTAGAAAGTGAGTTAATGAAATGCCTAACACGTTAAACATTGTGCTATAGTGTTAATAACACCATTGGTTTAACACTATTTTCAGTTTTAATGCTTTTCTTTTTACAAGGGGAACAAGAGTTAAAGTCTGAAGCAGGAAAGCTATTTTATTTTTTTGCTCAGAAAACCATTATGGCCCTTTCCCCACAACGGAAGAAAGTGAAAATGAAAATTTGTCAATTCCCATGAAAATAAGGGCTGGGCAATATATTGTCATAGCCCAGTTCTCACCAGATTTTAGTGGAGTTAACCCTGAGATAAAGACAGAAAAAGAGTGTGCAAAGGCCATGATGAATTAACTTTTCTCAAAGGTCAGTGCAAAAGCTGAGTTAGGGAAAGTATGATAAATTGAAACCTAACTGATTTGATAGAAAGCCCCTATGATGATACAGTTGCCAAGATTAAGAAGAATGTGCTGAGGCCATATATTTTAAGGGAAGTTCTCCACCTAGAATTACAATCTGACGCGGCCTGGCGGTGTCCTCCGAAGGCCACTGACCCCCTCTGGTCAGCTGCTGCAGGTCTTCGGGGTGCCGCGTCCTTCCGCGGCGAGTCGTCCTTCAAAGGACGCTCCTTGCCTCAGAGGCACAGGCACTCCCCAGTGATTCAGCTCAGTTGTGAAGCACGGTTGCCGGGGCACCCGAGCTCGGAGGCCAGCAGTGCCCTCTGAGGGGGAGCCGGTGGAACTGCTCAGCCGGGCAGATCTTCTTCCTCAGGCGGCGCAGAAAGGAGAGGCAAGAGTCAGATGGATCCTCCAGGGCCTTCTTTATTCTGGAACCGGCGACCTCCGAAGAACCCCGAGGGCTCTAAGTGCCCTGCTTATATAGGGACTAAAGGGGGCAGGGCCAGCCACTCGGGCCAATCAGAACAGGGATTGAGAACTTGGCCAATCAGGGGAAGGATCCAAAAGTGCACCAATCAGGGTGCGGGATGACAGGGAAATGTAACTTGGACCAATAGGGAAGAAGCAATTAACATAGGGGAAAGGAATCATGGGTTTTGCTCTGGGGAGGTCACCGTAACAAGTTGAACATGAACAAGGGAGACTCCCCAAAGGGGAACACTGTTGGCTCACAGCATACTTTCCCTTCAAGAGAGAGTGCTACTCTCCTGGAGGGCCTCTTGGGCTCCCACGACAATCTGTGACTGTCCAGCTTCTTTTGCATTGTTTCCCTAATGAATTCACACATCATGTGTGGTACTAAGACCAATTTAATATAAACACCAAATTAAATATAAAGACCAAATTAAAAAGAAAATGTAACTCAAAACAGAATCTGTATTATATGTAAAGCCTAAGATACAAGAATCTAGGATTAGACTTGGTGCAAGCCTGGATGGACGTTATCTACATTTGAAAATAACACCATTCCTTTCCTTGCTTCTGAATGCCAGGGTAAGATACCAAGATTTAGGTGTACACATGCAAACCACGTGTCAAAATCAATGGAAGTCTACAATTTAATGAAGTAGCCTCAGTTGTGGTATCCTTTTGCAGCTGAGATATCCTGAGTTAGCCTATTAGCCCTTAGGGTGACCTTAGGTAACCTGCAGTCTTCACCTGAAAAAAGTCAAAGAATGGCCCATACAATCTCAGCAAAACCTGGTAGGCTTAAGTGGATATCTTGAAAACTCACAGATTTCTCAGATATTGCTATATTTAAACATCAGCCTTTCACATGGAAAGGAATATGTCAAGAAATAAGTTTAGGGTCTGAATCATTAGCTTTTCTGCTCCAGCTTTACATGTTTCTTATGCTGAGGATGCCTAATGCAGACTGACAGCATCAAGTTCCAGAAAATGTTGCAGTTCCTGCTTTTCTTTTTTCATAAAGGTGGAAAGAGAAAAGGAAAGCTCTCAGCTTCACCATGGTCTTCAGTATGTAGTTGGATCTCCTGATTCCTGCCACTGTGCCCTGACCTCCAACTGATCATGGTGCACTCTCCATCCATCCACTTTAGGGTATATATATGTGGGTATGTATGTTTCATGAATTATGAAACATTATGGTAGCCAAAGAGATTCAGTATTGCCATTAGGGAGCTCTTGTGGCACTTATTCCAGATATGGCAATTTATATTGCTAATTATGACAGGGTGAAACATCCCTTCTGCCTTTCCCGATGACAGAAAATGTCCAAGCTACAGGACACTGTTGCTGATGTGTATTGGGCCCTCTGAAGAGACAGAGGAAGAATAGCATCTAAGGTGATATTCATTGACCAAATTTATAGAGCAGGTATCTGCATCAAAGTCGGTTACCTGAAGCTGTCTTTGCTATTAATAGGAAGAAATATGTTGGTCTAAGACAGAGTTCATCACCTTATAAAATACATATATATATATATATATATGTAAAGATGATGATAGGTAAGTCATTCCCAAAATAAGATCCAGTCCATCTAACATTAGAAAACCAAGCCAGGAGAAAAAATCCTCCCTCTGGAAGCATTAAAGAGAAGCCATTAGACTGAATGTGAAAGGTATGAATAATTGTCTTCGGCCTAGTCTTAAGCCCCTAAAATCAAGGAACAAGTTAGGCAATATTCCTCTCCCCATTGCTACATCTTGATGGAATCCATTTAGATGGGAAACAAATAGTGAGATTTTTAAATTGGGACAGCTCAGAGCATGCTCATAAGCATAACTCCAAGTTTCCTAGGGAGTTCAGGGAAGTAGTAAATAGAGAGTTTTTCTTGTGAGACTTGTTTTGGATACAGTTTTGGATTCAATTCTTACTAATGCTTTTATTAGCTGTGCCTTACTCTCTCAATACACTACAGCAGGAGTTTACTGGCTACTGCAGGATTCTAGGTGACTGCCTAAAATATGAGATCTTGATTTTAGGTATTGATGTCCTTGACTGGCTGTATTTCCAAAATACAGAAACTGATACGAAAAGTCTCAGTCACTGAGGAAGAAAATATGAGGAAATTACATACAAGTGAAAACAGGAGGCTCACATAAAGCACAGCTTTAACTATAAATTTTATTATTGTATCAAGTAGGATGTTTTGTCCTCTTAAAATATGAATAAGGGTATCAGCTTCTTCCTCTGGCAGTTACTTGAGAGTTTGATGATAGAACACTGACTTTTTATAGATCAGGTCCTTTTGGATGGTTTCTTCAAAGGCTCAGTTCCTTGTAAGAATACTAAGACTCGCAATAAATTACAGTTGCCATGCCAGTCTGTTCATGATGGTGTGCCTTATATGTGTGCACTTGCACAATAAGTTGAACCACACAAATTTTCTCTGCCTATTGTATTTTAGTAACCCTTATGAACTGGAGCTGCAGTGTGGTTTTGGACTGTTTGTTGCCACAGGTTAGCTATCCCTGTAAGAAAATATGAGCAATTGATGATCAATTAATATTTTGTGGCTGTGTATTTTGCCACCTCCAATCTACTGGCAGAATGCTGAAACAAGTCTTGACTTGCATAACTGTATTCTGCAAATAGTGCATTTTTTTTTCCAAAATACCCAAAACTATCTTACAAAAGTGAGGGGAGAGTCTGTTTCCCCAAATCACAAGTGTATTAAAATAATAGATTGAACTCCCTTTGTTTTTGTTTCATGTCTGCAATTTTTTTCTCCAAATAATTCTGCAGTGAGAAAGCTCTTTGTTGTAGCTGATCTTTTCTATAAAGGGCCTAGATATTAGATTCACCCATTTTGCACTTAATTCTCACTATGGAGCTCTGACCTGATAAATTAATTTCTCCTGGATGTTGACTGGCAATTCCTTGTGTACCCTTGAAGATATAGCTTTTGTGGGGACACAAATGAAAATCTTAAGCTTCCAGAACAGCCAGGCCTAAACATCTGTCCAAGTAATAGAGGAAATTATCCATCTCCTCTTGTTTCTAGTAGTTCTGGGTAAATTCCTGAGCAGAATTTTACTTCTAACACCTGGAGTGCATTTGTAACATTAGATAGGGCTCTGTTCCAACAGTAAAAATACATCATCTTAGAGAAGTTCATGCAGCTAAATGTAACTGCTTCTGATAACAAAAATGTATCCACATTTTTATTGGAACCATTTGTGTATACAGCATTCAATTCTGTTGATGTTGAGATTCACTACACTGTTATTTAGTGCCTTGGAAATATTTTCTTTCACACTGTGTAGTAACCTTTGGGTTGATTTGGCCCCAATGGAAGATTTAGCCCTAAGTGTATACTTGGAAATAATAACATCTGTTCCTGTAAAAATAAATTTGAGAAAAGACAATTAAATAACAGAACATTTGTCACTCTGTTAACTCCATGAGGAATTCCTGATAGGATCAGGACCTTTGTGACATAACATTATGGTGATATATATATAGTCTTCAACCAGGAATTTCATAAAGACTTAAGAGTATGAGTTTTAATAAAGAGGAAACATTTCAAAGTAACATTCATCGAAACAATTATAATGTTTAGTTAGAGAAACAATGAAGAATTGAAATATCATAGCAGGAAGAAAGATTATTATTCATCCTCACAGAAACGATGATTTACAAAGAACATCAGATCATCCTGACAAATTAACTCAGGAGTAGGTGTCTGACTTGCTAAGGTATTCATCTCTTCTAGAAATATGTAAAACTTTGAAAATACTTTAGCTTCTAAGCTTACCTAATATTATTAAAGCATCAAGAAATTGAAATTTGCATCAAGAAATAGAATAGGTGACTGGTTTTGTCTCATGTGGAATTTGCATGTGCATTGGATGGTAAAAGGAGATAAATTTTAGTATATCATGAAGAACTCTGACCCCATCACTGAACATGAAATTTATGTGAAATGTTGCTTTTTAGACCTATAGTTCAATCTACTAGATTCTTTATCCTAATTTAGATTTCAACAAAACAGATTCTGAAACAGTAGTGTTCATTGCAATCTCAGTTTTGCAACATATTACACACATGATTAGCTTTAAGCATATAATCACTCATGCTGCATATAAACACACCAATGTGTGTATGTCACATAAAAACCTGAATGAGTACAGTAGGACAGGTTCTTAGTTAAGATTTGGCACAATGCATTTATATATAATATATGTTTGTCGTGGTTAGGGGGGGAGGTGAATTTTTCCAGGGAGATGTGGGCAGTCCAATCAGTGATCAGCTTCTCTGCTAGCACCTGGATTGGTCACTCGGAGGTTTGGACACGCCTCTGCGGACACAAAGAGTTAAAAGCAAGAGTCTGGGGGGCTCGGCCTCTTTTCAGATCCTGGTTTCAGCAGAGGGACGTGTGAGGCCTCCTTCCCCTGCCCAGCCACGAGGCTGGGTGGGGGAGGGGAAACACGTGGTCGGCTCAGGTAAGTCGGAGCCCCCGGTGGGGGGAGAAGAGAGGGGACAGGACTGGAACTGAGCTGCCCCGTCCAGGATGGAGGGGTGGAAAACTGTGGAAGTGCCTTCTGTGTGTGCTCACCCCCCTCCTCCCCCCCCAAACTCCGGGAGAAGGTGCCCAGCCACGTGGGGGTTGCCGAGCCTGGGAGTGCCTGAGCCTGCACCCTGCTGAGAAGAAACTGTTAACCCTTGCTTGGCAGAAAGAAACTTTTCTTAGACATTGATTCTCATGACTGGTGGTTTTCGGAGAGAGGGCAGCGGCCTGGGACCGAGATGATAAAGCATGATTGGAAGGAACTCGATGGAAGAATGAGAGGAGTAGCCTTGGAGCTGGACTTTTCTTGCATAATGTCAGCCATGGACTGAACTTGAGTCTCTTTTTGAAAATAAACTGCATTTTTGTGTGGATACAGCTGCCCTGCTTTTGCTACAGTGACTGGCACTTGAAGTGAGTAGCGAGCAGAGAAGAGAGGGGGAGGGTGAGGTGGCACCCTCTGCCCTCAGGGCAGACCTGCTCCTGGAACCCTGGCCCCTGGGTAAAAAGGGGAGAGCTCGGCATGCAAGTATCCTTAAAAGAGCCCTGTATGCAGTTTTCAGCCTGTGGACAGCGGTGAGAGCGCTGGACATAGGAAAAAAGAGAGTGTCACCCTGGCAGACCTTTCTGGGCGGTGCCACGGGTGACATGGGAACACATAAGGGGTGGACCCGTGTTTTCTGAGGAACAGTCTGTGGTGCGAGAGAGACTCCTCTCTCCCTTGCTGAATTGAAGATTAGTTTGTTTTTGAGTGATGATTGTTTGATCTAAAACCCAAGAGTTGGTCTGTGAAGAGTGATGGGTGGGGAGGTAGAAACTGGGAGAAGAAATGTTCTAAGAAGTTTTTATTTCTGTCTCTGTGTGTGTTTAAGAGTATTTCTGTCCCTGTTCTTATGCAATTAATAGAGTTTTGGTGGGTTTTTTTTTGTTTTCAAGATTTAAGCCTGCTCTGCTCTGTTCCTGATCACATCCCACAGGAGTTGTTAGAGGAAAAACATATATTCATGGGTGCACTAACATCTGGCCAGTGCTAACCCATGACAATGTTGAAGGTATATTTATGTTCATAAATGCATGTCCTGAGCTAAAATGTTTCCCAGTCAGTTAAAAAAACCCCATGTTATAGAATCACAGCTAACAAGCATCTCTTACCCATCTTTGACACTTAATTCCCTCCTGTTTATGAGGAAGAGAAGATTTAGATGGGCCTAAAAAGTTGGAATTTCTAAAATGAAGATTGAATTTATACGCTTCAAGAAAGTGTTCAAATCATGGGGTGGGAGATGAGATTTAGCTATCTAAGTGTAGGTCACTAGTACCACTTTTAGCATCTTGGTGTATGGGCATGACTTCCATAGGTCTTAATGTCTTTTGTGCTGTCTGTGAATACCTCAGACAAAATACATTACTTCAGACTGCTAGATACCAATGATTAACTGTCTGAAATAAGCTCACTATTACACAGGTGCCTACAGTGTGGACATGTACATTAAAGCAAGACAAATCGTACAAAGAGTTATAGAAAAAGCTTAGAAGACAAACGATGAGGAACAAGCACCTCAAATCGATTGTGCGTGATCTTAGGCAAGAGCAATCTCTGTTGCACATGCTTATCCTACTTGGGTGTTTATATGATGTATTTCATTAATGTCCAGAAGATACTGAAAATAGTATTCAGTGCAAGAGTCACTCCTGAAACAGGCAAAATAAAGCTGTGCTTCAATGGGTCAATCACTCTTGCTCCTCCTCTCTTTTTCCTTGCAGCTGTGTCCTTCCACTTTCTCTTCTGCTTTTGCAGTTTCATCTTTTCCTCCATGCCAAGTATATGCAGCCACTGCCAGGATTTGCTCAAAATTACTAATTCAGCTGAAAAAAAAAAATCCAGTTTTGATTTTCCACTTCAGTTTTCAATTGATTTAGAGAGTTAAGAAAATGCACAGAGGAGTCCAAAGCAGGTCAGATACAGTGGCTGAAGAGGAAAAGGAAAAGGAAAAGGAAAAGGAAAAGGAAAAGGAAAAGGGAGCAGAATGGAAGAGAGAGAGGGACAAAGACTAGAAAAAAGGAACTGGTTTCAGGAAGCAGGAACAGTTCTTCCTCTTTTGTTGTCAGTATCTCATGTACCTAGTCTTATGTATATGAAGTCAGAACCTTTTTTGAACCTATTTTGTAAATAGTATTCGTTGGCAAAGTAGAAGGAGAAATGAGATTTTTTTTTACAACTCATTGAGGAAATATTAATTAGTCAATAAATTACAGGAGATGTTATCTAATCTAACAAAGAGATATCCCTAAGCGAGGAAAATAATGCTTACTTTAATTAAGAAGAATAAGCAAACTGTCTCTTGAATAAGGTGGAAATAAAAGTTTCAGGTAGAAAGATTAAATTTGTCTGGACCCTTGGAGAATTTCAAAAGTGAGATTGGTTACCACAATTCAGCAAGAAAATCTAATCTATAGTTAATTCAAAAAGTGTTAGTGCAGAAAGAGGGAATGCCTCCAAGCCATGAATACTCTAGGAAGTCAGATGGATAAAGGTGAAAGAGAGTGCCTTTCATATATGTTTGTAAAATTCTGATGTGTTTTAAGTGTTGCAGATAATATCTTTATTTACTTGTGATATTAATTTAGTTTTACTTTGGAATAATTTTAATGCAATTACATAACAGCATTTCCAATTCAAGAATCTGAAAAATCTATCAGTGATGCTTCTTTGACATTTTATGAAGTAATTGCAGTAAAGGTTACTTAAACAAATAACTTGAAAGTAACTTTATATAGTACAGTTTTCACACAACTCAAAGAATTCTCAAGGAGAATTCCCCTATTTCTCTTGCATTGGCTGGCTGGATAGCAACAAAATTGGGGGGTCAGAAAACTAGCAATGACTAAGAAAACAGAGTGCCATCAAGATGTTTGGCTTTACATTTGAAAACAAAGCATCTTCTAGCAGTTTGCTTCAGACTATTTTTCTTTCTCAAATTCAGAGAGGGAATGGAACATAGGATTTGGAAACTGGGATGAAGATTACCATGCAGGAACAAATTTTCATTCAGCTTAGTGCTCAGTATTTATTAAACCACAGTGTATATGCTGTCTTGAACGCTGAAGAGAGGTCTTCCAATTCTCATGCAACTGACATATTGATTTTGCTCTGAAAGCCTGTGAGTTGTACCAAATTCCCAGGAACAGCACTACATCCATGGTGAGGGAAGCAAACAACCTTAAGATCATCATTCTTTTTCATTACCTGCAGCAAGAAATATCTGCCAAGGACTTTATTACAAAGATTATATACCTTACATGAATTTCAGGGTATCTAGCACATCTTTTACTTATTGAAACCATTTTCTGTTGCAAGTGTTGAATGGTATTCAAGATTTGTTCAATGGACCAATCTAATGATATCTAAGAATTCCAGGTTGAAAACCAAGGCTGATGTTTGCACAATTCTGACACTCAGAAACCTTTCAAAAAACAAAATAATTTCTTCTGGGTATAAAATTTCCAGGCATTCTGGTACTAAATCTTGGTGGAGCTACACCTCATCACAAATTATGTTACTCTTTCCTTTAAATGAAACGCAGCTGCAACCCAGCATAACTTCTCCAATGTAAAAGTGTATTTGTCTGGCTGAAGTGGAAGAGACACGAAACTGGAAACAATCAAAACAAGCAGCATGTGTGTTCTCCTTAAAAGAGAGGATGAGAGACCACGCCTGTGAACAACACCTTTGGGACAGGTGTTAATACGATCACTTAGAACACTATTGAACACACAGTGATGCAAAGAAAAAAGTATTTTTTAAGTAGGAATATACACAGTGTAGAAAAGGTTTTGTTATTACTGCTCAATAAATATTTTTTCAAATCAATGGCCACATACCATTAGGATAATGCTGATTAATGGACTTATATGAAAATTAGTTTAATATTCAGACAATTTCTTTCAAGTACTATACACAGTCTAAATAAATACTTGCAATACTTTCTGGCAATTCTGTACCAAACCATTACTTTTAAAATTTATTTTACATATATAAAGAAATAAAAATACTTTCAGGGTTTAGGGGTGGATTTTTTGATTTTCTAGAAGATCCAAGATTAGAATTATAATTTAATTTTACTCAGTGAAGGAGGTCAAAACTAAAAACATTTATATTGTTAGGGAAGTAGTGGCATGTTTATTGATATTCCTTTTTATTTTTAATATTTTTATTTTATTTATTTTCTGGTGTTATTTTTCACCAAATGCAATTTCTATACTGCACCAAGGGTTAATGTTTTTACAAGTTATAGATCAGTCCAATATATTAAAAGGACATATAAGTTCTTCTGTTACATCATAGAATTAATTGCTTATCTCTTGGTTGTAAAGCCTTGTATCAATGGATACCTCCATTTCTCAGGAGTATTCAGAAGCTAAAAGGATGAGTTCACACACACTTTTGTAGTTTCACAGCCCAGTTAATTATATTTCAAATCAGAAAATTATTTTTATCATTTGGTAACATGATTGGTTTGGGGTTTGATTTTTGTCCTCCATTTTGTTACTGGAAATAAATTTCTGATTTATTTTAACTTTTTTTGAGTCTTTAATTATGAAAGTATACAGTGTTTCTCAAAGGGCTGAAATTACAAAGAACCACTCAGTGCTCTTGGCTTGATCTTTGGACTGTTTATTCTTTTCATTCTAAACAGTCAGTTGACAGAAACCAGAAATAAATGAAAGAATTTAGCACAATGCTGTGGTTTTTTTCTAGATGTATCATTTAACTAATATGTTACTAATCCTGTGTTTCCACAGCAGCCTAAACTGATGCTGCACTGGCTGCTGCAGTCCCATCTGCTGCATCTCTTATTCATTTTCCACCTTCCCTCTTGACCTGGCTTTGGGGTTTGCTGGGCCCTTAATTTACCTGTCTTGTGTTCAGTGACATAAAAAAACCCAGAATTTGGGACTCAGAAAGAACCTATGATAACTGAATTGAGTTCCAGAAAAGATATATCAACTCATACTTGACATTTTGGTTAGTGCAAAATTACAACAGCTGCAGCTATAGTCTCCATCTGCATCTGGCTCTTTCTGGTTGCTCTTCTCTTTGCTCTTGTCTGCTCTTGAATTTTTGACTCTATGGAGATCTGAAGTCAGTTTAAAAGGACTCTGTCATTATAGAGGCTTATCTGAATCTCCCAAACTGTGGCAAGAATTTAGCCTAGGAAATTAAATGGAGATTTGTATAGCAGGATATGAAACGTAGTGATGATGAGCAGACTAGTTCATTACATTCAAAGCTTGCTGTATCACTGTTGTTTTGTTTTGGTTTTTTTTTTTATTTTGTGACACACCATAACAACCATCAAAGCTAACAGAGGTGCTCATGTTAATGAAATGGCAAAAGAAGTGCACATATACAGTTATTTAAAACCATACACACAAACAAACCCATACACATTTGTTTTTATATATAAATAGCTATATACAGATATAGATATACATTAGTACAGTTGTCTCCATACTCATTGGATCTGAACTGTGCCTGAACTGTGTCTGCAGTTCGTAGTGTTTGAGGATAAAGAAAGTAACTTCTCATAGTATATTGGGTTTGCCTTTGAAATAAAAGCAGAGAACTATTGACAAAAGGCTCACCTAACAGCAGAGCTGAGATTAGGTGCTGAGGGTTATTGTCTTCCTCTAGTCTCAAAGCTGTGTGAAATGTCAGTTAATTGAAAATGGTAATTGTTCCACACAACAACATCAACTATTTCATTCCAGGAAATGTGCTGCTCTTAAATTAATAGCCATCGATCTAGAGGTATTTCATGATTCTTCTCCATCGTTTTCTCAAATTATCCAGCTATCAGTCCTTGGGAGAAAACCTATTTCACCATTTTTATTGACCATTCTTTACTGAGTGACCTGGCTTCCTGTTCAGATAGACTAAAATAGGTCTATCCATCTAAATGTTTGTCAGGCACACAGAGACACCTAACTTTCAAAACATCTACTACTTTTTACTATACTCAGAATGAAAACTGTTAAGTAATAGTACAAAGCAGTTACATGGTTATTACTAATTAATACAATGAAGTGTGCTCTCATGTTGGGAAATTGCTTTTGTGATAGTAAAAATAGTGCATTTCAATAGTGCATTTCAGTGAAATTTAAATTCCACTTTGATTTCTTATGAAGGAATGCAGGTTATTTGGGTTTCTTTATTTGCTTTGTTTGTTGTTTTTTACAACCTCTGAAGATAATAATTATATGGCTTTGTTTTTGCACAGAGAACAATTACAAAGGCTGTTGCATTACTTAGCTCCTCCTTTGGAAGCTTAATAGAGAAATTAAGTGTTGGAAAGGTGTTCCATTGAGGAGACAGTTGACCTTCCTCATGTCATCATTAAAAAAAAATTAGATAACCAGTTGAAAACATTTATTGAGATACAGCTCATAATGCTTTCTGTGTTTACAGTTCAGTAAATTATCGTCTAGTAAATTTAAAATTTAATTTCAAAATAAACTGTAAATACTATCAATTAATAATTTTTGAAAGACAAGAGTCATATTTTTTCAAAGTGTTCATTTCCATTTTAACTTGAAACAGTTTCCCCCTCACTGATATATTAATAAACCGTCATCTATTTATTCATAATGTTTAGATTCCAAAGTGAAATGTACATATAAAGAATAATGGCAAAAGTATACAGCAATATAAAGTTTTAAAATAAATGTATATTAATATCAGTTGTGCAGTGGCCTAGAAAATGCCTCCTTTAATCTCAGAAGAAAATACCCTACTTTCTCTCTTCAAGGGCTTTTTCTTACAAGAAGATGCAATTTAATGTACACTGAAACAGTTGCCAGCAGGAAATAAAAAGATGTCTTCCCTAAGATGAGATACTTTTCTATTGTTTCAAAAATAATAGGCTGGTTGCAAAGAGTTTCTCTGTGTGATCTTAAGTTGCTGTATTTTTGTCTTATTTTATTTTTTAATAGACAGTTTTATATTAGAAGTGGAACGGGGAAATCTGATTAAAGCTTCTAGGACAGCTACAGTATAAAATCAGTTGAAATTACATTTCCACATAACATACGTAATGAATTCAGATGTTATATACCAGTTTTAATGCTCAATCTGCTTTATAGTTAATAGAATCAAAAGGTATCTGAGCCAGGGAATATTTTTTTACAAATTTTCAGCAGCTCGGAGGGAGTGGAAAAGATCCTTAGGCATATGGGGCTAAGTAAATGACAGAGAAAATTACTTTTGTGAAGAAACATGAAGGAGTCAAAAGAACTAACTGCAGAAGGTAAACACAATTTTGCATCATTTATACTTGGGACAGTGAACACATGCACAGATTGCATCCCATTTCTTGTCATTTTATACATACTTTCAGTGAATTTCAGCTGCATAATTGGGAAGAAAGTGTGAATCAGAAATAATTGAATAAATTATTTGGTGGTTATGTGAAGAAGGTTTTGGTCCCAGAAGCAAAAGTTCATTTTTTTTTTCAGATCCTATGTCACCAATTTGTCTCCCTCCTCCACTCTATCCTGTTTCAAAATCTAAGCCTGACCATTGTTTCATTCTTCAACATTGTCCCACATGTGCCACTCTAAGTCAACATTATTCCAAAAAGCTACCTGTTTTTTGAGAGCTTTTGGAAATTTGAACCACTTAGGCAAATTTGTACAGCATTGATACTCAATTTGAAATATCTGAAAATATTTGAATATGTAAGCATAGGTGTAAGTGTGTTGCTGTCATTAATAAGCCTTGAAGATCACAGCCATTTCCAGTCTTTGGAGCTTTATCTCTTTAAAGCTTATATTAGCAGCTAAAAGCTGTCTTTCTCAAAGTGATTTCACATTAAAATATCATAAAAATAACATTAATTATAGAGATGAGGATTACAGATGTAGATAACAGCTGAACATTGAAAGTGCTAAGCAGATCTGCAAGATAGCAGTAATGACTTAATTAAAACAAAATGCATCTGTGTCTGAGCACAGCAATAAAGGAAAAAGAGGCAATCCAGAGTAACAAAAACATGAGCAATTCAGCTGAAGTATGTAAGAGTAGTGTGTAATGGATTGGCTCAAGTAAGTCTAATTTATGCCAACCTTAAACATTAGCATTCTAATGGCTGCCAGAAATTTAGAATATGTTATCTTTTGAGTGCCAGGTAGTTTAGAGGGTAACTACCAATTATCTATAAACTGAGTCATATCAGAAATGACTTAATGTTTTATTTCCTCCCATGGCCAAGCTGGCTCCAATACCTTTGCAATAGACTTTGTTAATTCTGCTTGCAAATATAAAGGGAAGCTGCCCTTTCCTGCTTATCAAATGGACTGAAATGACCTCAACAGGGAATAAAGTTGGTGCCAAGAAGCAGAGTAACATCAAGGCCTGTTCACACCAGGTGATATTCTATCTGCTGCATATGGCCCACACTTGGCCCACATAAAGCTTATCTCCAGTCCAGGCCTGATTTTAAGAAACTCTTATATGCTGTATTCTCCATATTTTGAAAATTCAACCATTAATAATATTACTGTTTAAAAAAATACATTAAATTCCTGTGACAAAGCTTAAAGGGTGCCGTATTTTCTCTCCCTGGTGTGAAGGGGACAAAAAACAGATTCCCCTTGTGTTAACTTTTTCAACATAGTCTTTAGATGAAAAGGCCACAGAAAAATTCTCACTGGAGATAGAAACAGCAGTACTTGCAGTTCTTATAATAGTCATAACTACCATTTTTACCACTCTGCATCTGTCACAAATTGTGAGACCTGATTCAAGAAAGTGCCTAATACAAACTCATCCTTTTTTAAAAAAATCAGAGAGCAATTGCTTTCTTTTAACCATGCAACATATTCTTCTTGATGACAAAGAGAAGAAGCAATAGCCTGACTGAATCATGGCAGCAGAAGGCTTTGGCTGCATTAGTCCATGCTGTATGCTGTCTGTAAGCAAATTATTTATCTATTTTATAGATAAATATTGATGTAGGTCAAGTAGAATTGATATATTGTAGGAACATCCAAAATGGCTGCTTCTGCATGGCTATGTACTGTTTTCAGGCAATCAATAAAATAATCACTTAAAATCATAAAAAATAAGTTAAGTGGAATTTTCCTTTTGATGGGACTCTACAGATGTTTAGTGATAAAAGAATAGAAAAGGGAGCTTTAATTTGCATGTAGTGTACATGTTCCTTTTCTACCTGAATTAGTAGATGTATATTGAATATTATTATTAATATAGAAATCTGTATTGACTAAGGGCTTTTTTTTAAGTGAAAAGACTACACACTGTATCCATCACACAAATATTCACTATAATGGCAATAATACTTTTCCTTCCCTGAAATATTTATCTTCACCAGAGAAAAAAAAATTTCTTCTGCTTATATATGTATCTGCCTAATCAGGATCTCATATTATGTTCTGAAACTATTAAAAGTTATATTAATGTGGGAAATATTTAATTGCCTGTGTAAAAGGTAATGTAATTTGCTTCCCTTGCTATAAAAAACTCACGATTTTATTTGAAGGAGTCTCTGAAACATGCCAGTTTAAAATTACAGAAAATGTTTTCATGTAAACAAGGACTTATTTTATCTAATAAAATAAAAAACTAAAAATTAACTTTTAGTCCATTAATTTTCATAAAGTTTGATTTTGCAGTCATTATCTAGACTCATACACAGTCACTTTTAACTTCAGAGAAAAGCTCTGTATGACTAGGTGAATATAAAGGAAGTTTAGATCACTAGCTAGAAGAAAAAGTGCAGATGCTGCCTAGACAGCTAGGTTTGCATTTAGATAAATAAAAGAGCAAGTTTTAAAGAAATATGAAAATTGAAAATATTATTTTGTCTGCTGTCTGTAGATGAATAAGAAGGAAACCAGCTGTGTTGAACAGGTGCCAAAAAGAATGAGAATTAATTGTAGCACCCTGAGAGAATTCTGAGAGAGACTGAATACGCAAAATATACAGCATTTCCACTGTCAATGGGAGCTCCCTCTCTAGAAGACACCTACCCTTAAGTAAACTTTGGTTTTCCATCAGTCTTTCCTCTTCAGCACAATTGCTTTGCTAGGGTATCTGAACTGCATGCTCTTTTCATACTAAGTAGAAAGGTCCAATTTTCCTCCTTTTTTATATATTGAGAGTGTCATTTTATTGAGAGAATGAGATCTTTGGTGCAGTATACTCTGATAGAATATCAATTAAGTCCCATTCAATGGCTACTTCAGAGCTACTTCATTTTCAAAATATCACCGATATTATATCACCAAAGTTAATTAAATTACATAAATTTAAGTCAGTGATGGAAGAAGTAATATTTGATATAAATAGCTGTAAATTTTTACTGAAATCTCTATTAGGAAAAAAAAAAGTATAATGATATATCAGCAATGTAATTAACAGTCTTTTTATGAGTCATGGGGGAAGACATATCAAAAGTTAGCTGTTCCTGGGCAGGTAAGCAGGATCATTGTTGTTTCTTCTTTCTGTGCCTGTAGGGCAGAACTCAGTCAGACAGTAAAATTTAATGATGTACAGTCTGATATTAATTGTGCATGTACTCATGGGTCATGGTAAGGAGTTTGTCAGAGGTGGCAGCTTGCCGCAGGTATATAATGTGACATGATTCATAGGAAATGACTTGAAGCTCCCAAGTATCTACAACTAAAAATAATTCTGCTCTCTGCAAGTGCCCTCCAGAGCAGAATGGCTATCTGTCAGCACAAGATACTGGGTAGTAATTGACTCCAGTTAGTACCATCTATGAGCCATTTCTCAAGGATAAAAAAGTGATAATGGCTAACTTTGTCATTAGAAACCATGTTCTTAGCACTGCCTTAATTTTTAATATTGTCCCTTACCAGCAATATAAAAAAATAGCTTCTATCTTTATCATATGTAACATAAAATTGCAAAAGACCCTGCACACCAGATCTTAAACACAGTAGCAAATTTTTAAAGCTGGTTTGGGTGTGTTTTCAAAGATCTAAGCTGTCTTCTTTTTCCCATTTATTCCCTTAATTGGAACTGGAAGATTTTCCTTGGGCTTCTATGTGCATCATACCCAAAGCAAATGATGGAGTGAGGGACATTGGGGATTTTGCATGATTGATGGTGCTAAGCACATTTGAAAATTCAATCTTTTGAAATTTTATAGTTAACCTAAAACCTGCATGACAACTGTCACGCTTCTTAAATTTCTGTTGCAACTTCTTGTTTCCAGTTCTACTTAATATTGAGAAAAGCAGTAAAACAAAACTGAAAAAAGTGGTAGAAAGAGTTCTAATACTTTGAAAAATATCAAGTATTCTTTATTTTTTTAACAGGAACCATAAAACATATTCTTACCTCACATTTACTATTTTGCTCAGCCCAGCACAGAATCCAGAATAATTTACTCTGTAAGATCCCAATTTCTAATTTATGATTTTAAATTTAAAAGAAATTTACAAGCATACAATACTTTTGAAATCATAACTTTCTATTTGGAAACAACACTAGTAAGTTTATAAACATATCAAATGCTGGGTGGGTTCTCAGTGTGAAAACTTCTAAAACACATTAATTAATGGTTAACCAGATTTCAGCAATGTGTCTCTCTAAGACAGACAAGGACACCTTGTTGTGCAAACTAGCACTCACCTCTGTCATCCCAACACTGGCAAGGGGAAATACAGTAGATCTGCAGCATCTTTGGCACTCAGTGTCTACAAAAGCATCACAAACTGGTCAAGGAACGGGATTGTCCTGCTTTACCTCATGCTGCTGTGCCCTCACATAGCATCTCATGCGCAGTTTTGGGCACCACAATATAAGAAAAATGTAAAGCTGTTAGACAGCATCCAAAGGAGGGCAACAAAGATGGTGAAGAGTCTAGAGGGGAAGCCGTGTGAGGAGCTGCTGAGATCACTTGATCAGTTTAGCCTGAAGGAGACTGAGGGGAGACCCCACTGCAGTCACAACTTCCTCATGAGGGGAAGGGGAGGGGCAGGCGCTGATCTCTGCTCTGTGGTGACAGTGACAGGGCTGAGGGAATGGCCTGAGGTTTTGTCAGGGGAGGTTTGGGTTGGATATTGGGAAAAGGTTCTTCACCAGAGGGTGGCTGGGCACTGGAACAGGCTCCTCAGGAAAATGGTCACAGCACCAGCCTGACAGAGTCCAAGAAATGTTTGGACAATGCTCTCAGGCACATGGTGTGACTCTTGGAGCTGTCCTGTGCAGGGACAGGAGTTGGATTTTGGTGATTCTTGTTTGTCCCTTCCAGCTCAGGGTATACTGTGAGCTATGACAATACAATAAACCTCTCTAGAAAAACTGACTGTCACATTTACAGTGAGTTAACATCAATGTCTCTGAATAGCATAAAATTCCTTCTCCATCTCTGCACCATGTCCTTTCATTAGAGGTTATTTGGGACCTGCTTGCCTTGATTCCACTGGAAACCTAGACACCAGACATCCTCTGACATCTAGAAATCTGGCAGATCTGTTCCCAAAGACAAATGCTTAAAGTTGGCATTCTTTTAAGACAGGGAATATACTGAGTGACTAAACTGAGACTCCCAAATTTAAGTGTCAGAAGTTTAATGCCTTCTCATGTGCTCAGTCACAAGATTTGCAAATGTAGGCTCCAGTCAATGGGAAAGGAAAAAAACACCACTAGAAGAGGTTCTGGAAGTCTAGATTAAGTTTCCTGAATTGTTCTGACTCACCTGAGGCATGTTTTAGCAGTTAGTGTAGTAAAAATAAAAAGAAATATTATTGACAACAGAAAGGTTCCTACCTCCATCTGGCAAGGAAGAACTTAAGGTGAAAGTTGTGCCACAAAGCTTTTTCAAAGAGCAAAGTGGTTCATGTTTTCCTTTTAATGTGAAGGCATGAACTGGTGCTACTCATTATACCGTGCATGTAATTTAGGAAAGTTTCTTCTTTCAGCTGCCTCAATAGCTGATTGGAAGTGATAAACCACTCCAGAGATTTTAGGTCTACTAAATTATTCCTTTGAGGAGTGACTGGCTAGAGAGGAAAACCTTGGTAATTAAGACTGTGAATTAGGCACTTCAGTTAAGAAGAACACAGGCAAAGGAGATTGAAGGAAAAAAAGTGTAAAACGTAACAGCTAAGAGAATGTATTAATACTGTGTATGGAAATATACACATGAACTGGATTCTTTTTAACCCTAATGGAAAAAAAAAAAAGTCCTAATACAAGCATAATGCACATATTTTAGAGATCCTTCAGGCTTCCAAAACTTTTGAAATGTTATCTGTATATGTACCTAATTTTTCACCTGATTTGTAAAATCTGTCTTACTGGATATTCCAGTCATTCTTTACTGTGACTGTGAATAAGGTCACACAGACCGTGAAATTAGTTGTAAAAGGTTTATGGTCTGAGTAACAGAGGAAAGGTAAATAAATACTGCTTGGTCTGCTAGCGAAGTTGATGACATAAAACATGTAACTTACAGATTTTGACAAATTTTATATATGCAAATATATATATTTATACACACACACACACATATATAAATTTAAGAAAGGGTCTTTTTCAATTTGAAACCAAATGTGACCTTTAAAAAAAGAGGGGAGGTGGGAGAAATGATTAATGGTCTTAATTAATATGTAGAAGAGACGAGCTGGAAAGGTTACAAGTTAAATAATTTTTCTTCCTGTAAATGAAAATAATTCTTCACATAGTTGGTTATGCAACACTAATGCAGGAATATTTGCAAATATTTTCACAAAGCAAATTCAAAAGCCGCAAAATGCCAACACGTACTGTTGGTCAGTAAACAGACTGGAAGACACAGAGGCCAGTGTGCAATTATAAGTCAAGGAAAGAGTCAGAAGGCTGCTGTTAGGAGTGAGAGGAGGCAGAACAGAGCCAGGGAACTGCAGAAAAATTATATATTAACATATTAGAGATCTGTGGATAAAGATCTTGACAAGGTCTTCTTTCACAGTTTCTGCATGCTAAATTTCTACTGCTAGTCTGTTGCTATTTGAGAACTTGCCCCCTGTAAACTCTTGCAAGTTGTATGAAGGTAAAAATCTTCTTTATTCAATGAACTACTTTAAGTACTTTTTGATAAGAGCAATTAAGTGAAATGAACTAATATATTTTGACTGGATCTTCTTTTGTTCTAACACTGTGGTTTATAGACAGGCTTTGCAGATGTGCTTGTAATCTAATATCAAAACAGAAGCAAAAAGTTGTATAGACCAGCTGTTCCATAGAAATGCATATAAAAGCAGTAGTTGCTACATCAGAATCTGGAGAATTGTATGACAATTTCAGAAATATTCTGAAGAAGGGATGGAGAAAATAATTTTTTAAGGCACATCGTCAATTTTGTGGTCTTGTAGTCTTAAAACACACAATAAGGCAAAGGTTTAAAGACAATTTTGTAGATTGTTTTTAAGAGCACATGCATTTGAATAATGTAATTTGGAAGGTACTGAGTATGCCGCTTTCTCCACTCTAAATTAACTAGATCTTCCATTGATATACTGATTCTTTTAACAATGAGTTCACTCTGGTTGTATAGTTCTAGATATAATCGTTGTTCACTGTACCTGAATTTGGAAGTGGGATGAGAATCAGATATTTCCAGAAGATAAAAACACAATATGAATGCTGTGTTTAGCCGGACCACGAATTTTCTCAAAAGTCTTGCTGGCAGTTTTTTCTCTGGAAAATGTGATTCTACAGTCACATACTCTATTATTTCCAAAGAATTGGAAAAACAAATGTAAGACTTCTCTGGGTGCAGCAAAATCTGCTGGCAAAGAAATACTGCCTGGGAACAGGTGTCAGCTAGTAGGAAAAGTAAGGACAGAAAACAGAAGGCACTGTAATCTAAATGTCTAATTACAGATGTTTGTAATCAACAGATCTGTTCACAACCCTGGTAGTGTGTGATATATCGTTACCCGGACACCCCTTTGAGTGGTCAGACTATTTCATCGCTGTACATTTGCCTGGAACAACCTGGCTAGTCTGTGACGATGCAGAGCGACACAGAGTCCCCCGGCAGGTGCAAAGGAGAGCTGCTTTGCTCCAAAAAAACCCAGGCCTTTTTCAGCAGTTAGCTGGTTATCAGTTTACATAGTTTTAAGGGAGAACAAGCCCAAGTCAACCAACCACCATACACCACGATGTGGACATGCAGCAGTCACACAGCACATATCTCACGTCTCTCACGTCTCTCTACCCCTATTCCAGCTGAGTCACTCTCCCATAGTTCCCTTCTACTTAGCCTAAGCAGCAGGCCTGAGCCATGGTTTTACAAGGGTATCAAGGCCCTTATTTTATAAGGTTTTACCTATATGCAGTGCTAGTCTGACTAACAAACCTAATAAAATTTGAGTAGAAAACTTACATGTTCAATTTATTTCCCAGGTTTTCTAAAATGTGTGTTCCATTTCTCTAGTGGTGAATTTTTACAGATGATCAAAGTAATGTGAATTCTTCATTGGATCAAGTTTTCCCTGCAAGTAAACGGGGCAATTAATATTCAAATTTATGATGTTTTGAAACTTTTCTCTCTTCTGAGCATCAAAATGATAGAACAGTGAACTTGATATTCCTACCTGATAACAGTTTTAACTTCACAGTTACTGGCTAGTTTGAGAGCCAAGCTTCAAACCCTCCATTTCTAGAGATACATGAGACCTGCTTCATGGAATAAAATGCACATCAACAGAACAGTTTGTTCTTTAGATGTCCTGAAAAGGAAGATACATTGCTATGATGGTGGAATCAGTTCGCCTCATAACCATTTGAAGAAGAAATAGACAGTTGAAACATTATATTTGTACTACCTACTTACACACCATTAATTGTTGTATTGAGTGTTCTTAAGTTACCCTGAAGCTAGAGCATTAAAGCATGGACTTCATAATGACTATATGGAGGAGTTATAGAAATCAGTTATTTGACATAAGAATTGAATGAGGAATAACATTTTCTATTATTATTTCTCTTTACATAAGCAAATAGTGAAGACTCAAATGTCATTCATGGAGACCACTCTAGAGGGAAAAAGCGATTTCTGTAGTTGGAAGAATGTTACAGTAAGAAAAAGAAAGATTTTTCTTAGGTACTTTATATATTATGGCTTAACACAACAGTTTGCTAATGGTTGTAATATCTTGGAAATGACAATTTAATAAAAACATTTTTCAGACTGTGAGCAATGCTTGCAACTTAATTCTAGAGCCTAGAAAACTATTCATTGTAATTAATTTAAGTCATTTCCTAATTAGCTAACAGAAGTGGAACAGATTTGAGTTGATGTGAGATATTTATTTATTTAACAGAAAAAATACTTACAGTTTTAAAAATTTTTTAGCCATTGCAGATGTTGCAACTTGCTCTAAGAGGTTCATCCTGTCCTTAAGCATACAGAGGCCTGGTTGCAATGCATATACAAAGGCTTCCAGAAGAAAACAAATCTATGATGTTCCTCTGTTATGACAAGTAGGAATAATATTCTTCTCACTAAAGTAAGCTTATGCATGCTTTTACAGTTTGTGAAGGATTTATTATCCTTGGCTGAACTTACATGGATAACATGGAAATCAGTCTGAATTTTATCTGAAACCTGAATTTTCTCCTTTTCTTTCATAGATTGACTCAAAGTAGGTTATCTACTCTGTACATATAATTAAAATTCTATAACATACACTTATGAGTCTATAGTTGTTATGAATCTATAACATTGTTGTGGTTTATACTAATTTTGGAATCTATGCCTTTGTGCTTCCTATCATTATGTGTTTTAAATGGCTAATCAGCAGATTTGCTGGGTGAGATCTGGTGGTTCAAGTTTGCTGTATCACGGTTAAAAGAAGTGTTTTATAAGCCCTCATAGCTGTATAAGGGTACTAATAGGACATGCCAGAACATGTGTCTTTCAACTCTGAATCTGTATATCAGTCTGGGTAACCGAAAATCCCTTGAATGCTGACAGATTTCACCTGTGCTTTGCATTTTGCTAAACAGATGGGAGGAAACTCCCTGGACTTCCTTCCTGAAAGAGGCACAGAGGAAGAGTCTGATAATAATCATATAAATGAATGGCATTTCTGCTCGAAACATTTCCGAGAGAGCACTATACACAAGCAATAATCTGGTATAACTGACTGCAGATGGTAATTTAAAAAATGAATACATTATTAAGTAGACTTGTCTTCCCTTCTAAAACTGAATAAGGAGGTCACTGAATTAGTTTTTGTTAATGAAGTCTGTGATAGGTATTTCCGACAGAGAGCTAGTAATATCATGAAAACCAAATATTAATATTTAAGACTTTAGCTTAAATCACAGTCTGGTTTTTGTCCTTTTTTAAGTAGGAGTCTGTTTCTTGTATGCTATTTTTAAGCAATTGGCAGAAAGATTAGTCTCTGAGGCTATAGGGCCCACTACCATTTACGCCTTTTATTCAG
Source organism: Prinia subflava (assembly GCF_021018805.1). NCBI lineage: Eukaryota > Metazoa > Chordata > Aves > Passeriformes > Cisticolidae > Prinia > Prinia subflava. The sequence goes on from NC_086249.1 coordinate 65,198,804, forward strand.
GAGGGAAACTTTAAGGTAGGCATTTCACAATTCAGTGAATCGTGCATGTTTTTCATTTGTTTTTTTTCAGCTTCTTACAGAGTTCTTGTTTCCTGCACCATTCCCAGAAAGTCAAGTTCAGGGGCCTCCAGGAAATACATCTCCACTGCTGCCCTGATTGCTTAGAAATTAAACAACATCAACATTGTAAGAAATTCTTTACTAGGAAGACATTTTTTGCTGTGAGGGTGGAGAGACACTGGAACAGGTTGCCCAGAGAGGCTGGGGGTGCCCTGTACCTTGGAGTGTTCAAGACTGGGTTGAATGGGTCTTTGAAAAACCTGGTCTAGTGGACAATGCCCCTGCTTATGGTAGGGGGCTTGGAATGGCCTGCCCAGGGAGGTGGTGGAATCACCATCCTTGGAGGTGTTTAAGGAAAGACTGGATGTGGCACTCAGTGTCATGGTCTAGTTGACAAGGTGGTGTTTGGTCATAGGTTTGACTTGATGATTTCAGGGTTTTTTTCCAGCCTACCTCTGTGATTCTGTGAACTAGATGGTCTTTAAGGTCCCTTCTAACACAAACCATTCTATGATTCTGTGATCATTAAGGTCTTGGATCAGGATACTACCCTGCAAGAAAAGACAAGGACCGTGCCCACTGTGCCCTTCCAGAATCCCTCAGAAATTCTGTGGTGCAATTGATACCTTTCACAGAGTGATTTTGAGCACTGTGCTTGTGCTTTATATCACTTTTAATGTAAACAGAATATGCTCCTCTGAACAGAGGAGAACAGAATTTCTCCTCTGCCAACTACAGCCTGCACACTGTGCCAATTTTGTTGTTCACCTTGTGTCAAGACTTATCTGATGGGTCATAAAAATCACCCAATTTTTCTTTCAGCTGATCATCCAGAATGGTATTTGAGTAGATTGATTTTTCAGCAAATAATATTTTTGAAATAATTTTCAGCTTATTTTCTGTGCCTAATGGTACTTCATTAGAACATGTGCTTACTTCAGAGATCCTTTTTGTGCCTTTAAATCTCATACTAAAAAAAAATCAACCCCTTTGAAAATAATGAACAACATAGGAAAGGGCTTATTTCAGGGCAAAGCTCATGGATGAATAGATTAATGCTGAGCAAGTAGGGCTAAGCATTTAAATACTTTTTATCAATTGGAACCTCATTACCTTTTTTGAAGATGCTAGGCTTGTTTCAGAATTCTGATTACTTGTTATTTTTGTTCCTAATTGAACATACCGCTTACATATATTCACCTTTATATGTGTGTGTTTGTTCCTACTGACTGGAAGTTCCATATCTGGGACATATTCTCTTGCATTAAAGCCTGTATGCAACTGTAATAAAAGGATAAATGTGTCCGATGCACATATCATGCATTACATACTTTTATATAGACTTATCCGTTTTGTATCTCATGACTAGGAGGTATAGACCTTCATGATGAGTTCTGTAACAAACAGAACTAACTGGGTATTTTCTGAGACAACTTTTAGCAGAAAATCAATTTGCTGAGCCCAAAATGTATTCGTTCCTGCATGTTGTTACCATATTTACTTCCATGGATTTTGTAATAATCCTCTGAAGTCATTCTTGGCTATATCCTTGCTTAGCTACCCTAAATCAGAAACTCAATATCTTTTTTTTTTTTTAGGCTTTGGTGATGTGTGGCTAATACAAGTTTCTGATCTATGCAATCCCAAAATTCTGGATTGTGACCAGATCTAGGCAGACCAGCTAGAAAAATAATTTTGGATAAGTACGCCAGATGAACTACTTATAAGATTTCAGAAGTAAACATGTCTAATACAGCCGGGAATACCTGAGTAATTTTTATCATGGAGATGGGAACTTAAAGTACTTGACAGACTTAACCTTGGCACTGGGTTCTGTCACAGAGACCTTGGATATCAAGAAATTTCTCTCATTTTCATCACATTATGCAAGGTGTTTTGTATGGTCCCTGTACAAGTATATAGTTACACAATAAGGAAACTGGGCATGAATTATATGAAAATGCATTAGTCAAGTAAAGTCTAATAAACTGGTCAAAGAGTGTTAGGTTTGAGTATAACCATGTAGGTATGATTATGACCAGAATTTGCTGAAAAGGCAGAAGGAAAGTAGCAAGAACTTTGTTTTGTTCTAGAAGTTCTGTGTATAGTGCAATTCTTGCAGTGAAGAAGCAGAATGCCTGCACTAAATTGAGAAGGATTAGAGGATGGACAGCTCTTCGTAAAAACAGATTAGCAGGGCAGTAGCAAACATCTTAAAGTTATCAGGTTTGCCTTGACAGTGGAAAAGAACAAATCGCACTCTGTGAATTTGAAATTGCTTTCCTAATGTTCCTTTTCAAACATACCTATTTATCTCCAGATTGTAGGAATTAACATCACACTACCTAATAGCAAAGGCTGACCTGTTGATTTATTTGAGGGATTAATGCCAGCGTTACTATGACTTTTGCCATAAAAGGAGGAGTTGGAAGGGTAGAAGAAAGACTTGCCACCCTGAAATTCAAAACAGAATAATCTTAAAGGCACTATATTCATTGCCATAATAACTTTTGTGGTCCAAGTTTAGAGGACAAAAATTGTCTTTCCAGGATTGGCAGTCCATTTATAATTCACAGCTTGTTCACTTCTCTAATTTTGACTGATATTTTCTAATTTGTTTTCTCTAGAGTTGTTTATTTAGAAAAATTTTCCAAGTATGAAGAAGTGAAAACTTTGTCTCATACACGTGGCCTCAAAAAAATTCCTAATTATATCTGATCAGGAAAAATCCTTTTGATTAAGTAATAAGAAATTGAAGCCCAGCAGTTTATGTATAACAAAATACTGTCCCAACATATAGTATTTAGGAGCCTGGAGTGGGATCCATGAAAGCAGATACATTTCTCAAAATCCTTGCCCAGGAAGACTCACTGTAACTAGGTAACTCTGACACCTCATGACATACTAGCACAGAGAGGCAGAGGCGTGACCCATGGTCTCCACTCACACTATGAGGAGACTGATTATAAGGTACACCCAGTCCAAAACCAGGTCTTACATCAAGCCTATGCCTGCATATAGAACAATCAGGCTGGCCTTAATAAGTCCCTGTTGTGGCTATCACCTGCAAGAGTGCAGCTGCAAGCCATTTCCAGACTGAAAATAGCTTGTCTTCTGCCAGTCTGGGCGCCTGTCATGTTAAGTTAGCTTGAGTCATACCGACGTACTTCAGATAATCCTTTTAGATACTGACAGATGGGTCTCCAGATTCACTGTGTGGCCACAGAGGAGCGATCAAAAGGTCGAGTCCCATGCCTTCCTTGACCCAAATCTGCAAATCCTACCTCTCCACCCAGAATACAGACAGGGGAAGGTGGGCCATATTGCACAACCAATAAAGGCATGAAAGTCTGGACCAGCAAAGAAAAAAAAAAGAAAAAGAAAGCGTAAATATTTCACTGAAGACAGGCCTTGTGGGCATACCAGGAACAAGAAAAGGTCCAGTGTTGTGACTGTTTCTTTTAATCCATTTATGAATTTTGTCTTGTGACTCGTTTGTGCAATGTAAGTAATTTGACACAGTAGGAATTGAAGCACCTGCAAAAACTCAAACAAAATGTAGTTGAAGGCATCTGGATCACATTTTTAGTGTTAAATTTCACATAAGTTGCACTTCATGATCATAACACAATATTGAATCTAGCTCTAAAATACTTCTGAATAATATTGGGCTCAGAAATTATTTTAAAGTTATTTATGACTTCTGAGTGCTATTCCCTTTTGCTTTCCTCCCTGCACCACATATGCTTCTTAATTAGGGCTCTTCTTTCTAGAAATTACAAACTCAATTTTGTTTGGCCTAGGATTTTGATTTTTAAGGGAAAAAGTAATGCCCAAAGTTATTACTCAGTAATATATACACACAAGTGGTAATTTGATGCTAATGATATTTTTTTGATAAAAATTCTTGTCGTTCCTTGAAAATTACTATACTACTTTTGGTACATATAATTTAAAAGTCTCTAGTCTCCAAAGATTTATTGTCATGATTAATTTTAAACATCTGCTTAAGTCATTGGTTTTTATGAAGTTACTTGTGCTCAAAGTTAAGCACGTGAATATTTTATGTAAGAACAAGGATGTGGTTTGATACAGCCTAACAGGGTTAAATAAAAAAATTAAAAGTTTAAAATAGAACAGTCACAAGAGCTACATTAAAAGATATGAAATACATATTACAAAATATGTTACTGCAATATTTGAAATACTTCAAAAATAACATTAGTTTTTATAAGTGCAAAAGCCATATTTTCACTATTTAAAAAATCAAATAAGAGATTAAAATGTGAATATAAATATGCTAAGATAATTCATACAAAGAAATGGGGTTAGTCTAGGAACTCAAGAATTTCTCCAACATATTTTTGGTCAAAATAGGGTAGGTTGTTATACATGCATAATTGCACCCATACATATGCCTGTCATAAAAGTGAATATTTTGTTTACTTTTATTTGTTTTTTATTATTAGACATGGTGGATTAAGCCCCATAGTCAGGTAAGCCCTGCACAGACACTCACTCACTCACCGCCCTGCAGTGGAATGCAGGAGAGAAGCAGAAGGGTAAAAGTGAGGGGGCTCATAGATTGGGGTAAAGACAGTTTTATAGGTAAAGCAAAAGCTGCCCACCAGAAAGATCAGAAGATGGCAGGTTGTAGAGAATAATAAAGGTAAGAAGACTTTCAGAAGCTGTGAAAGCAGGCTTCAGAAACAGAAGGAGCAGAGAACTTAGAGCTAGCTGCAGCTGCAAAGCCAGAAAGTAGAGAAGATGCAATGATATAGCAAGCAAGGACATGAAACAAAAGTTTGAGCTTTTAGGTTTGGCTAAGATAGACCCTAAGACTGCAGAAAAATATGCTAAGCAAGGTTGTAGAAGGTTTTAAGCTTAATGTTGGAGTATTATGTATTGTTAATAAAAAGCATACAAGCAAGCATTGTTTGAAGCACGTGTAAGTGTGCTTTTAGTGATTGGCTGGAACAATTGTCTGTAAGCTTTAGCAATATGCTATTGGCTGGAAAGCTTTTAAAATGCCCTGGAACAAAGAGATCTTTGGCTGCTGTTGGCAAGATGTGAGCTGTTGCCATCTGTTAATTGTCTCACCCTGTAATGAGGCTGATGTTGCAACAAAGATCAAGGAGCATCTCCCAGCAGTCCCGTCCTGTTTGTGACAAAGGCCAACACAGCAGGTTAAATATCAGGAAGAAATTGTTTACTGCAAGGGTAAAGAACAGTCTGCCCAGAGAGGCTGTGGGGTGTCCCTCACCAGAGATATTCAGATCTGTGCCCTGTGCTCCAGGATGACCCTTCTTGAGCACAGATGTTGGACCAAGATACCCACTGTGGTCCCTTCCAGTCGTACCCATTCTGAGATTCTGCGAAATGAACAATTCCATATCTGCCAGAAAAGATTCTACTGACTATTTAGAAATTTCTTAGGCACAAGCAGAAGGACCTGTCTGAGACAGTTTCTGTGATTTTCCTAGGCTGTCTGAAATTCCCACCTGAAGAGGTTCTGTGATAGTTTGTTGAAGGTATTCTTTGAACCAGATAGCAGCTCAGTCAGCCCCCGTCTCACTTCAGTCCCTTGTCTCATCTTTGCTCACAATCACTGTGACGTTCTGGGCCACAACAGAAACCAATGACTGAATGTGCTGGTCATGAGCACAGGCACAGCCCTGACACACTGGTAGTCCACAAGTGCAAGTGGATTTTCTTGTCATACAGTAATTATTACTCCCATTCCATAAATTTGCTAGAACATCAGCCTGTTTACAAATAGCGGTTTCTTTTCAAAGAGACTGGGTATTTTTTTAATGCTCATAGGATAAAAGGCTTATCCCCATGTAAATAGATTCATTCTCTTTTGTGAAAGCTGAATTAAAGTGTTTAAGCATTAATGTCTTTTGAGCCTTCCTTAACACCATTTTTCCCTGTTTCTTAATAGGCATGTGAAATCTACTCCCAGGTGAAATAATGAGCTACAACTGGAGTTACAGCAGTTGCAGGCATATCCTTCCGCTTTATTGAGTTAATCTTTATCAACTCCAGGAAGGTCATTCCTGACAGATTTTGTCAGATCTATTCTTAATGGCTGCCAATCTTGTGTCTCTACAATTTAGTTCAGTAACCTGTTTAGTTCTTAGAAGTCCTTCTGATAGAAAATCTTTCTCAAAGTCTAGCCTAAAGCTTTCCTACTTCATTTTAAGTCTGATACTTTTTGACTTTACCACTATGGACATTAAGAACAGAAGATTTTACGTACATTAAGGCAGTTATCACGTCTTCAGTTTACTCTTCAGGCTACAACAACTCTTCTTATGAAAACTCTCTTACTAAGCCATAGGAGCTAGAGCTCTGTCATTGTTATGGGTTTTTTTCTGGATTTTCTCAAAATGTACCATATCTTCTGGTTCTGCAAATATCGTGAACAATTTATCTTTACAATAGAGGATATGTGTTTTGAGAATAGAAAGCAGATTTCTAAAAGGTTAAATTGCTAAATGAAAACCGAGTGAAAGAAATTTACAGATTTGCACATGGGAAATCATTATAAAACATGGATAAAAATAGTTTTAATTTTGTGGGCTCTGCCAAATCCAACTCTGATTTTTTACTCACTAAGGCAGATATTCAGGGAACATCATCCAGTAGTCACAGATTCAGCAAAATTATATAATCACGTACATCAAAAGTAATTTAGGGAAGTTTATATTTCATTAGGGTAGTGGGCTGAGGAACTGGTTTATAAAAAATAGACCAAGTGCTCCTGGGTACAATATCCAAATGGATCCCATGCCCATTGGTTTCTTTTCATATCTTGGGCTCCCTTGCCAGTGCAAAACTTGCACGTCACTTCTGATCATTCTCCGGCAGTCAGTTTCTAGTTGTGCTTTGTGATTTAAAATTGAAGTATAGAAGAAGGAAGAAGAGCTAGAGAAAAAGATTTGCATTGACCCTTTTCCTGCTCATTTTCTCCCCATTGTTTGGGATCACAAAAGCAGCAGCCCCTTTCACAACAATGATATCAGGCACATAGCTTGTTGCATGAAACTGTTACTGAATACTCCTTCTTCAGCTAGTGACAGTTCAATTTATACTTGCCCTATGTCATATATTCTAAATCTACATATCTTTAACTGAACAAAGAATGATTTTTGCCCTGATTCAATATCATGGTTCTTTATTATTATGTTATATATAATTTGTTTTAACGATGATAATTTTGTACCATTGATTTTTCCATGGCAAAAATCAGAATCTATACCTATTGCATTTCTTAACATCTTAATGGTTTCCCTTCTAAATCACTAAATCCCTTTCTTCATTCTTTGTTATTTTTTATCTTTTCTCTAACAACTAATCATATTTTACAGTTTCCCTTTCTTCCATTACTTCTTCTCTGTTTTGTTTCACAGATAGAGGAAAAAAAGACAAAGACAAAAGAGAAAAAAAAAAAAAAAAGAGAGCGCTATTTCCACTTTTTGCTTGGGCTGTTGTGTCTATATAAGTCTCTTGCTGCCTTTATTCTTCATCTGCTTATCTTTCTCGTGTGTTTTTAGGACTGTGACTGTACTTTGTTTGCTGATGTTGCTAATGTTTATAACAACATTCCTGAAGTTTTACTTCCCTTATTGCAGTTTCTGTATTAGAAAAAACTACACCAATAAAAATCCTACGTTGGTACTGCCCCTTCCACCTGCTATGCCACTGAGATTCTACTCAGATAGCACTTAGAAAAGGCAATGTCATAATGCATAAATTCAGCAGGAACCAGCAATAATTAGGTTAATATTGCTTAATTCCTCTGATTACAGTACTTTTCTTGTCGGGCTGTCAGTGTTGGGATAACTTCTTGTTCATGTTTTCAGACTCTCTGCTAATATGACTTTGAGCAACAGAAAGAATATTTTGTGAATATATAAAATTAGAAGGCAACATGTGCTCTTTATAGCTTTTCATAATTAGCCACAGCCACTATAAGGTCCTTCATTTTATCTAAAAGTTTGTCCTTGAACAGACTCTAGGCCTCTTCTGTTCTCATTGTGCTTTGTGATGATCTTTGCCTTTTCATTGATTCAGCACTTACCTTTGAGCTCTACTTTTCAAATATGTTGAATTTGCCTTTTATCAGCTTAAAAATGTGAATCTCATGCATATTTACATTGCAAGCTGCGACAGCTCTGGAAGAGGTCAGGCGTGTCAACTGCTCTATACATCCACAAGAAACTCTATTATCTCTTGAACAGACACAACTTTACAGTGTTTAATACGAAGCATATTTTTTTATAATATTACCTTCTTGTTTTGAAACTCATAGTTTGGGGGTCTAGGTTTAAAGTTTAAGAATGGTCCAAAATTAATACTGTAAAAGAAGAAAAGTTTGAATGAAAAGACCTTTCTTCCATTGTAGTTTTGTGGCTGTCGCCAAGGAACAGTGTTAACTTTAAAATTATAGCTGCAACTTCCTTGTCATTGTAATATCAATTTTTCTAATTATGGAATGATATGGGGAATCTTAACAAAAAAAACCACAAAACCACACAACCACCAAAAATGTCTGTTGAATGAGAAACTTCATAGTCTATAACCTGATTCAAAATTCTTCTCTGCAGTACAAGAACACAAAATATTTGCATTTCATTTCTTTTATCTCCTGTTTTTTGTAGCTGGACTTGGTCTGTTAACTCATTTTTAAAATATACATCTCTTTATGAGGATCAACACTGGGGTAAATTATTGGTGAAGTTGAGTTTTGTCTAGAATTGGATTTAAAGCTCATGGGAAGAATCAGAACAAAGGAAAAATCACACAACTACAGTAGGTGAACTCAACCTTGTCCTTCAACATTTCAGAGTAGGAGTTGCATGAAAGAAGGAAGATGAGGCTAGGACAGCTGTAACCTAAGAAAACAAGGAACAAAGGAAGGGTTTACAAAAGTACATAATGAAACTAACCTCTAGTGGGATTTTTTAATTTGTTTTAGAGAAATCCTAACCTATATATACATATGTTCTTAATTGAAATTGCAAACCACTGCCTGCACAGTTTCCTTTGCTGCCATTTTGTAGGTTCCTGTGATCACTCTGAGTGATATTGGTCACTTACTCTGATATAAACACTTTTCTCTCTTTTACAGTTCCAAGATACTCTTTTTACAGTGCCAAGGTATTTATTATGTTACAAAAGAAGTTATACAACAATATTTTTGGAGCTTTACGTTGCTCTGATAATGACAGGCTAAATTTATCCAGAAAGAGACTCTAACATCAATGAAAAAAGGAAACCCAGCTCTTCCCAGTGCTGAAAAAAATATTTAGAAAGTAGAACTAATGGTAATTTATCATTTATGACAGCATCTGGCAAACATTTTAAACCTTGTTTATAGCTTTAAATCCCATACATAAGTTAACAATGAAAAACTATCTTCAGAAATTATTAAGGGAGAAATTTCAAATCAAAAATACAGAAAAGGAAAGAAAGCAGCACATGACATTTTTACATTGAGTTTTAACAGACTTGTGACAACTTTGTGAAATATTTTGATAGAAGGGAGAACACTTTCATCAAAATGTTTCATTTCTTGAGTTCTTATTAAACATGCCTCAGTCTCTTGTTAGAATATGGAACATATATTTCCATAGTCTAACAGCAGAATACAGACAGGATATCTGTGAAGTGTCACATGTAATGTCAATTATTTTATATAAGATTCATGTTTGGGGAATTGACCTTCAGTTAAATGTTAGAAAATAGTCACTATTATAGGAAAGAAATTATCATTCTTCTTCAAAAGGAGATGTTTGAAAGGACAGCATAGGAATATCAGCAGATATGGTTTCTTATGTCACAGAACATGCATGTTTCCAGTGTTGCATCTTCCGTTTCTTCAGCCAAGAAAAAGAGAGAGGAAAAAAGGGATTGCAACCAAGTATTAGACTAAAAAGTTACTATGTTTTGAAATGCATTATTTCAGATTTCCTTTGGAACCTTTTAATTGCAGGAGATGCTAGGAAATAGACTAACTAGAGCTGAATGTAAGGTCTCTACCCAGGACTCTTCACTGCACCAGGCCACCTCTTCTGCCTCCACTCATATTCTCAGAATTTTATCAGAGATTCTTATAGCAACAGGGAAAGCATTCAAACTTATAAAAAAGCCAGCAAGAAATACATCAGCATACAGTTCTTCTTGCATATCTACCCAAGATATCATCCTGTCACATTCTGATCTTTTTGGCTTGCTTTAAATGATAAAAGATAACCAGACCTGTTTTTTGTTTCATCGCTATTAAACCATAGGGCATAGGGTTTAGTATGAATAGGAGGAAAACAGATGCACTTGAAACCAACCAAGAAGAAGTGTTATTCCAAATATCCTTCATAATTGTGTATATTTTAGGGAAAAAAAGTATTTACACACATTTACAAACTCACCTCAGCAAGTTTTAACACTTTTCCATGCTAAGTAGCGTTGCCCTCGGTAAACGGTGTCAGTGAAAAAAAATCACTGAAGTAAAGATGGCTTTCATTATCAGTAAGTATAAAAATATGGTCCTTACACATCTGTCATTTGTTCTGAAACAACTTCATATCCTTAATTAGAAAACAAACAAACAAACACACCCAAAAAAATACCTTTAACCTTGTTTTGTAGGCTTTTCATTTTTAAGGAAGCAATTCTAAATGGTCAGAAAGCAGGCTGTTGTTGCCAATATGCCCACTGCACCATAAAAATAACAGAAACCTGAGCCAGCTGCAGATTAAGAAAGGCAGCTACTTGAAAGTCACTTCTTTACTTCTTTAGTCTTTATACACACATCCACTAAACTGCGTGCTTTAGGGGAAAAAAAAAAGTTGTGGTTTTTTTGTATTGTTTTGCTTCTGTGTTAGGAAAAAAAGTGGAAATGCTATTTAAAACTCTCCAGATATCCAGTAAGGGCTCCATTTTCTCCGTGTTTCTTTCTATATTTTTCATTTGTATTTTTTAATTTTCAGGGTGCTTTGGAAAGGATAATTCAATGTGAATTATTCCTCAGTTGGAGTTTCTGCGATAAGACTGCAGTGAATGTTGCTCTTTGTAGCCCAGGCTCTAACACAAAGCAGAGGAGTGTTATTTCTTTGTGTGTGGGTCAATTGAAACAATTTATTTGAAGACTTTGAGAGTAAAAGAAAAAGTTAAAAAGAGGCTAATAAAAGTCAATATCTCCCCTTTGAGCAGTGTCAATCAATTTGCGTGAAACAGATTCCCTGCTTGTTCAATAAGAAAATTACTTTGTGTCACAAATGACCTGGAGAATTCTTGGGTGTCCTCATTATCAAGAAATATCTGGTGTTTTGGTCTAGCATTACCTATTTATTTGGCAATGGCTTATTTGTATCTTCTGTTTTAGACAATTTAGAAGAAAATATCATTTTAATTAAATTATGTCAAACTGAAAGATAAGTAGCGGTTCCCATGACAAAAAATGCTATAGTAAATTTGGAATTATTTGGCACTAAAACAGCTTGGAAAAGTGATAGTGTGTAGTGAATGTCTAATCGACTTGGCAAAGACATAGGTTTGAAATTTTTGTAAAAATTTTGTAATACTTTTTGTAATACTCCTATTTAAAGAGAAATTCCTTTATAGACTTATAATAGAGCCAGATAATTGAGCTTAATCTCTGTTATCTGGCTCTATTCATTTTTTTACTACTACAATTACCACATATTTTAGTGGTAATTGTAGTAGTAAAAAATAAATAGGAAAATGTAAATTTACTTAAAAGGTCTTTTTTATTTAAGTGGTAAAAACATTCAGCTTGTACATTGAATGTAGTTTTCTTCACAATATTCATCAAATCACAGTGAGACCTTAAAACAGTAGATAGAAATTATGTTTTTAAAAATAAATGTATTATTTTTATAGTAAATGATTCTAATGAATAATTTGTGTTTAGGTAACTAATTTGCATCCGGGTACCTAAGAAAATCCTTTATTTTTTTATGTAACATGGAGTTATTCTATACTTTGCACATCATGCTACAGTGGGCTTCAGCTGGGGAGTGCTAAGGACTAGTTTGTCTAAACTTTCAAACCAGGCTTCTTTTATCTGGTTTCTGATTTAATTTTTGTTGTTATTGTTCTAATTTGCAGTCTTTAGGCTTGTTTATTCACCCTTTACTTTACTGATCAATAAAAACATACAATCTCTATGCTAAACAATGTTAGAAACAGTTCCTTTGAGGCATCTAATGAGATTTTTGCTTGTTTTCAAGGCTATTTAGATTGCTTCTTAGTCCTTGTTCACACCAATCTTCTTGAGGGAGACATGGTAAACACCCACACATTCTCTTCTATCCCTACCATAATTGTTGTACAATACACACATTACAATACACAGCTTGACTGTAATTTGGTCCCTAGCTAATGGAAGGCTCCAAAGATCTTGTTTCTGCCTACAACCTTTTGAAAAATTATCCTCTTCCACCATAGACAACTTCTCTAATTTGCTAAATACTGTCTTATTAATACTGGGGTGAAGGTAGAGAACAATAAATGTCTGGTAAAAATTCTTTACAGAAAGCTGATATAGGATAGCATGCCTGCTTTTGGGAATTAATGGATTTTATATATCGACAATTGCAGATAAGATCTGAAGTTTCAAAAATACTTGTCTGTTGGTGGAGTACTAAAATGTATTCTTAGATAACTTACCATTTTACCTTCCCTTCTAGTGGTGTTGCATGAAGGATGTTTTGTTCAGGACTATATAATTACTATTATCTTTCTGCTATGTTTTTCCTACACATTAAAGACAGGGTAAGGCAACTGACCTACACAAACTTTTTTTCTACAAGCTGAAAGTAGGTCAAATATCTCCAGCTTCAAAGCACAGCTGAAAAGCATGGCATTCTTTACCCATGAGGCTCCAGCTGCTCTTCTTATGGCCACACCTATAAAGAGTAGAAGTAGATTAATTAGAAATTCCTGTTTTCTCAATCATTCCCCATTGAAGGAAAATTCCAAGGTGATGCTTCTAACTGATTTTTCTCTCTACCATTCACAATGTCTCAAAAAGCACTCTATTCTTTCATTGTCTTCTTCACTGAGAAATACAGATGCTGTTTGGCTTACAGGTGCTACAAGTTTTAATTTATATGCTTCTCCATAGCTGATAACTGAAGATGGGGGTTGATCCCTCCATAAGTTAAATGAGCATTCCAGAAGTTCCATTTTTTGATTCAGCTGAAATATCCTATAGTGAGTTCAAGATGTGTAGAAAATGTGTCCAACCACTGATTAATTAATTTAGTGTGTCTTGTGATAGCATTACTCATCTGGAGCTCATTTCCTATTGCTGCAGTTGTTTTAAATGCTTTGGTAAGATTTCCACTGCTAGGGCTTACTGAAACATAAGGGACCTTTCAGTGAAAATGGGAATGGCAGGATTTCATTCAGTAAATTTTACAAGGGACTATTTTTTCCCATGTTTAGTTGCAAAACAGAGGAAATTTTTTTGCTTTCATATTGTTGAGTTATATGATAATGCTTTTCACAACTAGGACAGAAGTTTACTGTCAGTATAGGAAAAAAAAAAATCAAGACAGAATTAAACTTGAAATAATTCAACTCTTGTTTGCAAAATGGTGACCTGAGACTGAGTACACAGCTAAGAAGGGGGAGGGATGGGGAAGGAGTACTTTTGCACTGTTATTGTGTGTTATATAAGTATTTCAAGCAGTTATTAATATGCGAACCAAGAAATCTTTATTCTAGTTTTCTTTAGGGACAAGAAAATAAACCAAACCAATCAAACAAAATACTGTCACTCTGTGCAGAACTGTAAAGCAGAAAGTGCCTTTGCAGTATGGTGTACCTACACAATTCCAAAGAATTGAGACGTGCTTGAAAAGAAAAATCCCTTTAAGAAACTTTTTGTGGCTGTTGTACTAGCATGTCTCAAACATTCTTCCAAAGCGAGCCCCAAAGTGTGGCACACCACTAAACCTGAATTTCTATTTTAGTATTTATTATTGGATTTTTCAACTCTTTTCCCGCAGTACTTTAAATTAACTTTTGTAACAAGGGAATAATAGCATGTTGCTCGTTTACATTGACTCCATCTCACAACATAAAATAATGACAAATTGAATATATAAAATTAAGTGACTCAGTATTTTAGAAATTGAAGGGAGACTCTGAAACCTGCCATAAAAATAAGATACTTTTGTTCATTCCTTGTGTTAAGACACTTGGTATGCCTTTTAAAAGGATGAACTGCAGCATAATATTTACACTCTCTCTAGCTGAAGCTTGAGAATAAAATAGGAGTAATGTTTTCAAAATATCTGTATTACTCTCTGCTTAAAGAAAGTACTTGACAAGTACTTGAAGTACTTGACAAAGGAGAGATAATATCATGCAAAATGATGCAGTCAGAAGACATGGAAATTCCAGGAAATAGAAATTAAGAAATTGATGAGAAGTCAAGAAAAGGCTGCAAGAGGAAAATCACAGATCTCTGAAGGTATCTGAGATGCATGGGAGTAATGATGAAAATTTGAGAGTGACTTCAGTACAGACAAATGCAGGTGGATAGCAATGGACTCTTATAAAGCTGATAACAGAGAAAATATTGGAGGATGAGGAAAAGATTGTTTTATTTCTAGGACAAATAAATCAGAAAAAATACAGAGTGATTTCTAAACACAAAGTGCAGTATCTTACAGTGAAGAGAGTAAGAGATGGCAAACAGACTCAGGAGATGGAAGTTCACATAGTGATACTAAGTAAAAAGAGTAAGAATTTAAAAGTTCTTGCAGAGATTGCACGCTAAACAGCTCTTTGATTTTGGCTTGCTTAGGTTTTTTTGGTTGGTTGGTTGGGTTTCTTTCTTTAAGGGACCTTTCCACAATAACAAAATTGCAAAATAGGAAAGAATGCTGGCAAGGATTTGCATGCTGCAACTTATTCTTTAAACAGGGAGTCTAAAAAAGACTTACAGTGAAGCATCTTCATTTGATTGAGTTAAAAGCCTCCCCTTTGCAACTATTATACTGTATTTCTCTTCTACATATCCTTTAGAAACCATTACATGACCCTGGGTGGTGTATAAGAGTGTTATAAATCATGGAGGTTAATAAGGACTGTATCATACAATATGAGAATGTGGAAATATCTAAAAAATTTCTCAGGTAACAGGTTTAAAATAAACAACTGTAATAGTTTTTCCACTCAAAAAAAGACTTTCTAAAGAGTCCAAAATGGTTTCAACAAGCTTACAGAGAAATTGTTTGTCTGGTGGCCATCAGACACCACATATCAAATAGATGTTCCAGCTGTAGAAGGCACAGGCTGTAGTTTTCTAGAAGAGGAAATAGCAAGGCAAGCCCTGTGCACATCCTGTCTTATATTCTTCCATGCACACCGTCATGGCCTACTGCTCAGTGGTGCTGTACTTTACTCTTCCTGCTCTTATAGTAATAAAAGTATGATGGTATATATATTCCACCTGATAATTTTAGCTCAGGATCTGAGAAATAATTTAGTTTAGAAATACCCAATCTGTGATTTCCACATAATTTTTTTCTGGTATGACTCTCTCTCTCTTTTCGCTCTCTCTTTTTTTTTTTTTTTTCCTACTAAAGGAAGTTTTTCTCAATAATTTCTGATTTAATTCTATTAATTTTTTTTTCTCATTTAAATGAGCTCTGTTTTAACAGTTACCAATCTCATGTTTAAAAGCTTTTTATTAATAGTTTTGTTTGTTTGGCTGGAATGTCTCTAAATACATGAGTTTAGGAAGGAAAAGCCTAATGTCTCTCACTAGTAATATCTGAACTCTAATAGAAGAGCTAAACCAGGTCAAGCTATAAAACACAGGCAGAAGCATATTTCATTAGGTTATATTCATAGTTCTAGTATTAGGGAATTTGTAGCATAGTGTTCCTATCATTCCTAGAAAGATTTAAATGGATATTTGCAAATATTCCAAGGACTGTGAAATAATTAGCAACAAAATAGACAACAGACATGATTCCTGTCAAATGAGCTACCATTTAATAATATAAGTTTATTAAAAAGTGCTTCTGAAGGAATAATGTTAATTATTCCTTCAGAATAATGTTAAGGATAACAATAAGGTTTTATCCAGATTGCTTGCATAAATTTAGATTAATGGCTTTCTTAAAATAACAGCAACAACAACAAAGAAAAACTACTCCTATATTTTCTGGGTTTGGCTTGCCTTTAAGTAGTTTCCTTCAGTATCAGAGAACAAATTTAAATATTCTGGAAGTGCCTGGACTCTATAGTCCAAAAAGTAAATGAAAAATTATATCAAGCTCAGCAAAAAGTTTTTCACACAAAACTCATGGTCATGCAAAGCTGAAGAGAACAGAGTGAAAAAGCAGTCTAACTGAGCATTTCATTTTATAATTGTATTGCTAAAGTGGTACAGAGAGAATATTTTCTTTCTGAAATAATATCTCATTGGTTTACCTCATCCTTTCATTATCTCATTGAAAGATCAGTTTCAACATAAATCTTAACACTTAGATAAGGAGCTTGACTGTACATGTTCAAATTACTATAAAAGAACTAGATGTTCCCAAGAAACATCTATTTCCCTAACTTCTTACATTAAGCGTTCATCTTTCATTATGCCAAAAAGATGAATGGTTATCTTAATAATATTTCAAGCACCAAAACAAATATACAATCTCATTCTATGAAAGGTGAAGCAAAATGATAACAGATATGGTTTGGAATGTTATTGTAATGTATGCAGATATAAATGTATGAATTTTACTTCTTTTCCTACATTGTTCTTGAGAGCTAAAAGCCAGCTTTCCTTTTTTTTTTTTTTTTTTTTGGGGGGGGTGATGTTGTTTTTGCAAATGAGTTGGGAGATAACATATTTCAAGGTTTTTTTTCTGAACTCAAAAGAGCTTCAAACATATGAACAGAAAAAGAATATTTAGGCAGGGAAGAAACATAAAACTTTCTTTTCACAATCACGTGATGAGGAATATTACAAACTTCTGGCTGAATGATATTCATACTGCTTTTCCTTCGTAATGATATCCAACAGGATAAAAAATCCCTAGTAGGGGTATTGAATAGAGATACACTGTCTCTGGTGTCTCAAGTTGACGACTTGAATCGTAAAGAGTTCAGGAATGTTTTTAGGTGCTGGTGCATTATATCCTTGAGAAATATGGAGTAAAGTTCTATCTGCAGGTATCTTTCAGTATTCCAGTCCTTCCTTCTCAGGAAAAGGCACATACATGTGCATTCCCAGTATTTAAACAAATAGTGCTGGCAACACCACAAATGTCAGTGTTTGCCTTCCTTGCAGCTCTGTCTGTCCATAGGTGAGGCAGATCAGGAATGTGTATTCTGAGAAACAGAGCTCTGAGAAGTCAATAGACCTTGAAAGTCTCTGGTATCCTTTTAAAGCAATGGACTTCACAAGGTGACTTCTCCGACCAGTAGAGGGTAAAGACAATAAAACTGGTTTAAAGAGAGCTTTAAAACATATGCTTGGTCAGAAGTTTGGACTGGTTACCTGATGTTGTACAGCTCTGTAGTGGATGTGGGCAGCAAGGTTTTAGCAGCAGGTAGGCTCTGCAAGACCAGGGGCTACCCTGTGGCAGACACAGCTGTTTCCAGCTGGCTCCACAAAACACCCACTGCAGGACACAACTGAGCCCATCAGCCAGGAGTGTGGTGCTTCTGAAAACACATTTAAGAAAGGGAAAAACTGCCAGACAAAGAGCAGTGTGATGGGGGTAAAAAAGGGAGAAACAACAGTGAAAATGTCAAGGTCAGAGAAGGAGTGGAGGAGAAGGTGCTCCAGGCACCTGGAGATTCCCCCACAGGCAGGGAGGGAGAACACAGTGAAGAAGGTTGTCCTACTTCAACCCATGGAGAACTGTGCTGGAACAGACATCCACAGTGTGACTAGGGGACAACCCCATGCCAGAACACATGGACATTTCCTGAAGAACCTGGAAATACCCCTTATAAATGGGGGAAAGGTGTGATGAAGATGGATGGGCAGAGAGGTGCTGTTGACTGATCATGATGCCCCATTCCTCATCTCCCTGTGCCACATGAAGCAGGGGAAGGTATAGGAGTTGGGAGTGAACAAGTGCAGTTGGATCTTGGAAATAGATGGGGGGCAAATATTTTAAAATTTGCCTTTACTTCTCACTATCCAAATTAATTTTAATTGCTAATAAATTCCATTAATTTTAAAAATAAACTGAGAAGTCACCTTTGGTAATATAGCCAATCCCACTCAACAGGCCTGTTGGACACTAATATGGCATCTTGTAGTGCTGTGCTCCATCTTTTTCCAGAGATTTGGCACAAACCAAGTGTGCCTAGATCATAGAATGGTTTGGGTTGGAAAGGACTTTTAAAAATGATGTAGTCTGACTCATCTGCCATGGGTAGGGCAAACTTCTACTAGTTCAGGTTAGTCAAATCCTCATCCAACCTGATTGTGAACACATCCATTGACAGTGCAACCACCTGTTTCAATGTTCCACCACTCTAACTGCAAAAAATGTCTTCATTGTGTTCAAGCTAAGTTTATTCTCTTTTAACTTAAAATCACCGAACCTTGTCCAGTCACTACAGGCCCTTGTACAAAATCTCTCTTTGTCTTTCTTATAAGCCTCCTTGAAGTGCTGGAAGGTTGCTATGAGGTCACCATGGAGCCTTCTATTCTCCAGCCTAAACAGCCCAAACCCTCTCAGTCTTCCTTCAAAGCAGAAGTGTTCCAGCCTTCTGATAATTTTCATGGACCCTTCCTCAAATGAAGTCTATTCTGCCATTGGTAGGCAATATTCGTTTGTTTATCTTACATACTATTTTCTCCCACTGTCCTGTTGAGGAATGGGAGTGAGAGAGCATCTGGGCTAGTATCTGACACATTTCTATGTACCAGGATTGTAGAGCTAGCAAACTTCCAATGCTTTGTCCTCCTACACATTTCCATTTATTACATTTAGATAGTATAATTTATAAATACCGAATCATTTTAGTAACTTCATTCCCAGTCCCAAATCATAAGAAAAAAGAAAACAAACAAAGAAACAAATAGGAAGGTAAATCTAACAACAATAATAATGTAATAATGTTAAAGTTCCTATTGTAAGGTAAATTGTAAACATTGTTTCCTCTGGATGAGATCTATATATATTCTGAGAGAAGTCTTTCCATATCCTTTGACCACCACCCCTGTAATTAATACAGACTAGCATTTTAGTTGCATCAGTAAAGGATCATCTTGATAATCTTGATATATCAGCATGTTTTTATTCAAAAGCATTTTATATCTGTCTTGGTTGTCCATTTTAGCCTAATGGACACTAACAGCTGTATCCATTGACATTCTATTTGAATTGTTATTCCCAGGCAGCATCTACCATTATGAGGAAAAGCTCAGTCAGAGGTGAGATTTTCTAGTTGCTGTGTGAAAAGCAACCACTTAAAATCAGATGGCTATTTTTGGCTACAGCTCAGCCCTTGTTATTGTATGCTTTAAGTGTGGTTAAATTACTACCCCTGGAATCTACAGCAATGTGCAAAATGTTGTGATATGCAGATTTTTTTATATTATTAATGTCATCTAGCAGCTCTGTAACACATCAATCTTTGAATAATCTTCAAATCATACTATAACATGGATGTTAGTAGTAGAAATTAAAGCTGAAAATAGCTATTTGGTTTTCTATTTCATGTAGTCACCAGATTGTTCCCTAAAGAATATTTTCCAGTGCTTTGTCTCATCTAGACTTAAGTGTATTGAGCAATAAAGCTTCTACTACTTTCCTTTGGAGACTGTGTCACCATGTAATAGATTTCACTATTGGGATTCTTTACCCTATTCAATTGCAGTAAAATATTTCACCTTCTCTGAAACAGGAAAGAGGAAAAACATAGCTGAAGCAAAAATATTTGTGGGCTAGAAGCTAGCAACAGGGCTCTCTAAAAACCAGGGGTGTTACATCTCTAAAAATCTCATTACTTCTATGATACTATTTTGATTTCCTGTGATATGAAACCTGCTGTTGCATTTTTATTAATTTTAATTTTCTTAAGATAAAGGCAAATCCTACCTGTTCCCTTTGGCTGTATCAGTTAGCTCTCATTTTGCATTTCTTAATTGTAGTTGCAAGATTGACTTGCCCTTGAAAATGAAGTGCTGAAATAGCCACATAATCACCAAATTTAGTTAAGTCAGATTTACTAGAAACAGTGAGAAGGGATTTAAGACAAATTACCATACCAAGACATTATCACCTTTATGAGACATTATCTTCCTATCCCCCAAGGAGGGAACAAAATTCCATAAGCAAGACCACAAGTTGTTATTTTTCAAATTAATGGATCAGGGGCATGGATGAGGATAGTAGTTACACACATTACTAGGCCACTGGCTAGGAAATACCAAAGTGACTGGCCAATATACGTAGTCACCCCTTCCTAATGTGTTCCTGGCACACAGCATGCAGATTATTTTGAATGAGTGCTTGGATTCAAGAAAAAAATATATTCTGGGTTGTGAAATAGTCCAGGCACTGTCAAACAATATTATAGGAGGCTACATGAAGAGAACCAAGTAAGGTAAAGGGCAGCTGAGGAAACAACAGAACTGTTTATGTGCAATAGGGATTAACTAGCAAGTTAGAGTGTTACGGGGAAAAAATACATAGAAATTGCAAGGAAAGACAGAGACACCCAAACATGAGTGCACATGCACACCCTCCCTCACGCAATCCTGAACAACTGCAGGTCAAAAGAATGAAAGGCTTTTGCAACAGGCAGAGAGAGCGAGAGCTGCTGCTCTTGGAGCAGGCAGCAAAAGAATGCAGCTCCCTCACTACTCCAGAGATCTCACCAATTCTGCTGAAGCAATTCCTGTCATAAATACTTCTTCCGTACCCCCATTCCAAGTCTTGTCATTTTACACAATGTTTGTGCTTCTTGGCAGTTTCAGCCTTTAGCCTCTACTGACAAGACTGCAATATGCACTGAGATGTTACTCTCACAGGCAGGTGCCTTATCCTGTTGCTCAACTGTTTTTTGGCGTTTGTTTTGCTTACCTGCTTACCTTCTTTAGTATGCTGAAAAGAGCTTTTCCCCATAGTCAGTGCTGTACATCTTCAGTGACCAGTAATTAACTGACCATCTGGGGATTGTTTGCAAGTCTAGGTCCTCTGTTTTCCAATACATTTTCAAGGCACTTACTATTATCCCAAGCTTAAACTCGACATCATAACAAGAGACACCTGGTACCAAGCTCAAATTCACACAGACACCTCTTATAATAAGTTGGTACCCTGCTTCAAAGGTCAGGACATTGTCTCTGCACAGTTGGCATAAGCTTTTGTTTGTATTTTTGCTGGGCCACTGTACAGTATCCCTGTCCTGTAAACTGGAATGTTGGCTATGTAGATGGTAAGAAATGTGAGAGAGACAGAAAAATAAGAAATCAAGTCACCTTCACTGCTAGTGAGTGCATCCCTTGCAAATTTAAATAGATAAATTTAAGTGGCTTTTCAGTCTGTTTAATCAGGTTGAAATCTTTATCTCTGCTCTCAGAGAAGGCAGTTTCTTCAGGTCGAAGTTTTCTATTTTACACAAGTTTTGTACCTTGTTTAAGAAATTAGGAAAGAAAACTCGTGTTTCACAAATACATGCAGTTTTAATTTTCAGCTTTCAAAGAATTGAGACTTTTGTTTTAGGATAATTTTGCAATTAAGTGCCAATCAGACCATGGAATAGAAGCCTTCTGTGTCTTATGCATTTTCTTAAAGGTAATTTTTTTTTTTTATCTCGTTTGATAGTTAAATAGAAAAACTTACAGCATCCCAAATAATTGTGTTCCAGCCTTGATATTTTGTAGCTATCAATCTAAATTCCTTGACATAATGCTACATATGTCAGTAAAGTTTCAGCTAAGGTAAATGTGGGTGTTTTATTTTCTACTTAACAATTATATGGTCATGAGTAGATGCAAAATATATATCTATGGAATGTAATTCTAAACTCATCGCTTCTTTTATTGTACAATCTATTTAATAAAAGTTTCCTCTAGAAATCTGATTATAGCTCGTTCTAGTAGCACTAGCTCCTTCAGTGTGCTGCTAAATACAAAAAGCATAATTCTGGCATATTCAAATTACTTTCTTGTGGATATTTATGTAATTTAAATAATATTTTAAAATGTCAAATCTGTTGGAAAAATAGTAGTTACCTTCACATTTACATTCCCAATGTACATGGTTTTTTGTGACCCCTCAGTTCACTGGATGACATTTTTTTCAATATAACCAGATTGCTAATATAAAATATAGGGGGGGGCGGGTTTGTTTGGCTTTTTGTGTGTGTGTGTGTGGATATGTTTGCCTCAACTTTTAGATGAATTCTTTTAAAAAATTTAGCCTGCTGTAAAAGGAAACAAGGATTTATCAATGAGGTAGGATATGACTTATCTTTTTTATCTGAGGAAGCGAGTTATAATCTATAAACTACTAAAGAGTGTGGATAGTGACAGTTTAGTTGTGGCCTGGAATGGCTAATACTACTCTCAAATTGAAAGAGAATTATTTAACATGTTAACCTTGTAGTCATGCATGACTGCTGTAAGATATAGCCTGAGCACACCAGGCATGCCAGATTTTAATAATATTAGATGTGTTTAGATATGGTTCTGTGGTAATGAGATCAGCTGTGCTTTTTAGCAGAGAGAAATCATGTGCTACGCCTGCAGAGACACAGTCTCTAGGATTTATGATTAACATAAAATGCCATTATGACTATTCAATTCTAGACTGTTCTGGCAAAATTGGATGTGTTGCATAACTAGGTCCCTAGAAAAATCTTTGGCATTGAACTGCTCATTTTCTCAGACTATTTTTTCACAGATTCAAAGCACCAAAACAGTTTGAGGATATTTTGTTCCTCAGATTATTCTACCCTAAAAAGGATTAAGACAGCTCTGACTGATGTCCTCTGGCTTTCACAGAATACCTCTAGGCCTGCAAAATAGGTAGTATGTCCTCATGTCATATCCCTAGTGTTTCCTTCATATCCCCTGTTTCACACAGTAAAACCTAGCTTGGCAAGCTTCATCACACTGCTCCCAGAGCAACACAGCACTTGGAGAAGTACACAGAAATATTATTATTATATTTGAAGCCTCCAAAGGAAAAGTGCTGGTTGACAGAGAAGTACCTAGTCCTGAGCAGGATACTAGGATATTTTCTGCAAGGTTAAGGCTGTGTACTGTCTACTGCTTGTAGCATAGAAGAGGTGCAGAAGCTGTAACCATTCAGAGTGCTCTAGTGAGTGGCTCTGCATACTGTGATCCTACTCAGTCTTGCTTCTTCAACATCTAAAGAAGGTCTTAAGAGCAGCAGCTCTCTAGAACTTAAAATATATATTTCATAATAGAGCAGGAAAGCAGGAAGTCTTGAACCATTACTTTTTAAAACTCCCATCCAATTTTTTCATTAGTGTGAAAAAAAACCCAAGAGCAACAGAAACCTGATTCTTGTGGTTTAAGACCAAATCACAACATGAATACTAAATGGCTGTGGATACCAAAATAATTTGATCATAGATATATGTAACTTTATGAATTACACAATGCCCATGTTCCATTGGAGAGACAGTGCAGTTTTGAAGTCGTGCAGGTTAGTGCTGCAATCAAAGCCATGGGATGTGCAGGGTCTGAGGTGCTGGAGTCAGGGTCCCAAATCATGCTTCAGGGTCATGCACTCCCATCAGAGTTTCACAGGATCTCCTTGTTCTGTATCCCAGCTGGAATCTTTTTCTCTGTCTTCTCTGACTATTCCTGAATGTCCTCATTTGTAAGGTCAGGTAGAAAAGATCTCATTGATGATTAGTCTGATCAAATTGCATTTTTTTCCCAGTTTGCTGTCACTATTGTCTATTTGTTATGGACATTCCAGGACGTGTGCATGTGATGATCAACAGGTTGCTTTTGTAGTTTGGCTATCTAATTGAACTCACAAAGCAAATATTCTGCTGTTTGGAACAGATGGATTGTTATATTTTGCTTACTTCTACTACATAAAAGTGTTGGTACACACCTTTATGCTACCAGTTAGGCTAACTAGACTAAATTCATGAAACCTATCCTGGTGGAAGGGGAGAAGAGAGATTGTTTCTAAATGAAAAATTTTGAAGACCTTTTCTTTTTCTGAAGCAAACATATGCATGTCTTTCTGTGAGTTGTGTTCCTATCCTGTCTTCTGCCCACAACACATAGACAGTTCTCTCAATAGATGGGAAGATTTGCTGCAAAAAGTATTTGTCCATTTAAAAGTCACTGGATGTGAAATTTTCTGACATTCAGAGGTCTTTCTATTTTGGAATGTATTACTGAAAATACTACTGCATATTGTAGTGAGACATGTTCCCAGTTATATAACAGTACAGCAATTAAAGTACTTTATGATCAAATGTCAATAAAATTTGAAATTGAACAACTTTTCCTTTAATGTTTAAAGAATTAAACTTTATAACCCATGCTTCTTCAGTGGTTTCTCAACACTTGAAATGTACTTCTTGCCAGAAATTTCAATTAGGCAAGATATTGCTTTGAACAATTTTCTACTTACCTGTATCTAGCATGAAGGATCTAGCTTACCTGTGCATCTAGCATGAAGTAGTCATACCTTAGTGTCAAAATGTTGGTATATGCTAACATTAAAAAAAGATAACATTTTATGAAATGTATAAGAAAGCATATATTTCTTATATGCTTTTATTTATCATAAACTTGTATGAAATGTTTATGAAATGGTATAAGAAAGCATATCTTTCTCGGTGACCTAAATAATTGTCAAAACTAAGAAGAGTGCACTGATACAAACTCATACACATTAGATTTGTAATTTAAAATTGCTCACAGAGCTAGTGTTGGCAATTTGCTAATTCTGAACAACAGTTATCTGATACAAGGAATTGAATTTAGTTATGCAGGGAACCCAAATTCTTTTAATATAAATGGCTTTTGCACAACTCTTCAATCTGCAATATAAAATACAAAACATTAGTTAAATTCATGAGGTAAATGTCTCACAATTCTTTTCCCATTTGAACTCTCTGATACCACTTTATGATATAAACTTCAGTGGGAAATGTTTTTATTGTGCCATTATAATAAACCCAGTATCATTTTCATCAAGCTATAAACAGACCTTCAGACAGTTCGTTCAGAATTTTGATGGTATCTCTTTTTTTATCTCACTTAAACATATGATGCTGATGTCTTCTTTTCAGAGTCCAAGAGATGCAAATTTTAAGGAAAAATATTTGAAGCACAGGGAAAAAAAATCAGCATGATCTATGTGTGATTTATGAAAAATGTAGTGCCTACCAATCCAAAACAGAAAAAAATTCTGCAAATAGAGTCAATGTTCAATTTCATCTCAGTGGTATGAGGTGTCCCATCTGGACTATTGGGAGTTCAGAAATCATACCCATTAGCATGAAATAGGTGGAACTAAAAACCAGTCTAAGCAGAGTTATGATTTAATCTTCCTGAAAGCTAGAAGATTTTTGTTCTTCATTTCTATACTTCTATGAAATTTGACAGCTTTTCGTGCTAAATCAAGGGGAATTGCAGTACCAGGGCAAAAGTGAAATAGCTGGACTGAGCAGTAAATATTTTATTCCCTCAGTTTTTGTGAAAGTCCAGTTATTGATTCTAAAAACAAAGCAACAACAAAGCCTTTTTGCTTCCCCAAGCACTAGTTCTAATATATTTCCATGTTACTTCTATTCACAAACTGATTTTCAGAGACCAGTCACCTAAGTTTTAATGTAAATACCACATGAACTTTTATTTCCCAAATGCATAAACCTAGATTTCTTTCATTTAGAATAGACTTCAACATTACCCTTTTTTTAACAGTGAATCTACAAAACAGGTTTTGAATGCCTGAAGAGGAGCAGAAGGGAAAAGTGAAGAATGTTCTAGCTCTCAAAAATAAAATTTAAAAAGAATAAGAATAAAATAGGAGACATACATAAAATAAATGTCATCAAGGAGAACCTGGACAGACTTGAGAGGCAGGCCTATTTAAACCTCATGGAGTTCAATAAGGCCAACTGCAAGGTCCTGTTCCTGGCTTAGAGATTCACAAATATGAATAAACGCTTAGTGATGCTGGAATTGACAGCAACCCTGAAGAGAAGTTCTTGAGGGTATGGATGCATTAAAAACTGAGTATGAGCCAGAAATGTCTGCTCACAGCCCAAAAGGTAAATCATATCCTGGGCCACATCAAAAGAGAAGTAGGTATCAGGTCAAGAGAGGGGGTTCTCTCCTTCTGCTCTGCTCTTGTGACGATCCACCTGGAGTACTGCATCTACCTCTAGGGCCCTCAGGATAAGAAAGACAAGGACCTGCCCCACTGGGTCTAGAGGAGGCTGAAAAAGGGGATCAGGAGTTGGAACCTCTGCTCTATGAAGACTGAGGCATTTAGGTTTGTTCAGCCTAGAGGAGACAGTGCTGAGGAGGCCTGATCACAACCTTCCAGTACATTAAGAGGCTGTGGGTAAGAGGGGAAGGGTATCTGTGTCCTGGAGCATAGTGATAGGAGAATGGGCAGTGGTTTTCAACTGAATGAATGGACAAAAGGAAGACATTATTTTACTATAAGGATGGTGGGACACTGGAAGGGGTGAATACCTTATCACTGGAAGTGTTCGGGCTCAGGTTGCACCTGATTAACCTGAACCTGGAAAAATTCCCTTCCTGTGACAGAAGGGTTAAAACTAGATGATCTTTAAGGTCCCTTCAGCCCAAATCCTTCTATGATTTTGTGATCTAGACATACTCCATTGTAAAATGGCCCACACCCAGATGTAGCATGGCAGTTTAGATTGTCTCTTACAGTCTCAAAGAGGGATGTCAGGCAGCACTGGCTAAGTTACAAGAGGTGAATTCTGAACTGCCATTTTTCAGAAGCTGTGGGGCTGATGTCTCTAACTGGCCAGGTTTGGAAGCATGTCTGAACTTTAAATGAGTTTGAACCATCTCTGACATAGATACTATCAAGGATGCCATTACCTGCAAAATCCATCATTTTTCAGGTAAAACAGAGGAATAATACTGGATATTGAGCTCTTGGAGAACCCAGTGAAATATTTCTATAATTTCAACACTGATCAATACTGATACCATGTGTCCTTGCAAAGGTAGTTCTGCAAGTGGCAATCATGCCTCAAGGTAGGATGATCTGTGTTATATTGTACCTACCTTATCTTTTTTTTCTTCTGTCATCTCTCCATCTATAAAAACAGTAATATACTTCCAAAACAGAATCAGAAATAGATGATAACTTGTTGCATCTGTACAAATTTACCGTCACTTTGTTACAATATTTACTGGAAATTTAGAATACTCAGGAAGAATAAAGAATATATAGTAATACAGATGAAGATATATATTCTCTGTATTCATTCAAAGAGCAACAAATCTTTTAAAACTCTGAATGTTTTATCATTTAGTTCCTCATAAAACAAGGAAGATGGGACAATTATTATTTTAGTACAATCATGAGAAAATAAGTATATTTTTCTGATGCTTTGGTTTCGGGAGTAGGGTTGGGGTTTTTTTTCCCAAAATATTCAACATTAAACTCCATAAAGTCACATTCTGTGGTGTAATTCAGATGCTCATCTTTCTCGTCAGCAAATATTTTTTGGTCCTTTTTTGTGTTTCTAGGGTCTGACAATTTTGAAACTTTCTTCCATGAAGGATTACACTGTGAAGAGTTCAATAGCATTCGTGTTCCAAAACTGGAACTTGACACATTCTCAGTGTTTTCTCAGTATGTAATTTCACAGAATGTATCATTATTGTTGCTATTCCAAAGTGATCATGCCCTGCTCTGTTGGTATCTAAAACTCCCTTTAAACCCAACAGGAAGAAATGTCCTCTGAGCATGTGGTCTCTATCATTTATCTTAGCTAAACATTTAGATAAAGATTTTAAGCAATTACAGTTCACTTCCTTCTGTAGTTTAAGACCCCTAGTGTTTTCCTGGCAATTTTTGTGTGTGCTCTCTGAAGTTTCTTTTCCAGATCCTTCATTATCTTCAGAAATCATAAAGTGTGCTTTAGTTTAAATTGTATGCTGTCTAATTTATTGCAGACACAGTGAATATGGTACATAAATGAGTAGATTTTATAATCTTGAAATAAAATTATGTCATGCTGGGGTTTTCTCTTGTCTTTTCTAACATTTTCTATCATTTGCATGCAATTTGGGAGTTTTAGTACAAACAATCAACTTCCTGATAAACTTTATGTTGATAATGCCTACCTGATATGATTTAAATTTTATTAGTTTAATCCTTCTGCTGAGTTTAGGATTTACCCTAAATTTCATCTTGTATTTATTTTGTATCCTTGTTGATTACATAAATAGCGTTAGAACCCCTGGAGCCACGTAAAATGTGAGTTTTAGTTTTGTTAAAAATCTGACAGATTTTACTTCTCTCATAGTGTAGAGAAATAACATTAAGGACCGTAGCAGTTTCACAATCCCCAATTCCTGTTTCCCAGAATTAGTGTAGTGGTTTAAGTGTCTGCTAGCATTATTTACTCTTTTTCTGCTGTGAGATAGGATTAGGAGAAAAGCAAAGCAGACCCAAAACCTAACTTAAACCAAACCAAGCTGTGTTAACCTATAACAGGACCAAACGCATTTTCATAATAGTAAGTGGATATGTTTGTGTACGGAAGTACACAAACTCATTACACTTTAAAACTTTGCAAAAAATTAAGACTATAAAGCAATTTAAGACACAAAATCTCTTCAACTTTGATGTTCTTCCCTAGGATCTATTTAAAAGAAATTCAGTCCTATTGTGCTGCAGCTCAAGCACCTTTCCGGAGGCATATATTTTAAAAACACTTCTGTGTCTTGGTGATGAAAATAGTTTGTCTGTTTCTTGCAAAAAAGGTATTACCTACTGGATTGTATTAATTTATCTGCAGACATGTCAGACACTGAATATTTATAATGGATTTCAACACAGTTCTCTGAGGAAAAACTGCCTGGCAAAGCATCATGCATCAGACTAAATATGCATGTAAGGTAGATTTTCTATTCCTTAAAAAGTCTACTCTAATAGATAAAATTCCCTGGCTGTGAAGAATATGTCACAGGTTTATTGACAAGGGATCTTATTCCCTCATCTTTAGTCTTAGAATGCTCATAAGGTAATTCTAAGGTTTCAGTATTACTTTAATTCACCAGGCAGCTAACTAAGGTCATCAGCAAATTAGTTGAAATACATTGGGTTTAGCCTTGTGCACCTTCTGAGAAAATGTTTGGCCAAACTCCTCTTTTCAGTACACTCAGGGGCAGTCTAGGCTACAACAAAGGGTTTGGGGATTTTTTCCACATTAAGTTGTGAAAGTCTTTGTCCAACTGTTTGAATGAATCACCAAGAGAATGGTGATCAGATATATAATTCTTGTCTGTGTTTAATTTGAATAGGGAATAAGCTGCAACTCAACTGAGATGTGTTTTGAAATAGTTCCCTAAACATAAAACACTTCTGAAACCAGCCAGAAATTTTCTGTGTGAATAAAGGACAAAGGAAAAAGACTGGAGGGTAAGCAGGGGGATATTGCCATGGCAGGGTCCCTGATATAGGAAGACTAGACCAAGAAGTACACAACAGGGCAGAAGTCACTGAGGTCTGTTAAGACCAGTGAGCTGCTTTCCAGGCTTCGTCCTTTGTCCTCACCTGTACTTTAAGCTATACCTCTCTGAAAGGGCATTTGTTCCTCTGGGAAAAGACTTTTTGGTCTTGAAGATGTCCACATCACTCTCTTGTTTTCTGGAGGCTACAGGAATGATGAAATTTACAGGGCAATGGGTTATGGGCAGACCTTTGGCCGTAAAACCTTTAATCACAATGCTGCAGTATTTTGTGCCCAGGAAATATTTCCACATCACATTCCTCCTGTTTTACTGGCACTAGAGAAGGAGGGTGCTAAAGGGAGGCATTATGTGTCATCTCTGCCTTGTTCATGAAGGGGAACAACCTTCCTAAACCTGCCTGTTAACATCTTGATAGCTCCAGAAGCATTCTGGCAATATGGTTAAAGGCAATCATCCTAACACTTGATCCTGGGAGCTTCTGGTAGAACAAATATGCCGTTTTGCTAATTAGCAAAATCCACAGTGATTACATTTGTAGGTGTCTTTCCCAATGAAAAAGTACAGTTTGGAGACTCATTGAATTCTTTGATGTATTAGGGGTTTTTTTGAGTTTGAAATTATTTTTGCTCAAGTGACTCTCAAGACTACATGCACAGAATGAACTAAATTCACAGTGAGACTAAGAGCAACAATAGAACTCCCACATGGATATCTAAATTATTGAACACAAAGAAGAATGTTTTGCAACTTTGATTAGGGAATTGTTAATCAGGCCCATAATAGAATGTAGGTCAAAAACCAATTAAAAGAGTCTGACTAGAATTTATGATTAGGCAACCATTACAAACACTGAGTATTAAAAAAACCCTAAAAGATGGAATAGATCCATAATTTTTTTTTTTTTTTTTTTGGTTTTTTGAACTCTGGATACAGTGTGACAGCTTGAGCATCAATAAAACAGTTAAGTTAGCGATCAATTACTAAGTTCAGGAACAGAGAAATTGTTTGGCTGATAAAAAGCGTATTCAGCCTTTGACAAATACTTGGCTGTCACTATCATTTATTTGAAATACCACTGTAGCAACCCTAGCTCTGGCTTTTATTTTTTATATCTCCCAAACAAATAAACTGCGTATGGTGTTTTTAGTCAGGCTTTGAAATTCAATCTGTTCTGGCAAGGAAGTGGTACTTCACAAATAGTAAAAATACAGTTCCTGCTGTTACTTACCCTGCAGAACCATTCTCTTATCAGAAAGTCTTGCAAAACAAATGAGCAGTCGGACCTCTGGTAAAGTTTTGTAAAACTGCAACAGTGTGACAATAAAAGAACATAGCAACAACTCCAGCACTTCAAAGTGCACAAAAATTCCAAAGAACAAATATGTATTTATCTGATATTTGATCTACAAAAAAATAAAATAAAATAAAATAAAATGATTGTCATACCTCTTCATCCCATCTTCACTTGTATCTCCAATAGCAGTAATTTCATTCTATTAGGATCTTGTTTCAAATAATGTTTTGCCAGTCAAATCTGACTGTGTATGCATAAAACACTTAAAATTCTGTCTTTAAAACTTAGCAAACTCCTTCCATTTTACTTAAAAAGGAAAAAAGAAAACACCTTATTTTTTGTTTATTCAAAGGTTGTTTTGGAAAAAACATCTAAGACAAAGCAATGTTTGATATTGGGAAGAGTATTAAAGTGGGAACATTCTTTTAAATTACAAACTGAAATTAAGTTTCAGATGAATCCAGGGTAAGAAATCTCAAATAGAAGCGAGACAATGAAGAGATTGTTATGCATGAACCGCACTCAGTTTAATAGGATTACTGATATTGATATGTTTATGTCCTGAAGAGAAGATTTCAGAGGGAAATAAAGAATAAAGAGGGTGTTGGAAGAACTTCAGGGCACAACGTATGTCTCACCTCTATCAGTGTAGTATGGTTATTATTTCATAAAAATCCAATAAGGAAGGTTGACAATGTTGTCCCCTCATAGATATATTTTGGCAGTAAACATGCAAAACTTCAAGAAAGGTTCTGTGCTTTAAAGAAATAAATATGCTAAAAGGAAAAGAGACTTTGTGAAGGCAAAAGGGAAAGAAGTGCATGTCTATATTTTAAAAATAATTTTGATAAGACATGACATTTCTGTTACTAATTTTTAATAGATACCTGTATATATTTATTCTCCAAATAGAAACCTGAGATACCATGAATATCCATGTTCTTCAGTGAAATAATTCAGGGACTAAGTCCAGCCTTCTGGAGAAGGTAGCTTCAAATGAACTTTTTGGGAAGAACTGAGAGCAGTATTTTTGGACATGGCACTACAAACACGCTCACAAGGTCTGAAATCAGTGCAGCACAAGTGTTTTGATTTGCATTATAAACAAGGAGAGAAAGCATGACACAAATCATCTACTTTATCATGAATAGAGTAGCCTGGAAGCTAAAGGAGGGTATTAACAGCATTTGAGCACAATGCTGATAGGTAAAGCACATAAGCTTTTTTTCTGGTCTTGAAGAAGGAAGAAAAACATACTTGTTGTGTTCTCCATTCATAGCATCTAGCCCTGGACTGCCTCTGACTCCAAAAATTACAATTATTTTTTGGGTGTACTGTTTTTAAAAAGGTAATATGAATACTCTCTTGTAGCTCACCACAGTGAGATTTTTTACAACATGGAACTGAGGGCAGAGTAGACACGTGGAGGATGTTCTGAACATGGCATGAGACATTGGAACAGCTGAAGCTGCAAAGACTACTATAATAGGTTTGGAAGACTTGTAATGGTGACAGGATACCAGTTTTGACCAAAACTGCCCATAGATGGTAATTTCTGCCAAATAGATTCCTTTGAACTGTGTCTGAGCATTGCCCAGAAGCATGATTGTGAGGACCAGAACTAAGCTGGGAACTTTGGCAGAGTCCCTGCTTGATGTTCCTCCTTCCTCTTTTATGTATGAGTATACAGACATGACTAAAAAGGTCAGGACCAATCTCAAGCAGCTGATCCTTCAGGCTCCTCTTTTGATTAATGAAGAAGGAGTTAATAATTTTTACAATAGTTTTCTATTCAGAGTCTCTAGAATTGTCTTTCTTCATTGACTGTAAGGAATAGTATTTGCATAAAATTTTCCACCTCTCTGAAGTGTCCCCAAGATGTATGTAAATTATGAATGTAAGAAACATTATGATATTGACAAACTTGTTTTATTTTTTTCATAAAAATCAGATGGGAATGAGTAGATTTTATAATATACCCTATTTTACATTGAGGCAAGCAAGACTGTATTTACATTTTGTCTAATTCAACTATTACAACTAGCAGGCTAAATGTCAAGGAAGCTGTTTATTTTTATACCATGTTTCAAACCCCTTATCTATATTGTCAATACAGCTATGATGCCTGGGACAATTCTGACTAGGAGATGCCCAAGTTACTAAACATGGTCCTGAGTCTGGGCATGACAATTCCAGAAATTTATGTAAATCAAAGTAAGCCATGTAGGACAGTATACTCCACACAATATAAGATGAGAGATGTCTATGTGTATCTAAGAAGCTCCTGGTATTTGGTTTCCTTTTCATAAACATTAAAAAGGGCCAAATAGGCTTGAAAATAGCCAGTTTCCATTTTAGCTTTCCCCTGTGGTGACTATGAACTTTCTTTCATATTCCTCCAGAGACACAGCTGGAAGCCATGTGGACAGCCTAAAATCTCTAAAATTGCAGTCAAAACCTATTCTTAGGCAACTGAACACGCTATTGGATTAATTTGATTTACAATTAGAATTTTATAGGAGATGCCAAACAGACCACAGCAAGCACCAGCTCAGAAAATGAGCTATTCATCTCGTTTGATCTTTCTTCCCATACATGAGTTATCCAAGGGAAATGTTTTGGTTACAACCTCCTGGCCATATATGCAAATTTTCAAATGAGATTTTGGCTGCCTTTGCCCTTATAATAAAATTAAATCTGTCAAGTCACATAGAACTCTACTGGTTTTCATTTGAATATATTAACACAGAATCACATAAACGTTAGGATTGGAAGAGACCTCTGGAGAGCATCCAGTCCAAAACCTCTGCCAAGGCAGGGTCACCTAGAGCAGGAGACACAGGAATGCATCCAGGTGGGTTTTGAATATATCCAAAGAGGGAGACTTGGTGACCCACAGAGTCTTGACAGCCTGTTCGAGTGCTCTTCCACCCTCAATCTAAAGAAATTTTTCTTCACTTGAGGTGAGACTTTTTGTCTTTTAGGTCATGGCCATTATTCTAGGTAGGTCTTTGAAGAGAACAAAGTCAGCTCTCTGCAAATTTAGGTTTCTAGACCTGTTTAGTGCTTTGCTTCTTCCAACCAGGATCCTGAATTCCACAATCTCATGGTCACAATAGCCAAAACTGTGTCAACCTTCACATCTTCAACCAGTCCCCCCTGGCTTGTTAGTATAAGATCCAGCAACACATCTTCTTCACTGGTGCCTTCACCACTTCCACCAAAAAGTTTTCTTCAATTATCTGCAGTAATTTTCCTTGTGTATCAAGCCTTCTTGTTCCTCTGACAAATATGAGAGTGGTTGAAGTCCCCCAGGAGAACCAGGGCCCATGAACACAAAGCTATTTCCAGCTGTCCACAAGAAGCCTCATCAACCTCCTCCTCGTGATCAGGTGGACTGCAGTGAAAACCCACACAGTGTCACTCATATTGGCATGTCCCTGAATTCTTACCCATAAGCTGTTATCTCCTTGGTCTGTGCCTGGGTAGAGCTTGATACATTCTAGTTGTTCTCTCCTATAAAGAGACACTCCACCCCCTCACCTCTCTGGCATGTCCTTTTCAGGGGGTCCTGAAAAGGATGTCCTTTTCATGGCCATC
Organism: Prinia subflava; assembly: GCF_021018805.1. Taxonomy (NCBI): domain Eukaryota; kingdom Metazoa; phylum Chordata; class Aves; order Passeriformes; family Cisticolidae; genus Prinia; species Prinia subflava. The sequence goes on from NC_086249.1 coordinate 65,233,474, forward strand.
CATGGCAGCATTCTAGTCCCATGAGCTGTCCCACCACGTCTCTGCGATTGCTGTGCCTGACCCCACATAGATTTCTACTTCTTCTTGTTTATTCCTCATGCATTTGTGTACAGGCATTTCAGATAGGTAATGAAGCATGAAGGTTCCCTAGAAAGGGTGTAAGAGGAACAGCAAAAATGGTTTTCCTCCCTGAATTCTTTACCGCACCACTCTTCTGTGCCTTAATTTACTCAGTTTATTCTTGTTACTAATACGCCCTCAGCTTTCTCAACAACTGCATTTTTGTTGTTCAGTAGGTATTTGAGTCCATATCATTACCTGTAAGAATCCACAAATTACCTTTCTTTTTTTACTAACTATTTTTAAAAGTCAGCTCAAAGTTTTGTTACAAAAGTTCTGGAATGTATGTGTGGCTCTTTCAGAAATAATTACGCTCCCTTTTGGAAGTATTGCTCCCTTTTTAGACAGCATGATCTGAATACATAAATTGGTAGTGTGACCTTTAACTGTCATAGTGTGCATAGGCTAAAGAGAGGTTTGCAGGGAATAGATCACCTGATTCAGTGGGACTGAATTTTTAAATTCTCGGTAAAGATACATAATTCTGTTGATTCGCTGAATTATTATGCAGAAAAAATACAAAACCAAGCCACGAGTAATTCAACTTCATGTGTCTTCAGTGAAGAAAGCAAGGAGAAAATTTTGATTCCTTAAAACGCACTTATTCTTAAAAAAAATCATACAATTATAACATAACCTTGAAAAATCAATAAGTATAATTTATTTTATATTAAAATATAGAATATAATACCTGCAACATTTCTGTTGCAATAAATTAGATGCAGAAAATGTTGATGTAAGATTTGCTTATCAATAGCTATTTCTGCTTTAATTTTCAGACATTGATGTTGCTATAGAGACATAACCACTCTTTTAAACCTATTTAATTTGCAGATCATATAGATACCTCTTTTGAAGTCTGTCTGTAGCAAGACTGCATGCTCAGTCAGCTCCATCAGATGGTGCACATTGAATCTGCCTTATCTTGCTTCTTCACCTACAAACAGGGGAAAGAGAGGGGCCCTTTCACTTCTTAGGCCAATATGATGGTGGTGTCTAGATTTGTTAATGTAGAAAGGGGGGGAACTGAGCCAGAATGTTTCTCTGGTGCCTATGACTGAACCCAGAGAAATATTGCCTATTATTCGTGCCTCATGAGCATGCTTAGAAAAATTAATATATTTGGATGTAACATATGCACATGAACAAACACAAAAGGTCAAGTATACATCTGGCAAATGAAAGTAATGTAAATTTAGCAGCTTGGATCCATCTAAATAATATGCAACTTGGGGATACTTTGTTAAAAAAATATATTTTCTCCTCAGCGTTATGGAAACTCCCAAGTCACAGTGTGGTACTATTCTACGGACTCTTAAGCTTTGCATTTTCTAAGTTAGAAAAGCAGATAGACACCTGTAAGGCTTGAAATAATTGCAAAGATATTAAATCAAAATTTCTTAGCAATGAAGCATACATAAGAACAAAGAACACTACCTGTCTGCTTTAATGTCGTTATTCATACCTATCCTGTTTGTCTTACTGTAGTTAAAAGCAAGATGCTGTAAAAATAATGATTCTGATTCTTGTTATGTATGGTATGCTCTACGTGTTCTTTAATAATATACATGCTGTAGTAAGCTATAGTGCTGCAAACATGCTGTGAACTGTCATGATCCTTGTCTGAAGTTGGTGAGATCTGACAAATACCAGCTGTAGGCAGCCCATGTGGAACCAGGATTTTAACCAGTTAAACAGGAGTAAGAATTGTTTCCTATTTGTAGCATTGCAGAGCTAATGCTAGTATATAACTGCCTGTTACATGAGTATGTTCACGTCTTCATCAGTATTGAGTCACTCCCCTTCTGCCTTCTTTCCTTCTGGAATTGAAGTGCACATCATTGCAGTATTGTTACGCTACCCCCACCTGAATATACACATATTTATACTTTTTTTCCCCTGTGAAAATTTAAGTAGCTGTACATAACATCATGCATGCCAACATGTGCCTATGAGCCATGGCACATGCATTTACAAGGCAGAAATGAGAAAGCTATTAAGAATCCATATAGCCTTAGAAAAATTGTGTAAGACTGGAGATAAAAAAAAGTGTAAGCTTTCTTGGAGATGTAATTTTTCACATCACCCCACAGATTTCTTAACTAGTAATTTTTACTTTTCAGTATATATTAAAAATCTGATAGTTATTGTAAAAATATTATAGTAATGCTTAGGATAAATCACTTGAAGCTCTCAGTTTTTTAAGTGCTGAAGATGTGATAATGTTATTCTACTACTCTGATTCTTGTTTTGTTTGGTCTTTTTTTTTTTTTTTTACGAGAAAGTTGCCACCACTTACATATAATAACCACAGTATTTTAGTTCTGTCTCCTGTACATCGTTTAAACTCATTCATTTTTTTGGAGTGAGCAGATTGTGTCCCTGTCATTAAACCAGCTTTGGGCAGATATTTTGGGTAGTATGGGGTTACCAGCCTATGTTTAGATGCATGAATCCCACCTGTGTCTTCAAAATTCCTGCCCTGTTTAGCCAGAAACAAAAAAAAGCCAGTGTCCAAAGAATCTCATAGGATTCAGCTATAGAGTCTACCAATTTGCTAATTTGAACAAAAACACAGTTTTTCTTCAAAAGAAATTGATCTTATGACCCTGAACTTGTAGGCATGATTTATTTATTTTAAGTGTCCTTCAATGAAATATCTTATTGACTTGAAAGATTTTGTCTGGCAAATTAGTCTTTCTCTATTTCTGAAAAATTCTCTTATAAAATTTTGCAGCTTTCATGGAAAAAAGAGGAAAAATATTTCAAGTCCTCTTTATGCATATTAGACTGACACCTTTGCTTTAAATGCTAGATCAAGGCTGTTCAATGTTCCAAGCCTCATGTAGCCACATCTCACCTAACTGTGCTTTCAAGGGACCTACTGATAGTGAGACTCTCACACTGACGTTCTTCAGAATCTGAGGAGGGATAGCATACTTTTCAGAAAAAAGAAATATTGTTGAGTTCAGAAGAGTTCACAACGCGGCAAAATCTGCTGATGCACAACCCCTGCGGAGGCAGCACTCTGAGTAGTGCAGGGCCTATGACAGATAAATGCCTTCTTGAGAGAGCACTCCTGGACATCCAGCCTTCAGCCACTCCTTCCTTTTGCTGCAAATTTAACTTTGAAGAACCATATCTTAAGAGATCATGATCATATTTTTTTAAACAAAAACTTATTTGATTTTCAGTGGAGGGAAACATCTTGTCATTTTATCTGGTATGACAGAAGACTGGTCCACTTACTTGCTTAAGAATCACAGAAACAGAATCACAGAATGGTTGAGGTTGGAACAGACCTCTGGAGATAATCTGGACCAACGTTCCTGCTCAAGCAGGGCCATTTAGAGATGCTTGCCCAGGATCCTGTGCAGACAAATTCTGAATATCTCCACAATATCTCTGGAAAGCCCATGCCAGTTCTCAGTCACCTTCACGACCCCAAAGCATTTTCTGATGTTCAGAGGTAACCACCTGTCTTTCCCTGTGGGCCCATTGCCTCTGGTCTTGTCACTGGCACCACTGAAAACATTAATCAGATCCACCCACAGGCCTTCTATTCTCTAGTCTATACAGTCTCAGCTCTCTCAGCCTTTATTCATAGAGAAATACTCCAGCCTCATTGTCATCATCTTCATGGCCCTTTGCTGGGCTGTCTTTGTTTTGTCCATGTCTCTCTTGTACTGGGAACCCCAGAACTGAAAACAGGACTTCGGGTGTGGCTGCACAGTGCTGAGTGTAAGGACAGGATCACCTGCCTTAAACTGCTGGCATCACTCATCCTTAGGCAGCCCAGGGTACCACTGGCCTTTTGTGTCACAAGGACGCATTCCTGGCTCATGTTTAGCCTAATGGGCAGAAGGACACCTAGGTCTTTTTCTGCCAAGCTGCTTTCTGGCTGTTCCAGCATGTACCAGTGCCTGGAGCTGTTCCTCCCCAGGTGCAGAACTTTGTGCTTCCCCTTGTCGAACTCTATGAGGTTCTTGTTGTTCCATTTCTCTATCCTGTCCAAGTCCCTCTGGCTGGCAGCATGTGTCTATGACAAATTAGCCCCTTCTCCCAGTCTGATGTCATTAACAGACTTGCTGAGCATACATTCTTACCATCTTCTGGATCACTATGGATGTCAAACAGGACTGTACCCAGTATCGTCTCCTGGTGAACACCACTATAATTGGTGTCCAACTGGACTTTGTATTGCCAATCCCCACTGTTTAGACTCAGACACGAGGTCAATTTTCAGTCTCACAGTCTGCTTGTTCAGCCAGTCCATGAAGAGCCTCTTTATGTGCATCTCATGGTAGTCAGTGTCAAAGATGTAACTGAAGTCCAAGTAGTACCCACCACTCTCCCCTCTTCTACCAGGCCAGTAACTTCATCATACAAGTTTATTAAGTTGGTCAAGCATGACTTCAACTTGGTGAATCCATGACTGACTACTCCTGATGATTTTCCTTTTGTTAATGTGCCTGGAAATTGTTTCCAGAATTAGTTACTCCATCATCTCCCCTGAGAACAAGGTGAGACTTACCAGTTTGAGTTCCTTGAGTCCTTCTTTCTGCCCTTGAAGACAAGGGGTGATATTTACTTTCCTCCAATCTTTGGGCAAAATACTTTTTTGGATCTGGACCTAAATAAATGTACTATGTATGGTTTTAATAGAATATAATTCTGAGTGCAGTATGCTCAGACACTAAAATAATACAAAGGTTAATATTTTGTAGGCATCATTTTATCATAAGTGAAATTTTTGTTTGGTGCTAATTTGCATTTCAATACTTCTCTTATTATTTTGTTTCCAAATTATTATCTGCAGGTGGTTCTGTGTGTCACTCAATACATTATAAGAAATCCTGAAAATAAATACATTTAGACAGTGCTATAGTGTCTTGTTATCTATGAAAATTACATTTTATTTATTTATTTTTGTAATTAAAGCTGTATGAAGAATGAAACTAATATATAGTCCTTGAACAGTACAAGCCAAGATTTATTCTTTCAAATGTCTACATATGTGTTGAGTAAAACTTGCATGAGAATAAATATTTATCAAGTAGTCTGGATTATATTCAAGGATAAATTAAAATTTGTCTTTCTGAAAAAGTAGACTCTGAAACAGCCTTCTCATAAAATTAGCAGAAACAACAAAGGCAGTTGGTTTAAAAAGAGTCTAAATGCTTTTCAGATTGACTAATGTATTTGTAGGCATATAAAGTAGAGAACTCAACCACTCAGGACACGTCCTTTGCTCTTGTTTATTAGACTTGTGCACATATATGGTTAATAGATTTATTTTTCTTAGTGTTTGTAGGATCAAAAATTTAATACTTGTTGGAAGTTTTTACATTTTTAGGATGCTGTCTTAACTTAAAAACTAAATTTAAAAATTTGTCCTTCCTTATGTAGATAGAGATTCTCCTTCATTACATCCTGTAAAACACTTTTCAAACTACTTCCAAAAAGAAAGTATATAAAAGGTTAACACAATACTTTTTTTAGCTTCACATCCCTATGAAAAAATGGCAATTTGTCTGTGTTCATTGTGATTTGAAACCAGATAAATAATGAATAGTTCAAGTGATAATTACCTTATTTCAATATTTACAGAAAACTGGCACTTCATCATCATCAAAGCACATTGAGAATTGTCTTATTATCTACACAAGTGCCTGGTTTCTCTAAATATTGAAATTTGGTAATTATCTCTAGCTCTATTTCTTCCTTATCTACTTTTCAGAATTGAGCAAATAGAAATATCATTTAGTTATTAACATTTGCCAAATATGTATCTGGTTTCTTTTTAATGAGAGTGCATATGTAAAGAAAGCTAATTGCAAAATAAGGTCAATGAAATGGAATGGAATATCTTTGTATCAAAGGCATCCAAAAGAATGAGTTAAGACCGTGATATTCACATAGCTAGATTTAGCTGAGTCCTTTTCTAAAAGGTAAGACCTTTTCACTAAGAGACCTAAAAATGAGCAATTGACATATATGCATCATGAAATTAAACCCTTTTTCTCCTCTCTCTACACATACTGAGCCAGGTTGTGCACAGCCATTCAGTCTGCCTTGCCCAGTCAAGAAAAAGATGACCAAGATTTGCCCAGGTTGTTATCCCTTGAAACTCCCTTTGGGATAGGGCAGACAAGACCTGACTGAACCTATCTATGTGTTGCAATTGTGGTTTCCCCCTATGTTGGTTTATGATCACAGTGATCTGTACCTCAGATTAACCAGAATAATCAATCTGTAACAGAAATCTGTTAAACTCTCACCCTTCATAAGAAAAACTCAAGTAATGGAATGTTATGAAGGAATTTTTGTGTGCTCTTAAGGGAACCATCCATAACCTGAAAATAGGGCACAGGCTGCTCCACATCTGTATAAGGTGTGGTTTGTTACAGATTTTTTCAGTGTCCTAACTTCAAAATCTCTCTTTTTTATCAATGTATTTGGAAACACTCTGGAGTCTAGCTCTAGTCTGGAGGGATCATTAGACACATCTGTACTGTGCATAAATCAGGGCCTGTGAACAGGCTGAAACTCTGTCCAATGATTGTCCATATAACTTCATTATTTGCCTGCTTCTCATCAGGTTTGGCTCAGGTTTGCAAACTCCAACACATGCTAGGGAAAAACATGTAGAGAATGCTCCTGAGAATAATTTAGATTATTTGTTTATTTACAGCTTTATAGACTTATTAACCATATCCATATTTTTGTTCCTCTTAAACTAGATGTAGTGACCACTAAAATTTTTGATGTAACTGATTGAATGGGACTCACATTATCTAGCCTGAGATGTCAAGTGAGTTTATTATCATAGCATAACTGAACTGTAACCAGTCCTTTTTTTAAAGAATATAGGTGGAATCAACACAATTCATTCATATGTAGATGTCAATGACATATAATATGTATTTTGAGGTTGGATAAGATTAATCCCACCCTTCCCTGTTTTCTTATCTTCTTCTTTTAAACTTTTAGTCTCATTATGATGTATACAGTTGGTAGAGGTGAACATCCTTCACATCCTTCAAAAAATTCTTGGTCATCTGCATTATAGAGCAGTTCAGCTAATCTGTACTTCTCAAATTCTTCCACCCCTGAAAAACAATCACTTGAAATAAAAAGAAGTACCTGCTCTTTTTTACCACCTTTCACCACACAGATACCGTAAGAGAACTGTAATGTTGTCACAGCAGTGCTGACATTATGGCAGTTCAGCGTGAAATTATGCCATAATTAAGATCACCCAAAATAACACTAATTCCCTTCATTCTTTAAGATTCAAGTACCTACAGACCTAGATAAGACAAATGTGCATTTTTGGCATTTATTTTATCTTTCCGTTGGAAAGAGCATTGTAGGTAAAACCCCCATTATTCGTAACTTAGAGATATATAGCCAGTCCAAGCTGTCTAAAGAGATAAAAAATTGTGGAATTATTTTCCCAAATCGTTGTCATAAACAAAATTAATTCTAAGTTCTTATGCAAATATTGGACTGGTGAAACTGGTAACAAAATTGGATGGGTATCCCTTTGCTGTAATTTAATTTGAAGTCTTCTACTGTGGGAAGGCTGAGAGGAAAGTTACTTCCCTGATTCTTCAATATATTACAGGAGATAAATACTAATGTCAGTTCCTGTGCACTTTTCAGCAACAGGAAAGTTATGAAGTGCCTGCATATTCTTCAGTGGCCTTTGAGGCAGGAAGAACAAAATCAGGAAGACATAATTTTGACTTAATGTATGATGAGCAAAATCAGAAGTGCAATTTATAAAAGGAAACTAGAAATGAAGAACACAAAGGGTGCTCTTTCTGTATGCAATTCTTGCTATTAAAAATTACTTAAATATATAAACACAGTAATATGCCAGGTCTAGGATAGTTTAACAAGTAATAGGGCTGAAAAGTATCAGCATTATGAAAAAGAATGCATATCACATTTTTGCAATACCTCTTTTCTATAAATGAAGCTGTGATTTTTATTCCACACAACCTCAACACCTTTCTCAAATCAAATGTAAAGCAAAGAAGCCTTCCTTTTCTTCTTTGGCTTGTTGTGCCTTTTATCCTGCAGTACCAGAGACACACATAAAACAGGCTTTAGCCAGGAAGTAGAAGATGGAAAATAGCATGAAAATCCAACTCACTCAGCAGTGTTATTCTTCCATACAGCAAACATAGAGCGCATGTGGTGCAGCATTTGCCCCTCTCTGTGCTCCTACAAGTTCCTTGCTCTTAATTCTGAGATGCTCCTGTCAAGCAGTGGCAAATCTGCCCTGTCAGACAAGCGTCTCTGCAGAGCTGTGCAAGAGGGGCCTCACAAACTGCATCTCAACACTTCAAGGGCTTGGGCAGAATGAAGATCAATCTGTCTACCACAGCAGGCAATCCTGTCACAGAAATAGAGTCCTGAAGCATTTTCACAACATCCAGTTCCTGAAATTCTGCGTCTGCCTTAATCCACAAAAGACTTCCAGTCCTACTAATATACAATATCTATACCAAAGTGTAAAAGCCATAAATTATAATGTGCTGTAAAAGGAGACAGGAACTTGTGGGTATATTCAGCAAAGTCACCTAATAAAAAGTGACATATTCCAGATTTCTATATCATTTTCCAAGGTTCTCAAGGCAGCTTTATAAATGTTGAGGTTTTATTACTTTGGCAAGTGAAGACTGTATGTTCAAAAAGAGAACATTGCAAACATTATGTGTTTTTACAAGGAATAAGAAGGAAGTATGCCAGAGCATCTTGATATCAGGATCTCAAAATTTAACAACATTATGTGTATCCTTCAGAAATGGAAAATTTGACTCATACCATGAAAATTATAACAAAATTTATTTGATTTCAAAGTACAACTGCACGATCTTCTTTATTACAAACAAATAAAAAATGTGTTCTAAGTGTCATACTTAATATTTTTTAAATAAGGAGTGTTAATTTCAAAGAATTTTGCCATTTTAAAATGTTATACTAAAAACAGTCTTGATTTAACTGCAGAAGATAAAGGGCTTAAATCAAAAATATATATCTCAAAGTGTACTAAAGGCTTGTCTGTCAATGACTTAGGAAAAGTTAATACATTTATAAGCATGCATAACTTACAACAGGTTTAGAGAAAGGAATAATTTTAACACATTAACTACTGCTAATGCATTCTCTTTATTTAAAATATGTCTATTTCATTATAAATGGCTTACTAAATTATGAGATAGCTTTTATACCTTTTTATTTCATTTTGAATGTGTTAAGGTTTATTCTAGCCCACCAGCAACTACCACAACTATCCTTACTTCACTTTCAGAAAATGCTGTTTTCATTACACATTGCTTCTAAGTGTATTTAAAGTATTTACAATGAGTTTTGAAATATGAAAATACATTTTATGTTATCACAGTGGGATTTTGTGTCAACCATAGGTGCACTGTAGATGTTTAGAATTATAGTTTTTATGGGTTTGTCTATTTTTCTATCCATTTGTGAATGTATACATGTTACTAACACTGTAACTGATATGAGAGGGACTGGCTGAAGGGCAAAGGGTTGTAGTCCAAAGAGTCCAAAGGGTTGTAGTGGGTGGAGGTACATCTGGCTGGTTACCAGTTACCAGTGGCATTCCTCAGAGCTCAGTCTTTGGGCCTCTTCAGTCAACAATCTGGATGCAGGATATGAACATGCCATTAGGAAGTTTTCTGACAATACCAAACTGGGAGCTGCTGTTGATGCTCTCGAGGGACAAAAGATCTTGCACAGTGATCGGGATACATTGGAGCATTGGGATGAAATTTAACAAGTCCATATGCTGGATTCTGTGCCTAGGACAGAGTAATGCTGGGAACAAGTATAAATTGGGAGAGGAGTGGCTGGAGAGCAGCCCTGCAGAAAGGGTTCTGGGGGTAGTGGTCAGCAGCAGGATCAGTGTGAGTCAGCCAAGTGTCCTGGCAGCTGGAAGGGCAGATCCCATCCCAGGGTGCATCAAATGCAGCACCACCAGCCTGTCAAGAGAGGGGATCATCCCTCTGTATTCAGCACTGGTGCAGCCTCACCCAGAGTGCAGTGTGCAGTGCTGGGCACACAATTTAGGATGGATGTTGAGGTCTTTGAATGCATCAGAAGGAGGGCAGCAGCTGGTGAGAGGGCTGGAAATCATGTCCTGTGAGGAGTGGCTGAGTACTCTGGTCTTGCCTAGTTTGGAGAAAAGGAGGCTGAGGTGTCACCTCTTTGCTCTCTACAGCTTCTTGGGGAGGTGCAGTGGAGAGGGAGGAGCTGATCTCTCCTCCCTGGGATGTAATGGCACGATGTGTGGGAATGGTCAGACCCTGGAACAGGCATCCTAGGCTGATGGACAATGCCCCAGTGTTTAACTATTCCAGTTGTTCTATTATATGCTATGCTATTCTAAACGAATGAAATTATAGTTGATACTGCTGATGAAGTGTAGAGAATGATCACATCATCATCAGGGAAACATACAGGATGTGTTTAAGTTGGTTAAACATTAGAAATGCTTTCACACATGCTGCCAATCCTCCAGCTGTGAGTCCAGAAGAGTACAGAAGAATTCTGTTGTAGGTCTAGCATAATATCTGTAATATCTGAGAAAATGCTCCTGGGTATTTAAAATGGTCTGATGTTCTTTGGCTTATGTATCTGAATATCCCAGTCATTCAATCATTCCCTTACTCCTCACTGAGGTATTTCTTGAGTCTCTGTTGAATATAGTGGTAATGTAGACACTTATATGGTAATTTAGATACCTATAGCTCATGTTTAAACATCTTTACTCTTAATGGTAGGTCAGGTTTAACCTCACGCCCACTGCTTACCACTGAGTCATTTTTCTATGATTACTCTGTCACATCACCTGGAGTTGAAGTCAGAAGATGTTTGATTTCTTTGTCCCATGAATAAATATGAGGTTATCATTAATTTCTCAAATGCCTACCATACAATGTATTTGACTAAAAAATTGGCTGAGAATTGGGTAAGAGTGACTACCTATATTAGACTACCGAATTTTATCCCTAAAGCAATCTTATAGGTGTAAAGTAATTTGGAGATAACTCTAGGTGAAACAGCTCACTCAAGACAATTCAAAAGAGAGAGATGAGTTCTACTCTTTTGTTTACAATATATGCAACCACTGTCTACATTCTTTGTTCCTAGCTGTTTTGTTAGGTTTGTAGATTTCAGCATAACAGTGGCAATTGATACAAGGACATCAAAAAAGATTAACCAAAGATTAAGTTGGCATAAGAGTTTTTTAGTACAAGAATGTACTGAAAGTAAATGCTCAGAGAAAAAAACCCAACAGCATATGGTAATACTTCTTCAAGCCTACAAGATTTCCTGAGGCAGAAAAGGTTTGTATGGATTTTTCTGACATGAATTTGTCTAGTCTTCCTACAAGCCCATTTACATTTTTATCATCCACAATACTCTATGTCAAGGTGATACACACTCTATCTGTAACCATGTTTTGAACCTGACAGCTGACAGCTTCATTTGATGCCTACTAGTGCCTTTACTGTCAAGGGGCAGAGAACAGTAGATCAGTTCTCTACATGCTCTATCATTTCCCCCTCAGTCATTTCTTCTTCAAGCAGAAGAGTCCCAGACTACTTATTTATTCCTTGTAAAGACACTGTTTCATACTTCTCGTATTCTTTGTTGTCCTTCTCTTAACCTTATCCAGTGTTTTCTGGGTACTTAGAGTACAGACAGTAAGCAAAATGCTTTATACTCCTTTATAATAACATTGTTTTATTCTATGCTTCATTTCTAAAATCTCAGTAGTTATTGTTACTGAGATTTACCTAATATCTTAACGATTTTCTCTGGTATAACTTCAAGATCATTTGTTTGATTGATAGAAATTGACTCAAAATTCAAAAGGGAAAGTGATTCTTTACCATGAACATCACCTTATATTTATTTACACTGGCTGCATTTTGCTAGCTTTTTCCCCTAAGATGCTTTCTTGGATTCCTCATAGTAGACCCTGGTCTTTGCTATCCCAAATGGCTTAGTAACATCATCAATATTTTTGCTTCACTTTTCACCTCTTTTCTAGGTCATTTATGCATATCTTGAATGATAATGGGGCCCAATACAAAGTCCTATGCAATATCTTTGACGTGCTCCACCCACAGTGAAAACTGGCCATTTATTGCCATTTTCTCATTCTTTTTTAGAACCATCTTTAATATTTACCAAGACCTGTTGGTCTGTAGTTTACCTAATAAACTTTTGTGATACATGAAGTGAGCCAGATCTTCTTCAGCACTTGCTTGTTATAACCCCAGAAAGTTAGCTGTGACAACACAGGGGTAAAACTCTGTGTGTATCCACCTCTAAGTAAAACTAGGTGATAAAATATTTTCCTTGGCCTACAGCTCTGTGAAACTCTGAAGACAGCTGCCATCTCAGAATGAATAAGAATGTGAAGAGCATGAACATAGGGGATTCTGTGACTGTGGCTAGATTGTATTTATAAACTAACAAGCTCATAAAAGTATTACAACTAGTACATTTTAATATTAAAGTGCAATAAAATCACACTGAATCCTCACATTTTCCCCACATGTTCCCAGAAGGCTTTCTACAGAATGAATACAAGAACAGCTATGAATCAAGTATAATTCTGGCTGCAATAAATAAGATCAACAAGCAGCCCTAAGGGTAGCTCCAGCACAGTAGTTTACCATCTTTTTTATTAGTTATATAAACAGCCTCAAGATATTCTGTCATGTGATATCCCCGTGGCATCTTTAAAAAACCCAAAACCTTTTAATCTGCTTGTAAAAGCTTGTAATGTGTAGCTCAGTCTTGCAGCCCTGTGCCTTATCTCCATGTACAGCAAAGGCTAATTTGTCCCCTTTAAGCCTTTCATTGCAACCTGATGCTCTCTTAATCACCCCCTGAAACTCTGCTCTGTTTAGCCTCTTTTACAGAGACAGGTGCAAAGGATTTTATTAATGCAATACCTTCTTAAGTGGTTTAGTTTATCCCTTACTATTGATCCAATGGTTTAAATCCATTAAGAGGGTGAGAACGGACACTTTTATTCTTTGCTTAATAGAATCCATTCTAGAAAAAATAGGACATAGTATTCTGTCCTCTTCTACACCTTTTTTTTTTTTTTCTGTAAAACTTAAGTCCAAAAGCAGATTACAGAACATCTAGCTGCTATGTATTTTGGTTTAATTTGTTTTTCTCTGTTAATCTCCAAGTAATTTATTCAGATTTTAAAAATTCATATATAACATTTTTGCAATGATATTAATATCCTAAATATGACTACATACTGAAAACCTGCTGAACTTTTCATACAGCCTGTATGCTACACAAGACATGATCATTCTGGAGAGACTGCAGTGAAGGGCTACAAAGGTGATTAAAGGTCAGAAGCATCTCATTTGTGAGGAAAGTCAGAGACAGCTAGACTGCTCACCCTGGAGAAGAGAAGGCTTAGGGAATATGTCATAAATATGTACAAAAACGTGAAAGGAGGGTGTGAAAACAATAGACAGGCTTTCTTCAGTGGTGCCCAGTGACAGGACCAGAGTCATGGGCAGAATCAGAAACACAGGAGATTCCCTTTGAACATCAGGAAACAATTTTCATCATGAGGGTGATTGATTGATTGATTGATCACTTGCACAGCTTGCCTACATAGGTTGTGCACTCTCCATTCTTGGGGATCTTCAAAAGCCTCCTGGGCATGGTCCTGGGCAACCATCTCTCAGTGGCCCAGCTTGAGAACAGGATTGGTCCAGGTGACCTGCAGAGATCTCCTCCAACCTTAACCTTTTTTTAATTCAGTGAAAGAGTTAATGAAAATTCAGTCCTTTGTAATCGAAGCATGTAAATTTTATTTTAAGAATGTTCAGAGATCCCATTCATTTAAGATAACACTAATTTTTATCACTGTGGAGAAGCCTTTGTGGTTTCCACATGAGTTATGATACATAGCAGAGTCAATCCAAACTTTTAGTTTGCTCTGCCCTGGAAAGAAATGCAATGAAGCTTCCTGCCATGAGCATTTTAGCAGCTAAAGTAAACAAGCATAGTAAGAGGTGACATTAAACAAGACAGGTGTAATTTTTCTTTGACTTTTTAGTAGCAATAAATAACAGTAATGAGGTTTTGAGTAGTATCTAACTCCTTTCATGCTTAGCCATGGAAAACACCAAGTCTTTATGACAATGGCAGTAGAACTAGAAAAGCTCACTGTCTCCATTAACAAGATCTCAGGGATGCAGGCTGGCTCACCACCTTTATTGATGACTTTTTAAGCAGTTGTTCCACCATGACTGTCAAAGAATGAGGTATCTATATGTGTAAAGAAAGACTGTTTAAGCTAATTTCAGGCTATTCTAATGAAAAGCAATATTCAATTAGCAGCCAAGAGTAAAACTAGTGTGCTAATTACACATTCACTGGAGATGTATGAGATGTGTGCTTGTTTACATAACAGAGATACATCTATTAGACTAAAACAGTTCACATACACAACAGTGAGGAAATAGTTCTACCATAAAATATGTATGGTTTGAAAGCTATTTTTTAAAAATATGTAAATTTGCTCTTTAGAGGCGAAAATCTTATTCTTTACCCAAGTTTCGTATTTATCTAAGTTTTCTGTGAGTTTTAAAATTTTGCTTGCTCTAAAAGGAATTTAACAACCTCCAGGCTACATTACTCAGGGAAAATAAAAAAAAAAGGACAATTTCCACTGAAAAAATTATACTCCCTTCCTGTAAGACAAGAAGTTTGCACTCTCTTGCACTTTACTACATGTTCTCAATGAGGTTATTATGCTGCTATTGGCTCTGCAACAGACTGAAACCTGGCTAAGTATGAAACAGTTCATTTTATCTTGTGTGGTGGACCTAGATTTCTTAAAGACAATATGGTGGTATTTTACATTCCTGCTGTCTTCAGGAGCTCTGTTATTTTAAATCCTCCCAACATCTTGCATTTTTACAGATGAAATAATCATGTATTTATACAAGTGTTCTCAATACCAGAGAATAGGGTGGCCTTCAGGTACGAACAGAAAAAGCTGAATAAGATGGCAGACGAAGGTTTTGAGGATATATTCTTCTTTCCCCTCTCCCCTTGTATCTTCTCACCTTGCAGTCTGGTAGTGTCAGTGTGAGCTGACAACAAACAAGTGACACACACCTGCTGCCATGCAGTCACCGTGTGCCAGCTGACTGCAGCTGGTGCCAGCTCTCACTGAAGGCAGAAGAAAGAATCCTTCCAGCCTACTTCTCGTTAAAGTATGGGGTTTCTGTTCTGTGAGGATTCAAGTACTTTAAGTAATGTTCAAAAAGTTCCAAAAGAATGTTTTACAAAGACAATGCATGTCTGAGTCATTAATGCACACAGAATAAAATATGTGAAGGTTAAAGCAGGAGGGAGCTAGTGAAAACGATTAGGGAGGAAGCACAGGTTGTTTTTCATTCTCTCTCTCATCCTTCTTCTCAGGTTTCCACTTTTAACTCCTGCAGGATTTTTTAGTGTGCTGACAAGGTGATGCTGGTGTAACTATATGCATTTTTTCACTAATCCAGGAACCAAACATTATATCAGCTCTTTTTTTTTGCCAGATGTCAAGGGTATTTGGTTATGCTCTCAGCTATTGGAATTGGAGGGGTTACTGTCTAGTGTAATTGCCACCTTCCTCCATTCTGTTATTGCTGCCAGTTTCTACTGAGCCAAATCAATCCTGACAGCTGGCCAGATGCTTCTTGTGCCAGTCAGCAGGACTCTGGTCTCAAAAGAGCATCTGGCTATAAGAAAATTTTGCAGCAAACTATACAGTCAATCTTGTTTTCTAAAAATATCAACATAAACACTGAAGAAAAAGTATTTAGTAGCCTCACTAATACACTATGTTTTTTAAATGTGGGGGTGAGCTCTCAACTTTTTCACTACAGATTCTATTTATATTGCTTTAATGGAGACTAGTAAAAGGTTTTGATTTTTTGTGGATAAGCTATATATGTCATATCTTTATTACTGTCTGTGCAGTCCACAGCTCAAGAGCAGCTGCCTAAAGTGTAAGCCAGCAGCAGAGAACACATTTATCCTAGTATTTGTTTCATGAGGTCACAAGTTATTTTGATTTGGAAGGTCTTTGGGACATGGACTCTTCAGATGCCTTCAACATTTTTTCTACAACCATATAATTAGCAAATAATTGGAGGGTTTGGGCTTTTTACTGATCAGAGCAGTTAGAAAAGTACAACACTTTCTGTAGAAGACATCACTGTTCTCATGCAATGTCTTTAGACAAACTTGGACTTGCTTTCTTACAGCTTATTTTCATTTTGCTCACAAAACCTTTTTGAGGGAACAATGAAGAATGCATTATTTCCATATTGCCTTCACTGCTTCTTCTCGACAAGGTAGAGTGCTTCTATATTTCTTAACACAGAAAAAATGCTAAGTACAGATAGGCTGTCTGGTTTTTCACTTAATCATTTTCCTTCCTCAGTGGAAGCAGATGGCATTATGATCTAAAAATATGTCTGTTCATCTAAGGAGTGAAGAAGAGGGGATAAAAGTTCCATACAGGTCAAAGGCTATTTGCTCTTCCTAGTGTGTTGGCCCATGTGTAAGACAGTATGCTTTGGATGCCTCTCCATATGCTGAAACACACTCACATACATTTCTTGCAAAACTAGAAAGCAGGTACAGCTGGTAAAACCCTACTAAGCCCTCAAAGGGGCCTCCCACTGCCACTTGCATTCAAATTGTTCTCATAATAACACACACAATGGCTTGTTCTGCTTTCTTTTGTTGTCATGAAAGCAAGCTGATACTGTCTATATATAAATTCCAGCATCTGAAGTCCATATGCTGGATGTAGTTGTTTCTTTGCTGAGGATATTTGTGTGGGGGGAAGAAATGATGCCACAAAGTCAGAGCATTTCTAGGGCGATTTGTTTATTGAATTAACATACTTCTTTCAACAAAAGTATTTATAAATTGCAACCTCCTTACAATGGAAGCCTCAGATTTTCAGCTTTTCCCTCTTTAGGACTTATTTTGACAGTATAAAACATCCTTTAAAGTCATTATACTAAATTATACCTCCACTAAAGAAACTCCCATAGAGTTCACATATATTGTGCGCTTGAGCTAAAAGCAGTGGCAAGAGGAAAGGGGTGAAACAAGGAATTAAAACGCCTGGCTTCTCATGGGACTTCCCACCATCTCAGTCCGGAGTTATTTCAACTTACTTTTACCATATTCAAAAGACAGTTAACATATGTCCCCATTTTTTTCCTTTAGCTGCACAGCTTACACTGAGAACATATGTTAAGTGATTTTTTTAACTTTCTTTTGTGCTGTAAGTGCTGTCTGGTACTAACTTTTATATCACTATATAATGGATTCCTCACAGTCACTGTTTTTTCCATTTAATGGAATGTCCTGATTTGAAAAGTTTAAATATATCTTGCATTTACATCACTTCAGAAGTAAGGTCACAGGAGTTAAATATCCTGTTCACTTAATTTTATCTTTATTTCTCCATTTTCATTTTACAACTTAAAGTCTGGAAATTTTACATCTGTTTACCAATGACCACACACCATTTAACATGATAATACCAGCCAAATGAATCTCTCTTAAGTGTAATGCTGTTACATATGTCAGAACTGAGCTGCAGTTATTATTATCCTTAGTTTAAAAGTAGTGAAATTAGCTCCTGGGGATAAGTTTCTTTAAAGAACCAATTAGCATATATCTCATATATCTCTTTTCTTTGCCATTGCTAAAGCAATCCACTGTGACCAGTGAACAGCAATTCAGAAGACCTAAACACTGGCCCAACATTTCTGCCTATTGTATTGGGAGACGGTAATTAAACTTTTTGCATTTCCTCTCCTTTTTGGCAAAATGATTTGAGCTTTCATTTAAAAAAAAAAAAAAAGTCCACATGAGCTGTAAATCTTCAATCTTAAGTTAGCAGGAGATATTTCTGGTTAAACATTTTGCCCACAACCTTTATTCTTGCTTGTTCCTTCAATGCCCCACCTGTGTGCTGCCCTTTCTGTGGGTTTCCTACCCAGGATTAATCCCAGGATTAATCAATTTATATGTTTTAGATCAGAGCCAGCAGCATCCGGAGCAGCACCAGCTGATTGAAAAGCCTGGTATTGCTGCTATAGAGACCCAACTGAGGAAAAAATACTGATTTTTGATGCCACTCAGGATTGGAAGAAGATCTGTCTGAGTAGACTAAAATGCAAACCAACATAGGAAAAAAAGAGCACCTGTGACTTGATCCTACACTTGAGGAGGTTGGGAAGTATGGACACATTGCTAGGAATGCTATGCCAGTACCTGAGAAAGCAAAGTGCTTGGGAGGACAGCTTGTAGTCTTGAAGAATCCAAGGGATCCTGAGCAAGATGATGAACAGAACGTTTCAGTACTGTTGTAACCAGCCAAGTGTGTATGAATGACACAGCTTTCCACTTTCTTAACCATTTTCCAGCCTCTCCTCGTGACCTCAACTAATCACAGCCATTTTGCACAGTGTGTTCATTGAATTGGCTGGGCTTTCTGCATGTATTTTTGGATCTCTTTCCCCCGGGAATGTATGATTCTGCTGGAGCATCATGCTTTCCCTTTCCCTTGTTCAGGAATCTGGCCTGAGCATAGAGGCAGGTTTCTCTGTTGCTATCACAAATGTTTTGGACAGCAGCAGACAGGCCTGCTAATTTTCTTTCTGCTTGTGCCTTTGCCTGCCTTTCTAGAGGTTCAGTAATGATCTCTGCTCCACATGGCATTGTCAACATGCATGAACAGAGCCTTGCTGAGGACTATAACATCTGTTCCAGCTGTGCACTTTTAGCACTTGCATGAAATTTCCTGCCTATAGATATCGTGTATTTTGCATGAGATAGCAGTGTGAATTGACTCACAAAAAAGAACTAGGAAAATTATCTGAAAAATCACAAAAAACACCACTGAAGGTTTCCCGTTTCACTGGGCAAAGGGCTTTCCTGGAGAGCATAAATTGAGATGTAATATGCTCTGTCTTGACAGAAGTCATTATGTATAATGCAAAGCTTAATTTTTGCATCTTGATGGTCATTTCCTTAAAAGTGAGGATCACTTAGAAAATCAGATTATTTCAACTCAACTACCAGTTGAATGACAGATAAAAATATAGAAATGTTGAAAGAAGTATGCTTGCAAGCTGTAAGTTTTATTTTAGTTTAGTTTTCAAAGTCCAATTCAAATTCTGCTAAGTGCTCAGTAGGATACCATGATCTTTATCTGTGTACCCTTGTTATGAGTTACAATTTGTAAGAGAATTTGAAATGACAGAAAAATAAAGGGGTTTTTTTTGTTGGTAGATATTTAAAAGCAGCTATCTATCCAATTTTCAAGTGAAATATTTCTGAAATGTGTGATTTAATATAGAAAAGATTTTTTGTTTAATTTTCACTTCTTATTTTATGAGCCCTATGCTATATACAGTCATTAAGTAACTCCTAATATTGGTTTTAATTTTGCCTGAAGATGAAAGAAATCTTGCAAAAAAGGTTGAAACTAGAGCTAAAACAGATGAATAGGCAGGAGCTAAATGAGTATTAAAAATTCTTAAAATAAATCAACAGTTTTCAGGCAGTTTTTGTGCTTAATAAACTTATACAATTTAACCATGTGGTATATGGAATTGATTCATGCAGTCCTACTTAATTCTGTATGTATCATTTTGCATTAGCATAAAATCTTTAGGTTTTTTAAACTCAAAATTAAATTCCACTTAGAAATTAATTAAGACATGTTGACCAAAGAAAAAGCTATAAGAAAATAAAAGTGCATGACTCATAGTCTCACCTGTAATGTACACAAAATATTCCATTGAATTTAGTTTCATTGACTGCCACAGATAAGGAGGTTTGGCTTTCTTACTTTTGGTAATTGAGGGGAAGATAATGCAGGCAGAGAGAGGTTTGCTGAGGAGCATCCAAATTCTTGGTATTGTACCTCTCTTCTCTGTGTCTTGCTGGTTTATGACTATCTCTCAGCTTTTTTTAATTGAAGACTCTTACGATGTGGCTTCTCAGAAATTCATTCCATTGTAGAACTGAAATAAAAAATTCAGCACTGATAATAATCTGTAATTATGATTATGTTGTCAGATGACTTGTCAAGAACCATAATCTCCATAAATAGGTGGATCTAGCAGAGCACAGTGACATAAAGCTGCTCTTGTCAAATGATTAACACAGAGAAGCGGGAACCTCCAAAAAATGATTCACTTGTGTGTAGTCACCATGGGTCTACAACAGCAGAGTAAGAAAACCTCTGACATGGGGCTGACCCAGGCTCTTCACCACAGCTGCAGCCACCCATCTATGGAACTGGTGACAAGGCTTCAGCTTCTCTGATGGAGACAGAAGTCACAAACCTCTCCTATTGCCAAACTGATGTGATGACAGCATTGATTTGGGAAGAGGAGGTTGGGTGCTCGAATTTCCCAGAGGGATGCTGCAACCAGCAGCTAGCTGTGGACAGTAAAGTATTTAAAAGGTAGGGAGGTAAAAAGAAAGAGACAATAAGAGAAGTACTCAGAGAGTACTCTGCAGCACTTATAGGCCAAGCTCTGTGTGTTTCTATATCTATTCTGGACCAGAACTTATTTCTATTTTTGCTACTTTTTTTGTGTGATATGTGTAAGGAAAAAATACCGTGAGCCCAGCCCATTAAAACAAATTCAAAAGCAAGAGTGCTTTGAATTTTATGTCTATTTTAACAAATGCTTTCAGACATGTTTCTCTCAATTACCTCTTTTATATAAATCAAGCAAGAAATGCACTTCCAATTCATATTCATATAACACATCAGATCTCATCATGATTCATCTCATCAGAGAATAGAAATAGTCCATGAGATCTACCTAATCTATTCAAAATAACTCATAAACTTGTTGAAACTCCCACAAATGATAAAAAGAATCATATTCTATTTTTTGTAATTATTTCTGATAATTTATATCTTTAAAAAAGTACAAATGATTCATATAGCAAAATGGTGACACTTGTTGAATATATTTTGTGAGTTACTCATCTAATAACTTAATATGCCAAACTTTAATTTGATTAAAGTCATATGTTCACAGACTGTTGAAACAAGAACTTTATTGTTAGGAAAAAGAAACTTAGCAAACCATACATTTTTAATACAATGTCTTGTTATTCTTTTTCTGTAAGTACATTTTGCTTTCAAGAACAAAATTTTATAATTTTCCAGAGATTGTTGATTTTTGTATGATTCATTTCACCTAACTTTAGATGTCTGGATTGCCTCAGCTTCTACAGCTAACAGAAAGAGCAATTCCAAAGCATCCAAGGTATTTAATTTCTCTTATGGATATTTCCCAAGATGACCTGGGTTGCCTTGTACTTTTCTCTACACCTGAGTTAAATTTGATGTTTAGATGCATTTTAAGTGCATTTCTGTGAAATGAATGGAAGACCTTTTCCCCCTGTTCTACAGAAAGGCTTAACGTGGTCTCAGTTGTTTGAGGCTGCAAGAATAGGATAAGTAATATCCGTGGTGTGTTTGACTCTTTTTTCCTAAACCCACAATAGATAAGATAAACTTGTTTTCCTTGCAGATTCTTCTAGAGGAGTTCATCTATATTCAAATGTAAGTTTAGTTTTCATATTGCTCCAATAAATAAAGCTCCTGTAGCATGGCTTTCATAAAGCTTACAGAGAAGCTGGGTCATTCAGGAATGCCACATGGGAGGACAAATGTATCTTCCAAAGGCTACACATATTCATCCCTAAATCATAGGAGAGAGAACTTCAGCAAATTACGTGAGAGAAAAAAGCAGTCTTTCATTCCTTAATGTAGGCTTGATCTAAAGCCTTATGATGCTATATTAAATCTTTTAACATGACTTTAATGACAATCCAGACATAATTGAAGAAAACTCATTGAACTGGAACTCAGCTTCTATTTTCCTGCACAGCAAGAGCTTACAAAGAAGATGAAAGGCTTCAAGTAGAAATTTATCTTAACTAAAAGCATTGTTTTCCTTATTAGTGTTTAGTCCTCATTTTATTTGTTATGGCCTTTTCTACTACAATTGAAAACTAATGAACATTAAGAAATAAATTTAAGTGTTTGACTCATTTGCTCATAGAAAAGGGATGGAGCTTTTCTTTAAGGATCTCTGTCTTTGAAAACCGAGTGCTGTAACTACTGAGTTTCTTACAGTTGTTGAAAAAACCCTGATCTTTGATTGTTACAAATCAGCCTCCAAGCATTGGAACTCCTTGCTCATGTTGATATCTATTTACTGTGAGTTCAATTAAGAGACAAAATTAGAGAAGACAAAATCCAATTTCCTGTTTTTCAAAAGTTCAATATACTTCAATGTCATAAGGGTAAGTGGCTACCTTTAATTCCAGAGTATGTTTTCCAATAGTTCTGCTGCTGCACACCAACAGACAGATTTATGTTTCAATTTCATATAGTGACAGAGGTTGATTTTTTTATGGACATAATTAAAGAAAGTGTTCACTAAGGTTTGTAAATTCATAGACACTTCACAATATATAAATTTATTTTGTCAACAGTAGCTAACCCAAATTATCCAACAATATTTTATAGAAAAGGGTCTGTTGACCCACACAGGATTTTATGAAAAGTGCAGCAATGGTTGTTATGAGGTTTTTTATAAGGTAGTCATTATGCTTTGTAACATTAAATCATCTTTATGAATATGATTTTTCTATTGTTCTGTTTTCTACAAGGGAACCAGTGGCTGTGTAGATATCTGCATCCATTGCAAGTAAAAGGAATAACAAAATAGTGCATTATTCTAGGTTTATGCAGACATATCCTTGGTGCTGTAAATGAAGTTGTATCAGTATAAATCTAGTTTATCACCAGCATGAATTATATTTGCATTTTTAATTTAGACCTTATGGGATAGTATTCATAGTTGAAAATGCATTCTCTCCTATTAATGGTAAGATTCTGTGTATATGTATTAAACTGATTTTAGCTCTATCTAACAATACTTAACAGACGCTGAGTACTCTTTAAAATTCTGATTATCTGCTTGTTCTAAATTTTAACATTTCACATCACTAGACTTATTTTATATACTCATTATATTGGGATAGTGATTGTTCGTGCTGAGAAGTATATGAAAAGATTAATGGGTTGTGACTCAGTACCTGCTGAGGCTTCAAGCAAAATAATTTATGCATTTTTAACACACTTAACTTTGAATTTACTCCCCAGCAAAACTATTATCTAAGGTGAAAGCATTCATTGACTTGTGATGGTAATTATGCTATCTGGATGTAGGGGTAATAATATGCATATTATTGGTATTGAGGATAAGAGAGAGGCAGCAAAAAATCAAAGAATGTTGAGGCTAACCATAAAGGTCAATGGGAAAGAGGTAGTCTTGTACAAATACATCAGTGGTGAAAGAATTACTGAGGAGAAAGTAGATCTATTAAAAGAATAAAGTAGTGCAGGCAATTAAATAAATGGTAAAAAATGCTGCCATGTTATTTCTATTAGAAAATATTCTTCAGAAAAGAAGTAATATGAGTAATTCGCAAGGAAAATTGCCAGTAAAGTTGAACATGTGCAAATCAGTCAGCTGAGATGCCCAAAATGTTGATGTTTCTGTTGAAGAGGTGGAAGAGATTTTCAAAGCTATGAAGGACAGTGTCCTACTCTCTGCAAGTCAGTGACAGTCAAGAGCCTCATGACTCCATGTTTTGCTATGGTCACTAAATGCCACACCAGTTGTCTTTTCATCCTAGAGAAGAAGAGGTCCAGGAAGGTCATATCACAATTTCAAGTACTTAAAGGGCACCTACAAAGATGACAGAGGCTCTGTCTTCACAAGGAGCCATAGGGAGTAGACAGGGAGCATGGGTAGAAGTTTCATTAAGAGAGTTTTCATCTTGATGTAATATGGAAATTTTTTACACTGACAACAATCAATCACTGGAACAACTTCCCTAGGGATTTGGTGAGGTCCTCATCACTGGAGATTTTCAAGACATGACTAGAGAGGATGCTAAATAATCTCAACTAAGCCCCCTTTTCCATGGAAGGTTGGACCAGATGGTTTTCGAAGGTCTCTTCAGAGAGTGGGCTATTCTGTGGTTTTATGATTTTATTTCTGAGGAATCATGGATAATGAGGAGCAGTAGCAAAAATCTAAAGGCACAGATAGGTAGTCTCCTTTTTCTTTTTCTTTCTAAAAATAGAAAGAAGTGAACAGAATGGACACATGAGTCCCACACATGTGACTTCCATTTCTGCAGTACTGGAACCAATGCTCTAGGATGAGAACCACAAACAGCTTGAAGACAGTAAGGTTCTGGTAAGCAAGCAGCATGAAATTTTAGTCATTTTATTTTGCACACTACATTCATTTGTTATACAGTATTTGTGGGTAAAGCCTTCTTATTTTATAAAATTTTGCTGACCACCAAATTTCATAGCTGAAAAAAATATCTCAGTCACAGAGGAGGGAAGAGTTGTAACATGAGAAATAAGTCTTCTTTCACGTTTGCCGTACCATTTTAAAGAGCTTGTTTTCATGTATCTGTCAGTAAATTAGCTTTTGTCATTTGAATATGTGCTTCCAGCATCTTACCACTGATTACAGTGCCTGCAGTGGGTACCCACATCTTGGTCTCAGGAGAATATTTACCTGTCTCCCCCATGCCTTGTGGTAGCCATATGTATGCAACACATTTACAGCCCTGCTCTGGATGTGAGCCTAGTGGGAATCTCTCTGAGGGGAGGAGAAGAAGTGTTACACAAATCAACTCGAGTAACACCCAAAGGCTTCATTCTGAATCGATCCAGAAACTAACAGTACCCTCTACAAGACACATTAATGATGTATTGTCTTCTTATTCTCAGGCTTTTCACAACTGCACCACCAAAAGGGTTGCCCCGGTAGTCAGAGTCTACAGCCAAATGACTCTGCTGAGAACAAGACAGTAATCTGTTCTGAAAAACAGGATCTCATTCCATGACAATTCACCTTTCTGGAGCTCTTTGGAGTGTGAGCTTTCAAAAAGAATCTATAGATAGAAAGATTTAGAAAGATACAAAGGATTCTGAGGCAGAAAATATTTAAGTCATTTTGACTATTTAACTTAGGAGAAGTAACCTGAATGTATTACTCGGCACATTTTGGGTCATATCGCATTCTTTGTGTTTGCCCCTTTCTCATGGTGATGAAACAATATCTGGCAAGGAGCAACCTAGCTGAGACAAGGGGATTGTAACACGGGCATTCTATGACATGCATCTCTTCTGTTTCTGCTTTTTGTGCGTTGCTTTCAGGAAACCTGGGAGTATGTTATGTACGAGGCACACACAGTTAGCCTGACACACTGGGATTCACTTGAGCGACTGCCTGTGAGCTGCACAGATGGCCAGAACAAATACAGTATGCTTTATGTGTTCTGGATGCATTGCAGTGATTGCATATGCTCAGCAGTCTGTTATTCAGAACATTTAAACTCTTGTCCACTGATCATAGTTGTAACTATTGCTCAGGCCAGGTCATTGATGTCCAGTAATCCTGGAGGAGTGTTCTTCTCTCACTTGTCTTAAAGCCTGTTTTTTAGGTTAGGCCTGCTTTTCCCTCACAGGTAGCATGACAGGTTGTGAGCAATAAGAACCTGTGGAATCCACCACTTCAAGTCGTAAGGGGAGGTTGAGTTCTCCTGAAGAATCAAAACAGAGTGTGTTGAGGAATCAAAACAAATTTTCATGTGAGCCATTGTGATATGGACTCACAGAATCACAGAAACACAGAATGGGCCAGGTTGGAAGTGACCAAATTGAGTCAAATGGTCCAACCTCCCTGTTCAAGCAGAGTCATCCTGGAACACATGGCACAAGATTGCATCCAAACAGTACTTGAATAATTCCACTTGTGGGAGGGAGACTCCACAACCTCTCTGGATAGTCTGTTCCAGTGCATGGTCACTCACACAGTAAAGAAGTTCTTCCTTATGTTCAGGTGGAACTTCCTGTGCATCAGTTTCTGCCCATTGCCTCTTGCCCTGTTGCTGGGCACCATCAAGAAGGGCCTGGCTCCATCCTCTTCACACCTATGCTTTAGATATTTAGAGAAAGGACCTCTCTGAGTTGCCTCTTCTTGAGGCTAAACAGGCCCAGCTCCCTCAGCCTTTCCTTGTAAGAGACATTCTCCAGACCCTTGACCAATTTGTTAGCCCTCTGCTGGACCTGCTCCAGGAACTCCATGTCTCCCTTGTGCTGTGGAGCCCAGAACTCTTTTCACTTTATTTTACGTACTAGACACTGACATTACTATACCTGTATCTCCACAAGAAAATTCAAGAGGACACTCAAAGTGACGTTCCAGAGGTTGCTACCTCTCTCAGCAACAACAAGAGTACTCTAAGACAATTTTAGACCCCAAACATCATTACCTTAGCTAAGTACTGAAAGTAATGACAGTAAATCTGATAAGACATGAATAAAAAAATCCTTTGTAGTTAAAGTAGGAAAGATTTAATTTTTAAAAAAGAAATATGGAACAAAGAAAGGGTCCTTTATTCTCAGTGTAAATATAAACAGAGAATATTCTATGTGCAAGTACATGGATGCCTTTTTATGAAGCTCTGAAGCTCTTAGAAATGGCCTCAGTTGGGCATGACTTATTGAGATGAGTCATTGGTACCCTGAAGAACTTTGGGGGTTAATGTACTGTAAAATAATGAATGCTATTCATTAATAAATTTTGTTCTGATTTATTTATAGCAAATAGAGAATGAGGATTCAAGTACCTAACATTGTAATTGAACTCAAGTCCTTTTCAAAATCCCTGTGAGAAAAACACCATAGTACCTTTTATCTATTGTGATATAATCTTTTATTATATCTGTGCTCCTCTTCACAGTTCTTTATTAGCTCCTTGTACAACTATTTACTGTTCAGGATTACTTTAGGTGCCTTTTTGAATAAAAGTATCCTGGCTCTAGTGAAAAGAGGAAAAAAACCTCATAGAAGGTTGTCATGTGTGTAAGACATTTTAAAGATAGTGAGGCAACCAACACATCAAACATATTGTTATGGATATCATTCAAATCAAGTATTTAAATATTCCTAAATTATAATGAATACAACCCCTAAAGCTAGGAAATTGAGGTAAATAATATTGCAAGATCACTCTTGTCAACTGTGATTGTCCCCACTTTGAGTTCATTAGCATTTTAATAATAAACTTGTATTTCAATAATTATTATTTTCCTTCTTAATTCTAAAGAGCACTGTTGACTTTGAAGACCGGTGATTAAAGGAATTATGACTTTTCTTATAAGGGCTAATTCTTCAACTGTTCCTGTAATTACAAGATGAAGGCTTGGTCATGGCAATTTTCATAAAGGTCAGACTAATTCTCAGCCTAAGAGCACTGCTTTACTGGATAGCTTCATTTGTGTTTTTTGAAACAAGCATTGTTTCAAAAGTCACTGCTTGTCTCTCCCTCTCTGACATATTATGCAAAATTCTTGCAAAGGGCAAATTAAAAAACTGCTTCTAAAAGGCTAAATATACAATAAAATGGACTTCTATTCTGCCTTGTTCTGAGGAAGATTTTGCCTCCCCTAGCACTAATCTGAAAGGTGGCCAATGGTCCTAACAAAATATGAGATTCTCATGCTCTATCCTAGACATCATATTTAATACTTTACAGTTATCAGTTTGTATTTTAAGAAAAAAAACAATTTGAAGTTTTGAGCATCTTCATTTACTGAATGACTTATCCTAGGCTATCTTGATTCTTTATCAGTTCTCTCCTTCTAATCAACTCCCTGGATGGGAGTGTTCCAGGGCTGAATTTCCATGGGGTTATCAACAGTTCTGACTTTTGCCCATATGTAGAGGAACAAAATTATCTACACCTCTGCTTTCTTTGTATGATGACAGTTATACTTTGAAACCTAAGACTATTCTTCATATCTGGGGTTCAATCCTGCATGGAGCTGTGCATGCCTTAAAAACTGATTTTTTCCTTCAACACCTTCTGGCTGTGGTTCTCAGGTGTTTGACATCTGATAGGAAACACTTAGCTTTATATAAATGGGGAAAGAAGGCTGTATATGATAATATCCCATAGGACAGTTCCTAATTGCCATCTATACTTTTATGCCTTACTGAATATATATAAATCCCTTTGCATAGGTAAATCTATTAGAAGGTGACCTGCTGAGTTTTTAATTAAAAAAATTAAGTTCTGCAGTTCCCCACTCTCTGCTTTTTATGATCTTCAGGTAGGGGAAAATAATGCATCAGGGATTCATAATATCAAAATTACCTTTTAAATGCAAAATTAACACCTGAATTGTCTGAAAACCAAAGAGTTCCGTATAAAAGATAAATGAATGGCTACATAAATGACTCAATTTAAGACCAGCACAAGGAAAAAGGACTAAAACCCATATCTTTATATATTTAAACACCAAAATTGTCAGTTCATCCATGTATATAGCAGTATATTTTGATATGAACACTTGGAACATCTGAGATGAAAAAGATCATGGAAACTGAATCCTTTTGTAGGATCTAGCTCAAAATCTCAGAAAACAAACAGTGGAAAAAGGATTTGTTGACATCATTAAACTTTTGATCTGTCTTTACAACATATTTTTATTCTTTACATGCTGTTCTGTGCTGCAAATATTGTTTATGTGTTTATTATTCTTAAATAAAACAGAGCTTGTGGAACATAGAACAGAAAACAGATTTTTTTTTTTCAACTGAGATGTAGAGGCAAATCTGCACTTATTTATTATATCCCTGGATTTGTGCATATGATGTTTATTTTTGTACAGTCTTTCAGCTGAAGCAAAAGGCTTAAAAATAGTCTCATTTAAATCTTCATCATACCAAGGAGTGGGGTACTTGAACTCTTAAGAGAAGAAACACCTGGAGCACAAGTTTTGCCACTTGTAGATCAGCTCTAAGAAAACATATAGACAACAAACATTTCTCATAGCCCAGACAGAAACCAGTAGAGAAGGGAACACTTTGGTATTTAATATCCTAGTCTTTATTTTCCTTATGGCTCCCTGTATTTTGGCTCTTTACCAGTGAAACATTAAAATCTCTTTCACTGACTTTTTTTTCCCCATGCATACTGCATGAAACCAAGCTTGTCTCCTGCCAAATAAGTCAAGACAGAGCTTCAAGATACCAGAATTTGGGGAAAATCTTCCATTTTATTTGGCAAATAAATTTTGCTAGTGGAAGTTAGGGTGACAGAGAGCTGCTGGCTCTGAGTTTTACGAGAGAGAAAAGGGAGGTGGCTCAGTAGCAGGACCCTGGCTTGCTTCCATGGTAAAGCAGGAGGTAAATCTGGTACTGTCCAACTGATTTGCTCAAGGTGTTTGCTGGAAATGGCTGCTGTCTTACCTATATATTGCACAGTGTGAACCTTGTACGTTTGCCAGCAAGATTATTCTGGGTTTCCAGAGTGCAGCATGAGTTCTTTCCAAAAACAACTGTCTCCAAAGCAGATGGTATCACCAAACCTTTGGTTGTAGGCTCTCAATAATTTTGTTTCACATTAAGTAATAAATATTATTCCAAACCAGATGTTTGAATAGGGGTGGTAAAAAAAATCCACGTTAAAATGTTGTAGGTGTGTAACTAAAATCCTTTTTGTCAGGAAAGTGATCAAATAAAAAATCAGGAGTAATATAGGCATAATATCACTCTCTTTTTTGATGCAAAGTGGTGGAGACCAAATTCAATTATGTTGTCATTCTCTCTTTTGCTTTCTTAATATTTTTCAAAGAATTCACCGTAAACACACAAGAGATGAGGAGATCTGTTTTGAATGTTGTTCAAATTAGCCAGGGATTGGACATGTATTAGTAAGTCTCTGTGCAGGAAATTCCCTAGTTGTGAATATTTCTAATGGAAGCAGTCATTGCTGAAAAAAACCACCAAAATCATATTTCAAGAACCATGACTTGGTTAAGGATTTGAAAGAAACACATGCAGAACAAAGAAATAAAATGGCTTTATGTGTTTAGCTTCTCCAGATGCCAATGAAAAAGGCATATAAAATACATATAATACAGTAATTTGTATCAACTGGAAGTACAGTACTAGCAAATTTAAGATTATTTAAAGTTGTACTGCTGCAATTGCTTCTTCCCCCCCAGTACTTGTTCTTGCATTTCTGACTCTGCTTTGCAGTCTCTGACACTCCTTAGTCCTTAGTTGAGGATATTTCAGAGAATCAAACTAGAAGAAAGCCAGTCTCTGGGTGGAAAAAGAACACACTGTGAAAGGCCAGAATGATAAACAAAGTGTTGGGAAGCAGGAAGATCATCTTGGAATAATCCAATGAATTAAATTATGGTTTAGTTTTATTAAAACACCTAGAATTAATTACTGACACATATTGTCTTTAGCAAGCCTTGTCATACAGGATACATTAAACTTGAAAAAGCAAATGTAAAGATTATGTGGAGAAAAATCCCACATGGTTGGTATTGGGGAAAAATAACATGCTTTTTCACCATTTTTATTAACTTTTATTTAGAGAAAAGATGAAAAATAGTAAGCAAGATCTAGATATTTTCCACCACTAGGAAACTGGTGGAGGAATTGAAATTAGGAACAATCACTAGGTTCTAAAACTGCCATTAACTATATCTTTATATTATTAATAAAGACATTTTTTAAAAATAAAAAAAATTAAGAAAAAAACTTTAAAAACATCCTACACTACAGAGACCATTGCATTTATTATTAATTATTATAACTGTTATTATTTGTTTTCATGTAGAGATTTGTTTAGTTAAAATAAGTCTTCCCAGTTCTGTGCATTAACATATTTATATTATGAGAACAGCTTGCACCCATTTCTTATTAGTGGAAATGTAATACAGCACTGAGTATTTAAAGCATTCAGTGAAAACTAGTCATGGAGTTGAACTAAATTATTCTGGATATATACTGATGTAATGGATTGCCAATGAACACAAAGAGCTTGGAATTCAGCCATTAAAATCCATCTGCAGAGCATTAATTTTGTTCCTAAAGGGGAAACCTGGGAACTCCTACCAAGAGGGAGTCAGATGATTCTGTGTGAAGGAAGGCAACTGAGAAATGACTGATTGTGCTGTCCTTGAAAGGAAGGACTTATAGCTCTATTATACATCTTTGAGATGGCAAGAATTAAGAGTTTTTCCTGTGAATAAAATTTGAACATTTCTTTAGTTGCAGTTGCATGGAGGGAACCACTGGCAAATTCAGATAATTTAGATGTTTGTAAGCAAAAGACTTGCCATTTCTATCTGTTTGTTTTCTGTCCCTATTCCTTTGGTTATCTGAGTAATTTCAGGGTTGCTCCTCTTTTGTCTTTTCCCTGCTGCTCTGCTCAAGGCACCTTGAAGGGTACCTCAGGCAGGGGTTCAATGCCAGCTGCCTGTGGATTCCCAGCAGGAGCTGTTTGGGATGGTGACCTGCATATTGGAAAATAGAGCTTGTGCAGAACCCTAATTAGTTTCTCTTAAGACTATGAAAATTGGTGTGTACTAAGCCACTAACTTAGGAGAAGAAAATAATTTCACTTTATTGGAACCTCCAGGCACCATTTGTTTTATTCCAGATACACTCACTTGCTTATTGTTTGCATGGCAAAGTGTCTACTTTTTAGTTTTAGCTTTTTCCTTTGATCTCTAAGATTTAGTGTTTCATCTAGGCTCCATCAACAGCCTCAGAAAATGACCCAGTAAAAAACAAAGTAATTCATATGCTGAGTAAATATTTTGTTCAGTAGACTTCAGGCAGATCTGTCAAGAAAACATGCTAAACTCCTCTGACACAGAGTTTTAGCTACCCAAAAAACTCATCAGCAGAAGAGCAGTTACAACTTCTCATCAAATATGTTCTGATACAATCAAATTCAGATTTGCAGTTGAATATTCCACCTTGCTGCTACTGGAAGTATGAAGCATTAGTCATCAAGACTGATGCAGAGAAAAGTGAATAGATCCTATAAGTTGGAATATTCACAGATTTTCCATGTTATCATATGCATTTTGAGAGAGTGACTAGGTTTTATTAACAATAAATTATCTTGAGCTGTTATTAAATAATTCTCTTGGGCACAACACTGATAATGCCATATGTTACTTTTTTGTGTTTCTCATTCTCAGGTTTTTTAATTAAGGGTGCATGGGTGAAAGGAGTGAAGTCTCATTAATTTAATTAATGGATTTAAAAGCCACATGACCATGATACTCTATGGAGACAACATTATTTTTTGGAGGAAAGAAACATTGCACTGACCTCTAGTCACCTAAGTAAAATGAGCAGAGATAATCAACAACCTGGACTCACTCACTAAGAGATCAGGAAAAAAAAAAACTTTTAAACAATTCTTACACATGAATTTCTTTTAAATTTGCTACTGCAGTGTACTGAAGTTTGAAAAAATCTGCTAATTCATTTTAGTTATTGTTACTCACTGAGGTACTTGTAAAGGAGAAAAAAAAAGGGTTTTTATTTAGGCTAAGAGAACATAATTTAAGATACATGTGAGAAATTTTATTTTCCTTTTTATGCCAATGAAATGGGACACTTGATGAGAGTTTTTCTGCACTTTAAGTTTCTTGTTTGAAAAATTAGGATGTTCATTCATAAACGTTTTTTTAAGCACATACTAATGAAAAATGCAATGCATTGAAAAATGAGCGCTATTTAGCATGCTAAGGAATTCTAGAGGAAATAGTTTCATTTTCAAGGTATGCACTTGAAGAATATTCAGAAAATCTAGGACTCTTCTTTCTAGTGCACTAGCTGATACCAGCATTTGATCACCAAAATGAGAGCTAATTTTATTTAGGGTTTTTTCTAAGATTCAGACATTTTGTCAAAATGTGTCTGCAGAAAAAAATAATTGCAACAGATAAATATACACTAAGCAGTAAAGTGGGTATTTAAAAGATTCAGTTAAAAAGAAGATATTTCTACAGCTAATCAGCAGTAAGTTATAATTATATTTAGCATGTAAAGGGTTCTGAAGGACAAGTTATATATTTGTCTTCTCTTTGCTTGATTTCTTAAATAAATAATTCTATGAGATTTAAAATGTTTTGGGGTTTTTTATGTGTGATATTTGTCATGGATTTTTAGAGGGGTGAATGAATACAGTTATGTAAATATTTGGACATCAGAGTTTTTTATGTATCTGGTCCCTTATTACAACATGATAACATGTCTGCAGTAATACAAATGAAACAGACAGGAGATTTATATAGATGTAATAAAAATACCTTGATCTTGCCCCAGAAACACATAGAAGTCATATATCTAATTACAAAAGAATACAAAAGAATAATTCTTCTCAGTTTGCCTTATGACTTGAAGTACCTCCAGTATTTGACTCACTTTCTATCAGAATGCCTATGGTCTTTATGCAAGTAAGTGTTGGAGATTTTTTATTTACAAATGCTGCCAGAGTCACCAGTGGACCACTTACAGATGTATACAACTGAAGTGAATTCTTCATCTGAAAACCACTCAGAAAATGTATTTATGAAAAACTATGCTTGCTCTGCAGTACTGTTGTATGTGCAAAGAACTATTGCAGCAGTCAGGTAACATTTTCTGCGTCTTCTGATTTTTTTTTCAAGTACAGTTCAAGTTATGGTATTTTGCCCATAAAACCTTTTACCTTTTGACTCCTAAGTATCTTAAAAACCTGCTCTGTCTTCTTTGTTTTATATCAGTAGTTGACATCAACTGAGACATTTACAGTGACAGCCTCTATATTTAGTTTAAATGTCATGGGGCAGGTGACACATTCTCCTTAGAGCAAAGCCCTAGACTTCTACAATTCACTTCTCCTGTTGTTACATCAGAATTAATTTTAGGCAGGCTTCATTCACAAGCTGTATTCAGATAGAGCAGCTTGCCTAGGAAGACTTCCAATCGACTGGGGGATTCTTTCAGTCATTTGCCTTTCACACTGTCAATCTGTATTGTTATGAGACATGCCTTGAAGAAGTCTTGCTGTATTTGTGCCTACATCTTTTTTTCCCCATCCATTGGGAAAAGGAGCAGCTACACTGGGAAGTTGCCAGGACAGCAAGAATAGCCTTCTGAGTGGATACACAGAGCATATTTTGAGACCTCTGCTGAATGAGGAAAAAAAGCAGTAAAAACCATTTTGTAATTTTAAATGTATAGAATAACTCAAAATATTCTCTGCAGTAGGCACAAAGAAGGCCTCACAAAAATGAACCCATAGCTTCTATTTTGATCAGATTTCCTTATCTATAATACATTTTTGCCCTTCTTACACCTTCTATTAGGCTCTGGAATATATGAAGCTCACCAGCATGTGAAATATTCTTCATGATACTCACTGAGCTACTTTAGTTACTTTTTACTTTTCACCTGAAATAGAGGAAGCAGGCAAGTTATAAAGGAGAAATTCTCAATGCAGCCCATCTCTTACCACTGTCTGCAGTGTCGATTGGGTTGAGAGTCCAAGTCCTATTAAAGTAAATGAGGATGATGTGATCAAAACCACACTGATTTAAAAGTTTCTCTCTCACTGACTTTCTGACCTGCAGTTTAGCAGGGGCATGACTATATGCTTGTCACCATGAGTTTTCCTAGTTTTCTGAGCATTCATATTAAAGTAGAAGTTCTTACTTCTCACACTTTGTTCATGTAAACAAGAGATTGATTTTTGTAAATACTGTCATTGTTTTTTGCATTCTTCTGGAGGAGAGGAGGGTGTTGAATGGCAGTCCTATTGACCAGTGTGGTTGAGAGGTGGGAATTCCACCCTCCAATCCATGGTCACTTTTCTAAAAGTATATAATAGGATGAAATAAACAAATCAGGGCTTTCCACCCTTCTCTGTCTCAACTTTCCAAGGGTCTGTGTGGTCATTTAAGAATGGCAAACAGCGACATATGCTGTGTGAGTAAGTCATTCAAACAAGGAGCAACTATCTTCTCTGTCCACTTGTGTAACTCAACTTAGTTTCACTTGATGTGATTTAACATAATGAATCCCAACACGAACTCCGGTCAAATTTATTTATATTAATTCCCCCCAAGTAATTTCTACCCTGCACCTAGAAGGCTTTGACACTGTAACTCCTAAACAGTTAAATGGGAACAAACTTGAGCTGGTCCAAAACTGAAGTTTATAAACCTATCAAAGTTCTAGCCAGTCATTGGAAATACATAATATTAGGAAGTGTTCAAGATCTTCAACAACTATTTTGGCTGGTAAATGTTTTAGTTATTTCTTTTGCTTTTGACATGATTCATTCTATCCCTTCATTTTAACTTGTTATCTCCGTCGGTGTGCTCACAGAGAGCCAACGGGCTCTGTCACCGCTGGCCCAGACACAGCGACAGAGTGTTATGGGGTCAGTCTGCAAGCTCGCAAGCAGTACTGACCCTGTGGGTTCTTTGCCTGGCAGAGGCTTATGCGAGCGATGGAGATCCGACGGGCAGTGGGAAGAAAGGAGGAAACAATTTCAGACGAACAGAGGGTTTATTGCAAACACCTCCTCAGCCCGAAACTGCTCCGGGGGAGAGGGGTGCGGGGGGTTTTTGTCCAAAGGATTTGGAGGGGGGACAAAGGGGGTGGCCAGCCAACCGGGGCAGGTTGCCAGGGGATACAGGTGTAACAGAACATCGCTTGGACTAATCAGGGGAAAAATAGGAGGGATTTACAAAGGCGGGAGACATG
The DNA here is from genome assembly GCF_021018805.1 of Prinia subflava. NCBI lineage: Eukaryota > Metazoa > Chordata > Aves > Passeriformes > Cisticolidae > Prinia > Prinia subflava. Next base: position 65,269,418 of record NC_086249.1, read on the forward strand.
ACAGGCAGCTAACCGTGTGTGTCGCATGGCAGGTGCCGAAGTCATGTGAGTCATGTGAACAAAGGAACAATCGAGGGGTGGGGTACAGGGAACCCAACAAGTACAAAAGTATAGAAAGCCTAACCGATTAAATTAACACACTGCCACAGTTATCTACATTTTAAACAAATTCCCATGGATTCAAAAAAGAAAAAGAAGTGTAGAACTTCTTCAAAATCCCTTGCAAATTAACATGGGTCTTCCTTCTTAAGCATCTTCTGCACTCCAATAATCAGTTTTCTTTTCTGTTTTTCCAGTGGATCTGGTTCAGCTTGTTAGGCAGCATAAGAGGGGAAACAGCAGGGAAAGAAACTATGATAATTTTTCTTGTGCTGGTGATCTAAAATTATGGAAACTAAAATCAGGAAGGTTGAAGGACTGTGTAAAAAATAAGTTTATATATGTGTATATGTGTATACATACATATGTGAATATGCTTTCAAAAGAATCCAGAAAAAATGTTTTCTAACACTTCAGAAAAAATTGTATATCTACTATATTAAAAGTGCATTTTAATATATTTTAATTAATTATGTATCATACACATAATATAAGTTGTAGCTGATAAAAGATACAATTATATTGCCTAATGATTACATTTTGAATCACAAATCAATTTGCCAATGGAAAAAAATTGATTAGTTTTTTTAAATACCCAGCTTAACACAAAGTTATAGATTTTTGGATTATAGGGCAGATAGTACTGAAACTGTGCCAAAATAGTGCATATGAGTTTCAAACGCAGTTACAGGAATATCTGCCTGTATTTCTCATCTGAAAGACAATAGAAGGTTTACTGGAAAGTTGTAACACAATCACAGTACTCTAGTGGTTAAAAAGCTTTTTCTGATTTCCTCTTTGAATATATCTTATGCATAGTCCAGTTCTCCTCATGTTCTTCTAAAGTTCAACTTCTAAAGTTCATGTTCAACTAAAGTAAATTTTCTCTAAAGATCTTGCTTCTTTTGAATTCCAAAACATCTATAGACAACAAATATTGCTTATGGGTTTTTTTGTTAGTCTAGATAAACTAAATTATTTTAGTTCTCATCTAGACATCCAGTCTTCTGGATCACCCAAATTGTCTTTCTTTGTAGCTATACCAACCTAAAGATGTGTTTGTCCACACCACAAGTAGTAGTGCAGCTTGTTAGTGCAGCTGCAAAGTGCATATAAGCACTGCCTACAGCACTAAGCCTTTCACTTGATGTAATAACATTTCATTCTGCAGACAGTGGAGAGAAATAATCCAAATAAGTTCTAAATCACTCAAAATACCCGTGTCTCTACTGTGGCAAGAGAGAGAATGATAAAGCAAATAAGCTCATAAATTAGGCATGTTGTGATATTTGTAAATATAGGAAATTTAGGAGGTGGGTACTTTGAGTACTGAAACTGACTCTCTCAGGCCTAACCAGGCAAAGTTTCCCAAAACACATTTTACTCCAAAAACATGTTGCTCCTATGTTAGGGTACAAATAGCGTCTTCTAAGCCAAAAAATACTCAAATAATGCACTGTGCATCTTTCAAGGTTAATTTTGCCGTTTCCCACCCAGCCGTGTGTTGGTTTGGTTTAAAAAAAATATTCATGCAACATTTTAAATATATTCATACTCTAAACACTAAGGTAGGATAAGGACTTTCTCAAAATGAAGGAAAAGGAAACATTAATGAATAATGATTTTAATCTAACCTAATCTCCTCTTATGTCAGCATTTATGTTTATTTTTTTTTTTAGAAAAGAAAGTGTTGAATCAAACTGGTTCTATATCAAACTAAGTGCTAGAAGTTATGATTTCCAAGTTAACATAATTTCATTTATTATCTAAACAGAAACAATATTTTTAAGCTGTTGTCCTCTTAGAATCCATTCTAATATAAATAATTTTATTCTAATTAGCCCAACCAGAGAAGTAAGAATTGTGGTATTTCACCATTTTGCTTGAGAGTAGAATAAAGACTACAGAATTTGTCACAAAATAAATTCTGGGATTTCATAGCTTATAATAGTGTAGGTCAACTTACTAAGAAATTTTTTTTGAAACCTCCAAAGCAATTCTGGCTCTAAATCATTAGACTTACTGTTGTGACATACATTTCATTCATCATATTTTGTAAAACAAAAAGTTATCCAACCTGTGCTAGCTCAGCAGCATTCTGATGACAATCACTAATGGGCTGATTCTAGCTCAGAAATTTGCTGACTCCTAGAAGATAAATGAGTCTTCAGAAATAAAAAAAATGAGCATCAGTGACACTCCCTGAACCAATATGGTTGTCTGACCTATGCAACACGACACGTATTGTTCTTCAAATTTACTGTCCACTGCCACCTCCCACAACAGAAAGTTTCAGGGAATGATTAAAAAGTGTATTTTAAGGTACACTCTGCCGGTGGGATTCATTAGCAGCAACATGAAAATCAGATAACTGCAATGGGTTTAAAACTGTGGGAGTAAAGCTGTCATTGAATCTCAAGGTTGTCGGAACTTGCTGACAATAAGTATTCTACAAGAACTTTAATCTGTTTTTTCCAAGTATCTACTGCAAAGGCTGTGCTAAGTATTCTGGGAAAAACACAAACACAAAACAAAAACATCCCCCCCTCCAACAACAACAACAACAAAAACCCCAAAATAAAAGAACAACAGCAAAAATAAAAAAGTGTAATTTCATATTTGGCAAAAGTGACAACACAGCCTAGTTGACAAACATTTTAGTGTCATAAAAACATTGGGCCACCTGAAGGAGTTACCACCAAGCTGCTCATAGACATGCACTTAGTGTGCCCTTGCAGCAGGGACAACCAACCTGCAGATGAAAATGCAATCTCACAGCAGCCTATGAGAACCTGCATCAGGTTTTGTCCCTGCCACAGGCTTTTCTGCTTCCCAGAAAAAGAGGTACCATCACAAGCCATCATACTTTCTGATTCCCCAGTTCAGTTTGATGTCAACAAATGTTAAACATCCAAGGTCTCTTGGCTTCTAGGGTACAAGGAATTATAAATATTTTACTCAAGAGAAACAGGCACAATAGGCACGTACCTACAGATCCAATATGGAAAGATTGACCTCAAGATGCTTCCCCAAAATTTGATATAAAATCTATGGCAGAATCCAGAAAAAAGGATTGAAATCTTGACAGATTTTTAAACAGTGGCAAAGATCAATCATCTTTAATAACACTATTATTAGTATTTCATAATCAATCGCCTCAGTTCAGTCTTGGGTCTTGATTTTAGCTTGCTTATGACATAGTATCAAAAATCATAATGCAAAAAGGGAAAGGCAGTGTACATAGACATAAAGTGAATTATGGGTCTGGAAGTCTTCCCAAAGCCAGTGTGGAAATGCCAAGGTTGTCAAAACCTGATGATGGGATACTAAGAAACCTTTCATCTTATATTTCCATGCTCGCATTAGTGAGTGCATTCTAAATATCTAGGGAAGCCATAAACACATGCAGTACAATCCTGTACAGCATAAGAGTGACAAAGAGTAGCTACTGCTTTAAATTAATTGTGAAAGCATGTTTTTTGTACATTTTCTAGGTGTTACCAAGCACAACCTTAAATGTCAGTATCTTAGAAATCCTTAATTGCACCCTATGCTAAATTATCATCTAATGTCAAGGAAAAAAACATTCAGTCAGATTGTATGAATTATTCATCACCTCCAATTCAATATCAACACTGTTCTAGCTGAGTGCAAAGCATTTTGGAATAGTATCACAGAAGGTGAACACTTTTCTGATATCAGGATACTGGAAACTGACCTGACCTTTATAAAACACAGGTTCCAAAGAATCAAGAATATATACTTCAGAAGAAAAAAACAGACTTATGACTAAAAATATTAACTTTGTTAATAGGTTCATATAAGTATTTACATAACATTTTTGAGATCAAATCCACTCACGCAGGATTAAGACTCTCAAAAATAATGTTAGAAATCTCTTAATAGATGTCTCTCCACTATCCCAACAGTTTCTTCATTTGCTTTTTCAGTTAAGGCACAGAGCCTGTTAGCCACATGCCCATTAGTAGACTAACCTCTTGCTTCTGGGGATATTCCCAGAGCAATTGTTCCTACTCCTCTGGTTTGGTAGTATCTTGCCTCTACTTTGCTGAAGGTGCATATATTGGGGAAGCTGGTGAATTGGGCTGCTGATTTTTATATCTGTACATTCTTATAGTAGCTATATTTCCCCAGAGTTAAATGTTTGTTATCAATTAATGAATGTGCTATTTGGATAGAACATTATTGTCATGTGACTACTCTATAAGCTCCCACATTTCATAGTGCACACTTCAGAAGCTCCTTTACCTATCAAAACAAACTTGGGTCTCACAAATCTTACTTACTGGACTGATCATTTAGGTGTGGGCATGGAAGGAAAAGTTAAAAAAACAACCACAGCACAAAATTTAAAAAAAGAAAATACACTGCAAGAAGCTGTTCTCAAAATCCAATTACTGTGTGAAAAGTGGAATTGAAAAATCCAGTGACTTGATGACCTGAAAAGCCCATGGTGACTTAATGACCTTAAATTTGAAATTTCCTATTGTATTGATAAGTAAGATTAAAAAACTTGCTTTCCTAAGCATATTTAAATATTTTTAACTTATATTAGTTGATGTATTGTATTAGTGTATAGGAAAAGCATCAGATGTCCTTAATTCACCACAGTAAACACTGTTCCAGAAAAGCTACCTCACGTACTGTTTAGAAAGTTACTAACCTCCAGTTGACCTGTGAGTCTTCCAGCTAGGAGGAAAAACTGTAGAGAAGTAGAGGGATACAGCAAAATCTTTATGAAGTACAGCAAGAATCTTTAGTACAGGACAAAGTAGAACTGCCCCTCTAACATTTGTGTTCTCTCTGGGTCATTCTACACATTACTCTTGCTCTGAAGCTTTTTTCCTACTAGTTACTAGCTATCTGTTAATTCTAAATTAGTTTATTAAAAAGTTGATTGTAAATATTAGTGTGATAGAGTTCTTCCTTTGCATTTCCAGATACTATGTCCAGCACATGATATTTGCTTAATACAAAATAGTGAAACACTGTTGTGAAATTTAAAATAGTATCTTCACACAAATTAGGACTAGGAAAGAAACCAAGAGGTTCCCTAAGACATCACTTCCACAAAAGCTCAAAAATCATATATTCACAAATAGGGGAGTTACATGAAAAGAATTTTTTTTCTTTTTTTTTCTTTTTTTTTCTTTTTTTTTCTTTTTTTTTTTTCTTCACTGAAAGCTTTGACATAAAACTGTGGTACCTTCAGTTCCCTCATGGCTGCATTCACTTATGCTGCTAAAGGAGTGAAATTGAGGATTGGACGCTCAATTGAACCTGCTGCTTAACTGGTAGTTTCCTCTATATTTAGTTTGAACCACTCTGACCTAGATCTTAGAAGAAAAAATTGGTTTAGAAGACAATAGGTCTAAGTAGTTTAGGTGGAAGAGAGTAGTACAGATGTGTCAAGCCTGTTGCACTTGACTCCAAGGTTAAGGACTCATATCTGCCCCCTTTCCTGTTTAGTGGGACAGACAGAATCTCTCCAGATCCCTAAGCACAGTTGCAGCTTGAAAACACCTGAAGGCTAGGTGATCTCAGTCACCTATTCACGTCACAAACAGAACTTACTGAGCAATCTTGCCTGAAGATAGATCTATGGTCAAAAGATGTCTGTCTCTAATTTAGTGTCTAAAATAAGACAGAAACTTTTAATTCCAAAAATGATATGGTACAGCCATCCAATATATATATTTATGTTCAAAATTTAGAAATAAGGCTAGAACTTCAGCAGAGCTCAGTTTGCAAGGGAGAGAGGAAAAGAGTCAAATTGGATAGTTCTTTAATATAAAAAAAAAGTTATAAAAAATAAATGAAGTAATACAAAATTATGATAATGAAATTTTGCTTGCTTCTATTTTATGATAATTTTTTCATTATCTGCTTAATGGAATTCTAATTTGTGAAATGTTTCCTTAAGATTTTTTACTGAATCAAACAGACACATAAAATGAAGGATTGTCATTCAGACAATAACCAGGCATTGCATGACGTGTTCTGGAGAGTCACTGAATCTCTTTTAGACAATTGTGTAAGACCAGGGTTATGCAGCATAAACTGATAGCACATCTGCTGTGGTTTACAGCTATACAGATAAATATTTATCTACAGTAAATTCTGGTACACTCTGAAACAGGAACAGTATTGAAGTAAGAGTTCTATGTTAAAAGGAAAGTGCCAGAAAATACATTAATGGGTGAATTTATAGCTATTTTTTGCTTTAAAAGGTCAAGGGTTTAAAACAGCAGGCATATATGAAACAAAAATATTATGGTATTTCGTATATCCTGAAAATAGAAACACCACGTACACTGGTCTTTACATGATGAAACAGCAGCTCTGGCTGTCCTGGCTGATATTATGCACAAAACTGTAATAAAAGCATTCAGTTCAAAAGGAATTTAAAAGTTCCAGAATCATGGAAATTGAGTGCAATATCTGACACCTATTATTATGCAAGAATGGTTGAGAATTGTAGAGAGTATCTTCCTGTACAATACTGAAAAAATTTACCAGTAGCTTCACAATATGTGTTTTGTCTATGGAAAACTTACAGATAGGTGTACACAGAAATTTGAAGCAGCTGTCCATGCACGAGTCTCTGGTGAAATCTGAGATGCTCCAGGAAGGGGAGACAGGTTTATCAGCTGTGACACAGGATCTGTATGAAAACCTACCTATGGCAGGGTCATCTAAAGCTGGGCAGACTATCGCTGTTAATCACACCTTTAACCATTACCTCTGCGTGGGCACCTGAACTGAGCCCAGGGTTAAGACATTAAATAGTAATACAATAAGAAAAAGCAAAACTTAATGGAACATAAGTTATTTTTCTGAATGTAAGTGTCTTGTGCATTTTTATGTGTTGAGAGTTGTCACACCTAGTTTCCACCCCTAGAAAATTGTAGATCTCCTATGGCTCCCAACTTGGGATTTAGTAAATATATAAACAGCATCCTCAGATGTCCCACTGGGACACTTATGGTGGACACTTATGCCTGCAAAACTGAATACAGTCCCTAAAATCATATCATAGTCATATAATTTTATGCCAAATCATCTCTGATGGATCTTATTTCCATTCCTTCTGTTTTTTCAGGTGGTCAGCTACTTATCTGTGTTTGTGATCTCTTTTCTGAACCGAGACATCTCTCCAAGAACTGGAAGTGATGCATAAGTACCCCTACCACTACAAAGGTGTTATATCTTTCTGTGATTCAAGAACAAAAATAGTTGCACCAGAGACAACAAGAGTCATAAAAGCAAAAAAAAAAGCACCAAAATTACCTAGAGAGCTTTTCTGTTTCATTATCCAAAGGATTTCTCATCAGCATGGTGATAAGAAAAAACACAGATGTGTGTTTCCCATATCAAATAGTGCTTGTTATTCTGTTCTTGAGGCTGCCCCAGCAACCAGTGACCTGTGTGAGAACCTGTGCTGACAAGCTCCACAGGTATCCAAGCTTAATGTAGCTCCAGAGTGCTTTTAATAGATAAGCATAGTCTATCTGTTCTGGCAAAGAAAAATAGGGCAAGCAATCAGACAACCATCTTCCATAACCTGAGTGGAATATTTAACACAAGTCAAGGGTAAAGAAAACAATCTTCCCAGAACAATGCCTTGAAATGCCATTGAGAAAAAGAGCATCTGTGTTTATACACATTTGGGTGCATATAAATATATCTATATGTATACACATATGAGTGTGTGTATATATATATATATGTATGTATGCACTTATAATAGCAATGAGAGATTGCTCCTTTGTTTGCTTAAGTATATTATTTAGCAAAACAGAAGCCCTATCTCCATAAGAGTCTAGATATTCTACCTAGTAGTAAAATGGCTAGGAGATATTATATAAAACCAGAACAACATAAGGACAAAAAAGTGTTGACCCAAAAGAAAATGAAATTTTCCTTACTCATTATAGTTGTCTAGAAATGAAAATTCTTATGCTACTGCATAAGATAACACACAGAAAAAACCCATAAGGTTTTATATTTTTAACACATTTTCCTTTTTATTGAGTTTTATTCCATTTTTATTGCCAATAAAATCTACAGTAAGATGATACTGATGTAATACTGTGTGTTGCAAGTTCTCTCCTACTGAATTGCTTTTTTCTTTTTGTTGATTTATACACACAGACAACTGAAGAAAAAGTACAACAGATTTTTAGATGACATTATTATTATCTTTCTTACACCCTAAATTTTAAAGACTTACCTATTAATCTTTATTTGCTATGTACATTTTAAGCATGTTTCTATAGGGAATAAAGTCTGCAATCATTAATTTAAAAGAACAGAAAACAGCTTATTAGTTTATTGGTTTATTGGTTAGAGAGGATCTAATCACGTTTGAAGTACAAGACATACTGAAAATTAGAAAAAAAATATCTCTTTTGAGCAATGGAGCTGGAGTACCAATACACTGAAAAGACAGAGAGAGAAAAGGAGTTTGGATTCAGAGTTTCTCTCTGAATGGTGGTCTCACGTGACATGATCTTATCATGTCCATCAGCATGGATGGAAGATGAATAATTCTGTGGAAGTAGATACTGGCACCTCATCAAGTTTTAAGTGTTACTAAAGGAAAATGGTGTAGGGAGAGAAAAAAAAAATGAGTAAGCAGAGAGAAAAGACTTACAGGAATTAAGAATTAAGTCAGAGTCTGACTGAAACAGGGGAAGACTTATGATATAGGGAAGACTGCCCAAAGGTTCATAATTCCTGATCCCAAAGGTCTAACAGTCATGATATTTGAATGCTAGAAAAAGGCTCTAATGCATCCTTGTAAGATGGGGACTACTTAGGTCTTCAGAGCTGTAAAGATTAAGCACTAGACATGCTTTTAATGAAATCTGAAATTATTTACGTAATCATCACTTTCAAGAGGTAGATACTTATGTAAAACATTAGCTATTAAAAGAATTATAGCAACAGCATGAAGGATGACAACACTGTGCAAGTTTGTTAAAAAAATGAACAAAGGAAAAATATACTGTGAGTTGGTAGCATCCTTCACTGCTGCAATACGAAAATCAAGTGGCATGGGAGTGTATTCCTTAAGGTCACTGTAATTCATGCCTATTTACTAACACTTATGAAGCTATCATAAAATAAACACAGTTTGGTATCATGATCAGAGATATAAGAAAAAAAATGGGAATAGAACTTTATAAAAAAATTAGTGTTTATTCAAATTCAAATATTACTTTTCTCTCTGATTTTGTGATCCACACAATATTTTAGGCTCCTTTTCAGTACTGCCATCATTGAAACACATTCAAAGATGATAAAACAAGGATAGGTTAAACACTGATATGTAAAACTGAGTCTGAAGCCTGCATTTATTTTTTTAAAAAAGATACATTTCATGTAGTTCTCTTTACTTGTCTGATTAGAGTGGTGGTAAAGCTCCACTCTGCTGAAATCAGATAGAGTTTTGCCATACTCTCCATGGTGCCAGCATTTCACTTACAGATTCAACATCCACTCTATTTCAGACAAAGAGTGTTGGCTTGACTTTTCCCTTTACTCTGTCCCATCTTCCATAGATTGCTGTTCACATAAAAGAAGGGAAAGATGATCCTGAACGACTATATTCTACAAGATAATATTTCATGCTGTGGTCATAAATTCAGATTATCTTTGGATACTTTCAGGTTTTTGAAAGATAGAGGCTTAAGAACTTTATCTATTTCCAAAGTCATTCGAGCACAACAAAAATTCCACATCCTATGAGATTGAAAAAAAATGAGACAGTGACTATAGCTTGCTGAAAAAATTTTGTTGCATTGTAATCCAGGAATAAAAATTACCAAAAATAAAACATTAACTCTTTTTTTAAACCAAAGAATACTTTTTCTGTTTTTATTTACCAGCTTCACTTCATGTTCCTTTGGAGCATCAGAAAGAAAAACAAAAAGAAGACACAGGAAAAAAAGGAGAATAGGAATCTACAAGAGAAAAAAAAAGGAGAATAGGAATCTACAAGAAAAAAAAAAGGTGGAAGATAAAGAGATAAGTACAGAAATAATTCAGACATTGAAACAATTAAATTTTTAAAGGAAAAATAAAAACCCAGACCACAAACACAGTCTCTTGCTCATCTTAAGCTATAACTCTGAGGGGCATCTAGACACTCAGACACCACTCTATGTTCTCCAAAACATGCTGGGACAAAAAATTTTATAAACTAAAATCCAACAGTAAAAGCATTCTCATTTCTTTCTATGACATATATTTCAAGCACAGAGGTCCTGAAATGTAATCATTGTTCTCTGGTGAGACTTTCAAGGACTTGTCCTTACTCACTCATCAGTGGAAGCAAGCTAGCAAGGTCTGGAGCAAACCCCATGATGGTTTTGTGCTGTTTTCCAGGAGAGCATTTAAAACAGAGTGTATATTCTCTGCATAAATATTCTGAGGAATTTCTGTCAGTAAAAAGCCTGAAACATTTCAAGAGCTCATTTGCTTACGAGCACAGCATCCGCAGGAGGGATGGGAAGTTTATGTGGTTGGCTGCAAGGGAAGGGAAAGGTGCCACCAGTTTGCTCCATGGAAGGTTTATTCAGCCAGCTTATTTAGACTGCATGTGCAACAAGGCCTTCTATCTCCCTGCCTGGAGCACACTTAGCTTTAAGCTGGCCTTTGTTACCTATTTTTTTCCTGTAACCACTTAATCTTAGATCACCCAGAGGTCAATACAAGGTGTATGATCCTGAGATAGGGCTGTAAGCCATATGGAATAAACAATACACTGGTTCGTGATTATGGAAAAGCACAGTGGACTTCCTCTCATTCTTCCTTTCAGCTTTAATGATAGTGAGGAAGCTAGATTGGTAAAAACTACACATTAGGCTTCTCCTTGGGGAAAGAAGTGGAAAAGTGAGATTTTACCCATGAACAACAGGATTCAACTAAAATGAACTAACAATATTTTTCCCTGACTTACATGGAAGTCATAAACTTTTCATAATGTGTTTGTAAGGATTTCAGATTCTCAGAAGGATTTCAGAATGTAAAAAATTAGTGTAATTAGTAAAAATTAGTAAATATATCTATCATTTGTATATAGTATAAATTAAAAAAAGGTGTGATTTTGCTAGATGATCCTGTAGATTATATGTAAAACAAAGAGTTTATCACATATTATCACTCCATATGAGTTTCAAGATATTGATATATTCTGTGAGGCAGAACTGATCCTGGATTTAAATCCTCTTTTGATATCTATCTCTCTTTAATAAACAGGAAACTTTGTTCTGACAAAATGAAAAAAAGACATTTTCTTACTACAAATTTGTCTTTCAACTACATTGTATAACACTTTCAAATGATTTTTTGAAGTTTTTTCTTTGCTGGGCCTACACTGGAACAAATATTGTCATTCTTCTTCCTGACATTGGTGTTCCTTTTGATAAAGTGCAACTGATTCTGGTTTTGATTGTGAAACCAATATAAAGCACATTTTGCTGCAATTGCACCTTGACATTTGAAATTACACATTCCAAGTCACATTGTATAAGCTCATTATGAATGAGAAACAGGAAATTCTATTTTTTTTCTTTAAAGGAACTAGCCAGAAACTGGTTAAATCACATGCACTGCCCAATTACTTCATTCTCAACCCTAACAGCAAATTTTACTTTCTTGTCAATAAACTCCTTGAAAACAATCAAGTCAGTCACTTGGAATAAATGATTGGTTGACCTCTGATAGCTGTGGAAGACAAATGTATCAACACAAAGATATCACTTATGCTTCAGGAAGTCCCTGTAGTGCAGATTGTCTAAAGCTGGGAAAATAGCCTGAAAAAAACCTATCACACTTGCAATTTTTTCTCCTAAACATCATCTATAAAGTGTTATCAGGTGAATGATAATGAACTTTGGTTCATGTAACACACTACATGAACTTTGGTCTAATCTATGTAATTAGTATTTTTTGTTGAGTGATTTGTTCTATTTTCAAGCTTCTGTTCCTGTATTATTTAATCCTTAGTGTAGTACCAGTTGGAAGGAAGAGGGGGTGGGGTAAAGAATTTAGAACTAGTCAAGAAGGAAAAAATTCAAGTTTTCTATGCTATCATATAAATACTAAGAAATACAAACTGAAACTGCATGTATTAAAATGTACTCTGAACAATGAAGGTACCAATTGACCCCATAGAGGACGCTGGTGCTATTTGACATAACCTAAGGCATCCTGGACACCACACAGGGGTGGCACATGTGATACAGAGAAGGCCAATGTTCTGGAGTTGCAAACAAGGGTCCAGGAGTATTGCCCAGGGTGGATCAAACAGCTCTAGGCATCTTTGGTTAGGCAAAGCAATTGAATCTGCTGGTACAGCATCTCTTTTGCTCATTTGTCTCTATGAACTTGGAGCTTTGCTCTGCAATCTGCCACTAAGTGGTGTCTGCCTGAGCCACATCTTGCAAATTTAGATGTTTTCCTTTAGATTTTAAAACTTCATTGATTTACTGTAACTCTATCTGCACCTTCACCTCACATGTATATTTCTATTATCACATCCACAAGTTATTTCAACCAGAACGGTGTATGTTGCTATTTTATTCTTCATGAGAACTACAATACTTGGCAGTCCTGAGAACAGATTCATGTAGGCATTTCAAACAAGGACCATCTTTGCTGAAGTTGTAGTTTTTTGTTAGAGGAGGCTGCACTGATCATGGAATCAATAATAAATTTTTCATTGACCATTTTTGTATCTGTTAATAGATAACTGAAATTATGCTGCCAAAGCTAAGCACAGTTTTAGAGACTTCTGATAGCCTCAGATGTTTCTGTACTGAGTAAGACACTTGTAATTCCTGCATCTTTGCAAAGAGGAACTTCAAAATATTGTGAAAAATTTTTATATAACTAATTTTATTTCCCCTAAGAGAGAAAACTACATTACAAATCTTATATTCAGGATTTTGGATTGCCTTTTACTTTCATGTTAAATTTCCCCATGGCTTCCTTTACTACTTTATTGGGTTTAATTGTCCTTTTGCTCAGCTCAAAACACCATGAGCTTTACAACAGACACCATCTTTTAGTGACAGCGTTGTTTGGTTTTGCTTGAATAAAAGGTGGCATTTATGTTCTATTAAAGGAAGAAGACAAGAGGATACAAAGAGGTTTTGTTTGCTTGTTTTCTTTGCTTCCATTTGCCGGAGTTCATTCCAGGATGCAAAATACAGAACATAGTGGTAGAGCCTGCACTTACTCTATGTGGTGCATTATGAAAAACCTTTTATCACATTGGGAAATAAAGGCAGGAAACTGTGTCACAGTTTATTGGACATAAAACAGTCAGCCACCTCACTGTGATTGAAGGAATACGGTTTATAAGCACAGGTTTTTCCAGGTCTGTGTGCCACGATCTCTGCTGGAATGCTTTGAGCGCCAGGAAGGCTGACACCCTTTTGCATCTCTCCTGTGGACTAAGGGAAAAGATTGCATCATGAGCCAATTGCCTTTTCCCTTTACAAATCTTCTTTTCTTTCAGCAAACAAGCAGAAATACCTTGCACTAAGACACAGCCATTTCAAATGTCTGCTGCACAAGCAAGCAAACAGAGTGGAGTATACTGTTTACTCACCCTCTGCTGCTTATTTATATATAAGCAGCATATATATAATATATATATATTCTTATATATAAGAACAATGATGAATCAGACTTGGACATAGATCTGTTTAAATCCTGCTTTTTAATGCCAGCTTACTTAATTTTTGGTTGAAAGACAAGCCAAATTTCAGGACTTATCAGAGCATTACATGAAGTTAACCTCCAGCACTATTCCCCATAAAACTCTGATAAGCACATTTTAATAGTTCACAGTCAGCTAGAGTAAGATAGTCACAGAGAGTTTTTCTCAAGAAATTAATGTTCCCTGTAAATCAATAGCATTGAAAATACCAAAGATGAGTATATGGAATTAACTGGTTTTAAAAGTAGATACAGTCCACTTTGAGAAAAGACTAGCCAGTGGTGTTTTTATTCACACTCCACTGCTTTTATTGGTCAAGCATAGAGCACCACTGCAAGCTGCCCAGCATTTAAAGAGGGAACAGCTGTATAGATTTACATCTTGCTCAAGAAATCTGCCGTTCTTCTGAGGCATTATTGTCTAAAAGTTCTGCTTTCCAGCTATCATTATTCTGAGAAAAACAGATGTCTCTTTTTCCTCAAACTCTTGAAAAGCTTTGCTAGAGAATTTGACAAGTCATAGATGTAACTGCCTACTCCATATTTGATTCAAAATAATGTTAACAACCAGCATCAGGCTCGTTTTCTGAGTTTTAGTGCCTTTCTGATGGAGAATGTACATAAAGAGTATGCAACACTTTTTCTTTTTGCTAGATTTGAGTTAATAATTACCTAATTATTCTGGAGTTTCCAAATAACTGGAATATCTTGCCCTTTTGGGACAACAGTAGTTCATGGACTAGGAAATTTCATTTCATTAATGCAAATTATTACTGTGACAAGATTATCCTTTTTTTTAAGTCATTCCAAGTTTTGTTATGCATGTACCATGCTACTTCATCAGAAACAAATGAGAGGTTTGCAAGCAACTCAGCTGTAAAATTTCTCTTGAGACAAAGTTTGGCTTCCACAGACTGTATCAGCACAGGGACTTGTATTCAAATTAAAATACAGCAGTAGCTTTAGTTTCTAATGACTAATGCCAAATTAAAAAACGAAATAGACAACACAGGGGACATACAGAAACTGTTAACTTGACAATATAGTATACCATAACCATGGATTAGGTTCTCACAAACTTTAGCATGAAAACAATTCTCATTAAAATATTCCTCGATGTAAGAGACTGTGTCACATGCAAGTCAGGTGTTTATTGCAATGAAAAGTGAGATGGTCATGATTATACAACCTTGAGAATGAAGTAGATAGAAAATATCAGGCTCTTTATGTTTGGACATAGAGCTGCTATCCCTAGAAGAGGGTTTATATATGTTCAGGTTCTGAGTGATAGTTCTTGAAAAATAGGAGACAAAAAAGTAAGAGTTTATGCTCCTTCCTGGGCTTAATTGGTTTTTTGCCATGAATGTGTAATATTGCCCAAGTTTTTTAACACTATAGAATGTAGAGATAGAAGATTAACTACATAAAGTATCACCTTCTTCAAATAATTTGGTTTTAGCGTTGAAGATATATTGATTTTCTTCTTAATATTTCAATCCTCTTTTTTTCACATAGCAACATTTCTCTGCACAATTTGTTTAACATATTATTCTTGTCTTACACTTTACAGAGTGTTTGTGGTTTCATAGTGCCCTATCAGTACAGGAGATTCAATTACAGAAATATTGCATGCATAGCTGAACTAAGAGTATATTAAGTATAGAATATCAGAACCAGTTTCATATTGTAACATTGAAAAGAGCTTTAAAAATAAACCTTTTCCTATTAAAGGAGCACCACCAACGATGTATAAAAAATAAATTTGGTGTGTAAAAAGGGTTCATAACACAAACAGGTTTTATGGTAGGATGCAAAGCTGGAACATAAGCATAAATGCAAGATGGTGCAAAACCCCAAGAATGTGAAAGTACATTATCTTTTATTTTAAAAACAAGCAAATCTAGTTTGTTGGGAAAAAACCATCATCCATGCTTACACTGTATAGTAGAGTTCAGTGCAAGAGCAGCTGAGCTAACACAGACCTGACTGAATTTTTTAGGCTCAGTGTTACCAGGTAGCCTTAGCAGCAAGCACCTTAAATGTGTGCTGGCTGTACCAGCCTGTTGTTGCACCCTCGTAAATACACTGAATCCAATAGTACCTGGGCACTACACCAGCCTACTATCATGTCAATGAGCATGTTGCATTTAACATGAGCCTATATTTCAATGAAAATTGGCTCACAGAGCAACAGTTTGATTTTATATTCTCACTCCAGGATGCTTTCTCTGCTTTTGCCAGTAAGACTATAAACCAATTGGTCCAAACAGAAATGTCACATGAAACTGTTGTACCCAGCCTCAGTGCAAAATTACTGTAAATTCAGATTATATTGTCCTTAAGAAACTGTTTGTTCCAAAGGGACATTTTTTGTAAGTTGTTTCTACCAAAAAAGGGGGATTTTTTTTAGGTACTTTCCTAGGAATTTTCATCTCTGAAATAGACAAGTAATAGAATTTAGTCTCTAAAATCAGTTCATCCAATACAAGGCCAGTTCTCTACTGCAGCGCTGTTGAAGAAGTATTCCAAAATAGGACATTTATCAAATACAGGCATGGATTTCACTATCTGGAGTTTCATTTGGGAATGTTTCATTGTATATATCCGCATATTTATTTATACAATCCAACGTATATAGAAAAAAATCCTAAAATGGAAAAGTAGGGAAATGGAGCATAATTAATGTTGAAGTAAAAGAGTATTTGTATAATAAACATAACAATTCAGTCAGTGAAATAGAGGAATTAGTTGGTAGATTTAAAACAGAAGCAAAAGTAAAGCTTCCTGTTCTGGTTTCTGCCTGTAATAAGCATGGTGAAAGCAATTTTGAATTAAGATATTTTTCTAGTTTAAATTCAGGCATAAAGGAAGATCCATCAGTTGCCTTTAAAAAGCAAGGAAAATGACATTTGTCTCCCCATTCCTGGACTGCAGTGCTCCCGTATCTACCACCTGCTGGTTAATAATGTGTGAGGACTCATTCTTTCTGAAAAAAAAAAGTTTTTGTTAAAATAACCAGCACCAAATATAGAAGAAGCTTCTCTCTATGTTTGCAGTCTGCTTTCTGTTGTGTTTGCTACAAAATCATTGCTACTATAGTTTGGGAGGCTTCCAGTGGGCAGGCTCTAATTGTCTCCTTTCTGCAAACCCTGTCATTCACCAAAGAAGTAGAGGTCATTATGTCCAATCTCTAACATGCATTCTGGTATCTTTCTGAAAAGGAGAACCTTTTGCAGCCAAAGCACTTTGGTATTTTTGTTTGTGTTCATAAAAAGGTCTAGTAAAGCCTTTTATTGAGAGCTCTGCTCCCATTACATGTGGCCAGCAGTGTCAGGCTGTGCAACACTCCACATCTCAGCACTGGCTTGGATGTTGGAGGATGTCCTCATGCTCTATAGCTGGCCTCAGATGTGCTGGATATGCTTTCAGACCTGGGTACTGGGATGTGAAGGCAGCTTAAAATCAGTTGTGTCCTAAAATGAAAAAGGGATGATGATCAAGGAAGGAAAAGCATAAAACAGGGAGGCTGAGATTGACACTGAACAGAGCTGCCTTTCACTCCTCTTAGGCCTTCCAGGGAGCGGGATCCACTCAGAGTTGGGACAAAACAGATTAACTAAAAGTGGTCTCTTTATCATCAGCATCCCTTCCCTGAAACTTCTTCCTCAAAGAAAGAATGTTCTGATGGATGGAACTTTGGTCCAATCCTACCATGTCCAGCACTGAATTATTTTCTGAATGCACATGTGAGAGTACAAGAGTTTCTCCAGGCATACCACTCAGGTCATTACCTTGCCCATCTACTCCAGTGATTATCTCTTGAAAGGGTCCCCTTTGCAAAGTTTAGCCAACAAGTGGAGAACCAGGATGCACAGTCATGCTTGCCTGCATGAAAGAGTCTGCACTTTGGATCATCTGAAGCAGTCCAATGTTGTTTCTTAATATTTAATGGCAGATAATGTGTTTTTCTTTCACAAGTTTAACAATTATTTAACATCTACTTGGTAATGATGGGTGCAATGGTTCAGTTAGGTGTGTGTGTATATACATATATATTTTAAAAGTCCACTATCATGTCAAAAATCATGTTGATCCAACTTCCTCCACAGAATAAGGACTTCCAATTTAATTTCTCATGTAGGTGATTTTATTTCACATTATTCTCCAGCTCCTTCTTTCAATGAGTTCTAGTATATTTAATTTCTCTTTGCACAGAAATCATTGTATAGAAAGCTCCAATAAAACTTACTTTCTCTATCTTTACGAGTTCTACCGTACTCTTTTCACAAGGAGGAATCAGAAGTCCAGATATTAAACATTCAACACATTATTTTGTAAGGGTGAATTTCATCTGGTTTTGTGTTTATTATCCAATTGTTCTTAAAATTTCCTTTTTTAAGCAATGAACATGAGATCAAAATGTTCATATAACCATCTTTAGTAAACCATAACTCCCAGCCCTCTGTGGCAGAAGCTGGTTAGAATCAGTCATTGTACTCAGTTTGGTTTGTTTTCCCACATGTGCTAATTCACACTAATCAATGCTGAATTTAATTTACCACTTTATTACATAGTCAGTCAATATTTGAACACCCTTCTGCACATCATTACTTCTATTTTTATTATTTTTTTTACTTCTATAATCCTGAATAATTAAATATTATCAGCAAATTTTATTCTCACTATTTACCTTATCTTTCAGATAATAATGAGTATGCTGACCAACACATACTAGGAGAAAGAGGGCTCTTATTTGAGTCCCTTCTATTGGGAAAAACCTGCTTATTTTATGGGGTTTTTTCCAAATTTTTTTATCCACTGTGACTGGTATAATTAGGAGTTTTCTGTTTGGTTCAGTTTTCTGTTTTGTTTGATTTGGGTTTTTATTGTCCTTTCTAGGATGCCCTGAAATTTGAAATGTATGATGTTAATATTCATTTCTATGATTTTTTTAGACAAGACCTCCTTCTGGAAAACTTTGTTGACTTATCCCTCTTCAAACACAGTTTTCATTGTGATTTTTATAATACCTTATATTCTGAGTTAATACTGTTTTGTCTATGCAATGTCCTGCTGTCACAGCAACATTTCAATACATCTGAACCTTCAATTCTCAAGGTAAAATGTTGGACAATAGTAGTTGATAATTATGTGGCACTCAAGGCTTCAATCCAGTATGTCTCAACTGGTTTAAAATACATGTATTAAATCATATGGTTTCAAGACTGATATTTTCTAAAATAATACAGCTATCCTCTAAGTATAGGTGTTTCTTTCAAAATTTTCTCATCAAATGTGAGGATGGTAGAGGTCATTTAAGGTAGAGATCCACTGGTGCAAGTACTGAATACAAGATTTTTGAAG
Organism: Prinia subflava; assembly: GCF_021018805.1. Taxonomy (NCBI): domain Eukaryota; kingdom Metazoa; phylum Chordata; class Aves; order Passeriformes; family Cisticolidae; genus Prinia; species Prinia subflava. Next base: position 65,288,636 of record NC_086249.1, read on the forward strand.
CTATGATATGCTTACTGAAAAAATAATTCCTAAACAGCATTATTAGAACACTGGAATAGGTGCCAAATGTTTAAGCAAATATTCTTTTTTCCTAAATGGATATGTCACCTACCACTTGAGATGCTGCAGCATTTCTAAGACATCTACACAAGCCTGGCAAAAATTGCATGAGTCACTGGAATTCTGAACCCTTTGAAAGGAGCAGCTGAAAAGCCAGTGAGGATATCTTAAGGCATCTCAAAGCATCAGACATCTGTGGTTAGACACCAATTATCCCACGATAACTGAGACATGCCTTTTTAGGTCTTCATTTTACCACAAGGTTGGCAAACAACAGTCAAATGGTGATTTCCACAGCTGATAGAAAATCACTTGCTGAGTTCTGCTTTTTGTGCTTCACACTATCACTCTGCTTATTCTAACAGTTTTTACTTTGTTTATAGTGGTTTTGCGTTTTTTTTCTAAAAAAAGAAAAAAAATCTTGTTTCTTGCCACTTAGACTCTTCTTTCTTGACTTTTCTTTATTTGAGTCCAGATGCAGTTAAGCACAGAAGGTCTTAAGTAACCAAATATCCACAGTCATTTGCAAGGTGTAATCTACTTTCACAAAATGTTTGTGGTGATTTGTTTGTTAATTACAAGCAGATGTAAACAAACTCATATTCCCTATAACTATCCCATGCACTAAGAATTTACAGGACTTCTCAATTTATCAGGGCACAAATAGAAATGCTCTTACGCTTCTGGATGAAATAGTTTATGAAATTATCCTTCACAACTGCTTGTTACCAGCCTTGCAGCTGAGACACCATAACTGATCATGTTAATTTCCAGTGCATTTTTGTGCAAAGTGAAATAGATTAGTTTAATCTAACACTGGAGCTTTCTTAAACAGATTTACTCCTTTGCATTGAAATGGAGAATGTTTTTTCCAGTGAAGCAGCTGTGACTCAAATTGTTATTGTTACATGGAAAGGAGTAAAACCATGAAAAGAGGAGGCATTTGGGTAAACAGGACACTTCAAACTGAGATTTAGTCAAAATGTAATGAAATTTTTGTTTTAGGAAAAAAATCCACCTCTGATTTCTTATATTGTTTACCACACATTCTGCATTGTGCAAAACATGTTCTGTTTGACTGAGTAAATTGTTCATTTTATTAAGCCAAAAACTAACTATGATTTTTTTTCTCTGAAGCTCTCCTAGCCCCAACATTTCCTTTACTGCACTGACATTTGGAAAGTCACAGGATAATTACATCAGGATGTTTTTTCAGAGCTGTAAAAAATTGACAGTAAGTGACCTGAACAACTAGCCATCAATTGCCTTGAAACATTTAGCAGAAAAAAAATAAATCCTCTGGGAAGGTGCCTATTGCTATGGTTCCACATTTCTCACATTTTTCCTTTCCCTCTGGCTTGCTTGAATCATGTTTCCTATGCTGAGGTTATATATTCTTTTGTTAAATGTCCTCATCTATGATGAAAGAGGTAAAGTCAACTGATTTCCCTGCTTGCTTTCTTCCAGGCCTATTTCATAGGCTCAGTGACTTCCCTTTGCAAGCTGATATTCAAATCTTTTCTGTTCAGAACACACCAAGTGCTGTATTTATTCTTCATCTTCTTAAAGAGTCTCTGTACCTTCACAGGTTTATATTCAGAAACATGAACACATCTGCCTTGGTGGCAGAGGCAGCACCACTGGACACTGTGTCTGATCTGTGTAACAGCTAACATGCACTGTTAATGTATTAACAATACAATACATTAACATTAATGTCTTAGGAACTTGTATTATGAGGTATTGTGGCCTCCAGTGCGAGCATCTCACACACCACAGATACTCTCTCTCTGTTTTTCACAAAAAAAAACCCCAACACCATCAAAATAATTCAGTCCTTACCAGTTACCAGCTCCCAGATGAAGAAGTCAAGAAGCTGATACTGGAGGTAAAAAGGGCAGGTGTGACAAGTGCAGAAAATACTTAGATGTTCTTGCAGCTACAGCCAGGTGCCTCATGGCCACGATTAATTAGGTTGGGAGAGCTGCTGGATTGCTCTCTGAGGGACATCAGCAGTCATAAGAATGCATTATATCCAGTTGCTCCAAGCCTAGCAAGCCATATCCTGCTCTCAGATATATGTGTTTTGCCATCTGGACTAAGACAATGCAGCATACCTGGGCACCAAACATCAAACTGTGGGAAACACCACCTGCTTCCCAATTTATGGCATGTCCTGTCGCCACATGAATCAGCAACTGCAAACACTCCCAATTGTCTTACCTATCTTTTCTCAGAATACTGAAATATGACAGAGGTGAGGTATGCAGTCAGAACTCCCAGAGCTGTGGGAGAGACACTACACCTGGTGAGTTAGCTTTTTGAGACCCCATTCTGACTGATCGTGGTAAAGCCAAAGTGACAACATCACCTTTGTAGATGCAAAGTTATGGGGTTTAGTCTATATATTAGTGGTCTGAGAGTATTTCTGAGAAGCTGGGAATATTACAAGGGTACTGGGTTCAGCAGGCTATGATCTATATACTTACATGGTCTGTATATGATGCTGAGGATCTTGACCATTTCTTTCTCTGAAATTTTAGTTCTCAATTTGATTTTTATATGAACAAAAAAATTATCTTATGTTCACTGGGACTACCTAAGAAGGAAATAGTAGTAGGAAAAGTGAGTGGTTAAGGTGGTCTAAACACTGGTTTAATCATTGTATGGATGAACTAAATGAAAAAGGATTATTGGTGATCTCTTACCTTTCCCCTTCACATTTTTCTACTTTTCTAAGGCCTTGGAATAGAAAATAGGGTAGTTAGACTGAGACCAAGACTAATAAAATGCTAGGGGTTTGGGTTTTTTTTAAGTGAAATTACTTTGAACACTGCTGGGGTTTACCTTTTCATCATGCTTGGCAGATAAATTACAAAGGCAAGACTAATATATTAAAGTATAAGGGATATGAATACCTTGTTTTGAAGTTTACTTCAGTGACCTCAGGAATGGGCAAGCAAAAGGTTTTCCTGAACGCAGCTATTTTTCTCCTCTAATCTAGTTTTTCTGACTTCTAGGTTGCATCCACTCTGTGCTAGTCCAAGAATAAAGAAAAACTGTCTCGAAAATCAAGCATCCACTTTTGATACACCTTTGAATAAAAGCACCCTAACCATTGTATTCTGTTTCTCAGGCTTGTAAAAGATTCTGTGATGGAGCTTTGATCTTAAAATTTTACTTTCACAATTTGTCTGTCTTCTTTCATTCTAAAATCAAATGCAGTTATCAGAGAAGTCCAAGGCTTCTTTTCATCTTGGAGATAGAAAAGAGCTCAATCTGCATCTAAAAGCTTGCTCAAGCCATACAGTTTGTTCCCATTATAGAGACAGATACTGAATTATGCAACAAGTTCCCAGTGAGCAATTACATTTTAATCATGGTAAAGATTTTTTTCTGCAAAGACACTTCTATAGATGATTTATTTCAAAAGATAGGAATTGTGCCCATATAGCTTAACTGGGAAAGTGTTCAACTTCCCCAGACAAATTTCCTGGCAGAAAGATTGTTTGAGGAGACCAGTAACTAATATTTAAACCACCTTTCTTTTTTTTTTTTTTCTAATTTCCTTTTTTTTTTTTTTTAACAGTAAATCTTTAACACAACATGACCTATGGTAGATAAGTCTTAGTCTGCAGTTCCATTTGGTCACTCATAGCTTGCTTTCTTAGATTAGAAACTCCATGAATTATTTTTACTTTTCATAAATAGATTGTGGTGTTTACAGTACTTGCCTTCTGTGCTGCTAAATTGAATAACCATATAGTACTTCAAAGAATGACTGAAAATAGAATTATATTATAGAGGAATGTTCCAGTGCATTTACTATCAAAATGAAAGTCCTACTGTGGGTAAATAAATGTGATATTGTTCAGAATTAGAGATATGCTTATCATCATGGATTAAATATAAATTTAAAAATATAAGAAGTTATGTAAAAATTACAAAAGTAAATTAAATTCAAAAAACTTTAAAGATGCATAAAAAAAAAGTTCAAGCTGTGCTGCCACAGTACTACCAGAACCATTTGGTACATTCAGCCAAAGGAGAGAGAACATAAAAGAGATGAGTGCATCAAAAGAGAGATGAGAACCCTTCCTTTGTTGGTCTTTCTTCCAAGAATTTGAGCATAGTTTATAATTGGTATTTGTGTTTCACTCATAAACAGAAAATCCCACATTCCGTTGCTTGCACAGTTACTGAAATTCAAAAGATATTTTTGGTTTTGATTGGAAAAAAAGTGTCAGACTGTGCTAAGAAATATGCCAAGTGAACCAGTCCTTTTTACAGAACATGCTTTTCTAGCAAGTATAAACAAGCTTGCCTGTGATTGTTTAAACTGTCTGTGGCATTTTCACCAGAAGAAAGGAGAAAGCTGTGAAATGGCAAATGCCAGCCCCTTATGGATTTACAGGACACACTCAAAAATTTCAGCTACGCTCAGGAAACCACTGTCTGGTGAATGTTGTTCATGGACTTCAGAATTCTGGCAGGTTGCTGCCGCATGCACCACCCTGAGATTCTGGATAGATTTCCAATAAGTTTTATGGAAATTTGATGGAAGTTATGGTTTTTACTTTTTAACTAGCATAGGTTACACAACTAATTGTCCAAATCCATGTGTATGACTATGTAAACAAACAAATAAGTGAATAGACAGATGCTTAATGTGGATCAATGCTATGCATTGCATAAATATGCCGTTTCCATCACAAGAGAACTCAGGACTTACATTTTACAACTGGTAACCAATTTTATTGAACTCCATAAAATGTAAATGGATGAAGAAATTTTATAACCTGGACTGCAGGATGCCTTCTGATCTTCTCTTAATGCTGAATATTTGTAGTGGTTTTGTACAAGGAAGAAAAAAAGGGAAATAAAAAGCTTTGATAGTTGCAATGCCTAGCTGTAAACAAAGCACACTGGGACATTGGGGAAATCACTAAATCACTTAGCACAGCTTGTTCTAGTTCTTTTGTATCCTGGAAGAGGTAGTTTGAAAATGCAACAAAATAGATACTATTGTAGCATTTCATTCTAAAATAATTAATCTCAGTATATAATATTCAGTAATAACCTGAATGAAATTATTTATAGTTGTACAGTAACTTCAGGAAAAGATACTTTTAGCAGTACATGTTGACTTTGATCCTTTGAAATATTATTGTCTAGTTGTTAGCTGAAGTCTTTAAATTTTCTTGATCTTTGAAAATCTTCCATATCTTAAAGAAATACCCAGGAGTAGATAAGTCTTTCAGTAATCTATAATATCCACATGCATAATTTTAATGTGCAAATAAAACTAAATAATTTTGATCAAACCTTAGCTGCTGATGCAGAAGTCTAAGATTCTTTTTTTCTTTTTTTTTTTATTTTCCAAATACACAGCCTGATGATAAAGCAAGTGTAATTTAACAACTTAGAAATGAGATGGCAGCTTACACAGAGACCTCACATCGATTTGTGTCACTTCTTCACCATTTAAAGAAAATGTTATGATTTTTGTGCCACATTCTCTGTTTTTGAATGTTTGAGGTTGTCAATAAGAAGCTGCAATAAAGCTGTGATGAAAGATTTTCCTGGTGAGACCCATAACATTTGGTGTGCCAAATAAAAATAAGCAAAGTAAACAAAGACACATTATTAGCTAGAAGTGTAAAATGAGTGAGGAAATTGAAATTAATGCACTCAGATGTGTTAGCAGGGGTTTTTTTTATGAACAGGAATATTGAAAGTCTAAACAGTATTTTTTCCCTGGTTGCTGAAAGTACTCTCACATTTATTTTTTCACTAGTTTTTTAGTCTATATTAAAATCGGTTTTTTCTGGATTTTTTTCTTTCCTCTTCTACAGTCAATTTCTCCATCTTCATTTTTGACCCTTAAGCTCACACTACCATGACAATTTTCCTTCCTAGTCCTTGACAGAAAAGCCATTCCTTCACTTAATTCAAATTTATGAGCATACCTATTGTACTCCGTCAGTGTTAGCTCAAAACTTTGAAGACAGAAAGTGGTATGTAAAGGCTTAGTGCACCATTCAAGACAGACTCCATTCAAATAATGCACCCACTGTATTTACAGAATAATTTAAAGGTGCTTGGATCCATGAAATAACAGGAGCATGTTTCATTTTCCACCATCGCAATTAGAATATGTTATATTATTATAGGTAGACTATTTTGCTTCACTGAAATGGGAGGAAACCTCAAGAGTGAAGCTCAGTATTAGTATAAAGCTCTAATAGAGGCTTGTGTTATTAATGGCACTAGTAAACCGGCTTCTCATTATGCTTTCATAACATGAGGGTTTTGAAAGATAAAGGGTAAAATACTACCTGCTTTATGATTAATGGACATTTTCCTGTTGGATACATAGGTGTAGGATTTCATCCCAAAGGTTTTGCTGTGGGAAATTACCTGATTTATTTATTAAATACATTTTCATTACAAGTGTGCTTCAGATTAGTAAATATGAGGGTTACAATCAGAAGGACAACCCAAGAGAACAACCCTACCATGTACAATAATGCTGTTACTTTATTATATGAAGAGTATGAGCATGTAGCTCAGAAGCTACAAATTTTGATCAGCTTCCTTAGTTTCCCATTGTTTTTCCTTAGATGCTCTACTGTAGCCCAAAGAATGGGATATTTAAATACATTTTCTTCTAAAATTAAAAATTGAATAGTTATTACTTTTGCCTTAGATTGTTGATTCTTTTTGTCCTGTAAGCTTGTGAAGCCACAGTCACCTACCAGAAAACTTGCCTTTTCCATGGATTGCCTTTGGCCCCAAGCCCTGCTTTATTTATAAGTGTCTTGGCTAGTAAGCCCTTTAAAATTTTATTCACATGTAACAAAGGCAACTAGGAAATCTCTTTGTCTCTTTCCCTAATTTAATTGTGATCTCATAAATATGTCTAAGATGTATTTGTACAGCATCTGGACTTTGATAGGAACTTTTCTGAATATGTACTTGTACTGAACATTTTACAACTTCAATAGTTAGCATCCCTTCACTTGCAAAGATTAGTTAGAATGAAGTCATTTTGTCACTAGAAACAGCAACTTTGATTAACACTTTACACTCATGAGAATAACTGCACAGATTTAATTTAAGGCACAACCCTTCCCCCCAAGGTACATAATATCATACAGTGTGGGAATAACTTGTAATAAGAGATGGAGTAGCCATTAAAATTAATTTACTTACAAAATTCCATTGTGAGTTCCCCTTTTTGTGTAAAAATTCAGTGTCTTTGCTCTTTGGTCACTACCTTAGAATGAAACAGAACATAGCATAAACTTCTCAACCTCTGTCAAGAACTTGCATTAAGCTCTTTGCTCAAGAAAAAATGCAAGAGCAAATTCTAAAACTGTATACAGAATGATTGTGAAAATAAACATAGTCATGAAAAGCTGGTTTTATTTCTCTTTTTCTTTTAATTGAAACCTATTTTTTCAGTTAATTTCCCAGTTAATTTCCCAGTTAATTTTCCAACTATTTCATGCCCTGAAAACAATAGAAAGAAATCTGACAATTAATGGTTTCACTTTCCTTAGAATTCTAAAATATCAATTTCTTATTACTAGAAAGATTTAAAAAACATGCTTTTAAAAATCTTTGTCTGACCACTTTTTCTGGGCCAGCATTTTGGCACTCTGATGACACAGATTTTCCAACACTGTGGGTACTGCTTGAAGGATTTTGAGGTACCTATTTTCTTGTATATTTTCCCTTTTTAATATTGTTGAGTTTATGAGCAATTTGATTTCAGAGCCACTCTAACCTTCAAAATCTGTTTGTCGGCTTTTATTATGAGATTAGTAAGATTTTTACAGATTGCTAATGGTGCAACAACGTATTGCAAATAATACTGAGGTATTGAATCATTGACTTTACTGTAACATATGTTTTCTGATACTCTTGTGATTTTCTCTCACTTAAAAAAATAACCTTTTCAGATCACCCAGAGATGGTTGTATTTTCTAGTAGAATATGGAGAAGGAATGCTATATTTCCAATTCATGTTCAAAATCTCTTTTACCTGCCAATGGTGAAGGAAAATGCACAAAAGTGCACAAGGGCCTGGACCTGGTGCTGTCCTCCTGTAAATAACGTGTCTTAATCATCAGGTGACAGAATCAGGCTCCTTATTTATGGTTGCCCACCCCTCCCAGACTGAAATAATGCCTGTCTGGAATAAGTAAAGGCAAGTATTTGGGCTCTGCACAGGCAGTTTAATGCATCCTCAGTGACCATGAATACAAATTCTCCCAAGCTGAGAGAAAGTGAGGCAGAACACAATTTTCTGTGTCTAGAGTGTTCACCTGAACCAATTGGTCTGGGGATACTTCTAAAAACAGTTTTTTAATGGTGATGCCTGAAAAATAAGTAATCTGACTTACATCCTACAGCTCTCAATTTAGGCAAAGTAAATTTTTCCAAGCTGGTTGAACTTCAGCTGGGTATGGCTCATGCTCCACACACACTGACAGCAACAGAGTGTATGTTCTTTACTGCACGGCAAGAAGCTTTGTCTCAGGGGCAGGATAAATGCAACTATGACTTCTGAGCTGGGCCATGGTTCTTCAGCTCAAATTGCAGAGAGAGAGGCTCGTGTCCATCCTAACCAAGACAAATGTGTCTGAAGTCTGCCTGCACTACACTTGGGCAGAATATGATATTCTTAATGTTACCTTTAGAGATTTCAGATTGAATTCTTCCCTGTGTGGGAATTAATATGTGACATCTATGGCTTCACTTAAACTTTTAAAAATATGGGATTTGGGAAAGGATAAATGGGATTCCTGCCAAATACTGTGAATAATTTCATTGAGGAATCATGAGAGTTGATAAAGTTCCCCAACTGTAAAATAGGGGTAAAGGTATTGAAAGGGTCCAAATTTTTCTACAATATGAAAAACCAGGTATGTGAAAGTGACATTAGGCAAAATCAGATGGAATATTATTGTTACATTAAAATTGTTAAGATAGAAAGTGATATGCTATGACCTCACAGAGCACTCTGCTTTTGGTCCAGGATTATCTTAATCAGCATTTTTGAGGGGTGAAACACAGAGGAGAGTAATCTAATTCAAAGAGGGAAAAACTGGAGAGGAAATTGCAAATACTTTTGAGGTAAATGCTTTCAATGGAAGAACTTCCGAAAGTTATCATCTTGGTGAGCTGTAGGAATTGCTAATGTGTTTGAACTTAGATTCAATTAGAAATTTATAACATTCATAACATTTGCTCTTCTCTTCTCTTAAAGGAAAATCAAAACCACAAAAACTTTGCAGAGTAAGTCAGGAAGGATGGAATGATTATACATAATCTGATTTTTTTTTCTTCCTTCACTCATATGTAATAAACACTTGTTGCAATTCTGATCAATGTTTCATTTTCTGAATAATACCTTATAATGAATAAGACCTATTAACGAATAAAGACAATGTAGACAGACAATGGATACCGCAAGAGCAAAATCAGGCTCTGAGAAAATACATGTAACACCCATCTTTTCCAAAGACAGTACTTCTTTTACACTGTTGCTGCATTTGATAAGACATGCATGCATTTGATAAGACATGCATGCCCTTGTAACAATATTGGAGATATTGAATAAAAAATAAATCGTTTCTTTTCATCTTTCTAACACTAAAAATCTGTAGCAAATGTTGAGGTACTACAAATATACTGACACCTGTAGCACTAATCTCACTGAGTTGTGTCATAAGTAGCAAATACTCATAGCATTTTAACAGAACAGCCTGCTTAACTTACAGAAATTTCACATAACCTTTTTCAAAACAGAAATAAGAGTCAAGCTTGTACACTTAGTATTTTTACTAGAGCATATATTTATATCTAAAAACATAATTCTTTTTATAAAGCTACAACAAAACCTTTGTACTACAAAATTGGTGAATACCAATTCCTAACTACGGTATTGCACACATCCTTTTAACACTGTAACGCTAAACACGGAATCAATAAAAGCCCATTAAATATTCCCAAGCAACAGCAACGCCAACAAAAACCCAACAAAAAGGCCAGTCTAATCTGGGAAATCTGCATGTTTTAAACAGCCAGTTGAAGGTCCTGTCCATCAATGTCTGTTTCAATTCTGAGGGCACCATTGACAAGCAGCTCTGTGCTTCACTAAGAGACACTGGCCTGTGAACTGACTTGGAGGTCACCTGTCATTTTGAAAACACGATCAATACAGCCCCGAAACGGTCCTCAGATTCGTTTAATAAGTGAGAAAGGAATAGGTCAGTGATGCCCCAGTGAGCTGCCCGTTATTTTCTGAAAGGCTTTACTTTTTTATCAGTGTACATCAAATTCCCTTTGTGCTTTTATAAGTAATGGAATTTGCTTATTTTTCACACTGAGAAAATCCCTGAAGAAGACATATTAACACGTTCTTTAATAAAATATGGGTGAGATTTCCCATATTTTCACGTCCATAAATTTGGTTTTTGTTTCAAAATGAAAACAAATCCTTTCAGTAATTGCTTAATGGTTTTTCAGTCTTACACCAGAGAAAATAACATGAAGTGAATAGCAGGAGGCAAGGAGAACTTAAATGGTATTTCTGATTTTATTTTTGAAACTACTAAAATCTACAGGTAATAAATGGTGTTTAAAATAAAAAAGACAATATCTTGCTTAATCAATTGTCAAAACCATTCTTTTCTGTTAAATGTACCTGATAAAAACAATGCTTTCTTTTCAGCTGAAAAAGTTAATTTAATTTAAGCCCTTTGCATGAAAAAATTATTATTGATGCTTTGTGACAGGAGGAAATAGAGGTTTGCACAACAGTGATGGAAAGTGGTTTTCCACCCATGATATCTAACCATTAAATTGATTGCTCCACCTATTTTTGTCTACAGGTGGAGATTTAAAAATTGCACATATTTCCTTGAAAACACAGAAAGTATTTTGCAGACTACTGTTAGAAAATAGCAGCAGAAATTCACCAAGCCTAACTGAGGAGCCATATCTTAGCAGAGACAGCATCCTAGAGCTGCACATGTGGTCCCAGGTGAGCACAACCGAGAGCTCTCACTTCCTGCTGGCTCTGGGTGGCTCAAAAGGAGCCAAATATAAGAAAATAAAGAATGAAGGGAGAAACCAAAGGAAGGTGGAGCCCAGACTGTGGGGCTCCAAAGTGCAGTGTGCTCTGGACCACTGGAAGATGCTCAAAGCAGACAAAATGGGAACTCCCTTCTTCGTCACTTTGTTCCTTTCAAAGATAAATGAAACAAACCTGTGCATGTCATCTCGGCAGACTGCGAGACACCTCACTCAGACCTACCTACAAGCCTGTATTTCACCTGGAATGCAACTGTCTCCTCTTAAATCCAATGAGATTCCTCCTCAGCAACTTTTTAGCAAAATCCAATCCTATACACATCCATCATCCCTCATCTCTTTTGGTCCCAACCATTTGACCAGCCTTGAACTCTTGCTTTCTAGGTGCTTCTCTGGATTGCCTGCCATGCAATAAAGGTGGGAATTCGTTGTAGCATGTTGTCAGAGTTCTGCTTGTTCTGCAGAGTTACCAGTTTAATGCTGTGGAAGAAAACAGCCTACACAGTGTATTTGCCATCACTGCTGACTTCCCTGGCCTCTGTCCCTCAGACTGTAGGTCTTCAGTTCCAGAGCTGGATCAGCTCACGTGACCTTAGCAGTGGCTTCATCCTGGTGTTTTCCAAGGACTTTCTCTCACTCTGCCTTGTGACGCAGTGCCTACCAGAGGTGAGCCCAGGGCATGACCACCTCTGTTGGTGAAAATGTTCCCTGTATGTGCAGGAGGTTGCTGAAATAATTGCTAAGGGCTACAGGCTTTTTAATTTGGGAGTACTTGTATACTGCTTTCTAAGCCACTTCCAGCTGCCTGGCATTGTATTGGAAGGATGTAAGATTTCAGGACTGGTACTTTTGTTTTGACTTCCTTAGCTTTTTGTTCATATTTTTGGATTGCAGCAACATGCGCTAGCTGCCTCAGGATTTGCTTCAGATGTGTGAGGGATAGATTGGCATCTTTGCTGCCCACTGCATTCCCTTCATATCCTGTAGATGTTACTTTTCCTTTGAGGCCCATGTAAGCCAGAGTTTCTCTGCTATGTAATATTACTGAGCTATTGTCCAAAATATGATCAGAGACCAAGTCTTCAGTACAGCTGGGAATAAAGCAGAATCTCTTCTTCATTGTTCTATGGAGTGATCTTGAATCCATGCACATCTTTTTATCATCTGTGATGTTTCACACCCTTTCAAGGCTTCCAGATACACTTTGGTAATTTTTAATATCTGAAGTAATTTTCTTCTTACATTTCCCAGATAATCATCTGCAAAGACAGCAGTAGTAGCCATGGCATACTTCTCCTGGCCTATGTCTAACTCTTCTTACTTGCAGCCTGCTCTTCTTTTGATGATCTCCATTTAAGTTGCAATTCAAATAAAAGGAAATTAAAACAAACAAACAAACAAACTTTACTGAAAATTACTATCTTTGGAAAACTATACCAGATCATCTATCCAGACATTGTAGAGGATGCAAGGAATTCTGTTAGGAAAGCAGACTGTAGTTGCCTTGTAGGAAGAAAATGGTGCTCAGATCCCAAAGTCCAGGCTTCTGTACTTGGCATATGTCATAAACAGTTACCCCACGGGGTAGTTCTGCCTCGCTACACCAATACAGTTCAGAACCAGAGACCAAGAACGATGAGTCAGACTCAAGGTCAAGGACTAGCACAGCATTGAACAAAAAGGAAAACCAAAACCAAGGCTTTGGATAGTGGATACAGTATATCCCAGTGTTTGCCATGCTGAAATGACCACACAGACTCATGGAACTTTGGAGAAAGACGAGCAGGGGCAAAAGCCCTGATTTGTTTATTTCATCCATTATATACTTTTAGAAAGGTGAGTGTGTATTGGAGGGTGGAATTCCCACCTCCCAGCACATTGGTCAAAGAGACTGTCAATTGGCACTCTCCTCTCATCAAGAAGAATGCGAAAACAATGACTGTATTTGCCAAAACAATGACAGTATTTACAAAAACAATCTCTTGTTTACATGACCAGAGCGTGAGAAGTGAAAACTTCTACTTTAATACGAATGCTCAGAAAACTAAGAAAACTCATGGTAACATATCCCTATCAGTAAACATAAGATTTCATCTGGCAACCCACACAGCTGGCTAACTAGCCTGATTTAATACTGGGTTATAGTCGAAGCAGGGGATTGTGTTGAAAACTCTTGTACACACACAGCAATTCAGTGGGTAAGTTTTGTTCCCTTCTTCAAGCTGTATACATAAGTAAAATTTCATGTAAGTTAACCTACTATTCTGGTAGGAAAAAAAAAAGGAAAATCCAGCTTGTATGGGTTTTTAATTTTCTTCCAAATATAATGACACTAGTAGTAATTTGGCTTTCACAAGGAGAAAAAAGAATAGAATATGTGGACTGACAGGCCAAGTGAGATTTTTTTGTTGTTGTTCTCATAGCATTGTCAAGAATATATTGCCTCATGCTTGTTCATCCTCAGAAGTTGTGTAGCATTTTTTTTTCCTTTTTTTTTTCTTTGTTTACTAGATAGGCAAAGCTGAAAGCCATATTATTTTCTGAATAGACAAATTTCTTCCAGTTTCAGCTAGAAACTCTTATCTTGAAAAGCCTTTATCTATTTCAAGAGCTGCTCATATTGCTAAAGTAGGAGTCTTTCTTCAGGTGACAAAAATGGACATATTCTGTTTGTTATAAGGAAAGGAATGTGATTTATATTCTCACCTTTTTGTACTTGCTACATTCTCTGTTGTTAAAGTACAAGTACTTTTACTGTAGCAGAGACGTTTGCTCTTTCTATGTAAAATAAAAACCTATAGGCACACTTTCACCACAGAATTCTTCTGGTGTCAGTTAGTAGTTTCTCCAGATAAAAAGTCAGGAAAAAAGGAGTAAGTGTTCCCTAAAGAAAGGCAATTGCACCGGGAGAAACATAGCAATACCTCAACCTCGGACTTATCTATTTAAATGTACTTGAGCCAGACAGAATTCTAAAGATGCAGTAAAGCTGTAAAAGAGCCAGAATAGCTGTTAAGGCAGGCACAAGTGAAAGGGAGAAGGAGTGAAAATTCCCCAAATGACAATTGTTATGGATTTCTCTGCAGCAGTAGTTCTTGTGAGTCTTAACCCAAAATATTGGCATCTGAAAATATTCTGAAAGACCCACTTGTGTAGTGTACTTGCACCCATCTCTACCTCTTTTTTTTCCTCCTTTTTCCAGCATACAAAATATACTGACAAATTACAGAGTTAGTAGTGATTTATGATGAGCCAATGAGCCTTTCTCAGAGCAGTTGCAAATCTATTCATTAATTCCTGATTCATGGAAGTAAACTCTTGCTCAAAATCTGAGTCCTTTATTCATAAATAAAGTTATATGAGATGGAGAGAAAATAATTCGGTTTGGTTTATTAAAACTGCAGGTGGCACAGTGTATTCATCTACAAGTACATTTCAGAAGTTTGTCTCACAGTGCGCTGTGCACTGTACACATGAGAGAGATTGTTATTCTAAAAACAGCATGCGTCAATTCAGAGTGGATTTCCTGGTGGGAAGAATGGGGATTCTTATTATTCTTATGGAAACTTGGAGGCTCTTCATAGAGCCATAGTCCTAGCTAGACTCATGCTTGCTTTTTCTGCCTCTGGATGACACCTAGATCATACCTAAGTGCAATGGTGTGTCACATCCCATATAGCTTTTTATCAGGTTGCTGCACCCAAGTTGCTCTAGGAGCAGGCAACTTGAGCTTTCCCTCCTCACAGTCATTCCTGAGGGATATCCAGTCTCATGGGCCAAAACTCCACTACAGAGATGATCCAGCCAGGGACTGGTAGGGCAGGTGTTCCCTGGGAGAGTTTAAAACACCTTTGGCCTCAAGTGCTAAAAGCAATGCTCAGTTGGAGAAATTATGTCAGTGTTGTTGCTTTCTGCTGGCCAAATAGCATATAACATGGAGGATCTGAATCACTTCCTTGGAACAATAATATTTCCTAATGGTAGTGTTTCAGCTGGTGTCATATAAACATAAACGCAAGAAAGGCTGTAGGGGAATATCTGTTATTATGCCAGATGCTACCCTTGAGGAAAAGTATCCAGAAGACAGAAGCTACCCTCAGTTCATGGGTTTAGTTATTTCACTGAATCCTAGTGAATCTGGACATGCAAACAACATCATCTGCCTATTACATAAGTTAAATATGAGTAATATGAGATTTTTTTTTTTTTTTTGAGAAAGGTCAAAAAGTCTGGCAACTAACTACTGAAAATGGAAAAACCTTTTTAAGATTTTTTTCCCACATTCTTTTAATACTCTGCTCACTTTAATTCTGCATTTGACTCATTTAGTCTTTTTTAACTGTGTTGTGCTTTGCATCTTCCATGTGACATCCAGCACTACGTGAACATTTCCCAACTTCCCAAAGCAATTTACACTTTAAACATATTTCGTGAACATTAACGTTATTTTACAAAAGTACTTTATTGTTTTGTCTTTGATTTTCAAGGCAAGGTACTTTTTGTTTATTTGTTTGTTTTGCAGGGGTTTTTTCTTCACTTCTTTTAAGTTCTAATGAGGCATCACCCTTTCTTTTTTTTTTTTTTTTTTTTTTTTAATTGGGGAATTAATAGATTGGCAAAAGATCACAAGTACTCATTTATACATTTTCTAAAAAGCTTTGTGGTGCTGATTACTAATTATCCTGGGAGTGTTCTCTGCTTTTTTGGAACCTCATTTGCAGAGTACCAAGAAACAAGCCGTCTCAGCAGAAGTAAAATGAGTTACCAGACCATTGAAAATGCTTTCATTTGGGCTTCATCTGTTATGTGTTGAATATTTGTAACTTGCACCTCATTCAAAAGGAACTGAACAGGCTGCACATTTTGCTGGACTGCTCATTTCTTTGTAAGCCTCTGCCACTCTCACTGAACAGCATTAATGACATTCTGGCTGGGGATTTGAACTTACCCTTGACAAATATTTTTGACTAAGAAGATATTTCTAGGCTGCTTGTAAATTGCCAAACATATCTATCTAGAAAAGAAGAGCTACATTCCTAAGTCTAGCAGCCTAAGATGACTCACATACTTCCTGAATACAAATCAATGCTTTGGATAAGAGAGGATGGGCTCCAGTATTCACTGTCAGTCAGTGAAACAAAGCAAATGTCGAACTACACTCCACATTTAGCCTGGCAGTTTGGGGTAACTATCTTGCTTTTAGCAAAATAAAATATAAATTCATAAATGGAACTGAAAAGAAGGAAATGAACCAAGGTTCATTTGTATTTCACACAGGTGAATGAATGAACCAAGGTTCATTTCACACAGGTATCCCTGTGTGCACACATATACATTATTTCCTAAGTTTCTGTAGTTTATATAAAATAAGTCTTCCTATGTATACGAACCAGGGAGCTCATTTTCCTTTTCCATTTGTCCAGCCTTGTAATTTTGAAAAACAATGGCATTATACATTATTAAATATATTTCACATACAAGCACCTGACTGAATGGTCAAAATATTGCAATATGGTGAGATTGCTTCAGGAAACATATATTCAGGTAAATTCTCCCAGATAATAGTGTATAAACTATTGTGACTTTAATATCTGGCATTAATGTACCTGAAAATGTTATAGTTTAGGTTGAGTCAGCTTCTGTTAAAAGACATTTGCAGTACAAAAATAAAGCATAAATCCGTGCTATATGTTTTGGGTTTTTTTTACCTCTTTTGTAGCAATATAATAATCCCATGATTTTAGTTGTGGGGTTTTTTTTATTTTTAATTATAAGACAAATATGGATACAAGTTCTAATAGTAATGCAAGTAGGAATAAGTAATGTCATGACATATGGAAAGTAAACTCCTAGCAACCAAACAGGCACAGTCATCCTCATGAATATATACCTTAGGGCTGGGGACATAAAGGTCTGTCCTCACTGTGAGAAGATAAATCAGAAGAAAATCCAAATCAAGCAGTAACTATTGCATTCATACCACTGCACTGCTGGGATTTCACTTAGGGTTGCAGTCACATTAGGTTCTTAGATAGGCAGTGAAGAAAGAAAAGGAGTTGTTGCCTAAAAGCCTCTTTTATGACATCCTAATTTGCACTGTTGAGGTCTTTGCTACTTCCCATTAACTATAAATGAAGCCATGGGTGACTACATTGCTGCCTTAGGGATTTTTGTTACGTGCCACAAATAGGTGACATGAATCAGATCAAAGCAGTCAAGTACATGGAACTGGTAATGTGCTTTGAGATATTTGAGACTATGACGCATATAGAGCACTTACACATCACTGTTGGGAATCTCAAAAGGAGACAGGGAAGCAGTTCAGTCCATGGAGCCATACAAGGTTTTGGCAAGTGCTTGAGAATGAGAGAGAGGCCAGGGCAGTAAGATGAAAGCATCACAAGTGATGCAGTGAGCACTGCAGAGCCAGAGAAAGTGTTAAAATGGTGGAATTGACGTTAAAACATGAGGGAAAAAAAGCAAATATCAAAATGCTGCAGAATGCGGCTGAGCATCCAATGAAATCTTTAGTATGTTTACGTAATTTGGAAGTGAGCAGAAGCCACAAATTTGGAGAGGACATGCAGACCACATTGAGAGAAGACCAGAAGCAATACAGCAACAGAAAGATCTCCTTCACAGTCTCAGTCAGGAAGAAGATCAAGTGAACCTTCAGAGAAGATGCCAGAAGTGACTGGCAAGGGATTGCCGGCTCTTACCTTTTAGCCCTGTCCTCGGTGGTCAGCAAGCATAAATAACAAGGACAGCTCCTCAAGTCCTACACTCAGGAAA
Organism: Prinia subflava; assembly: GCF_021018805.1. Classification (NCBI taxonomy): domain Eukaryota; kingdom Metazoa; phylum Chordata; class Aves; order Passeriformes; family Cisticolidae; genus Prinia; species Prinia subflava. The sequence goes on from NC_086249.1 coordinate 65,306,594, forward strand.
TTATACCTAGGATTCATCTTCCTACACGAGTGGTATATTTATAGAATCTTGGTTTTATCAGTACAATTTGAATACTACATTGTGTAAATCAATTAGCCAAAAAGCATTTCTTGCAATATAACACACCTACTTCAACATTATATATTTGTTTTGAGTTAACAGCTCTAGGATACGATGTGTAATTAAGGATACTCTGAGTGGATTCACCTTGAGATTGTGCAGAGTTAACTGCCTTTGTTGACTTTGGGCATGATTTCTTGCTTCATTTTCCTAGTATTAATTGGATTGGTATTTGTTTTTTGTGCTCTCTGAAATTCTGCTGTTTGCCTTAAAGTAGGCAATATTTTCCCCCTCCCTGCATTGCCCATACTCCCCCACCAGCAAAAGACTGATTAAGAGAACACTCTTTATATGGAACATTGGTCCAAATCTTCTGCCTTCAGAGAATTATCCCCAGGAAAACAAGTAGAATATATTGAAGTGTTCTGCCATCAAATACATCAATCACCACTAAACCTGTTAATTTTTTTTTAAGTTCTGAGTCCACTCTTTCCCTCTGCCAACCTCTGTTTCAAATATGAACATAGGAAACAATAATCTTTTGGAAGTGTTGATTTTCTGCTAGTTATATTCATTTAGCTGAATCCAAGACACATGCACCGTCAATAGCAGGAATCTTGCATGAAAGCAAGATTCTTTTCACCTCCCTTTATTGGAAGCTTCATACATCAGAAATTTTAGAAATGTGTCTAAAAAGCTGTTCTCCGTTTCCCATTGGTGTAGTCCTTTACTTTTGCTGCTGCTGCTTTCAAGGGCAGTACAGAAGGGTCTTCATGGGTGTCTTGAACTCTCAAGAATCAGGGATCAAGACTGAGCCCCTGATAGCCCCTGGGCTATGGACAGAGGTCCCAGGGGTGGCTTGGTGTTCTCAGAGACCCAGTGCCTACTTTCATTGACATGAACATCCTTACTCTTCACAGCAGCTTCTCAGCCTGGCCAAACACTTCTCAAAATCTGTGCGGCTCCTTTTAGCCACCCCTCACTATTGGAGTCTCACTTGAACTCTACACCTTGTCTGCTGCCAGAGATTTGTACTTTTTTTCCCAAGAAGAGCAGAAAAAAACTTATTTGGCCTCTGTGTTGGGGAAAGCAAAACTCAATTTTTCCTTGTGGTGCTGAAAAAAGCTTTCTCCTGACTTTAAAACTAAAAGTAATTGATCTGAATGTTGAGCAATCACTTCAAGGTTTAGTTTAAAATAAACAGTTTTCATCAGACTAGACATAAGAGCAAAGGATGAAAGGTTTAAGAAAAAAGAGAGTTCATCTTGATTGAACAAAACATCTATAATTTATAAAACATTTAGCTAGACAGGTTAAAGCCCTTTCTTGGGTGTTTCAGACGCCATTTGACTATTAAATGATAAATACATAGTGTCAATTTTTACAAAAGTTCATTTGTTATTTAAAAGTATGTAAGCAGTCTTCCCTGGAAGCTTCAGGAAAAGCTCACCACGCTGTGAACAATTTCCTGGAGCAAAACTACTATGTCTCTGAAGGAAAGTCACAGCTTCCAAAATACATCTATGGTCTCACTTCTACAATATCCAACATTAATGATCCTAGATCAAATTAATAATTTTATACAATCTGACCAAACAGTTCTTTGAAAGGTTCTGCTAGTGAGGAAGGGATATCCTGGGACATAAATCCAAAGAAATCAATTGATAAATGACAAATAATTTAAAAGGGACAAACACTTCCTCTTAGAAGGCAGTCTAAAATCGATCTTTGGAAGGTTTTATCCTTGTTTTATGGGAGGAAGTATCAATTCCTTAGACAGTGCTAACCTCCAGAGTTCTCTGTTATCTCAAAATTGTCCTGTGATTTTGAGAGCCACATAAAAAAAAAAAAAAAAAAAGCTGAAGATTCCAGTAGAGTAGAACTAGCAATAAAATAATGATGGCTCAAGTCTCAGCAAATTCAGCCTGATTCAGCTAAATTCAGCTAACAGCAGCTGTGAACTGTTCTGGAGAGGTTTTTCTGTGTAATTGGGAGCAGGAGTCAAACCTCAGTTGTGCAGCATCCTCACTGCTGGCCACACTTGAGACAACCCACCTGGTGTTTTCTGCCACATCTGCCTACAAGGAGATTAATCTGCTTTTTAAATGGAACATTGTTCTGTTATTCCCACCTTTTCTTGGGTGAGCAAGCTGATTAAGCTATCTGGATATCAAGGCATTTCATTGTCACTAAACTGGTGTCCTTGAACTTTAAGTTTACTTTGCTAAGAAGCATTCTTTAGTGTTCAGGTATATAGAGAAAGTTAACAAGTTCAATGATAATATCTATTATCTTTTTCAGTCTTTCCCCATTGACCATTGTCTACAAACTCTTCACTTTGTTCTTCTTTATCAGATGTTGTTTCAAGACAGTTTATTTCCTGCAAGCTTAAAATTATATGGGTGAAAATAGTATAACTTAAGACACTGGGAGTTTCTGGAGGTATAATACGTGTTTTATACTGCATTCTTGAAGCATGTCTATAAATTCATGTTTATAGAATCATAGAATCAAGTAGTTCAAATTGAACAAAATGTTTAAAGGTCACCTAATCTAATCCTTTCTTGCCATGGAGAAGGACATCTTTCAGTAGATAAGGTTGCTCAAAGCCTCATCCATCATGGCCTTGAATGCTTCCAGAGATGGAGCACCCAATACTTCTCTGGGCAACCTGTTGTAGTTTATTACCATCCTTATCCTAAAAAATCCTTATGTGCAATTTAAATCAATCCTCTTTCAGCTTAAAACCATATCCCCTTGTCCTACCACTACACACCCTTACCAAAAGTCCCTTTCCAGCTTTCCTGTTAGCTCCTTTTAACTATTGGAAGGCTGCTCCAAAGTCTCCATGGAGGGTCCTCAACCTGAGGCTGAGCAATCCCAACTCTCTCAGCCTGTCTGCACAGAATATGTATTCCAGCCCTCTGATTCCTTCTTGTGGCCCTTCTCTGAAATCATTCAAATGGCTCCATGGCTTTCTTCTACTAGGGAGCCCAGGACTGGTTGCACTAAGTATTTAAGTTTAAAAAACCCCATTACTTTTGGTTCAGTTGCACTGCTTATGTTTTGTGTGACTCAATTAGCAATTTTGGTATGGATATTGAATGGTGGGGTGGTCTGCTTAATGCTCTGTCTTGAAATATTATCTGGACACAACTGTACTACACCATATGGCCTTGAAAATTCCAGTCTGGTTTTAAAAACTGTTGCCAAAACCACCATGTGATGCAATGTAGTGCCACAGCTTCATTGTTTTCCTGCTATGGATCTTGCTTTCCCTAAACTATAAAGCAGGAAGACAGTAGGCAGCTCATAGAGCTGGATCTTGCCTGTGATCCTTAGAGGTGAATGAGAATTCTGTGGAAGGAATGCACAGAAGTACCTGACCACTGATTGGATGGATCTGGTTTCAGATCTTTACACAGATTTCAGAGATTTTCCAGTTTCTGAAATGTCAGAAATATAGTAAGGTTTTGGACGGGAGAAGAATCCACTAGGGAAAACTCCTCACCTTCTCAAAAAAGTTTTCAGAAAAAATGTAAGTGGTTCTGAATGATTATTTCCAATCTATACTATCAAATGCTTACAGCTGCTGCAGCTGATCAGTGAAGTCCTAACAAGGATGAAATGAGGGCATTCTCCATTTTCTTGTTAACAGGGAAACTGAACAGTACAAAGTTGATCTATATCTCTAGCTCATTTTTATTTTCTTCTTATTTTTATTTTTTTTAATCAAGAACAGGGTTTTTTATAGTAATTCTCAATTTTTTATTGAGTATATATTTGTCTCTACCAGTGAGAAGATTAAAAAACCCTCACATCATTAACCGAATTCCTATAGGAGTCAGCACCCTATGATGTGTGAATGCTGAGCTGCAAAATGCATCCCATGAGCAGCAGAAAAATACACTCTTTCAGGTACCTTTGCTCATGTTACTCACCTTGTTCAGATTCATGTTTCTTGCACTGTGAGACTGGGCTTCCTGGGGCAGGTATTGACCTATTCCGTGCAAAGCAACAGGAAGCCTTTCATTGAAAATTAGGTGAAAAGAGCATTTTTTCCTTTCTTGTGGGATCAGTTTTACTTATGAGGAAATAAACAGAGAAGTATCTCTGTTCTTGAACCAAAAACCCAACTGTATTTCTGTGCCTGCCAACTCTTAAATAGAAACAGATTGAAAACAAGAATAAAAATTAACTGGTCTTTCACATGTTATTTTTTAACAGTGTCAAAAAGAAGCCATTCATTTTGGTATTTTTACCAGCATAACTCTCAATATTTTTCTAAAATGTTGCTTATGTTTAGTGTGCAGCTTGTCACATTTTTCATTACTGCAGAGGCAAGCCTAGTCTCCATTAAACGTGTGGTAAATCCTGTGTTATCAGATAAGTTAGATTATCACCAGTTGTAAGCTGCAACATTTTCATCCTGTTTTGTGGTGGCAGTTTGCCTCAGAAAGCTTTTTGAAAGCATTAAATTCTCATTTGGGTATGCTTGGGCAGGTAGGTAAGGAGTTTTACCTCACTTGCCAACCTGCCAATACCCTTTGTATTTTATGTCTGTGTAGTATTTGAAACTCTGTCAGAAAAGGATAGGACACCACTCTGGTAAGATGCAGGTGACTTGAGCAGAGTTGCAGATATGGGAAAATGCACCAGTGGCACTGCTGAGGGTCAGCTCATTGTGGCATCTGCAGCTGGGAATGTAGTGCCAGGCTATACTCATATGTTCTTTGATCACTATCAAAGAGATATGGAAAAGGCCAGGGAATCAAGGGAATAATCACCAGGCTCTGTTCTTTCTGCCCCTTATTTTAATCCAACAGCAAATATCTTCCTTGCTCCTTTCCTGTGCCAAAGTTTGAGCAGGGGAAAGAAAAGCCCCAGCAGTCTCTCCGAAGCATAGTAATGATGCAGTTTTACTCACCCACTACCTGTGGCCCTGCTCAAAGTCACCATCTAACTTACAGTATCTTTTGTGTTACTTAAATATTATGGTTTTTGGGGGGTTTTTTAAGTGAAATGAATTGCAAAGCAGCTCCCGTTCCTCTGTGACTGCTCCCAGTGGTGGAAAAATATTTAAGCAAAAGCCTGAAGCACTCTCCTGCTCTTTCTTCCAGCTGCTTCTGAGCACTAACAAGCATGGCAGCTAATGGACATCGAGTGCTATGGCATATGATGTCTTTGAATCTTCAGAAATATTCATGTAGCTGGGGAAAATGACACATAGGGCTTCACCACTGACAAAATATGACATTGCACTCTTTGAGAAAATAATTCAGGATTTAGTGTAATAGAAGGAAGTTGTTTCGGACCTGTAGTCAAAGATTCTGCAGTTAAATGATTTTATGGGAAGTCTGCCTTCTTTATTTTTACTTTTCTTAGAGTGTCTCTAATATAAGTGGAGTTTATCCCTGTGTGCCAATATCAACATAGTGCCAGTAGAAATTATTGGTCATCTTTAGTCTCAGCACTCCGCACAACAAAAATTTTTCACTTCTGAAAAAAGCACAGCTCATCAGTTGTGCATTTGCCTTTGTTGAATTTCAGATGGTTAAAGAGAATTAAAGTGGTGTCAGCGGTCTGTACTGCTGAATAGTTTTTAATTCAAAGAGACAGGCAGTAATTTCTAGTAATCTTTACCGTAGCTAATAATAGTGAAATTTAGGATTCAATTATATACCTCGAGAAGGCATGAATTTTCAGAAATACTGAACTCTGCCACTCTGTAATTGGTAACAATATAGATATGGACAGAAACTGGAACTCTCCAATTAAACATCTATTAACTTTTAATGTATCCTGTGGAAAGAGGGAGAGCGGTGTTGTTGCACCTCTATTTTAGAAGGATTTTGGAAGTTATCACATGGTAGTCTTATAAACAAATAATGGAAATATTGTCCAGATTAAACAACTGTAATATAGACATAAAATTACTGGAAAACTATTTTAGGAAAGAATTACCTATGACTCCTTATCAGAGTGAAAAAACGTTTGTTGTGGTGTCACAAAAGTCTATCCAAGGCTCTGCAACATTTTTGACACATGATAGAGGAATAAAACTTCTTTATTAAATCTTCAGATGCTATGAAGCTCCAAGTGTGCAAATACTTTGGAAAATAAGATTTTTTTAAGAAAAAATTATCTCTTTTAAGTAATGTGCTTAAGTAAAATATAACTCAGGGGAAGGAAAGGATTGTATGGTGGCAGGGAAATCTTATGATACAAATGCAAACCAGGAAATGTTTTGCAGAGAAGGACCTGAGGGTTGTTACGGACTAGAAAATGAATATTTGCCAACAATTTTTTGTGGTATTGTAAAGAAATTGGTTCTCTGTTTGACCATACAATCCACAAATCTACACAAACTTTTTAAAAATAACTTTCACTTTCTTTACTCCCCTTCCAATTATTTCCTTTGAGCAATGATCCAAAGAAACAGAGTTCAGATTAGAAGGAAGCTGTAGTTGAACCTTCTGCTCAGACTCTCTGCCTTACCAGGTGCGGTGTGACCCATCAGCCCAGTTATCCAGGCATATTTTTTAATTGATCTGGATTTTCACTATTCTGAACCCAATGAGGTGCAATTTTAGGAACAAACAAGCAGATGGGCTTGGAAATACTGGAAACCAACAAGCTCTAGAAAAAAGGGCCTAAGGCAAAAAATTAAATATTTGGGTTGCAAAGTCAGAGACGCAAAGCCTGGAAATTGCTCTAATAACAGCCTTCCCAAAGCGTTACGGTAGCCCACAGAGAAATTGTAATGAAAGAAGGATTATCAAATTCAAAACCATTCTAGAAAATGAAGGTGACTTCCACCCCTCTACCTCTGTCCTCCCCATCCCCCAAATATGTTAACAGATTTATTTTTCACACTTTTGCTTTCATAAAGTTTATTCATTCAACATGTTGTCATTCCTAAGTGGTCTGTTCAGGATTGCATGTGTGCAAAAGAGAGCAGGGTACAAGTCCATGTCCTATCTTTGTTTTTCTCTATTTGGTGGCAACAAACCAATTTTTTGACAGATCTTTCATGGACTGTAGGAGGAAAAAGGGGGATGGTCATTTTTCCCAGAATGTTGCTTAACTTACTTTCCCTTCTTAGGCTACTTTGCTGCCTATTGCATGTTTTCTCTTTCTTTGTACACCAAGGTTTTCTGATGGGCTAAAAAGGAAAGGACTGATATCTATGATAGGCTGTAACCTTGTTGGCATCCTCCTGGATCTTGTGTGCAGGTTCTTCAATGATGAGACATCTGTTATCAATACAGGCCATTCTTGCAACTCTGATGTGCAGTTTCTTTTGTTCTTTTTCAAACACATATTTCCAATCATACTTCACTCATAACATCCATATTTCCCTTCAAAAAACCTTTACAACAGGTAGTAGTAAAGTTGCACTTATACTCACCATGGACAGGGCAAGAATTGATGGGCTTTAAGTTGCAGGAGGAAGAGTTAAACTAAACATCAGGGAAAAACCCAAAACTTTCTAAAAAGGCAGCCCTAATCTAGATTGCTAGTGGAGTTATACAATGTCGAGGTGCCTTTCAGGAGGCGGTCCCGCCCTGCCCAGGCCGGCTCAGGCACGGGGCCAGCAGCAGGCGTGGCCGGCGAGCAGCGCAGGCCCGGCCGATCCAGCGGGGCTCGGTGCCCGAGAAACGCCGAGGGCACAGGGGGCAAGCGGCAGACAAACGTGGGAGAATGAAGGGAGGGCCGGCCAAGTAAATTTAGTTGAGGGGTCAGGAGAAGCCTCCCCACCTGCCAAGGACTTGCTGAAACCGATTTTGGCTTTTGAGACCCCCTTTTATCGGGGGGGTGGTGAGGACAGTACAACCAATTGGGCTCAATACAGGAGGGGCCAGGAAGGTGACTGACACAAACGAGGACCACACCCAAGGGAGAGGAGGGAATTTTCCCCGAACCGAGCCTATCCCTCGATGCCCCTCACAGAACTTTCCAGCTCTGAGGCAGGGCTCTGAGGTGACAGGCAGGCTCCAGGGAGGAGGGGAAAAGGATTGACACCCAACAGTTACTGGGGGATTACCAGGGACAGCTATCAGGAAGGCAAAATGGGGGTACAAGGAACAAAATGATCTTACAAAGAACTTAGAAAAACTTAGAAACTATAAAGAACTCATTACACACCACTACAATACAACTCTATCATTGCAAGGTTTGAAAACCAGGTGTTATGGGCTGGCCCTGTGTGGAAGCTAAAGCCCTGACCCAATTGCTCACCCATTCACCTTGCAGTGGGGTAGAGAAAAAAGAAGGGTAAAACTGAGAATAACTTGTGGGTTTAATAAGGGAATGAAAATGAACGGGGAGCATGGGCAACCTCAAAAACCAGCAAGTGATGCAAGGGTAATCACTCACCACCTCCCACCAGCAGACCAATATCCATTTGGTCTCTTGAGCAATTCAGACATTGTCCCTGCCTGACACCCACTGAGTTTTATTGATGATAGCAATACCCCAGTGTGTGGGATATCCCTTTGGTCAGTTGGGGTCAGATGACCCAGCTGTGTCCCTTACTAACCTCTGCCCACTGTTAGCCCACTCCTTGCTGGGGACAGAGGGACAAACAGAGAAAGCATCAACCCATGCAGACACTGATCAGCAATATCTAAAACACTGGGGTGTGATCAGCACTGTTTCGGTCATGAATCCAAATCACAGCAACACAGGAGCTGCCATGAAGTAAGCTACCTTTATCTCAGCCAGATGCAGTACTCCACCTAACTCAAATATATTCAAGAGATATCTTACATTTAGCTGTTCTTTCTTCAGGGTGCAAAGATTGAAACAAACTAAGAGGAACATACAAAATCACAGGTATAGCTTGGCTCACATCCACACAGCTAAATCTTTTTACACCCCAAAGAGATGGTGGATGTGCCCAAATTACTGGAGCTATAATCCAGGCATCATTTGGAACTGTAATAGGTGGAAACAACCAAAACCACTGACAGAAACCATGTTAGAAATGGTTAGAAATGGTTAAATAACATGAATAGTCAGGGACTAGGCCTTTTACTTAATTGTACAGACATATCTTCAGAGTTTCTACCAAGCTGCTTTACTATAAATATAATTCATTGAAGCAAGTATTTCTGTATTTCTAACTCTTTTTAAGAAAAAATTAGGTGTGTTGAAGAATTGTTCTTTTGCCAGAAGGAAGGTCTTTACCTTAACACCCTAAACTGCCCTGCGGTGACAAGTGGAATAAAGCAGTGTTCTGCAAACAATTGTTCATTACAAAAAAGACAAAGGAGGCAAAAACCCCTTGGCAAAAAGCTCTTTCTTTTCACTCACATGGGAGACAAAGTATAAGTAATTTTATACATCCCCCCAAAAAAGTTTGAGCAGAAGCAAACAGTACAGCCCAAATTCTTTCTAGTGGCCTTCTGCACCTCTGAGCATTCTGCAGGCAGTATTGACACATATCTGGGAATTGTAGGATAGAAGTCCCCTCTATGCATCTGAGATGAGAATTACACAATGTTTATTACGTGTGATTTTTTTTAGGTGTAGTAATTTCCTGCAACTTTCAGAGAGGAATTAAATTTTAACGTTATAAACTTTTTATCTATTGTGCCCATATACTTCTAGACAGTTCTGTTTGAAGGTTCAGACTGTTGTTGTTTCTAAAATGTCCTAATTTCACATACTGAATAGGACATCAGTACAGCACATGGAAAAAACAATATGCAGTATATTCACAAATAAGGTCTATCCTCCTTTAAAAAGTTTTAAAAATCTATTTTTAAATTGAGACTATGTATAATATTTAAATATTTCTGCATATTGATAAATATGCATATCAAAGAACAGTAAGTTTATAACACTGTTAATTTGGAACATGCATACATACCATCAGTTTTCACTGATTACTTTACCCTCCCAAGTCGTTTTTGATTAACATCTAGATCTCTATGTAAACATATGGCAGACTAATTAATTTCATCTCCAACTTTCTATATTTTGCCTATTTATATTTTGCAGTAAAACAAAAAAGAATATACTCTGCTAAACCTTGTTAGAAATTACAGCTACCGCCTTTGAAATTCATCTCCAGCTCACTTTAGGTCTGGTTCGTCTGTTGATTTGGAGGTAGAAAAAGATTGTGTACTGCCTACGTGTCAGCTGTGACAATAATATAAACAAATATTCGGATCAATGTTCCCTACATTTAAATTTCCTGTTATTTTATTTGGGACAAAATATTGTGTGGAGGAAATACCACTTAGTTATTTTTCTACACTTTTTTTGAAATTTGCTTTTTCATAATATGACTTTCACAAAGAAGTACTAAGCCTCACTGAAAATGTTTGATTCTGTTAAAGGACGCATGTTCCCTGTGGATCTAAAAGTGTACTTCACTAGTCCAGCCACTCAATTTCTCATGGAAAATAATTATTCCACTAGTGTAAATGAAATTCAACTTGTAATTCACTAAAATTTTCTTAGAATGTCAGTTTTGCCTGCTTTCAGTTTTTACTTTGCATGGACTTGTAGACCTTGCTGAATTAAAAACTGAGTGTAGCTTAAGTAACTATGGGCAAAAGCAGAGAAAATAAGTATTGATCCTGTTAACATTTCTCCTTTAAGGTACAGAAAGCCGTAGAAGCAATTGCATGTTGTTGAGAACTTTCAAAAGACAATTTACTAAAAAATGAAATGAGCACACAATAGGTTCCTTAGTGTGCATTTAAGAAGAGTTGTAGTAGCAAGCCCAGAAATTACTTCCATTATGTCACGTTTTCAAGACTTTAACTCTTTATACGAATTTTAAGTCTTGTTGGGCATCTAAAGGTTTCTTTGCTACTATCAAATACTGCAGTTCAGATTTGGGGGGTTCCCCTGGGGGCCCTCCAGGCCCCGTATTTGCTGGTATTTGCATGCAGACAGGCAAGAAGACTTTAAACGGCTGGTGAGGTGCTGATGAGATGAGGACTTATTTGGAGTCTGACCCCGGGAAGGCAGCATGGTCACTGAGGGAGAGGGGGGAAGGAGGGGAGGACAGGAGAGGGCAGAGCCTCCAGAGCAAGAGAGCGAGCCTCTTCCTCTGCACCCTTAATAGGGACATTTGAAGTGGGCGCAGATTGCTCCTCAGGCCAATGGGACTACAGATACACAATACTGCAGGGGAGGCTACAGACTAGGGTACACTTTTGAGGGGTGAGACAGAGCATACCATTTAAACAGAATACAATTCCACACTTTTTTTTTTAAGTTTTATTTCTTTTCGGTTAGTAATTGTGCTAAAAAATTACTGTTTATTGAAACAGACTTTGAAAGTGAAAATTATGTAATGTGCATTTATTAACAGAAATTAGTATGTTAACATACTGGTTACAGACCAAGTTAGTCTGATGAGGTGTCAGAGGCCACTGTCAACATTTCTGATGATTGAGCAGGAACCGTTGCTTTTCCAAATGGATAAATAGTTGATGTAAGAGGTCTGCCTTGTGCAGCCCTTGCACCTAGAAACGCCACATCAATTTGTAGTTTGTCAAGCTTTTCATTTAATTCTGTGAATTTCTTTGTAATAAAATTTTTTAAGGTAGTGTGATTAGAAATCAGCAAATCAAGTTTTGCATTCAACCTTGTTATATTGGTGCTTGCCTCTTCATCAGTGCTCTTGTCGCTTGGTGGATGTTCCTTACTGGTTTCTTTGCCTTCTCCACTGCCTTGTACAAGTGTGGCATCAACATCTTCCCAGCCTGTTGCTTCGCTTGACAGTACCAGGAAGGTCGCTTTTCTTAGCGCATCTTGAGGAACTCCTGACAGTATCGCTGGAGGCTTCTGGTATGTCTCATCTGTCTGTTGGCTTTGGTCTGTCGATGTTGCGACGGGCGGGGGCGGAGGGCCTTCTGGACAGCTCTGCGACTGCTCTGACATCTTGATTGTCCATTGGATCTCTGATTTCTTGCTCTTCGTCTTAATTAGAAGCATTGGAATCTATTGCAGGGGTATGGAAACCAGCAGTGAGCGTGTTCCCACCGTGGGAACGGGGAGAGGGGGCGGGGACACCCTGGGAAGAGGGGACATCTGGTGACATCATGTCGGTAGACGCCCCCGGGGAGGGGTAGAGGGGCGGTGCTGAGGGCGTGACAGGGTGGGGGGAGGGAATGTGTCAAGAAGGTCAGGAGGGGCAAGGGGCAGGAAGAGGTTTTTGGAATGCTGAGGGTAATGATGGGAAGGAGGTGACCAGGCAGGGCATGGTGCCACGTGTGTGCCATGTGTCATCGGCCATTTTCCTGGCTTTTTGGGGACTGGGAGCAGTTTTGGGGGTTACTGCTCTCAGAGGAACTGCCACGTGCTCGGGGTTTCTGAGCTGGGGACACGGGGGTTGGGGGCTTCTGGCCAGGACTTTGTGGACAAGGAATCTCGACCGTTTTAAGGTGCTCTGGGAGTCGACTTTCCCGTGGTCTCTTTTTAAAATGCCAAGTTTTGGGGTAGGTTCGGAACTGGGATGGAGAGAAACTCGGGGAGTAGGGGTACATCCATTGTTATTTGGCTTTTCCTTCACTTCTCTTTGTTTAAACAAAGCGGACCGAACTTGCAAACTCTAAAATACAAATCTGCCTTATAAGACTGTCTCTTGATTTTTCTAACTTTATTAATTCGTGCCCAACAGTGTTCCAAAACTGGGTGTTATGGACTAGCTCTGCAGAAATTTGGGGGAAGTGCAGGAAAAGCCACTGTATGAATTTCTTTTTCTTTTAGAGAATGATACATTTTCATTTATCAAAATCCTAATATTTGCTAATAGATTCCCTTTTGTGCTGTATTTAATTTAGGCCCCATTCCAGATGTTAAAAGCACAGCCTGATGCTCACGCTAACTAAAAGCACACTAAACTTGCAACCGGATTTCCAGAACCGCGGGTAGGAAGCTGAACCAGGTGGCTCTTAGCTTTTCACACGGCACTGTCGCCTTTAAATCTCGCGCCACGCCGCCGAGCCGCTCTGAGCCGAGCGTGGGGTGCCGGGGAGGGGAGAGCTCTCTGCTCGCCCGGCTGCCGCCGCCGCCGCTCGGAGCCGCCGCTCCGCGGGGCTCCCGGGCCACGCAGCGCGCTGAGGGGGCAGGCAGGGCTGGCGGCTCCGCGGCACGCCGCGCCGGGGCGGGAAGGGCGAGCGGAGCTCACCGCCGCAAGCCGAGCTGGGGCTTTCCTCGCCGCGCCGGGGCGGGAGGGGCGAGCGGAGCTCACCGCCGCAAGCCGAGCTGGGGCTTTCGTCGCCGCGCCGCTCCCTCGCTCCGCAGCGCCGCCGCTGCTGCTGCTGCGGGCCGCGTGTTTTAAAGGGGACAAACTCACACTAAACAGCTGTGCTGCATGTGCTCTTTCGCTACCGCTTCCCACGGGGCTGGGCAGCCTTCCCATGCTCTATTAAGAGCGAATTTGAGTACTCCCACCCCCCCAAACAGAGCGGGAATTCTCACCCTTTTCCGGGGTTGTTCAGATGTGTTGGTTAGCGGGCGTTTCTTTTCGCCGGGCAGGACTTCTTCGGGGGGGGCGAAGAAGCTACGCTACCCCTCCTCCTAGAGAACGCAGTTGCCGAAGGGGTTCTACTTTCTCAGAAGGTGCAGGACTTCCGCGAAACCTGTGATTAGAAATCCAAAAGCGGTTGCAATGGGTATCTAATCGTTTCTGCCGAGAGAGCAGATATAGCTGTCGCAGTCTCTCTGCGGTCTGTGCAGTCCAATGGGGCCCGGTGGGACGCGGGGTCGCGTGTACCGCACGGCCGGGTGCCAGAAATGCGGGGTTTCTAGCCCGGCCACGCAACCCGACCTCCACAGGCTGTCGAGTCCAGCTGATGCCCAGAGACAGCTGCTGCAATTACTTGCAGAGATCCCTCTCTTGGCTCAGTAGCTGAGACCTGTTACAGCTGTGTTGGTCCAAGTCCCGACTTGTCCCAGACCGAGAACAGACGCAGTAGATGCAGACCCTCGGGAACCCAGGGAAAGGACACCGCTTTCCTTGGTGTTTACTTGCCGAGAAACTGGATGAGACGAAAAGGACAGGAGCCGGACGGCAGGGGGATTTTCTTAGTCCAAAGCTTGAGTCCCACCATCAGCTCACGACCAGTCCAACTGACCCGGCTGACCCAGAACAGGCGGCCTGGGGTCCTTTTTATTGGGGGGAGGAGTGCGAGCAAGGGGCGAGGAGCTCACCAACGAGAGGGCAGGGGAGGAGACAATTCAGGTAGAAGGACATTCAGGTGAGCCAGTGTTCTTCTGGGGGGGGAACTTGCTTTGTTTTTCTCCTATCACTCGACGCCTCTCTCCGGAATTCCTCCGAGGGCGTAAAGCCCCTTTTGTTGATGGACATGTCTGTGGGGAGGGGTGTAGAAAGTTCTGGGAGTCTGGGGAAAAGGGAGAACTGGCCCAAACTGGGAAAAAACATTAACAGGAATGAAATCTTGCATCATAAAACACACCGCAACAATCAGATATGCTGGTGATGATTGCAAAAATCTAAGTGTTCATAGACAATTGCAGTCTATTTAACAGATCAATTATCAGATTTTTATCTGTAACATATGTATTAGTGCATAGGACCCACTGTACATTTTGGCATTGTAATACATGACTGCATGAATTTATTTCATCTCCATTCTAGTGGACATCAGTGGATTAGGTAATTTATGAGAGAAGAATAAAAATATCTTGTTTCCCCAAAGGTTTTGGGGTTTTACACTTCTACAGATAAAGCTATAATTTTTCTTGGTGCAGACTTTTCTAAGAATCCATGCATTATTTACAGGAAATAGTTTGTCTTTTTATTCCACTGTGATGCAGCTGTTCCTAAAACCTGGCTCTGTAGAGAGAGGATTACAGTAACAGAATCTGTAGGATCACTGCCTTAACTACCTGCTTCACAGAAAACATGGTGAGGTGAAATATGGACACTAACCATCTGAAATCATGGAAGGGTCAGACACACATAGTAGTTAAAACATAAATGTAAAAATAAGCACAAGGAAAGCACAAAAGTAAAAGAGAAAAGGACAATAAATGTGTAAAATGATAATGTTCTGGTATCCTGGTAGCTTGGAGCTTTGGCTGAGGAGTGGTTTAAACAATTTCTGGGAGAGAAAAAAAATATAAAACCAAAGCATCGAAAAGCCCCATTCAGTTACATCTGTATTAGTAAATTAAACTTGACAGGTCTGATTAGAAGATAAATATCTAGGTATTGTAAAGTCAGATGAGCAAACTCCTCCTCCTTTTCAGTCCTGCAATAAAAGTTGTTAATCATCCCTCGTGTTGTGAGCACTCTGTTGTCTCATTCAAATGACTTCTAGGTTCTGTCTGGAAATGTGGATGGAAATCATACTGTGGAGTGTGTTAGCCATTACTGAGGACAGGTAGCTGGATGTCAGTGAGCAGACCTGTGCTTTTGGTCTGTATAAATTGCTGCTACAAACAGCGTTGGGGGCATCATGTAAAGAAAGTGTGGGAGAATAAGGAAGATTACTAGATCAGGTAAGGGAAGTGAGACAAAGACACAAAAGTTTTCAGTATAGAGATAACTGATGACACAGAATGGGAAAAAAAAATCTGTTTCAGACATTTAGACTTAGTAGCACCTTGATATTCAATATATGTTACTGCCTTTATATAAAGTAGATCACAATATTCAACATACTACCTCAAGCAAGAAAGATATTTATTTTAACAAACTTCCAGTCCTTTCAGATGAAAAGGTTTGTTTCATACAGCAGATATTAAAAACCTTTTCTTCTCTACTGATCTCACCTGCATTTCATTGGATTTCTTGATAATCCCTTTTTTTTCCTTTGCTATGCTGACGTGCCTTTAACTCCTAACAGTACACAACATAGTGTTTTCCCAGAGAACAACACAAGCACATCTATGTTGCTGTACTGAGACAGTTCAGGGTCCCTCAGCCTCATGTACTTTACTTGATGTTATGATTTTCAGATGGCACAGAAATAAGATCACTCTCTATGACGGTAAAGATGAGAGCAAACTTTATTCTTCTAAATTCTACTTTTATAGAGTAATTTGGTACAAAGAACATGGTTATTCAGCTTCTACACTCTTTTATAAACATTTCTTTTGCCAGTAAACATGTTGGAAAAACCACCACCTGCAGATGGTTTCTCACTTCCCAAGGTTTGTTTGAATTCCTCCTTAAGATTTCTCAGGCTAACATGAGAAAGTTGCTCACTTGCCTTTCACACAGCCTAAATTCATACCAATGTCAGCCCCACAACTTACCATCTGTCTCCATTGACTAATAGTAGCTGCTTAAAGAAAAGAATTTACAAAAACTAAAACAGTCATTGATCATTTCCTGGAATATTTTTCCAGTTCTTGTCAGTCTGCTACTCAGGGCTTTCTTGATTCGGAAGTAGCTGCTTTCAGTATTTAGCTAAACATTAATACACTTTCATTTGGGTGTCTCCATGCAACTGCTTAGCTGTGAGCTACATGTCTAAGCTTTAATTATAGGTAATGCACTGAAATATAGTTAATGAACTGCCTAGTCCAGACAGTCAATAGAACCTCAAGAGAGATTCAGTTCATGCTGAAGTAAACATCCGATGCATAAGCGTGAATGCCTGATGTAACTTGAAGTACCCAAGTTTATCTCACCAGCTCTATCAATAAAACAGAAAGGTGTCTTTCAGGTTTAACATCCACGTACAAGTTTTTAGGGTGCCTGAAACAACCCTAAATTTCGAGGGTTTTTTTTTTATTAGTGTTCCAGCTGGATTTTCCTGCTGAAAACTTCTTGAACTTAAGTAATTCATCAAGTCCACAACATCCCGTGGCATGTATGTTTTGTGTGAAATTATATACTTCTTTTTTTGAAAGGAGATTATATACTTTCTTTTTGTTTTGTTTGTTTGCTAGGTTTTGGTTTTGTTTCTGTTACTTCTTACTACATTTTGCATCTAAAACCTCTTCTTCAGCAGGAATATTGAACCTTTGCATTCTATTCAATTGATAATAATTTTATAGATTGCTTTATTGTCTAGTGATCTCTCCAGCTAGTAGGGATACACAACGATAACCACATCTAGTACATCTCAGACACAAATTTTTAATAAACTTTGAAGCACATCTTGCAAGTTCAATTGCAACTTTCCATATAACTTAGTTGTCCAAACACTCTGCTTATTCAGTCTTGGTCAATTTCCCGCTGCTTGATTTTGAGGCTTTCTTGTCTTGCCAAATTGTAACTGCCTTGGGATCTTTTACTTTTTGAGACAGTCTTCTACATTTTCTCACGCACTGTCTACTGTCTGCCTCGAATGAAGCTACTTTCCTTTTAAACACACATTTAAGTGCTTTTCTGAAATGATGCCCAAATTGCTGGTCTTCTCAACCAATATGTTTTCTTTGTCCAATTCTGTTCTATTGCTGTATTTTTTTTTTAACTTCATTATATTTACAAGTGTCCAAGATGGAAACACACTTTAAATTAAACTGAAAATCAATTAAAATTGAGTTTTGACTAAAAAATTTGGCATAAGTTAAATAAAATTTTTGGAAACTGTGCATCTTTTATGGAAATTCAAACTAACCAAAACATTTTGTTCTGGCTCTTAAAGAAGCATATACCTTGAGATCAAGAGATGATCTTTTTGATTGAAAATATTTCTCTCCATATTCTGGAGAGAAAAATTAGTGAAATTAACTTGGGCAAGGCATTTATAATGCTTATGAAGGTTTGTTTTCAGGTAATTAGAAAACTCAAAGCAAAATTTGAACTTTTAAACCATGCAACCTGTTATGAAGAGGAAAAAGAGAGGTTAAAATTTTGGTTAAATCTGCCAAGTTTTGTACAGATTTAGTAAGAATTCATGCTGTGTTTTGGATGCGTATACTTCAAACTCAAAAAAATATATTTAGAATAGACTATTTCAGTTTGGAAGGACCTAAATAGATCATCAGCACTTCTTTCTCCACTCCCCCTCCTCAGGAAGCTGTAGACAGCAATGAGGTCACTCCTCAACCTCCTTCTGTCCAAACTGGACAAGCCCAAACTTCTCAGCTACTCCTCACAGGATATTCTTTCCAGCCCTTTCACCAGTTTTGCTGACTTCTTCTGGACACTTTCAAGGACCTTCACATTCTTTTTAAATGGTGGGGCCCTGCACTGGCACTCCAGGTGAGGCCACATCAATATTGAATACAGAGGGATGATAATTTCTTCTGACCATCTGGTCATGCTGTGTTTGATGCACCCCAGGATGAGGCTTTCCATCTTGGCTGCCAGAGCACATATTTTCTAAGTATCTGAAATATTGCAATGAGCACAGAGACAGTTCATTCATGTTCTTGTATACAGATTTAAAAAAAAAAACAAAAAAAACAAAAACACACACAAACCATAAAAAGAATAAAATATTTTTCAAATTAAAAATACCACGTGAAATTGTGTAACTTTGTGTTGCCTAAAGAAAAAAAACCCAATGAAACATAAAGAGTAAGTGCCATGTATATAAATATGTACATATAAATATACGTAGCTACATGTACATGCATACACGTACATATATACATATGTATTTATGTACATATAGATAAGTAGCTAGGTAGGTACAAAAAAATCTCCTTGCCAACAGAGACAAAAAGGAGTCTTTTTATTAAATCTGTGTAATTTTTTCATTCACCTTCCTCTGCTGCATAAAAATTTGGAGAATACTAAGGGCCCTTCCCAAGAAGTACTCTTTCCCATGAGGAGAAAGACAGCCTTAGAGATGGATCTTGCTTGGCATTGTGAACTAAAACATTTCAGAAAATAATGTACAACAATTGTAATGAATCAGTCTTTTCGTCTCAAATGAGATACTCTCTTGACCAATGTTGAATAGATTTGTCATCTAATATTCTGCTTGTTGTTGCACTGAAATCAATGTAAACACTTTTCTTTCACATAAATGACTAAATTTACCTGGAAAAATTTAGTTCACTTTAACTAGAAATATTTTGCTTTCAATTTCCACATGCAAATCTGATACTTCTGGATGACTAAAAAAGAGTAAATGTAATTTTCATATGTCTAGGACAAGATTAAAAAAACCCAGTAAATCATAGGAACTCTGTGCAGCTGCAAAATATAAAAACCTGTATGTAAAAAACCTGTTTTCTGTTCCATTTGGGGTATTTTTGTCTTCAATGACACAGAATTGTGATTAGCCATACTTTTGAAGAGTACCCTCAGTAAATGAGTAGAGAAAGTTGGCAGCAACAGCTTGAAATATTTGATAAATAGTAGAGGTTCCTCCATTCAAGGATATGATTGGGGCAGTTTGAAAATTAATTTAGACTTTCAGAATGGAAAATATTGATTTTTAAAAAATCTGTACTTTTCCAAAACACTAAGTATTTAAGCCACAGTGTATTTATAAAGATTAAATTAGGAGTTCTTCCAGTCACCTGTTATTCCTATATCCTTCTATTTCATCTTCTGAATACTAAGACAATAACAAGTAGATAACTCACGCAGATTTAGGGAAACCTTCATTGTAAATGCACGTTTCCTTCCATGAAAGTTCTGTGTGCTTTTCATTCTCACAAGAGATGAAGTTGTATTAATTGAGAGTAATACATCAAATCCCACTAAATTTTTGAACACTTATTATTACTGTTCCATGAAGCTGGACTAGAGTATGGAAAAAGAAAATTCGTGCAGCATTATTTTTTTTCCAGTTCTCCATCTGGGACAATCTTTGTCTTTTTTTTTTAATTTCTGTAGCATTAGAGATGTGACAAAGTATGATTCCATTATTCTAAAGCCATGGAAAAGAATCCTGTGCAAGTCTATGAGAACTAATCCCTGTAATTTCTTTATGAATGTTAAGATGTTAGGAATAGGAATCTATTCCTCTATGAGGTTTAGCTGCAACAGATTTGCTCATGTTGACTGTTTTACCTCTCTGTTCCTGAGGGAAATGTAATCATAATCTAGTTTCTTTCAAATGAGATGATATTTCAGCCTATGACTTGTTTACAAGACAGGCTGACCAGTTATGAAGATGAAAAATTATTACCTCTCTCTCTGGAAAAATATCACTCAATGTGACAGGGGAAATGGTAGTTCACATATGAGAACTCACATTTTTCTATGTTGAGGCATGTTTCATACCACTACTTTTGAAGAGCAATGTAAAACCCACAAACCAATTTAAAAGGGCATGAAAAACATTGTTTAATTTTATGAAACATATAATTCAAATATTTCTTCTGATTTTGTTTTATTTAAAACTTTACTTAAGAAATTAAGCATTCCTCAAGCTGTAATCAATATCAGAAACTAGGTGATTTATTTATGAAAGTACAATACCTCTGATAATTTTTCTGGAAATCTAAGTTTATCGTCCTTATTACTTCCTGAAAAGAGTGTTTTAAGATTTGCCTCATTGGCTTGGTTGTGATAAAGATATTTTCCACAGTAAATGTTATTGTTGAAAATATGATAGGAACTGTATCACTGGAGTTTTCATAATGGTTTAGAAGAAAAACAGAAATGGGAACAAAATCATACAGATTAGGACTCTGTAGAGGCTGATGGATGCTAATCTTCAAGTCTCCATTGTATTTAGGGCAGACATTTGAACTTTACCTCTTTTCAAACAATCTACCTGTTTATATTTGTTCTGGCATTTATGGACTTGCTGTATTTTTGTGGAAAAACAACAGCTACAAAAAAAAGCATAGAATCAAATAACCAAGAGTCATAGAATTTTTTATCTTGGAGAAAGACCATTAAGTTTATTGAGTCCAGTTAACCCAGCACTGCCAAATCCACCACTAAACCATGTCTCATGGCAACACATCTACATGTCCATTAAATACCCCCAGCAATGGCGACTCAACTACTCCCCTGGGCAACCTGTTCCAATGCTTGACAACCCTTTCTGTGAAGAATTTTTTTCTAGTATCCAATCTCAACCACCTGGTGCAACTGGAGGCTGTTTTCTCTTGTCCTAGCACTTATAACCTAGGAGATGAGACTGACCTCCATTACCTTTTAGGTAACCACAGAATCATTCTGTTTAGAAAAGACCTCTAAGATCATCCAATCCAACCTTTCTTTGTCTGATCACCATCTTGTCAATGACACCCTCACAGTAAGCGCCATGGCCAATTTTTTCTTGGACAGCTCCAGGGACGGTGACTCCACCCCACCCTGGGCAGTTTGTTCCAATGCTTAACAAGCCTTTTTGTGAGGAAATGTCTTCTGATGCTCAACCTGAACCTCCCCTGACCCAGGTGGGATTTATGTCTTCTTGGTCTGTCATGAGCTGGGAGAAGAGGATGGCCCCTGCCTGGCTACCACCTCTTTTCAGGTAGTTGTAGGGAATGGTAAGATCTCCTCTGAGACTCCTTCAGGTTAAGCAACCCCAACTCCCTCAGGTTCTTGTTATAGGACTTACCCTCCAGACCCTTCCCCAGCTCCATTGCCCTTCTCTGGACACTCTCCAGCACCTCAGTGTCCTACTTGTGGTGAGGGATCCAAAACTGGACATAGGACTTGAGGTGTGGCCTCACCAGTGCTGAGTACAGGGGAAAAATCACTGCCCTGGTCCTGCTGGCCACACATTTCTCATACAAGCCAGGATGCCACCAGCCCTCTTGGCCACCCGGGCACACACTGGCTCACGGTCAGTGGCTGTCAACCAATACCCCCAGGTCCTTTTCTGCTGGGCCACTTCCCAGCCACTCTGTCCAAAACCTGCAGCATTGCATTGGATTGTTGTGACTCAGGGGAAAGGCCCAGCTCTTGGCCCATACAATTGGTCTTGGCCCTAAAACCTTTTTATTTTTTTTTTTTTCCTGTAACAGTATAAAGAAAAATACATAAATCTGGATTTTTTTTTTAAACAAAAGAATCTTCTAGTGGTAGAGACTGCCCTATTCAATTTTTTGTCCATCTTGAGTGTTTAGCCAGATTTTTTAAAGATATTTAGTTGGCTTAGGTCTGTTGTGTCTGTAGGGGAGAGTTACTGCGTATTTTATAAACCTTAGACTTCTTTTCTCCTAAAGTAACAGACTCAGTTGGATAGCAATGAGCAATTATTCCTCCTCACTGAGTCTAGAAAAAGGCTCTTGTCCAATTTCTGCTGTTGGCAGACAGTGTCTAATCCATGCTTTCTGTCACTGTTACAAGCATTCAAACTGGGTGTATTTTTTTCAGGCAGATCGGTGTCATTAATTGTCACCTTGCAATGACACATAAGGAACTGTTACAAAAGCACATAAGAGAGGAGGAGATTAATTCTTAGGGCTATAAAGGAACTTCCAAATTTCAAATCTGATCCAACATCTAAGTCTTTGGTATTCTTCATACTTGGCATGCACATCTGACAAACTAGTTGGATCAATACTAACGTAAATACAGTTTCCTTCATTTCTGAGCATGTTTCATTATCAAAAATAAACTGGAATTATTGATTAGCAATGAAAACTCTAGAAGCACCTTTGTGGAAATTTGTGTATACAAGTGATGACTTATTTAGGATTGGTAGTATTACTTATCATTGTAATGGACAATTTAAACTGAATTTGTGCAGAGAGAAAAAGAACAGCATGTGAATTTGAACTTAAAAAAACTCTTGGGTTAGATAATAAGGATTTGTCTATATCCATAATGTGCACTGGACTTTTAAATAGTACTAAAGCCAACAGGGCAGAAAAATTTAAGCCCTCTTTCCCTCCAAGACAGGGTGACCAGACCCAAAATGACAATTTGCTTACATGTGTCTGCTTCATAATACCTTACAGCCTGTGATTGGAAATGGGTTTGGAGAGACTATTGGTTAAAGACCATTCTGACAATTTAGAATTACAAGTCTCCTTTCAGTAGGGTAAAATACTCCCTCACAGTGCTTTATTAGAAATAAAGATGCAATGAAAAATACAGTTTGATTCAGTAGAAGTGACTTTGATTCTTACTTTTAATTTTTTAAACTGGTTGACTTTCCAGCCAGATATTAATGCTCTAACATTTTTTGGTTTATGTATTTTGCTCTTTTTTTTATTTTTAATAAGTTGAAGAAAGCAGTCCAGAACAAAAAGAAATCCTGTTGCTTTTTTCCCTCATTTTTCATACAAGTACTTACGATGACTATCAGTGGGTCTTGAAGTAAGTCTTGAAGTGGGTCTGCAAAAACTCTGCTGTTTCAACTAAAAGATAAAATGAAGAGAATGAAGTAAACAAATTCTCTATAGCAGCTGTCATTCTGTGCACAATTCCACTGTGTCTCCAATTCCTAAATACAAATCTCCTTCTTCCTGTTGGTTTTTGGTACTTATTTAACTCAATGGTAACTGATTTTGATTGATCTCTCTTTTGAATAATTTCCCGCAGTTTCAAAAATTAACTCTTTTTTAAAGTATGTTCTTTAAAGAAACTTCTAGTTTCCATCTTGTTCCCATTCTTTCACCTCTTCCTTTCTAGCTTCATGTCAAGGTCAGTTTGTCCCACCAGCTGATCTACTCCTTTTCATCAGATTCCACTCTATCATTGTTTGCTCAGCTGCTTCCTTCAGTCACAAATCTGATTTTCGTGTCACACCCACCATCCACCTTGTCACTTTCTTCTTTTGAACTGAATGCCTTTTTCCAGACAAAGTTTCCAGTCCACCCTACATTTTCTTTGTGTTCTAAGATCTTCCTTCTCCTTTCCTAGTCTCATAGTCTTGGAATAAGAAAATTCAAACCCTTTCATAATCAAACTTAACTAATGATCCCACAATAGAAGATGTAAATGAAAAAGTGAAAATGTTTGGGAATCAACTTATATCTTTATGTGTGTCTCTTTCACACATATTCAAATAATTTTGTCTGAATATTTAAAAATAAATAATTGAATCTGACTTCATTCTACAGTAAATACTCAGAGATCCTTGAGTATAAATAACCCAATTCTGGAAAGAATGAATCTTGTCACTGTTAATGACGAGTCCAGAAATCCTTAATTACAGAAGACAATGACAATACCAACGAATATCCTAATGGCAAAGAATATTAAGCTCCTTTCAAGATATGTATTTCCATTCTTGAATTATTCAGAATACACAGTCTTATTTGATAAGTATTCAAAAAAGAAACTTTTCCTCAGATTTAATAAATATATGAATTTTGATATTCCAATAAAGGCATTCCATTGAACTTGAAATGTCATATACACTTAAAATCAGCATGATTCTAGTAAAATAGTGTGCAAAACAGTGGAAAATGAAATAAATTTCACCCCCTGCAGAGATTAAATTTACAGGAAATATTGAAGAAAATACTATAAGCACAGGTTTGACCTGTATGTAAAAGCAATTGGAGCAGAAATTAAACAAGATGCTCACTTTGCTCCTCATAGTCCTACTAGCCATTGTTCTTGATGCACAAAATATTTTTACATGCAGTATAGAGGAAGAAAGCAGGAAGTAAATTGGTTACTGTAATAGATGTATCACAATGTAGTTAAAAAAAAAGAAGGAAAAAGAGAAACAGATGTTCCTTGTGCAGGTATAAAATTCAAAAGAATAATAAAACTATCAAAGAATGTGTAATGATGTGTAGATTAAAGAGCACAGTCATGTCTTTACAACATATGTTCTGAACTTTCATGAAATAGGATGGTTTAAACTAGACAGGTTCTCATGAAAAAAAGGAGATTGAAAAGACCTGTAAAAGAAATGTTCTTTTTATGTTTTGAAAGGTACAACCTGCAGAAGGAGACGAATGTAGCACTAATGTACTGTAGGAATGGTAGAGCTGTACTGATGCACTGGATAATGGATGCACTAGTATCCATTATCCAGTTCTCTGCAACTGAAAGTCACTTTAATTGAAGGTCATTATGATCAAGATGCAGGTCTTAACAGTTCTTGGATTTTTTTTTTTTGGTAGAAACAGTCAGTGCTAATTCTGTTAAGTATCAGTTTATTTTGATTAACACTAAAATGAAAGGACGTCTTTCAAATATCTCATTATTTTCCAGACTTTTTGGAATTAATTTCAGTTAGAGATGGAATGACCAGTCCCCGATTATTGTGCCTAAAATTATGTCTTCATGTACTTCTATGCTGACTAGACACAATATAGCTGTCTAGAAAGAAAATACTTAACAGGTAATGGTATTGGGATAAAACCCAGATGTCAGTAACATATGTACATCATAATGTCATTTTCATTCTATTGTCATCACACACCACTTTGGAAGTGGCAACAAAACCCGAGTTTCTAACTAATACCAGTGAATAACTGTACCTGTGTGATGTGTGATTTATAGCAACGGATCATAAACTGTAGACATGAAAATTTATATGCAGTCATTGCAATCCAAGACTGAGAAAAATATGAGCTAAAAAGATATGAAAGAGAATGGTTTTGTTATGTATGAAACATTAGATATTCAGTCTTCTTGTACACACTTTTGTCGCGGTGCTGATTATGAAGCCCCTCGGCCTCACCCCGTGCCAGCCCAGGCACCGGAGCAAGTGTTAGAAGAGTTGCCCCTCGCAGCGATCGGAGAGGTCAACTCCGCAGGTTCTTTTGCCTGGGAGAAGCCTGAACCTCAGCTAGATGTCCCAAGCGACGGAGCGGAGTGTAAGAAAGGAGGGCTCAGTCAGTCAGCAGTCGAACAGAAACTTTACTTCACCAACAGCAACTGAGGGCTAGACTGAGCAGAGCTGAGCTGAGCCCCGAACAAAGGAGTGCAACAGCTTATAAAACCCTGGGGAAGGGGAGGAGAAATGGGAGTTCCCTCTTTGTGGTATCCAATCAGTAAATATCACTAGGGAGACAAGGGGAGGAGTTGCAACCTTCGGGCCAATCGGGAACAAGGGGAGGGGTAACACAACGGCAGGAAAAGGGGGTAAAGTTACATGTAACTGAGAGGGGCTAAAAATAGGAGCTTGTAGGGAGGATGTATCAACTTATGCATAACAATTAGGGGAGGGAGTACAAAGAACATACAATATAGAACCCATCATTTTAAAATTTTCCCAACTATTACACTACTAAATCCACACCACTTAGTAAACCACTCCTATGTCCTTCATCTTTTTTTCTGCCTCAAACTCTCTCTCTCTTATATCCTTCTCTCAGCACCCTCTCCTTCTTTCTTAAATCTCTCACTAAATCGTCTCTCTCTTCTGACCTTCTTTTCCTTGTCCCATTCCTTCAGATCACTTGCCTTTCCTTCTCTCACAGTCTAGCTCTCTCTGGGGGGTTCAAAGGGAAAAACATACAGTAAATGGGAAAAACCTAACCACCACACCACCACACACTTTCTTATGAATGCAGGTGAATATCTTCAAATTATGAAACAATCTGAAAAATGAAGAAAAATAGGAACCCACCTTAGCACTTTCAGACAACCAGCATATTATTTTCTTTCATGACTTTTCAAATGCTCCACCAACATCAATTATAATCCCATTTATGAAAGTCAAGTACAGCAGCTGTCAGACAATCACCAGAACTGCACATTCTCCCTGACTGATACTGGAACTGATAGACTTGGAAGACATTTAGAAATATTTTGCTTCTGATAAATGTTTATCTGGATATTCATCTGGATGAGACACAGCTTTGTTTCAATTTCAAGCTGTCATTCAAAGAAATTGATTTGTCCACAGGCAAAGAGCAAGCCTAATTGCAAACTTATCATGTCAAAGACCAGGAATACTTATAATACCTCTAAATACTGGTAGGCAGAGATGGACCATGTCAAGATGACAACCCAAACCAATTTTGATTGACACCAGAGTGGAAGAAAAAAACAGTGGGATTCTTCTACATCTGTACTGATAGGCACATAACATCTTGCAAGGTCTACAAAAGTATCCAAGATAGGAGGCCAAGAGGTAAACACAGATCTCAGAAAGTCACCATTCTTCTCGACTGGCAGTCAGTAGCTAAGCAGGATACCTGCAGTGCCTGAAACAGTCCTGACTAAATGTATGTGGGCAACTGAATCATATATGTGTCCACATTCAGGAGATGAGTGCTTTTGCTATTCTGCCAGACAAGTGGTTCCACAGTTGAAATGCACAGAATATCAGCAAGGCCTTAGGAACTTGTTTATTCCATAAGGGAATTTATCCCTTGCACTAGCTTCTCCCATGAAGTGTCATTCTACATGCCAGGAATTTTCTACAGTACTGTGAGAAAGGCTTCCCACTGTAAGTAGCTTGCTGGTCTGTGCATCAAGGCCTCTATTGCAAAAGGCCAAGTAATGTGGAAATCCATAATCTGTTTGTTTCTCTTCTGAGTTCCATTCAGAATCCATGTCCCATCAAATCCATCACCATTCTTTCTAACTGAAATAGGCTGCTTGGAAAAATTAAGGAATTGCTTATGAAATATCAGTACTCACTCATGATATGCCAGGGAGTGAGTGTACAAGCACATGTACCAGAAAAAAAAAAAAGAGAGAGAAAAAAAACCCCCAAACAACCACAAAACCACCTAGCAATGAATTGTAGGGAAATATCAGAAATGGAGTAGATGTACAAATATAAAGCATGTACCATATTCAGGTTCAAATGGATGAATCACCAAGAGATTGCTTAAAAGCACCAAGTCTAGTATCTTTGTTCAGGAATTTTGAGAGCTGAAAGCTCTTGTTACTGGAGAGGTCTGACAGAAAGGTACATCCTACACTTTGGCATCAGGATATGAGAACAGCCACACCGGTTGCAAAAGCTTAAAATAATTTCTGAAGATTCTATTAATCTAAAATATTTTCAACCAAAACCTGCTTCACTTGTCAATCATTTCCCTTTTTCTGAGCTATTATTTCACTCTATTCAGCCCCAGATATGCTCACAAAAATGTGTTTACTTGAATGAGGATTTCCTTCTTATTGAGGCACTTTGCTTTACTTCTGCATATGCTCACACTCCATTTCTTCTTCTTACATTGACTGGCCATCATGACCTTTCCCTAGTGTCTCTATAAATCTGAGGGATGATAAAAAAACCCCTCATGCACTAAGAAAAGCTTCAAGAAGCTGCTTTCTCATCTGGATTCTTGGACACCCAGCAAAATCAACAGTAATCAGGGCAGTGGAATTCGGAGATCAGCATTGATAAATTGTTTGAACAGTAGTTAAAATATAGTTACCCTGTACCAAACTTTTCCAGTATATTCAAGGGTACAGGGTTGGATGTGCTTTTCTGGAAATGCAGGAATTACATGTGTCATGGGATAGACCTTTGGATGTTGGAGGCTAGAAGTTATGCACATAAAGCTGGGCTTTTTTGTAGATGAACACATCTTCCAGCTGAAAAGCTTCAATTTATTATTTTTGCTCTGTTACAGGGCCTTCTATTGGAAATTTGTCCACCTTAGCCTGCAAGGCCTGTATTTTATTCAGCAACAGTGGCCTATAGTCAAGGCTCCAAGGCAGCTTTACTGTTCAGACTACCTTCATTACTGACTGTAAAGCTGCCCTCAATGCTCAGGAAAAATTGAACCCATCATTTGGGATAATTTTGAAGATCTGAAACTCTGAACCTTTTGATTGTTCATCCGTCTCCCCTCAACTGTAGAATTTTTGTAGTATGGATGGGCTCCTGTCCCCATTATAAACCTGGCACAGGCAGGGGTTTTGGCTGGGGCCATTCGTGCTCTGACTGGGTAGCCAGCCCCCAGCAGCCTCCTCTGATTGCATCTGGGCAGAGCAGCTCAGCAGCAAGCACAGCACACAGGCACCTTATCAGTTTTCTTCTGTAAGTATTTGAAAGCCTATCTTCCTCAAGGACACACAAACAAACAAGAAAACCCCCCAAAACAAAACCAACCAACCAGCCAAAAACCCAGCCTCGAACCAATCAAAAATGTAACACTTTTTTAAGCTGAAAAACTATGACATTTGTATTCTAGTTGAAGTGGGGTTTCTATCTACTTTCATTCAGAGTTGAAACAAATGGAAAAAAGCTTCACCCAAATATATTAACTTTCAGATAGGTATATAATTTGCCTAATGTACGTGTACTCCCAGAAGGCAAGTTATACATAGATTTACACAATTACCTGTATTAAATATTAGAAATCCCTCTTGCCCTGAGAATGTTCCTCCAGATGCTCTGACATAATTACATTCAGTTGAAAGTATCTGTAGTTGTACTGTTGGATAAATTGGTTTATTGCCTACTTTGAAATCATTGAACACTATTCCTGTTTCTTCCTCTGTGTGAATCCTTAATTTTATATTCCTTCTTGCCAGAAACAAATTGAAATAGATGTGCTGAACACATGGATATGAAGCAGTCTGCCCAGCAGTAATAGCTTCATGACAGTTTTGAATTCTTCCAGTTCTTCTCCCTTTGGGATGCTTTAGTGGTTTGGATAGCATTAGTAAAAGAGAGACAAAATACTGTCTCGAGCTAGATATTATTAGTGCAGACTTGATATAATCTAAACATTTTTGAAACAATTGTTCTCTGAATAATTAAGTGGGTTCTGAAAGCCTCCAAACATTACTGATTTTTACTACATTTTACTGTTTTTAAAAGATCACAAAAGAATTCCAGTCTTGGAGAGAAGTCAGCTTTCTACTGATGCTGGAAATATTTCATGAACAGATATTCAGGGCAACTGTTCTTTTTAATACACTTGTTTTCTATATTGTCCATTCATAAATAATTACATAAATGGTGCATATAAATAAAAGCTTTCTTAATGTAACTTTTCAGCTTTTCTTTACATTTAACAGAAACAATACAGTCAGGATATTCTCTTGTTTAGATTTCAATACAAAACAAAATGCAAACACTCAGTCTCTAAATAAGTAAATAAACAAATACCATCTGTTAATAATTCTTGTACATCAGCTAAGCATTGTTGCGCAAAAAAAAAGAATAAATTTGCCAAGGAACTACAAAATAAATTCAATAGAGATTTTTTTTTTAATTCTCTTGAAAAAATAATTTTTCTGTTTCCTCAAGCAAGCTTTGCTAAAATTTCAGCATTTTCACATTTAATGCTTGGGCATAGCCAGTGTATCTTTGACCTTGTAAATCCAGTCTTGCCATCACTGCTGGACTCAAAAGTGGATATAATCCATCTTATAGCAGACTTAGTGGCACATGCTTTACTTTCCTGGTCTTTCTGTGGCTGCAGAGGGACCACTGGGCTAGGATTTCTGGGTTTTCAGTCTCCTGATAGTCATGCAAACATGTTTGGGCAGTACGTCCCTAAATAGCTGTACTGCTTCTCTGTGGGGAGAGTGTTGTAGGGGGTGGCTATAATTAAACCAATTAGTGTGAACATGAGCAAACAGTTATCATGCTAACCTTGCACCTTCTCAATATATAACTTCTCTAATATTAATATTAATGTTAACCTTGATATTATAGCCTTTTTTTTTCTTTTTTTTTTTTTTTAATAAATGAGGTAGTTGTTTCTTTCTCCTTCAAAAATATCTGGAAATATGCCTGGGAAATCCAAAATAATTAATTACATATTAGCATAAAGAGTTTTCTTAAGCCAAACGATCACCTCTAGTTGCATTTCGATGTAAACCAAATGTTTCAGAAAACCTGGGATGATAGGTTATAAATCATGGTTATGCTGGGACCACAGTATACTGAAAAAGATACTTAAAAAATAATAATAACTTACATACCTTCTGTTATACAAGCTGAAAATGTGGTGTAGGAGATGCAGATTTGAGTAGATGTGTTTTCTTCCTTCATAATCACTTCACAGGGCAAAAATGCTGAGCACAACCTAGCTGTAATTTTAATGCTGTTTTTGAACATTTAGACCATGAACTATTTTAAGATACTCCTTTAACAATATACAGGAAAGTGTAGAACAGTGACACAATAGTCATGGAGGAAGGCTTCTCATATTTAATTATCTGTTTCTCAGGTTCTTATCACCAATAAAGAACACACAAAAATCACCTGCACTCCCAGAGGTACAATATCTTTCCAGGGAAAGTATTTGCACAGAGGAACACATTGAAAAATTTCATCTGAATACAAAGCGTAGGGAAAAGACAAGGTACAGAATTTCTAGTGCTTAGGTGGTGCTTGGGGACTTGGTCAGTGCTGAGTGTAATGCTTCAGGTAAATGTCTGTCAGCATTCAGCTAGTAAAGCCCTATTTTCAGGAACTGATCTCTTTAGAAGTTATGAATTCATTTTAATGCAAAAGTTCTCCTGAAAAAATAGTCTCTTGTGATAAGAAATAGATCACCAATAAAAGTGATAGAAAATATATAAATATAAATATTACATATATTTTAAATATATTATATATATGTAAAAACAATCAAAATATGTCAATAATCAAAGATGACTGTCACTTGAAAATTATAAAAGTTCAACAAAATATGGCAAAATATGTAAATGTAAGAAATTTATGTTTAAAAAAATATTGAAAATGTTGCATTCCTTTCAGTTTTAAAAAAGAAACAAATTTCAAAATAATCCAGGAATTAAAAATTACCGTCATGACTCTGGTCAAATCAAGTTCACTGATTCAGGCTATCCTGTTTGTCAGCATTTATATCTGATTCCCTATAATTAGAGAG
Source organism: Prinia subflava (assembly GCF_021018805.1). Lineage (NCBI taxonomy): Eukaryota > Metazoa > Chordata > Aves > Passeriformes > Cisticolidae > Prinia > Prinia subflava. Next base: position 65,338,193 of record NC_086249.1, read on the forward strand.
TTTTCAGATGAAGATATAATATGAAAGTCTGGCTAATAAGTATTAATTCCAGTTCAAGAGGATTTCAATCTGCACATAACTTATTAAGTCTACAGCTAAAGGATTCCATTTTGATCATTTAGTCTGATTTGTGCATAGTGCAGGCCATTGAATTTTAGTATATCAAGATATCCATACACAGCCCAGATGTGTCCTCTGAAAATATGCTTGGGAATGTATAATTATTTATGTCAGTGTGTCTCCATTTTCCCATCTACAACTCCTTTTCATGTCAAACAAAAAATTTGAATGAGACCAACTCACTGCCTCTAACATGCTATTTTTGGTGGTGCAGTTTAAGTGTAAAAGAAGAAGCAGTTTTAAATAACAGTCAAAATAGAGCGCATCTATAATACTTTATTATTGAAGCTTCTATATGCCCGATTAAATTAAAAAATCTCTTTTACTGATGGGTTTAAAACAATACCAAGGTTAAAATTCACTAAATATAGAAGTAAAATACTGGGCTTTTTACATTTAGAATTAAATTAGTCCTTAAAATTACAATTTTGTAACAATGCCTAATCATATTTCCTTTAGATTTTTATTGATATATGGTGTTAACTATATTAGTTATTCACTGTCTATTTATAAATCAGACCACCTGCACAGAGAAAATCTCCTTTATTTATGCTTCCACATTCCATACGCAGGGAAAGCCACTAAAAATAGTTTGCATCTGGCAAGTTGATCACTGTGACAAGGAAAGGTTTAAACAGCAAGCTATCACTCTGCTTTCAGTAACATCTAGCAATTTTGTTCCCTCTGTGTACACCATTTGATATTTTCAAGCATTATGAATGCCACACCTTTCTTTTTTTGCTCTGGAAAACTGACTACATTATTAGTAAATTTGTAATATTTAATATGTCATAGAAAGCAAGAAAACATCCCTGAGAATGCAGAAAACTTACACAATTTGTTTAAAATAGTCAGTCTTTCAGATATGATTTTTCCCAGGAAAAGTAATTTTAAAGTAATTTAGTACCTAATTTTTTTAAGATATAATAATATTATTAAGATTTTTTTTTCCACCAACCAAAAATTGTAACAGGGATGTAATTCCTGATTATATTTTTTTGAAAATTGAGATTTTTTGTTTTATTTTGTTTATCATTAACTTTATGCTTGATGCTAGTGTGGTAAAACATTACCTGTAGAAGCCTGTGGAGTCTCATCTCAATCATTTATTTTTTAATAGGAAATTTAAGATTTGAACTAAGGAATAGGTTCCCATGGAATAGACTAGGACTAATCAAGCAAGAGGTATTATATTATTTACAACACATTCATCTGTCTTTAATCTCAATGAAAGATATGTCATACTACAAGCCAGATGTAGACTGAATAGTTTAAAGAGAAGCTTGAGGAATGCAAAGACTACAGCAAGGGATGATTGGATCAAGTGGCAGGTGCACAGTTTAGTGACAATATCAGCATGCATTTGACTAAATAGGTTATTGAAATCATCTCTTGTTAGGCATAAATGTGAGGAATTACAGTGGTTTTGCTCAAATGGAGAGGCATCTTCCTAGAAGATTGTGTTCTTTTGCCCATTTGGTGGAATCAGTGTCCAGACTCTGTAGGTTCCTCCTCAGAGAGTGCCCTACCAGCTGCCGGCATGAACTCCCAAATGCAGCAGGAATTCCCTGGGTCTGTCTTTATGACTTCCTGTCTCTTTCCTCAAGCCCATAATGCAGAGGGAGAGGGCTGGGATGGCTGCCTGCACCATGAGGAGTGGAGGGAGGCTTCTGCTGTGTGAGGGGCACTGTACCAACTGCTCATCCAAACTGTGTTGCCTGTGCCCTATTCAGAGGCACAAGTGGAACAAAAACCTTTTATAGCATCAGGCAATCCTCTGGAAAGTAGATGAGATGTCAGGGTGAAAGATGAGGGTGCTGAGGAAATCATACAGATTAAGAACTAATTTCAGACATCTCTACTGGGATTTAACCATGTTCCCTATTCCAAGCCTTGATGGTCCTGAGTGGCCTCCCCTGTGGTTTCCACGCATGCCTTCTTGGCCCAAGAGCACCAGGGCAGCTCTGTCCTGTGCACCTAGACCTTTCCTGAGCTGTGCTGTAGGTACAATCATCTCTAGTCCTGTCCCCAGAATGGCCCCAAGCCAATGTTGAAGGAAACCTCTTCTCCAGTCCTTTTTCTGGCCTGATTTCCAGCTCTTGCTGCTGACTGGATGGACCGTGGACTTTGATTTAATACTTCAATTTGCCTTCGTATGATTGAGCAGTGCTCAGAAACTGCTTCAGTCACCAACCCAGGACTTCTCACGTGCTAAGGATGGCACCCCACAGGCACCATCATGGCCTGTGCTAGGGTCGCCCTCAGAGCCCAGGTAGGCAGAGCAGTAAACCCATTTTTAGCGTTAATCCCATCTTTCCCCTTTCTACAGCTCTGCTCCCAAAATCAGAGCTGTTAATTGGTATTTTCTCAGCAAAGTGAGGAGATACCATCTTGATCTGATGTCTGGGAGGGTGTTGCAATTTGATACTTTTCTCCCTGCTATGAAAATTGAGAGTCTCTGCTGCTCCCTAATTCCCTGCTGACTGTGGAAACTGCTGGAGCATGACTGGAGTGTGCTGAGCATGTCCTGGAACTCCTCCTGTGTGGAGGAGAAGCATGACATGATATAACTCATCCATGAGGCTGAAGGAAAAAGAGGGGGCACTTAGGAAGAGGGCACACCACAAGGGAAGAGATGTCATGATTACCACTTAAGCTTACATGACATGCCCAGATATTTAGTTTTATTGACTTATAAACCTACATCAGCATTTTCAGCAGTTTATCTCATCTGCTTATGCTCCTGAACTATTTTTGGAGAATTTCCTTTGTTGTTTAACTTACATTAGCTTTTGAATATATTCATTCATTGTGTTCCAGTTCTGCCTCTTTAGTCATGTAATTATTTCCATCTTTTTATGCCAAATATCTAGTTTGTGTAAGTTCAGTCTTGGTCTTCTTACACTGGTTGTAGATATTGATGATAGTAGTTCAGTAGCCTACTTTTCTTAATATTTCCATTTCTGCTTTACCTTAAGTTGTGGCCAAATGTGCCAAAAGCTTTTAAATATATGGGTATGTATATAAATAGTAAAATAAAATTAAAAAAAAAACCCTAACATGGCTAAACCTAACTTCCCAAAATCCAATGCTAAACAAGAAATTATATTAACACTTGAGTGTGCAAGAGAAGATCTAGGTAATTAATTCACTTTTTTTTAAGAAGCAGGCTTTTTTTCCCCATAGACTGAGCCTATATTTTTTCACTTTAGGAACCAGACGCTCCGATTCTTCACCTTACAGATATGCTAATTTTCTTCAGAGAAAGATAGAAATTGCCATTTGGAGCTCCTCAACAGAGAAAGATGCAACTGCTCTGAGAAGATACCTTACTTCAGAACTGTTTGTGTTGCTAGAAATAGAATTTGAACCAGGTTTTGTTATCTCCATTTAGATCACCCAACCCTATGCCATAACCTTTAATGTCTCCATGAAATCACAAATCCTTGGTATCAGACTCAAAAGCAAATCTGTGGCGGCCTGTAAAACAGACATCTCATTATTCAGCTGCATTTTTCTGGAAGAGGACTATTTAAAAACAAAGCATTTTCAGGGCACAAAGAGCTATCGTGCTTTAAACTGCCTCATATCCAGGATTTACTCCACTGGAATGATTTCCCTTCCTACTAGCTCCCAAGAAATCATGCTTCTGCTAAGGCAGGCACATCAACCTAAATAAAACTGAGGGTAACAAACTCTGGGACATCAATTATTTTTCTCAGGTAATCTGGCATACATTTGTAGACTTTTGGGTTGAGGCTTCTGGCAAACCTTTCTCAGCTGCACTGTCTGTGGGATCTGGATCCAATCTTCCTTCTCTTCATCTAGAAGAAGAAAAAGGTGAGTGTGTTGTCTGCCAAGGTCATTGTTATCATCTCCCGTTCTTTTGCCACATGCTGATGCTTCACAGGAAACAGGAGTGTGGTGGAGAAGGTGGTGTTGGTCTGTGGATACAGTGTATGCCCTCAGCTCCCATGACTCACCCGTGCATGGAAAAAGCAGTTTTTGCACTTTGACATACCTTCTCACTGACAATGGTACAGCTCAACTTAAGTGCAAACTCAGTGTCTTTAACTTACAGTCCACACAGAATTACTTTAAATAGAGGTCACCTTTCTCTCTTCTCTTCGCTTTTCAGCCCTCATCCATTATTTACTCAATTCTTTCTCTCTTGGATCAATATCTTCAGGCTAAAAACTTAAACTGTGAAAGTTCAGCTGTTTCTCATCCATCTGTGTTCCTGTTCTCTTTGAAGAGCTGTGTTGTGACTAAAATCCTGTTTTGAAAATATATCTAAATTTTCAAATTAACCAGAAATAGCAGTTCTGTTTCTTTGTTTATATTTAGGTTAATTAAGTGAGGTAATGTAGATGGGCACTCAGTTAGAAGAGAGGATCAGGCATGACTTCCATACCTTTGAGAAGAAACTCTTGAAGTCATACAGGTTTGCTTTTCATTTTGGCTTCCTGAATGTCCACACTACCAATCTGGGAAACAAAGAAATAATCTTTTTCCCTCAATATTTCTTTTCCTCTTTCTGACATGTTATGTTTAGACCTGTTATTGCATTACTCGCATTGCTGCTAGCCCGGAGACTGATATCTTGCTTTTGTTGGTAACTACTTTCATCCAGCCAGTCAACCACAGCCACATCAAATCAGTGGTCAGCCTTGCTAGGCTGTGGGAGCACTGGGTGATCAGCAGTTATTTTCTGTTCAGGGATGGATGCTTGGGTTCAAAACAGAAGCAGCACTATTCATGGGTTGCTGGATTGGAGCTGTATATTTATGAAACTTACACATTTATATGAATTCTGCAAGGCCAGCTTTCCTAGGGAGAGGTTAAACTGCTGCAGATATCAGGCTGGTTCTTTGAATCCCCCAGCAGTTACGTCTGAACTTAAAGAAGACACATATTTTGATGTTTAGCTATTTATGTTTAGTGGCTTCAGATCGAAGCTCTTGTACCTGTGGGATGCACCGAGACACAAGACTTCCTATGGCATTTCATAACACTAAACACACTGAGGGATGTAGCTCAATATTCATCATTGGTAAGCACCACAGAGTTTATCACTGACATTCATCTTGCCTGAAAGAAGTTGAAATGTCCTGCCAGAAAGAACTGTCTCAGAAATGAAAATCAGAGAGGAATAATTTCTATGAAAAGTTGTATTTTTTAAAACTTCATAATCTGATTAGAAAATGCATTTCTGAGAAAATACTGGAAATTTTTTTTCAGTTCTATGCTTTTGATATATTTTCAGCATAGTAGCTGAGTTAAAACTTGTGGTATCAAAAGTAAGCCTAGAGAGGAAGAGAAAGCAGCAACTGAAGAGAATCTCTGTGTTGCATTTTTATTTGTAAGGAGACAAGCTGTGCTTTTGTTTACAGTGCAGGAATGGAGACAAGAACATCTACTTTACTGCTCCACACTTCCTTTTTTAGTCAGTAATCCAGTCTTTGATGTGGGATTGAGTCAGATATCAACAGCAGATTTTGTATTTTCTCAGTCTGTTTCTGGGTGCAATACAATGACATGATTAGCTGACAGCTTAAATTCTTTTCCAAGTTATAACAGCATGTTTCTTCTTCCTCTTCCCAACACATACTAGATCCCACAGTGGGGTGGTTCTAAAAGTAGGCTCAAGATACAGTAAAACATCATCAAGAAAAATCACAGATCTGATCACTCACCTTTGGGAACAGGTTCACAAAGGGGGTCTGTCATGGGTTGGCACTGGCCAGATGTTAATGCACCCATGAATATGTTTTTTTTTTCCTAACAGCTACTGTGGGATGTGATCAGGAACAGAGCAGAGCAGGCTTAAATCTTGAAAACAAAAAAAACCTACCAAAACTTTATTACATTACATAAGAACAGGGACAGAAATACTCTTAAACACACACAGAGACAGAAATAAAAACTTTTTAGAACATTTCTTCTCCCAGTCTCTACCTCCCCACACATCACTCTTCACAGACCAACTTTTGGGTTTTAGATTAAACAATCACCACTCAAAAACAAACTCATCTTCAATTCAGCAAGGGAGAGAGGAGTCTCTCTGGCACCACAGACTGTTCTCCAGAACACACAGGTCTACTCCTTATGTGTTCCCATGTCACTCGTGGCACCGCACGGAGAAGTCTGCCAGGGTGACTCTCTCTTTTTCCTATGTCCAGCGCTCTCACCGCTGTCTCATAGGCCAAAACTGCATACAGGGCTTTTTAAGGATGCTGCATGCCGAGCTCTCCCCTTTTCACCCAGGGGCCAGGGTTCCAGGAGCAGGTCTGCCCTGAGGGCAGAGGGCACCACCTCACCCTCCCCCTCTTTTCTCTGCTCGCTCCACTCTTCAAGTGCCAGTCACTGTAGCAAAAGCAGGGGCAGCTGCATCCACCCAAAAATGCAGTTTATGTTCAAAAGAGACTTAAGTTCAGTCTATGGCTGACATTATGCAAGAGAAGTCCAGCTCCAAGGCTACTCCTCTCATTCTCCCATCGGGTTCCTTCCAATCATGCTTTATCATCTCGGTCCCAGGCCGCTTCCTTCTCCTTATTTCCAAAATCACCAGTCATGAGAATCAATGTCTAAGAAAAGTTTCTTTCTGCCAAGCAAGGGTTAACAGTTTTTTCTCGGCAGGGTGCAGACACAGGCACTCCCAGGCTCCTCAACTCCCACGTGGCTGGGCACTTTCTCCCGGAGTTTGGGGGGGGAAGGGGGGGGTGAGCACACACAGAAGGCACTTCCACAGTTTTCCACCCCTCCATCCTGGACGGGGCAGTTCAGTTCCAGTCCAGTCCACTCTCTTCTCTTCCCCCAGGGCTCCGGCTTACCTGAGCCGACCACGTGTTTCCCCTCCCCCACCCAGCCTCGTGGCTGGGCAGGGGAAGGAGGCCTCACACGTCCCTCTGCTGAAACCAGGATCTGAAAAGAGCCGAACCCCCTTGGCGTCCTGCTTTTAACTCTTTGTGTCCTCAGAGGCGTGTCCAAACCTCCGAGTGACCAATCCAGGTGCCAGCAGAAAAGCTGATCACTGACTGGCCTGCCCACATCCCCCTGGAAAAAATTCACCTCCCCCGCAACCACGACAGGGTCTTAAATGTGCCACTGCATGGCAACAGGTGAGTTTAATATCTCCCATCTGCAGGCATGATAAGGAAATGACTGTAAAAAGTTCTGCCTTAAATAGTTATAAACTGTGGCAATATGTCATTAAATTTGCTTTTCAGGAAAACTTAAGAACTACTTAATGTATCAGTAGTTTGGAGATTAATATACTCTACAGACTATGTTTCTTTTAACAGAGTGGAATGACTGGAATTCTAGGTAGACGGACTTGAAAAAAATAACAAGTTACTTCAACATCTTGGCAATGGAAATTGTTTTAGTTCAGAATTATTTTCCAGAAAATAGTTTGGTTTGGGGTTTTTTGGTTTTTGTTTGTTTGGGTTTTTGGGGGGTTTTTTTTGTTTGTTTTTTGTGGGGTTTTTTTTGCTACTTTCACTTTAGAAACAGCATACAGACAAACAGTAGAGTAATGAACTGCTACAGTGAAATTGGGCCAGGGGAATCTGAATGATTAAAAAAATGAAAAACATTTCAATTTTTTAGTGACCATGACTGGTAACATTCTTCCTCAAACCAAGTTCACACATTAATTTCACGAGTTGCAGTTCAAATGCATCTCTTTCTTCTATTCTTCTGTATGGTAGTTTTGTATAAACCAGGATTGTTGATTATAAATCTCCCACAGCAAAATGAAAAAAAAAAAAGAAAAAAAAGAATAATGGATAAACTGTTTCAAGGGACAGTAATTTATAGAGGACATCTGGACATCTGACTTGTAGGAAGGAAACCAGTACTAATCAGATGAAAATTCAGAGAATGAAGAATTTGCTTACTTTTACACAGACTGATTTATGGAACTTTAGCCTTATTTTAATTTTGTATTGATTGCAAAGCCTTTGCATAGGTTAATGATAAAGGTTAAAACTCCTTCAATAGTGAAAAGGATTGAAAAGATGGATTTCTTCATTTAAAACAGGCATTATTGGCAATGCTGATTCCAGCACCCTAGAGCCTTGAACTTATAATGAACACGTCTTATAATGAACATGGATTTAGAAACTATGGCCCAAGAAAGCAATAGGAATAGATCTAATGAAGGTTACTGGTTAGGTTACTAGGTTCTGTCTACTTCAGATATAGTTATTTTTGATTTCTGTATAGAAAATAAACCCAAGTCTTTTAGACACCTAAGACTTGCTATTTTAACAATATAGTTTTAACATATATGTTATTTATGCTAAAACTGACCTACAAGTTTAAAAAGTACGTATTAGTTATTTCAACAAATGATGTTATCACTTTCTGGTTCTTAAGAATGTGAAACAAATGGAAATGCTTTGGTTTGTGACACCATTTGTTTGTGTTACATTAACTCATAAAAGCTTTGTTTTCTCAATGGAAATACTGAGTTCATTAATGTATAATGTGAAACAAATGCTACTGTCAACTTTGAAAGAAAACTTTCAAGTACTGGACTAGAGACTTAATGTCTGCTGCTCTTGTAGTTAAAATGACTTGCCAGACTTATGGCAAGATCATTGGTTACACTCTATTTCTTGTGCATGCAGATTTCATAAAATATGCACAGTTAAATATGATATGTTGGATTCATTTCCTAATACATTGTTAACCATGCAGAATTTTCTTAGCTAATACCATTAGGCAGGTTTTTTAATTGGTTTCTAACAATAACAGTAATACTATTACTTTGTTTGTATGTGAGATTACTTGCATCTTTGATATTCCTTGTACAGTTAAAATTGCTATTTGTGTCGATTTGTGTATTATTACAATGATTGTTAGAATATACAATGCCAAAAAAAGGAGGCTTTTAGGTCAAATTATTTCCTCCAAATAAGTACCTATTATATATTACAGAAAATTTCTTCAGTATTTATGCAGATGGCTTGGTTTCTAAGTGAGCATGATCTCTCTGTTCCATATCACCTTGTGGCATGCAGCTCAGGTTCAGCTTTTGGGTACTCAGAGTTCTCCTTGGGATCTAATACAGGCTGCATATGCTATTTAATAGGAACAGCAATGAAAACTCAATAACTGCATTTCACTGAAAGAATAGACTGGCCAATTGCAGAGGTGAGACATGAAGGCATTGAGAATTTTGCTTCTCAGAATTTGCTAGGTTTTAGATCACATTATAGAACCTTCCTATAATACTAAGCAACACTCCAAATTTAAGTGATTTCACTAGCTGTGTCTATATTTTCAAGCAACTTAGCTTGTGAGTTGTGTCCTGGTTCAGCTCTTCTTACCCACATCCCATGGACGTTTGTTCACTCCATGGCTGAGCATTAAGGAAAATTATCTTGGTCACTCCAAAATAAACTTCAGGTTCTGTGGATACTTCATTCCAGGGACTGAGTGCTTCCAAGAGGCAACACAAACCAGACGGCTGAAGGCTTGGGTTTCTCTGCCCTGCAGAGTCCCTCAACAGCAGGGTTTTTCTTTTCAAACACTTTCCCTTGCCTGGATATCATGTCCCAGAGCTTGTAACTCGTTCCTTCAGTTTCATGTTATAAAAACACCACCTGGTGGGTTGCAGCACAGCCCTCATATTTATTTCGGACACTTTGAATTAAAAACAAACAAAATGATAACTGGATCTCTGAGCCTGGGAGATCTCTGTGTGGGGCTTAAAAGACATGCAAGGCATTGTACCATGTAGAGGAGGTTTGTTTGGCAGTTTCTTCTAGGTATTGCTGTCCCTGAGCACAGCAGGCATAAGCCACTCGACAGCACTTTGCCTGAAGGATCTCCTTCTGGGACACATATTTAACTATGCAAATGTGCCTGCAATGATGTTTTCTGTACTTTAACAGGAAACACTTTCATGAAGCACTGGCTTCTCATAAATGTTTGCACACAGCAGATATTGGCTATTTTCATGGCAGTATGCAGCCCTCCATCCTGCCCTTCAACACCAGATACTGAAACCAAATTGATTAAAGGCAAGAGTTTAGGTACAAAAGTGAAAATGTACTAGTAGAGGTGAAAAAATATGAACTTGATCAGTATTTCACTTTTTTATTATTTATTATTTATTTTCCTGCCTAGAATTTCTGAAAGGTAATCCATTTGACACAACTACCTGATTCAACATTTAGTTTTCCATCAAAGATATAAAGCATGATGGCAGGAGAGATATTGGAAAACACTCACTGGTCACTCGGTGTTGAACCTGTTATGTAACAATGTGTAGGGTTTGTCTGCTCAAGTTCAGACCAAATATCTGAGTATTCCACCTCCTTCTTCTGTGTTTCCCTATTTCTCTGCATTCACTGTACTACAAGCTGTGAGTAACTTTGATTCAGTTGTCTAATTAGAAGGGTCAAAAGTCACTGGAGATGCTCTAAGATGTCCAAGACATCGTTAAAGAGTTTTATAAGAATCAGGCTGCTTTTGGACAAGCAGCTGTATGCCAAATGTGCCTCTCTTCCCTACAGCCTAAAATGCCTGTAGGCAGCTTAAGTTTAACCAAATGAACCCAAAGTGTAAATGTAGACAAGATACCAAGAACTAAGTGTAATTATTAGCCCCTTACATATCATCTCTTACTATCTTCTTAAGCTTATCACTACAGAATCAATATGAAGCTACTTTATGCTGCTTTTGGGGTGGTGCTCACTCTTGCTTAACATTTCTGACACAAACTGAGCTGTGTAAACAACACAGCAAACAGATGAAATTTTGCTCTGCCAAAGTATGAAGTTAAGCATGGTTTTAAAAAAAGTGTACTGAATTGTTTTTAATGTATGTATTTTAAGGACTCTGGCTTTCATATTTAAAAGTGATCATACAACTGAGAAAATGTAAGCACATTTTAGCTTGTTGGGTTGCCTTTTAATTTTGGTTTTTTGTTTCTTTTGGCTTGGTTTCTTCTTGCATAAGGTAAAGAGGCTGTAGAAGATATTGTGGGAAGTATTCACTCTACTTTAAGAAGATAATCAATTTCCCTATGGTCCAAAACAAACATTAATCATTGGATGTTATAAGTTAGAGGTCCCAATGGGCTGATTATTTTAATTTTTCACTATGTTTATTTTCCTCCCACCTCAAAACATCAGGCAACTATCACAGGTAGACAGAAATAGTGAAGCAGAGACATCATTGTTTTGTCAAAATCCATTAATTTTGTTTTCAAACCTTTGACGCAATGAGACTGCACCTAAACTAAGACTTTGGACCTACGAGAAAGACATAAGTTGATAGGAATAAACATCATCTTACATCATGCAATTTCAGTATCAGTGACGGCTGTTTTCTGTGTAGTTCATTGGTTTCATTATTAGGGGATTGATGGGGCAACACTTACGTGTATGTTCATGTAACAGTAGGTTGCATAAGGAAAAAAGTGTTATTTTTCTAAATTAATAAACTTGAATCCTCTTTTGTTATGAATCTGGTAGCAAATGGAGCTTCACTGAAGGACAAGTCTGAAGCATTAAGAAATTCACCTGAGTAAGCCGATTTATAATTCATGTATGACAAACATATGTGTAATGCTATATAATGTAATTCTTATTTAATATTAAGACATAAAGATCCCCAAAATCTCATCAAAAAAATGCTTGGATATCTGACATTTCTTTAACTTTTGGGGATCAACTGTTAAATTCTCCTTGATTAAATGAAAACTATATAAAATAAAGATACACTTCTCACTAGATTGATTCCTGACTCAATTCTCAGCAGAAATATCTCACATATTTCCCACTATGTAGTCACAGAATGGCAATGCGATGTAGGTGCATTCCTTCTGTACTATGTGTTAATGAAATCCAGTGGGTTTTTTTATTTTTTGTGACTAGTGCTGAATTGTGAAACATTTAACACTTGTAGAATCACATAATTGTTGAGATTGGTAGGAATCTCTGCTGTCATCCATTCTGATACTGCTCTTTTCCATTTCACCTAAACTGTGTAACTGAAAGGAAAAAAAAAGCATTAAATCATAAAAACATATTTCCCAAAGACGGTGAATAAACACACTGCTCTGTGTGTCTTATAAAAAGGGCATATAGCATATGTTTTCCTTTTAGGGACATCCCCTGGGTTTCCCAAGTATAGATGCAGTCATAAAAACATGAAGGCAGCCTCCAGAAATTAGTCCTTTTCCAGGTACCCTTCATGAGTGAGTTTTCACACATCTTTTCCTCCCCTCATTAAGACTTTGTGGCCAACATCACATGAACTTCACATGAAAGAGTCATTGAATAATAATAATAGAGCTAGTCCATTGTTTCTACTTTTCTTTCTAAGCACTGGATACTCATAAGTATTTTGTGACATATTTAAGAGCAATGGCTTAAAATGACTAGCTGGAGAATGTTCTGACATACACTCAGTGGTTTTTTTCTTTCCTATAGCTACTGTTCCATAGAGGAATATATATAAATATTTCTTAAAGTAACACATGGAAGTTTTCATAGGAAGCACTGTCTATAAATTATAGTATTTCTGAGGTATTTAAGCACAGCTCTGTGATTTAGTTAGCATGGCTATGTTTTGAAACATTTTTATGATAGTGGGTAGTTACAAATAAAACCTAGTGAAAAAATTCCCATGAAATAAAAGGAGGAGACAAGGGGACATCCATTAGAAGCTTTAAAAATTCCAGAGGGCAAAATATTGACCAATCAAAAAAAAAGTTTTGGGAACTAATATGCCATATTAATTTGTAACATGGAAATGCAAGCTAATGCAAAGTAAATGCTTATTTTTCTCCCTTTTTTTAATGAATTAATGCTTCCTTATGATCCATCTCATAAATTTAGGAACCGAACTTCATCCAGTTATCAGTATTTTACTCCACAGTTTATCCTTTAAAAAATCCTGACATTTATATTACATATTATTTAAATAATTATTTTCTTCTAAGAAGAATTTTGCCTAAAACTTCACTGTGCTGTCTTTCAAAAGGAATATTACAATTTTCCCATCTAAAATACTATCCCATTCATTAAAAACAATTTTTTCCTCATATTTGAGGCTCATAGGAAAATCTGATTCCACAAATGCCCTATTTTGAATCTTCCAGAATATCATAAGAATGTTGCACAAAGAGAAATACAGTTCTTCCTCTTCTCTAAATCTTCTCTGGGTGTCCAAGGTCATGTTGACAGAGGCTCATTTGGCACCTCCAGTTTTCCTTGAAAACCTGTGATAGTTCTGTGTTGCTCAGCAGACAGAAGATAACACAGGAGGGTTGTTAGGGTTAGATTATTCTCACATAAACATCATCTGGTTTGGTTTCAAAGTAGCCCATTGTCAGAGGATGTTCCATCTAAAACCTTTAAAATTCTTGAAGTCCCTACATGGGCCTTGCTAGGCAAGCATCTACTGCTCCAAAGTCATGGCCCATTATTGTAATATTTTGACAACTTCAGTAGAAAACTTCTGTATCAAACGCAAACCTCCCATGACTATAGATTTGACTTTTCAAATCAAGGCTAAAGGTTCTTGCTGAATATTGGAAGGAAATACTCTTGTTGCTGTAGGTATTCTGGAGAACATGACAGGTCAGCTCTCAAAGCTGGCAGTACCCTTGCCTCTCACATATTTAAATATGTTTAGAACATGTTAAAAAGATTTAGAAATGCTCCGCAACTGTTATACAATAATGAGATGCTGTAATATTAATCACAATGTTTGCAGAAATTCTTTTGCTGATTTTTTTTCTAAACCAGAGCAGGAAAATACTTTAAATTGCAGCTATTTACACAGTTTCAGAGCTGATGCTGGGGACATGTCTGTGATACTTGTCAGCTTTGCTTTATGTAGACTTATGCAAACATGGTATGTGAATTTTAATTCCCAAGCTATTTATCTTCTGCTCTGCTGAAATTATAAATTTCATCAGAAAAAATCCCTCTGAATCCCAGATGAGACTTCTGAATTTTAGCATTTTCTAGTCAAAATATTAGGTCTAGTATGAGTCTATGACTAAACTAGACATTTATTAGAGATAATTTGAAATACTTGGGAAATTTAAATCCCTTTTCTGTAACTTAATTACAGCTTCAGACATGTGAGGAGTCTAAAACCAAAAAAGTTTGTTTTATTTCGGTCCTTCTGCTAAAAATGGTTGGACATCTCTCATTTCAACTATGAACTATGTTACAGATTATGATATATGAAAGGTGTCATATATATTTAAATCCTGATCCATAATGGGCAACAGAACCTAACAATTTAAAAGAAAAAAAAGATAGCCTAGGTGCAGGAATTAAATCTATAGTTATATTTATTAGAACTACCTAAAAAAACTCCAGCAACATAGCACTACTTTCTTCAAATAGGCTATTTTAAAGGAGTGTTTTTCTTTTCAGTGATTTTTTCACCAGATGATATACATATTTTTGGACTTCTTATTTCAATAAAGTCAAAGTGTAGCATAGACTTATGGGGCTGAATAGGTGACAGGCTTGCTGTATGATTGCACTACAATTCTAACAGTGTATTTAAGATCAGAGATTATACATAATGATTTATGGCATTCTGATTGATCAAAGGAAAATATGCAGGTAGGTTTGATCATTTTTTTAACAACACTGCTTTCATGGGAACTTCCAAACTCTGCAGTTTTCATTTGAGGGTGGAAAGAAAAGAAAAAAAATCCCCATCAAAAGAAATCTCTATTTTCCATAGTATTGTAAATTAAATTTTCACTAGAAATTACACCTGACTGTCCAGTCATTGATTATTATCTAGTCATATTTTCTTTAGATTCAAAACACATTCAGTGGAAGCTGGTTCTTTCTTCAAGTGCAAGATCTAAGAATATTTTTCATTTTTATATTCATTACATTTTATAATTTATGTTTTGCAAAAGGCTCAATCTTTCACTACTCTGATAGCATATCTGTGAATACATGGAAAAATCTACTTTGTTATACTTGCTGTGCTACCTATAGTACCTGATGAACTGCTTTGTTGTGTAGGCGAGTGATGAATTTTTCACTGTCTGCTGAAGTTAGTCTTTTTAAATATGAGAAGACTTCACTAAAACCCTGAAGAAATTATGAAAACAATTTTTTTTTGCTTTTGCTTTACTTAAAAACCTTCCTTGAAAAAAACCCCTTGATATGCAGTGATAGTGATTGTCCACTCAGAATAATTTCAGTGAAGCATTGGTTGACTGATGTTTTTCCACACAGGTTACTGAAAGTCCACGATGAGGAAAAGTTGTATTCCCTTCTTCTCAATATCTGTTGTGTCACTGACTTCTCCTTCTTGTATGTCCACTTGCATTGTACTCATACAGCTAATTTTGAGAAATTCCAGGAAAGAGAATAGGACTGATAAATCCACACGAAGTAGCAGGGTACACTGCTTAGTATAGCAGCAGAGAAGATTAATTCATTCTAGTAGGTTTTTTTCAAAAACCACCCAGCAGGTTTTTTCAGACAGCATGTTTGACTTTTGCTGACTCTTCCCTTAATGCTTTTTTTTCCAAGGCTGCAGGAAGGATATTTGAGTACATAGACCAGAAGTTCACAAAAAGCAGCTTTCAAACTGCATTTAGAGAAAAGAATACTTTTAATGCAAGCACCCCCCCAAAAAATTGTCCTTTTTAAGAGTGACTGTCCTCTGCAGCTTCTGTTAAACCAGCTTAACAAAGAAGATAACACCATGACTAAAATATTTATACTTTGTTATAGTCATTTTGAATAATAAATAAAAAGTTCACTCGTTTATTCATCTTTCCTAATGATACAGAAAAGAAAGAAGCACCTAAACAATGAATACTGATGCAGAAACTCAGACTGTAAAATCAATATATCAGTTCAGTAGAGCTGAGCTTCTTTCTAATGCAGCAGTAGAGTTTACCTTCTGAATTATATATGTATTGACCTAATTACATAAATATTGACTTTGCTTTATATGAAGCTTTTTTCAGTCTCAGTGTAATTACAATGTCAATATTTGTTGTGTGTAATAACACTGAATTTAGACTCGTTAATTTTGATTGATAGTGGCATGCCACAAGTTATTATATGGGATAAGACAGTCTACAAGCATGCATAGCAGATACAAGCAGCTGACAATGCTACCAAATTTCAGTGTGTCTGCAAGACATAAGAGTACTGTTTTGAGTTTGAAAAATATTTACTCTGGTAAAAAAAAAAAAAAAAAAAAAAGTACAAATATTCAGCTGGGAACTCAGTAAAAGGGTTCCTGTTTAAAGTTAGTTAGTTCTAGAATTTTTTCTTACAGTGTTGTAAAGTCTGTTTAAATTGTGCCAAAATGGAGGTTTTATATAGCAACACCTATGTTTTTCTGCATTTCTGAGTTATACATTATTTTGCAATAATATTGGGACCCAGACACAAGAAATTTCACATTCAATTATTTTCTTTTTTCTTCAAATCCAAGAAATATGTGAGCAGTGGACTTTTAGGTACTACTGGGACTTGCAAAACTGTTCACTTCAGCCTGCAAATGTTTGTTGAGATATATTTCTACAAAAGCAACTTTGTTCAGAACTGGCAGACCTCAGAAGTGCTTTCAACTATGAATAGCCATATAGTATAGTGCATATTTCTAGATGCAATTATAAAGCATTTGAATTTGGCAGTAACACGAGAATTAGAAACCAAACTGTGACAGTCTGTGTGCTGAGGATATTTAAATTTTTTCTAGCTATAGTATGTTGCCAGCAGTGACAAGGCATGCATCATACTGTATTTTCTTATTTGTCTCAGCAGGGATGCCAGACAAGAGGAACCTCAGTGACGTAAAGCAAATCCATCAAATCAACGATGGCAGCACTTTAGGCACAGCTGGAGCAGGATGTACAGCAATGGCCGATTATATGACATTTATGCTGATCAGTTTGGTAACACTGTTTCTCAGTCTTTGGTAACTGCTTATTTCTGGCTTGGTATATGTGTCTCATTGTCATCTATTTATCCCCACTCACAAGCCTGGAATAAGGGATCTGGTGAATATAGCAATATTTACAGTATCTTGTATAAGATCAACCACTGATTGTAGCCCTCAAGATTAACAAAGAGTTTTGTGTAATATTTTACCAGTGTTTTTTTTAAACACATGTACAGTCATAAAAGGTTGTGTTTTCTTTTTTAATACTTTATGTTGAAAATAAGTTGTTTATGATAATTGTCTTAAAAGCAATTTGTAAAAAAAAATAGAGTGTTACCAAGTTTGACCAGGTCCCTGAAGATCATCTAGACCAACCCTGTGCTCATAGCAGACTCACTGCATGCAAGTTTCCTAAGGTCAAGTTTGGTTTGTATTGGAATGTCTCCAAGGATGGAGACTCCACTGACTCCCTGGGCTAACTGTTCCAGTGCTTGAGCACTGCTAGCAGACAGTTTTTAGCTATTGTCTTTCAATTTGTGCCCCTTGCCCATTGTGCCCATTGAGTCCTGTCATGGCACCATGGACAAGAGATTGGCTCCATCTTCTTTCCTCCCTTTATCAGGAATTTATACATTTTCAAAAGATTCTGCTCTGCATCTTCTCCAGGCAAAATGGACCCAGCTGCCTCAGCCACTCCTTGTATAAGATTTGTTCCCATACCTTAAAAATCCCCAAGGCCCTTTGCAGGAATGCATTCACTATGTGCATGTCTCTCTTGCCATTGTCTTTGAGAGCCCAGACACTGTAGATGTGTCTCACAAGTGCAGAACAGAGGGGAAAGATCGCTTTCTATGACCTACTGACATTTTTCCTGATTCAGCCTGGAAGGTAGTTGGTTGTCTTTGCTGCAAGACAAAAGAGCACAGTGTGGGCTCTTTTTCAGCTTGGTGTCCACTGAGATCACAAGGTCCTTCTCTGCAAAGCTGCTTTTCACCCAGAAGGCACAACCTGTACAGGTATATGGGGTCATTCCACCCCAGGAGGAGGATTTGGAATTTCCCTTTCTTGAAGTTTCTGAGATTCCTGTCCTCAACTCAGAGAGATCTAGACATTCACATGTGGGCCCATGAATCATACACGAAACCTCCATCAATATTATTGGTAGCTTAGATACCTGGTTGGAGCGGTGACACATGAAGGCAAACCTGAATCACAACACCCCCAGCTCAAGTTCTTATGCTTCATAAAATGAGGCAAGCAAAAGTGTCCTGCAGTACTAATGGTACATTATGGATTACTGTTACAAAATTTGATTCTTCTGCCATGACTCATTGCTGTGTCATTTTAACCAGGAAGTATTCAAGAATATTTTGTAGTTATTTCTCCTGTAGAATATTTTACAAGAGGAAAAATAACAAACTGTACAGTAATGTCTGTATTCATATGGTAACTAGAACTCTTTCTATACAAAAGACATTACTCTTACATGAGACTAATGTAAAGAAACATACATAAACATACAGTATAACAAATAGGTAAACAGATATAAAAGTTAGAAAGGCAAGTGAACATTCCCGTGAACAATTCCATTCCTAGATAAACATCATTATTAGGCATGTGTGCCAGTGTACACATTTTGCTTGACCTCTTTTTTCTTTTGCAGATTTTGTAAATCAATCTTTTTTACTTGAAATTATGACATTGGTAATTCAGGGAAGAAAATATGAATTCATTCTTTTCCTTTGTAATGTCAACTCACACTAGTAATCAGTCCAGTTTGGCAACTTTTTTTAAACAATGGCCGGTATCAGTCACTTCAATGAAAATGGAATAAAGCTTTGAAAGGGAGACACAGAAGTGCAGGAAAAAAAATCCACTATTACTCATTACTCAGAATTTTATTTATATACTGAAGCACTTTGTTTCCATTCCTAACTTTTGTGTGTTGTTCAAGACAGGTAGTCCAGGAATAGTAGGTTATTCCATGGAATCTGGGAAACACAAGCCTCATTTTGAAATACTGATAGTAATTAGTCCTAAGGCCTCCTCAGCTGTGTGTGAATTACTAATCTGTAATACTCCTTTATTTTGGTTTTCTTGGCCTATTCCCATTATCTTCAACACTGTACCTACACAGAATAATTTCTAAGATTTCTTTTGGAGTGGAAAATTAGGTTTCTGCTTCCCAGACACTTATGAACAAACCAGTAGCAACATGAGTAATAGTGGCAGGTCTGGAGATTTCTCACTCACTACTCTGCCATGAGACCTCATTCACCCTCCTGTTCCATCTATCTCCAGGCATCACCACACACTCCACATCCTTGCTCAGACTCATGTTACTGCCAAGCTGCATCAAAACTTCTTCATTAAATCTACCATGCTACAAAGAAATATTCTATTTTCTTAAAGAACTATTATATAATCATTAAAAGAGGTCAGAGCACGGAGAAGGGAGGCAAGGCTCTTTGACGATCTGTCCCAAGGTCACCTTGCAAGAGAGGTGCTGCCTGAAGCTATGGAAACCTGCAGAATGTTGTATAGCTCCACATTTGGAAAGCTGGAGGGTAAAAAAAGACCAAAAAATCCAGTATTGCTGTGCTATGCTAAAGCAAACAATGGAAAGAGGAATAGCACTGAAGAGAAATGTGAAGAATGTTTTAGAGAAGCCAAGATGAGAAACAGGGAAAAAAAGGTTAAGTTGGAGATTGTGCTAAAGGAGTGAAAAACCACCTGCATCCACATAAAAGGATGGACTGTACACAATATGTATGTGAGTCAACCTGGGTCAATTGCCTGGGCATGCAGGAGCTTTTCCCAACATGAGGTCACACAGGCTGCTCAGGGCTGCCTCTGAGCTCCTCAGAAATGACATGTAGGTCTTGTTTCCTCTGTTTTCTTTCATTTGTTTAGACTGGGGCATTTTTAACAGTCTAAATCTTCTCTGTATTTCCCAGAACATTTGGTAAATAAGACTTTAGCTTTATTTTGCCTTCTTTTAAATAATCTTTTCATGTGTTATAACTGTTATAATAGTGCACTCAAAGTGCACTATTTCTCAGACAGATACTCACTCAAAGACTGACCATACTAAAATTGCAATATTAGAGTAGTGTACCCTGTCTTGGTACATTTTTTTTTTAATAGCAACCACAAAATAAGAGAGATTTATATGGAGTAATTTCTTAGAAGACAGTCTCGTTACTTATATAAACTTCCAGGAAAGGAGTAATTCTAAAAAATACAACATTTCAGAAATCCATATCATTTTTATTTGGTAAAATCAAGATATTCCTCTTCTACCCTGAGCTCAAGAGAGGCCCTATATGTAGCACACACCCATTTGTTAGGGAAGCCTGCTGCCTCCTTGGGTCCAGCCCTCAGATGATTGTCCATTATAGATTTTTGAGGAAGCCCGAGGTGAATCAAGAAAGATTGAGGTGCCACAGTGTGTCCAGAAGGGCAAGGGAGCTGGTGATGGCTCTGGAGTGTCTGAGGGATCTGGGGTCATTTAGCCTAGAGGAAAGGAGGCTCAGAGGAGACTTTATCACCCTACAAATACCAGAGAAGAGGTTGTACAAAGGTGGGGGCCGGCCTCTTCTCCCAGGCAACCAGTGACAGAGTAAGAGGACAAAGCCTCAAGCTGTGCCAAGAAAGGTTTAGATTGTACATCAGGAGTAATTTCTTCACAGAAAGGGTTGTTACACATTAGAATGGACTGCCCAGTGAGGTGGTGGAATTACTATCCCCAGAGATATTTAAAAGACATGTAGGTGTGGTACTTATGGACATGGTTTAACAGCAGACTTGGCAGTGCTGGGTTAGCAGTTGGAGGATCTTAAGGTTCTTCTCCAGGCCAAATGATTCTATAATTCTTGACTTTCCATTTCTATTTTCTGTAGATGTACCTGTCTTCTTAAATGTACTTGTATCTCCTGGGGACAAGGTACTGACTGGAGTACTTATTCTCATAACTAATGTCCTAGCACCTTAAATAAACTTTTCAAGGTGACAACTTTTCCTCTGTGTAGCAGGTGAAAGACAAAAAGAAGCACCTGTTTCCTTGGAAAGCAAATATCATTGTTCCTTACTTGACTAATAAAAGATGATGCATAATTACAGCTATGTAAAAGGTTATCTTTTTATTTCTCTTTCTATAGACAGATATGCATAAAACTCCTTTGCTACCCTTTACCTGTATATTTATATGCTAAAATAATATTGTTGCTCAGATTATAACAGGGTTTAGATTAACCTATTGAAGATTTCAGGTTAACCTTATTATTTTTATATCATCTTCTCTGGATAATGAATTAAAATTGAAGTTGAAGCTATCCTTATTTTCTTTTATAGTCAGTTCTTCTTTGAAACAATTGTGTAAGCATTAATTTTATTTAGAAAATGGTGTGCTTTTCCATGTGCTCTGAGTCACAGCTTATTATAAAGGAATTAAAATAAAGGTTGTTTCTAACTATATTACACTAAAAAAAAAAGCTAATGACTCCAGAAAAATCCTGGTTTTGTTCTTGAAAAATCTCAGCAAAATATTAATTAAATTTTAGCTCTTAATTTTTTTTATTTTCTGGTGATACATGAACAAATTTTGTGAGAAAATATTTACATTTCAGGCATTTAGAAACTTTGTCTTTCTATTTATTTCAGTACTTTTTAATGTGAAATGCTGCAGACAGTATACCTGGTACCCCATGAGGCTCTTTTCCAGTTCACATTGAGGAGGAAGCTCATGCTGAGCTTCTGTGGCTGGGAGGACTCGGTCGATGCATCTCATCACCCCTCACAGTGCAGAGGGCTGTGCTAAGATCACCTGCTGTGCATGCCTAATTTAGGTGTCACAACGAAGTCTCTCCAGGTTTCTCAAGCAGTCCAAATCAATTGTTAGTCTCTTGAATGTGAGTCACATGGAGGTCTTTCTCTGTGGCAGTTTCTGATTTTCCAGCTCCTCTCAATGTCACTCTTTCCCGTTTGAGCTGGTACAAGAGTTTACAGGATCACGCAGTGAAACTGGTCGGGGTATTTCTGACTCAAAGGATCTCCTTGATCCAGTTCACCTTGCATCTTCAAAGGCAATGCCACTGGAACAAAGGATGGTGTGGCCATAGTGCTCATGGAATTTTAGCCACGTATTTGTAGCAGGTGGACACAACATAAGGGACAAAAAACCACTTAAATAACATACAGTAAAGTTTTTTCATAGCTGCATTATGTGCCAGGATTCATGCTTCAGTATCTAAAGTTCAGGATATGGCCATTAAAAAAATCATAGTAAATTCTTATTTTATTCATGCTACACACAAAAGTGTGTAACAGATCTCTTTTGCTGATGGGCAAAAATGTACTGCTCAATACATATGCCAGCGTGCCTTACCATGAGTCATTTCTCTTTTGTCCCCTGTATCTGTTTTTAGGGGATAGTATTGTACAGAATGTGCTTTCCTGTTTACTTTCAGTTCACTTTATTTATAAGTATAGCTAACAACTTTGTGATGGCTGTCAAAAATAATTTTCATGTCTGTTTACATCCCTGACTTTTGGCTAACAGAAGTGTTCATGAAACCTATCATTTTCACCCTCTGTATTGAAAAAAAAATCAGTTTTTTCAACTAAAAAAAGAATACCAGGCCTTCATAAAGGTAAAAAGCAAATCATCCTGAAGCATTAAGGTTGCTTGTCATGTACATCTTTAGCAAGCTATAAAAATATGTTATTTTTTTGGTTTCAGAACAATGCCAGACTGGAAATTAGCACATGAGCCAGCTCCTTCTTTGAGACATTTGTGATACTACTGAATCCATGGATATATAACTGTAAACATAGTTTGACTTTGTATTATCTACATGCAAAATTGCATTGATACCCTTAATACAATAAGATTGTTTTCAGAGAAGGATCACAAAATTGCAGGTAATAGCAATTTGTATTTCTTTGCTCTCTCCTGGTTACATGTACGCCATAAAAAATAAATTAATTTAGAAAATAAAGATTTGTATTGTGAACCCTTACCTCTGTGACTCTTAGGAAAAATTATGCAATATGCGAGTTGGTGATAAATTTCAACATTTCAATAATCTAAATATCATGGGAAAGAGGAAATTACATAGTTTTTATCTTTTTGAATAATTTTATAGTCTGCCTTCCACTCATTGTATGGGTCTTAAAACTGGCAATTTCAGACTGCAGAAGAGGGGTTGTTGGGTTGTCAGCATCTGGGGTCCTTTGAAAGGAGGAGTGTGACACTGATGCTTTATTCTTTCTCACTTCAGGATTGACTTTGTCATTATGTTTACTAACATGCTTTTATATCTTTGGTCTTTCATAATTTATCTGTTGCCCCAGATTACATTTAAGTCCAATAGATATGGTGCCATTTATATATGTCAGCTCTTGGTTCTCTTTGTTACCCTTACAACCAGTTTTTTCCTGTTCCAGAGCCGCATTTCATCAAAGACCATGGGTCTGTTGTTTATAGCTATGGGGTCTCCAGTACCACCCTTGTTCCCTGTCCTTTGGCATCCCATGTCTGTGGTTCTACACCACAATCTGTGTCTGCAGTTCTCTGCTCTTGCCCTAAGCCTCTGTTATTCTGTGTTGCAACATTGTCTTAGAGTCATAAATAACTCATTCTACATGGAATAACTGGTTTTTACTGCTATCTATATAAAGCTATTGTTGTCTCATGCAAAGATAAATGAAAGTAAACCAAATTTGCCATAATCATCATGTTAGTCAGGCACAAACCCTCTTGTCACAGCTAAAGTGAGCAAAACAAAGCTGCAGGCAATAAAGACATTCAGACAGTCAGTCTGAGGAGTGCCTGTCTGGAGGGTTTGCAAACTCCACACAAAGCCAGCAATGACTACTTTAGCCATGGCAATGCCATATTCCAAGGCCACACATTTATTTACACCAGGGTGGTCTGAGACACCTGCTGCAGCGTGGCCAGATCAACTGAGCCATCAGGATCAAAGGGTTACCTTGAAAGTGTGATTCCTCTCATCCTGAGAAAGGAATCTAGGATCGTGTAGGCCTCTTCTGGTAAAGAAGAGATTAGTTCAAGGATTTCTAATAATTAATAGGTGAATTTACAAGAGAAAAAAATATTTTTATGATGGGATTCAATCCAGTTAAGTCCTTCAACTTTTTCCTTCCAGAACAAAAAGTTCTAAAGTGTTACCTTTCTTCATTATTTGCACAGGGAATTTGAATGCTCACCCTAGAAGGACTGGTCCTCTACACTGCCTGATACTCAGGCACCATCTAGATCTACTGTATTGTCTTCTACACTAACACGGACCTAAAACTCTTTAAAACTTGAAACTAAGTAGCCTTCAAACTAAGTAAAAATAATTATGGAAGTGTTCAATTCCTTTTAATATAAGAAAGCTAGGGAAAGGGACTCTCTATGCATTTCTGGAAAACTACTAGAATTTCAAATTGTATTTGAGAGTTTATAAAACCATGAACATACTTGCTTATCTAAGAAATGATCGGTTCTGTTTCAAATGTAGATATGCAATAATAAAGAAAATAAACCATTCTGTACCATAGGCAAGTGAAATTTGCTCTTGTCTAATAGGATTTTATCTTTGATTGTATCTTAATTTAATGCAAAAGCTTTAAGCCATATTTAGTGATTGATGAAAAATTTACTTATTGATCAATAAAATCATAGCCAAAACCTGAACCAAACCGAACCCAAAACCAGAACCAAAACAACAACCCTCCAACATGATGTTATTCCAATAGTTAGGAATCTGTGATGGACATCCTTACAAATCTCATTCTTGTTTCTTAAGTGGTTTCTGCATTTTCGATGTAATTGCTCCCAGATAAATTCCTGACACAGTCTAGAGAGAAGACAGTGAAATTTCATACTCTCTGTGAACAAATTCACTGTCTCTGAGCTCTGATGGTGGAGAAGCTTTTATGTTATTGCCTCTAAAAGCTATTGTTGTCCCCCTAGAATGTATCATGTCTGCTCCTGAGTTGCTACAGCTTACAGCCTAGCAATTTGCAGAAACACATTAGGGTCTAAATTGCTGTGGCAAGGACAAACACTCATATCACTGCTGAAAAGACAGAAATCTCCAGGACAGAAGAACCAATAATTTCTCTGGAGCTAGTGGAAGATCTCTTTTAATGAGAGTCAGAGCTCTGAACTTTGAAACTCTAGGCAAGCACTGCTTTCACCTGAAATTAGAGAGGTAAAATTGTGTGATGTCTATACACCTGCCTCTATATGTAAACAAGCAGGTAATGATCAGAAGCAGAATCTTTTTTGGGTTTGGCGGGTTTTTTTAACAAATTATTGCTCTCCTTTAAGTCATAAGATGATTTCAGAAGAGACTCTTTCTGTTTTAGAAACAAAAGGCAACATATAACTGGCTGAAGACTCAGGAAAGAAAGATGATAAAAATATTTATTTTTGTATTTTCATCTCTAAAGCAATAGCATACTTCATAGCTATTTCAATCAGGAGCCCATGTACCAGTCTTTAACAAAAAACATTGCTTATCAGTGCATGAAAACATCTGGTTACAAAGGCCATCAAAGGCCATACAAAGGACTATGAAAAAGATCCAATGTTGTCAATATCTATTGTTCTTATTTTTTCCAGTAAAACTCAAACAACAGTGGGCAAAAGTAGTAATTAACATGCAAAACAATGTTACTCAAATTGTTTTTAAATCCTGCACAAGTATGAAAGCTATCTGTTCTCTGTCAATACAGATGAAAGCACAGATGTATAACCACTAACTGGTATGTGTATAGTTCATCCCCACAACTGTATAAGCATTTTGTTTTCTCTCTCACATTATACCATATTGCTCTTTTTGCATGCTAATTTTATTTATTATTCTATGTATTTGTCAAATTTAGCACTTTTTTCCAATCCAACTGTAGAACTGCAGAGTAGATCTGTTTCTTTGTAAGTTTGTTCTTGGCCTACTGAAGACGTATCCCAGTGTTATTAGGCTTGAATAGTGTACTTCAAAAATTAATGCTTAAAAAAATTACTCTGTTGAGGGAAAACGAGTCGTGACATGGGGTACAGGATGTTATTGCTGGTATGCAAATTTCAGTCTTTGCTTCCATACAGATGCTTTATTTAGCATCAATTGGTAATTTTAATTGACTTGAGATGAGAAATTAGAAGAGTCATCTTAATTCAGAGAACTGAAGTTATTTGTCAGATTTCCTGATGAGGCAAATGGGAAAAACATTAAAACCCCAAACCTAAACATTGTGTTTTTCATATAGACCTGGATATGTTTAGGGAAGTGATTATATGATTTGGATTGACTCATCTGGTGGGGAGCTACATGTCAGGGATCAGAGATCCTTCCCAGTCACAACTATTCCTGTTCACAGCTGCTTTCCAACTCCATGGTCCAGCACCCAACTTGCAATTCCTGTTTCTCCTACAATGACTGTGTAAATGTTTAGAAAACCCATTATTACATAGGTATCAAACCCTTGAGGATAAGTCAAATAACATTTCAGAATTTCAAATAGGTCAGACACTATTCAGTCTCAGAAGGAAAAAACCCTTTTTTTCATCCATTGCTAAGTGGCTAGATAGGTTACACTCTATATATAACCATCATATATATTTTTGCACGCAGTAATGTTTGGCATTTCTGTTTCCATACACTATCTTCTTCATCATAATGATATTTTCCACTTTTGCTCTACTTTCATTTATTAATGTGATAACAAATATTTTACCAGCGATCCTAGCCTCTATCCTATCAGAGACACTAGAAAAGAAGGACAAATTTAATTCTGTGATATGCCCAACTTTTTCAGGGAATATTGTCACAGGAGCAAAGGAACTGATAAGGTGATTAGGAGATATTTCAGCTTTAGCACATTTAGACAAATAAGGAGCACCACCGTTTATTGCCATGAATTTTCCTGGTTTGCTGAGCGTTCATATTAAAGGAGAAATGTGCAGTTTCTCACGCTGGTGAATTGTAAACACAGGACCATGTTTTGTAAATATTGGCAATGTTATGAATTCTTTCTCCAAGAGAAGGGGAGGTTGAATAACAGCCTCCTGGGCCAATGTGATGGAGAGGTGGCGATACCCTTCTCCAATCCATGGTCACCTTGCCACAGGTATATAATGGCAAATAAACTGAGGGGCAGGGCTCCTGCCCTGCAAGCTCTGATGCACCCAGATCTGTGTCCCCAGTCTGTTTTTCTGGTTAGGCCTCCACGGTGATAACCGTTTGTTTTATTTGATAGCTTTTTGCTTGACTACATTGAGGAACACTGCAGGTTTAGGCACTCTGTGACTAGTACACTGATTGGCAGTTTCAGCAAAGAGGCTGAGGTCTGAACAAGCAGCAGCTGAACGGCATCAGCCTCTCTCACTGATTCTTTCAGAATGGATCTGAAAAAAGTCTTTGACAGGGTAATGTCAGGAAGCCTGTAGTGCTGCTGTGGGTGTTTGTTCAGTATCTAGATAAAAGCCATTAGATTTTTGCACTGTTGTTATGATCTGAATAGATGAGACGCCTCTGCACGAATTAAGGTGCCAATGAGACCATATGCCAAAGTCACCAGTACAGATTGCATTTAACAGTAAGTGTGAGAGAGAGAAATAAAAAGAAATAGGAAGGGGGTGAGAGAGAGGGGTAGAGAGATTAATTAAATATATCACCACCAGCATTCTGCTGGTCCCTGAGTCATTCTTCTGGAGGTACCATGTTTGTACAGCCCAGGTCTTGGGTATCCATGGGGTGAGGATGCCATTCCTATAACTAGAGATGGCATGTGCATAAGCACTTTCCTCCTTTCCCAACAGCTTGTCACAATGGGAATTTTTTATCTGGATGCTAACCAAACCTTTAACTGAATTGTGCCTGGAATTAACCCTTTCCTGCTGTGCATTATGTGTTTATTTCAAGTTCCATTGTGGTGGCTTGTATTATGGGGACAGTGTTTTCAGACATGCAATTGCGTTCTCTAAGTACTCACAACTATCACTCTGACACATTTAGAAAAAATGGCTTGTAGAAAAGACCCATAAAGCTATCAAATGCTAAGGCAAAATTAAATTTACATTTCATGAAGGTTAGTAATTATCATTTCTCAAACATTGCTAGATGGTTTAAACAAAATGCTCTTGAGGATTTGTGATCTATGGCACATTGTATTGAAATGGCTTTGCATCAAATCCTGACACTGGCTTTTCACCAAATTATATCTTTGCTATATGATATATGTCCATGAAAACTCTCTCAGATTGTGTGGTTAAAAACAAACTTAGTTCTGCCCTTTATTTCTCTGCCCTTCAGGCTGTATCTCATTTTTTCAAAAAGCTTCAAAACAGCGATTCTCTGAACGGAATTGAATTTGTCAAATTCAAATATTCCTTTTAATGTTGCCCTACCCTTTATGACACAGTGAGTACATTGTGAGACCTTATATTCCCTTTTTCATAAAAAGACTCAACTTGAAATAGAAAATCCATAGCACAGTGTAAGCAATAGGTAGTTTCTTGTGCTGACAACCTGGAGTAGATAAAAACTCCTGTAAGGCTCCCTCTTATCACCTCTAAGAGAAGAATCTGTCTTCTCTCCTTGATGCCATACAGGCACATGGTCCAGGTTTAGATGATGAAAAGAATAATTTATGAAGTTCCATAATCCAGCATCCAGAAAGCCACGAAGAATGTTGTAGCATTTTTTTCCACAGACTGGAAATTATTGTACCCATAACTTGCAATATGTTCTATGAAGTCCTAATAATATGAAGATGTATGAAGTTACTAAAATGTTATGTGTAGGGTCTGCGATTTTACTGGACTGATTATGTTTTTTAACATAAGTATGTAGCATTTGGTGGTTCCTCCCATGAAAAGACTGAAGTTATTTATTGTGGGCCTGTGGTGGAGATTAAATATAATCCTTAACACAGTGTGCATTTAGTTCTACTCTGGATTTGTACCATACCTCCTGATCTGTTTTATATTTTATGTTTTAATTAAAACTTTGAAAGTATTCTAATGTTTCTCTCTACCTCTGAATATCAATCTACATTTATGTTAGGGCATTGTGAATGAGTGAACATTTTAGAATATCAGAATATTATCCTACTCCCAACTACACCTAAAAGGCTTTTGAGAAATAAAAGTAAGTTTTAAGAAACTTTATCCTCTTCTTCCTTTGAAAATAACTTAGAACAACAGGATCAGTATGAAATTCTGGCTCCCAAACCTATGCACACTGGATCATACACACTAAGTCTTTCTAGATACCGTTAAACTGGGCTTCCTCCAATGCACGAGGTGCAGCCCACACAGCCTGCCTGTTCTAACACCAGTGTATACAAACCTTCAAAGGCATATGACTTTTCATTGTCATGCCTGAAAAATGAATGAGTGAGAAAGTCCATAGTCACAAAACAGAAATGTCATCTTAAATTTTAGTGGTTGTTTCTGCCTTCTTTTTCTCAGAGAGGGAGTAATAACTTAGGTAACAGTGAAGTTAAGAAGACTTAACTTTAATAATTTTTGAGTTATTCAGCAGATAAAAAATCTGAGGTTTTGAAAAGACTTTGAGAAATCAATTCTACAAGGAAAACTCATATTTCTTTTCCACCAAAATATCAAAATATCAGTGATTTGGACTGGTTTGTCTTACTCAAAGGAAGCATACCATTCACAGAAAAGTAGCATAATAAAACTTGGTCCAATCTTGTCCAAATATTCTCTTAGTCATCTGTGAAACATTTTTAATACATGTCATTTTAATACCACCTTATATGACAGGAAAAAAACCTGTCCCTGGAGAAGCACACCTTCTTCAACTTTCTCTAAAAAGAACTTAGATGATTAAATTACATAAAATACTGAAGTTTTTGGATAGTAAATAACAAGACTTGTCCCTACCTCAGGTGTCCAGCAGGAGTGAGAGAAGCAACACTGCTTTAATGACCACAAGGAATTCCAAGTATAATTTTAATTATTAAAATTGTTTTAGAAAGGTGATGATGATGATGATGATGATGATGAAGCAAGGAAATTAAATTAATGATAAATGTTAAGGTTAAAAAATTTCCTGCCTTTCCAAGGTCTAGAGGCTAAATAAAAAGCATGGACCTAACTGCATCTATGAAGGCAGTTTTTTCCAATCTGTTGATTACAGCCAGCCAACTCTGCAGCTACATCAGCCCCACAGCAGTAATGACCTAGGAATAGGATTTTAGATTAATTGTATTCATGAAGCCATGATTGGAACAGGAAAAGAAAAAAAAAATCAGAAACCTGGCCTTCCATCTTCCAACAATTAGCTTTGTTACAAATCCAATTTGACAGGAGCGCATATAAATTCCACTTTTTGCTACTAACTGTAAACTTAAAAAAACCCCAAAGACATTTCCAAGGGATATTAATGGAGATGGTCTGGATCCAAAAGCAAAGGTTGGTGCATTTTAGATCTTTGCTAATGAAATTAATGACCAAAGTCATAATGTTTAATGGCTTAAATATTACATTAGCAGTCCATTTCCAAAGGATTGATGAGCTTCTTGCTTGTTTCAGACACAATTTACAACTGACAAGTAAGATTGGCTAACAATCTGAAGATCTGAGCATCTCGTTTTGTTTTCCAAAACATAATATAAAAAGCACCAAATCTACCACAATAAACAAAAACAAAACAGAAATAATAAAAGGTTTTTACTTATAAAGTTCTGCTTGAAGCAAGACTACAAAGTAATGCTGCCCCAGGATATGATTCAGTATCACAGATGCTTTATACAAAGGCTAATGAGCCTGTTGCCAGTACTGAAAACACTATTTGCCAGTGGCAAAACTAACAGTAATTCTATATTACTGCTAATTTGCTGGCTATTTTTCTTCATTCAATAGCTCATAAATTTCAACAGTGTTGCTTCTAGGGAAATATCAATTGCTATGAAAACGGCCTGTAAAAGTGTCATAACTCTAAGTGCTTTTGTGACAGGATTATTAATATTTGCAATTCATATTTATCATCGAAGAGATGAAAGCTTAACTTTTCCAAAATACTGAGTCAAGGAAATCTGTTTGCTTGGATATAGAAATGAAGAATAAAGAAGTCTACATGGCAATCCAAAACTGTTGCAATATCTTGAAGTGATTTTTAATTTAATTCCTTGAGAAAAGGAAAAAGAGCTAATGGCATGTCAACTTTAAACACAAAAGTGTTCCTGAAAACACCACTATTACAAATATCTTCTCAAAGGTTAAATAAAACATTTATTTCTGTAAGACATATTTTTATCAACTATTAGTACTCTTATTGAATCATAATCCCCTTAAAATAGAATATAAAAGTTAGTGGCAGGAAGGGTTTTTTTATATTGAGTAACTATTGTACTAGGACAGAATAGAAACAAGCAAATAGAGTTATTTGGATTATCCTGTGTTGTATCTCCAAAAATCTCACTCTGTTAAACAGTCAAGATCAGCTTGTATAACAAACATAATGTGAGTTTAATGATACCTACTAAGCAATAGATTTTTTTATTGGAACAGGTTAAGTCTAAATTTAGAGACCATCTCTGCCAAAAAGTTCAGTTGATAATGTTTTTTCTTGCTTACCAGAAAAGTCACCATATCTCCAGGGATTTTTTTTTTTTTTTTTGTGAAATGCATTAACAGGTGTTGATAAATGAGAGAGGTGCAGGAGCAGGAAAGAGAGGGGTAGGAAGGAGAGGATAGAAGGGAGTGTGAGAAGGAGAGGAAAATTGAGAAAATGGATGGGGGACAGGAGAGGAGATTCGAGGAGAGGAGATTCGAGGAGAGGAGATTCGAGGAGAGGAGAGGAGATTCGAGGAGAGGAGATTTGAGGATATTTGAGGAGAGGAGATTTGAGGAGAGGAGATTTGAGGAGATTCGAGGAGTGGAGATTCAAGGAGATTCGAGGAGATTCGAGGAGATTCAAGGAGAGGAGATTCGAGGAGAGGAGATTTGAGGAGAGGAGATTCGAGGAGATTTGAGGAGAGGAGATTCGAGGAGAGGAGAGGAGAGGAGAGGAGAGGAGAGGAGAGGAGAGGAGAGGAGAGGAGAGGAGAGGAGAGGAGAGGAGAGGAGAGGAGAGGAGAGGAGAGGAGAGGAGAGGAGAGGAGAGGAGAGGAGAGGAGAGGAGAGGAGAGGAGAGGAGAGGAGAGGAGAGGAGAGGAGAGGAGAGGAGAGGAGAGGAGAGGAGAGGAGAGGAGAGGAGAGGAGAGGAGAGGAGACATTTCTCTTGACCATCTATTTCAGAATATTGTTCATATAAACATCCCACTCTCTGGATTTTGTTAAGATTTTGCTTTGGTGTTATTGTGAACAATAAATTCTATTGGTTGATAGTGCATTTCACAGAATTGTAGACTCATCAAGTTTTGAAGACACCCACAAGACGTAGTCCAACCATCAACCTAACACCACTCTTCAATCCTAAACCCAATGCCCAAGTTCCACATCCAGACATCAATTGAACACTTCCAGAAGCAGTGACTCAGTCACATTTCCAGGCAATTTATTACAATGTCTTACACTCTTTCAGTGATTTTTTTTCTAATATCTAATCTGAACCTCCCTTGATGCAACACATGCCATTTCCTCTTTTCCTTTTACTTGAGATGTAGTAAAGTGGACCAATCCCCACTTGATCAAAACAATTATTTCCTTGATTTCAAAGCTAATGACATCTTATAGGCAACAGTAGCTTTTATTTTCTCTACACATGTGAAGAGAAGGGAGTACACCTCCATTTCCTCTGCTGCCTTCAGAGGCAAGATAAGTCTATTAATAAGAATTCACTATCACCTCTTACATTTTTCCCTTTAAGATCTACAGTGGATGGCTAATGTTGCAGGATGTGAGGTAACATGGCACTGAAAGAACATATTGCAATAAAAAAGACATTTAAATAATACAAAATAAAGTCTAACAGCTGTTACAGAGCAAGTAAGACTATATTTAATACTTTGAGGGTGAATTTAGCATATGTATTATAGTTCATAATCCAAACTCCTGTAAAAAGCAACCATAAAATCCTATAGCTCCCTAATGAAAGGGAAGCACAAAATTCTGGCAGAAAATGCTTCAATAAAAACATTTATCCTTGGGTAATAGGTTAAAATCCTCCTTTATTATCTTTTTTCAAGTAAAATGAAAATTTCTGTTGCTCAAAATGTTAAGCAGTATGTGTTTTGCCTGCTTTCTCTTGACTTGATTAAAGGCTTTCAAAATGTTTGTGAATACTTTTGTTTGAATTTCCTGCATAGAATATATTGAGACAAGCAAGCTGTGTTAAATTGATGCCTTAAGTTTTAACTTTCATATTTTCCAGATTCTGTACTGTATTGGTATATAACTCTGAACTTCATATGAAGTGTTAGAAAGCTCTCTTCACAGGGTAGTTAGACAAAACAATCCTTTTCCAGCTTGAGAACCAAGGATGTCATTGCAGCTTCAGGCCCAAGAAGCATAAACAACAGGGAACTGAGGAGAGCAAACTGGGAGGATGGAACTTCACAACCTGAAGCTGTAACTGGACAATTAACCCCAATATGTAAATGGACCAAAACTTATAAAAGTGTGAAAACTTGTAATTGGTCATCCATCTTGTATCCATCTTGGGTACAGCCACGGCTGGGCTCTTGTACTGACCAAGGAGTATCCTTTGATAGAGTTTCAACAAATACCTACTTTATTCCTTTAACTCTGTCTAGACTGTTCCAGGCAGCCTCTCTAGGCATCAAGATAGCATGGTGAACTCTATAAGTGCTCTCCATTTTGTGTAACCAAGACGTCTGGAGATTCCTCTAAACAGCAAGCTAAATGGAGACCACTGATTTGACTGAAAGCATACCTGGCCAAAATGGACTAATTGGAAATGCATCACGTGACACCAGTGAAAAATACTGGAAACATTTCTTTCTCCAGGGTGGCATCAGTTTTTCCACTGCTCAGAACACTTCAGCACATTCATCCACAGATCTGTGCTCTTTGGAAGAGCCAAGTGACCGCATGGCATATTAAAGGTCTTCCTAATAAATCTTAGATAAATCTATCTAAGGATAATTTTCTGTCAAGTTATTTGTTTGTTTGTTTTCAAATACAGCTTCCTGATTCTGAAAATATCTGGGTCTAACAATGAGGACAGAGTACATTTTGCAGAGAGATCCTTAATCTCTATTATCTGTATAATTTACTTTCAGTTTTACTCTATTTTTCTGCTTACTCTATTTTTCTGCTGATATATATCTGTCTGTATGAGATCTTGAAAAATTAAATTTAAAACAAAAAGTGGTGTTTGCAAACTATGAAGGTATGTAGTATTTGTGGGTTTTTCTTCCTTTTTGTGTTTTAAATATTTTCTCTTTCAAGTGTCATTTAGAAGGAAAAATTGTGTTCTGATTGTAAAGACAAAAGTTAGAAGTGGAAAAATACAAAGAAATTGATTATTACACAGAGTGTTCACTGACTTCCATCAAACTAAACAGCTATCACATTTAGGACTTACAGGGCAGCTCCCCATCCATACGACATCTGAAAAACATGACTAATTTTTTTAATATGAAAATTCCAATTTGTCAGATATTCAAATTATGTGCATGCACCTGCTTCATAAAAAACTACATGACATCAAGTCTGTTATACATTGTTGATCTTACGATTAAGAACTACAGATTAACACCTTTGTCAGTACAAGCCTTTCTTTAGTAGAAAATAAATGTTATCAGTACAATATGCAAAATTAAGGTAATGTGATTTTATTCTATAGTAGAAGACAAAAGTCAAGCCAAGTCAATCAAATACAATTGATTTTAAAATAACAATAAGAGACAAGGGAAACAGGTAGTAACAATTCATGGATCTGGTACAAATACTGGTATTTGTATCTTCATGTTCATGAATTCCCCTACAATGCTTCTGGATGCCTCTGTTACACTGTAAAAGGAATCCTCTATTTCTGCCTTTCCTTTTATTTGCTTATCAGAATGTAGCAAGATATGTGTTACAGCAGATATGTCTTGATTTTGGATGTACATAACATAAAGAAAACAGATTTTTTTTCCTTTTGTTCCTTTTTCTCTGTAAGGCTTCCTTACCAAAAGATTTCAAGTTGTGTCACATTATCTTTTGTGCTTGCCTCTACTTGCAGCTGTAACAGTTGTTCCTGGTTACTATCCACCCATCATACATGGACTCCCTTGTGTAGTTACTCTTCAATAAAGCATAACACAATTTTTTTTCTCAATACATTGTTCAAATACACCAACTTCTGGCATTTGCTTTGCTGTTTTATTTTTGTTGTACTATTTACCTCATTTGCCCTTTTTTCCCTTCCATACTTGTTCAATGTGATAGAGTGTGATCTGCTCTCTTCCTGTCCCCACTGGCAGTGAGGCTGCCTGAGTGCCTCAAACCAGCGGGGGACAGTGTCCTGCTGAAAGTGCCAACCTCCTCCGTATCTGCAGCAGCACATTCCCTCTGCCTCCTACATTTTGGCTAGGCAAGCAGGGAGGCAGGTAAATTTGTTGATCCCTTGGAAATTCAACCAACTAAAAATCAATGCATGGTTTTGCTCTCAGTGCCACTTTCTCTGGCACCAGCTGCTTACAGGAGCAGCACTTCAGACCTAGAAAGGCACAATATCCCCATCTTAGAATGGGGTAGGTTGTAGCTTGAAAAATTGAGGACACAGATCTTAAAAGACGTGAAATTAGACCCTCATGATTTGTAGCTGTAGGAGTCCTTCAGAGATCAGTCAATCTAACTGCTTCACTGTCAAGTGAGAGTGAACACATCAGCTGTCACCGCAGTCTGTTCAGTCAACTGGTACCCACAGCACACTTACCGTCTCTGGCTCTTGAAGAGATAAAAATGTACACACACAAAGATGTACACTGACAGCCCTACAGGACACTGGGTGTTCTGATGTATCTCTACCTTCATCTAAAATGCAATTTCTTGCATAATGTGTGGAATTTGAGGTCTTCATTTATATTAAATAGGGAAATTAGCTACTTGACAAAATCTGCAGTCTTAAATGTCAGGCCTTATAGAAAACTTTTAAATCCCTATTTGAATATTTTATTCCAAGAATCAAGAACTTGGTGTTACCTATAATTTGTTTCATTTGCCATTCATCATATCAGTCCCCTAGTAGAATGTAGTACAAATATCTTTCAGAGCTCCTTCAAAACCAGAGGGAGGAAAATTCATTACACCTAAAGCTCTAAATGGTGCACCTATTTTCTGTCTTTAGAACTGTAATCTTTCCACCAACATCTATCTTTAGAAATCTGACATGCTGACAGTAAAATTATCTTCTGTTTTGTTCTTCAAAACTTGTTTTTTATCTTTCTGGAATATGGTCGCTGATTACCCTAGCTTAACTTCACATTCACTCTTTTTGAAGCACTCTGTATAACTCCACCTTCTCTGTCATCTCTCATTTTTATTTCTTTTTGTTAAAATCAGAGAATCTTTGTCCTGACACAATCCACCATGCACGTTCTATTAAATAACACTCTGTGTTGCAAGAGCAAGCTGATAACAATCTGCTGTGTGACCTTCTCCTTTGTCAAACTGCTCCCTCAACCCCACTTACACTGTGAGAACTGTTCTCCCAGCTAAGTGTACTGTTATGGGCTTCCATTGTGCATTACTTGCATTCATTGCAATGAATGTACCTTAATGTTCTATACAGCATACTACAATGAATACATTTTTTGCATGTCTTGGCTTAGTCCATGGTCACTGAAATCAGTATTTTTTCTTCTTTTTTTTTCTTCTCTCACGGGATTTCAGTGCTTCAGTGGGTTTTGAATGAGGAATTCATGTTTATTTTCCATGAACAGAGACTTTGTCTTTTGGATATGACATTTGCACTCAATGTACTATTAGACACTGGGCACATCACCAGTGTGGTAGGGTAGGTCATCTCAGTAGAGGAGAAGGAAAAAGAAGGGAACAATTTCTCCACATTTTGAGTGAAACCCTGTTAAAGAAATGGATGTCCTTACAGGACATTTATAAAGGTCTCAAAGAATATAAAAAGGGGCTGCATTCTTAGTAAATAAACACAGTCACTGAAAAACTTTAACACCACAGCACTTTAGAGTACTTTAGGAGAAAACTGTTTTGTAAAAGGTAAGCATCTTACTGATATACCAGTCTGGTACCACTGGGTCTCTTCAGATGCTCATTAAGTAATGTTGCTATTTTAAGTATTGGTACGGATAGTATTGCTCTAAGTGCTCTTGTTTGTAATATTTCCCCATTAAAAATAGGGGGGTTTCATGAGGAAAAAGCTGAAAGGAGAAAGAAACAGGAAGGAGAAAGAATAGTTAATCAAAATATTATCAAATAATAAATAATTAATTACTTAAATGAGTAATTTAATCATCATCATGATTTTAGCTGTAACAATTCCCACTTATATCATCTAGAATTGTTTAAAAATATGGGGTTGTGCCAGGTATCAATTCCTAACATATATCATCAATTTTTAATATTTATAAATGTTTTAAAGTGCATTTTGGGGAAAGGTAAATTTTATATTATGAGTTTGCTTGTTTTTCATACATATATTTCAACAAGACTAGAGCTGGCATTTGGTAGACCTTCCTTCCCTGAAACTTTTCTTACTAGAATATGTGATTTTGTTTGGTGTTTTGTCAGAACGTAGTTTAAAGTAAGCCCCAAAGTGAACTCTATTTAAATTCAGAGCAATTTGAGATCAGGCTTATGCATTAGGTCAATATTTTAGGACAGTTTCTTCCTCCTTTACAACAGCTATCATTTATTTAAATTGAGTGTAAAGTAAAATTCATTGCACCCTGTGTGCCTATACACAATCTCTAGTGAATATGATTGTTTCTTCAAATCACTGTATTTTCCTTGTCCATTTTATTTTACACTTTTTGGAACACTATAGTGGAAAAATTTTCCTGGATAGAGACCTAGTTAATGTTTTATGAGACAGACAATTCCAGAATTCCTTTTGAGCTTTGCAAAATTGAACATGGGAAAATACAGTTGTCAGGTGTAAGAGCAGTGGAGCATTTTTTCCAGTCTGGTTTGGAGGATCAAATCACATGTTGCTGTTCTGGGAAAACTGATTTTAGTCACTGTAAAGTGCATCATTATTATTCAGTCTGATTGATCAAGATAAGTATATTCACTTCATTTAGATCAAATAAAGTCACAACCAAATTATTCTGTACACAGTCAAGTGCATGTCATCTATCTAATCTAAACCAATCTAATACACTTTTCCATTTTGTTACAACAAAAAGGTAGACGGGTTCCCACAACACAGATGTAGTAAGTGAATGATAAATAGCTCAATGACTTTCAAGCTGTATAAGCAGGAAAAGTTAAATAACAGGAGAATTAAAAAATGGAAAACTTGGAAGTCACATGGAAGAAAGGAGGCATTTCATATAATTTTATTTGAAATATTGCTAGTATCAGGTATATTAGACGTACCTTTTGCCAAATTGTTCACCAAGTTTTGAAAGCAGATGGAATATTTTGGTATTATCAGGATGACTAGTTGAGAAATAGTACAATTGGGCTATTTGGAAACAACCCTAATTCGTTCCGTTATTTTATCAGACAACTTTCAAAGAGAATTAACATGTTGAATGATATGGCTGTGGATACGAAGAGAAAATTTCTGGGCTCCAGAAATACTGAATTGAAAGACAAGCGTGATAGAGTTCAAGAAGCGTTTGGGCAATGGTCTCAGGCACATGGTGTGGTTCTTTGGGTCAGTGCTGTGCAGGGGAAGAGTTGGACTCGATGATCCTAGAGGGTCCCTTCTGACTCAGCACATTTTTTGTGGTTCCTTGATTCTGTGACTGTGACTCTGACAGTTGAGAGGAAGTGTCAAGCATGGTGAAAATACCATAGTTGTTTATCCACAGTGACGAAATTACTACCAATAATAACATTGTTTCACACATTTATGGACACATGTAGAAGTAAGCATATGTTTTCTTACGGATATTTAGGGCAAGGAGGGCTTATTTGTGCTTCCTGCTTTGGTCTAGTATATTCAAGAAACAGTTCTCCTATTTCCACTGTGAGGAAAATGGTGTGAGTTTGACAGGCCAGGAACCAACCTTATAAATGCTCGGTGGTGTAGGCTGGTATCGTTTTTAAAGAAAGTTAAGCAGTTCAGAAAAGTACAACCTTATTTATTCTTACCCAAAACATGGCAGAACAGGGAAAAATAGGCCTTGATACTTCATACCAGCCAGACAGTAAGGGTAAAAAATTATAAATAAAAAGCCTTGAACAACTTAAACAATTATAAATAAAAAAACTTGAACAACTAGTTTATGATTCTAGGAAGTTAAGAATAATTGGATGATGGTTTTTATTTAGCTGTGTATCCTGGTGTCAGTATGAGTACAGTTATCTTCCTCCCAGTAACTTGTACAGCGCTGTGTTCATTAGGATGAGAACGGTAACACACTGATATTTTAGTTGTTGCTAAGTAGTGCTTACTCTAAGGCAAGGGCTCTTCAGCTTATTATATTGCCCTGCCAGAGAGGAGGCTGCTGGGCACAAGTTGGGAGGATCCATAGCCAGGACAGCTGACCCCAATGGGAAAAAGGAATATTCTCCAGGAAATGGCAACATATAAATTAGGGAGAAAGTTGGCCAGAAGCTGCTGCTCAGGGTCAGGATGGGCACTGGTCAGCAGGTGGTGAGCAGTAGTGTTGTTCATCACCTCTTTGGTATAATTCCTTTGTTGCTGTCTGTTGTTAGCTGTAGTAGTAGCAGTAGTAGTAGTAGTAGTTATTTTCTGTCCTATTAAACTGTCTATCTCAACCCAAAAATCTTACTCTTTTTTTTTAATTCTCTCCTGATATCTCTTTGAGGTCAGGATGTAAGAAAATTAATGTGTGGTGTTTAGCTGCCTGCCATGTGAAATCATGACATGGGGATATAGATGTTTCCTTCTCCCAACATGGACAACAAGTTGTGATCCTTACATATAATTAATTTTTTTAATCTGTGGACATCCTTCAGTATATCTCATCCCTCATTACATGCAATTTACCTTAAAATAAAAAAAAATTAAAACAAACAAACAATCACAACCCAAATAAAAACCACACAAAAATTTACAAAAGCAAGTTTGTATAGCCTAAACAAAAATACCCAAAATAAGTCGTTTGCAAAAGCTGATTGATGATGCAGATGGCTTATGACAGATATTGTTTAAAGATTGACAATACTTCTATATTTAGTATTTCACTTAATCAAGATGAATACATAAATGACTTTTTTAATTATTTAAATTTTCTTGATTTTTTTGCATGACATGATTGTTAGATGTAGAGCTCCTATTAAAGGACTTTTTCATCAAGTATATCATTCTGAACTTGCTGCAGCAACTGCTAGCACCACCAGTGAACAGCAAAATTGAGGAGGATACAGCTGATAGGTTTTACCCTTTATCAGCCTCATGCTAATTTAATGCAACACAGAATATTATTTGCATTACTTCAAAAGTAAAAAGATGCTCCCCATAGGATCACATCACTATTTGACATTTCTTACTCTATTATACATGAGTCAACACAGCATTCAAAACAAGGATTGTACAAACTTCATTTGTGATAATAAACTTAATGAGCAGCACTAAGAAATGTCTGAAGAACTGAATTATGATTACATAGTATTTGCAGAATAGAGCTTTGTAATTTTTGTGTGTTGTTTTGTTAGAGACACCCCAGCTTTTTTGGCATGAAATGGAAAATAAGAATGCCAATGTGCATTTTAAACATCTGTCATGGTAGGAAATCACTGGGAGGGGAAACAATCTCTAAAACACATGTAAGATGCAAAATTAGAACACTCAAACTTGTTTCTTGTGAAATAAGGTGGTTATAGTGTTTTGTGATGAATTCCTCAGTTTTATTGAGCGTCAACAACAGGAAAAGGGAAGAGTAAAATAAATATAGATTTATTTCCTTAAAAGATGTAATCATAATAGCCCAGTTTATTTAGTACCAGATGGAATGGCTGAAAATGGTGGTACACCAACCAAAGTGAATGGCACCTAACTTGGTCATTATAGAAACAGCCGCAGCAAAAGCCAAAGGAAAAGTCTTATAAAGCTTTATTTGTACAGGCTAGATTTTGCCTGGTGCTCCATAATCCTTATGGATCCAGCCCTAAAAGGGATCCTCTTACACTGCAACTATTTAAAGCTGAAAATTTTAAAATCATTTTGGTTTTATTTTTCACAAACTGTAACATACTTTAAAAAAACTCCAACAAAACAAAAAAAATTAATGTTTGGTTTACAGCATACTTCTTTTTTTCCTTATTCTGTATGACAGTCTTCCCTCTGTCATTTCATTTTTTATTTCAATATTTATAACCACACTCTCAACATCCTCATCTTTTTGTTACCATTTCTGCCAGTCTGCTCTCTACACACATAAGCACATCACCACCTGTTTGCTCTGAATGAAAAAACCAGCATGGTGGGCCTTGGGCCTGTCAATAATTCATATTACACAGCAAAAAGGTTTTGATAAATATTTGTGATCCCTGTAAATCATTTTGGAAACTGATTATGTCTAGGATGATAGAGATCAGAATGACCTGTGAAACTGCATTTGGGGACAGAAAGGTGAAAAGAGAGTTTTCCTAGTGTGAAGGGCAAACCCATATTTTTTATTTTTTTGTAGAAATGCTTGTGCAATTTCACCTTGTATGGCTTTTTTCCAATCACTTTCCCTAATATTCTATTACTTCTAAGGTAATTTATCCAGTAAAAAAACTCAAAACCAATAAAACAAAAAACCCAAATAAGCAAACAAATAAACAAAACCCAACAAAGCCATAATATGGACAATCATTTCACACTGCTTTCAGACTGTTCACCTGTGATTATGTTGCTGGACGTGTACATCCTAATTTTTTCTGGTTGTGTTAGCTTTGTTTCACAGAACTTTGACAATGCTGTATGTAAAGAATCAGTGTCTCCTGTTCAATAGCGAATGTTTCTGAAAACTACTTACTTGTTTTCCATCATTTGTTGAATCCATTAGCTACTTTGCTTAACACAAATCAGTCAGTTTAATGAAGAATGTGCTGAAGACAAAGAATCTTAAGTGGAATACACACAAGGTAGTCCTTTCCTACTGAAACAGCAGAAGGTTATAGCAGACATTCAATGGGGAAAATTCCGAAGAAGTAGTTGTGAATTATCGGAGCTGTGATCTGTGTGATCTATAATGATCTTCTAAAAAACCAAAAAAATTATGTATTATATAGTAACAAACACAGGTGACACTATTGATGGCAATCACGAAAGAAAAGCTAAAAAAGCTAAACTGTATCATGGGATATTTCTTAAAATTTTCTTCTCTCATTCAAGGTTGAGATCATTTGGCACATGACCCTTGTTTCTGTATCTTAATTATGTCTGCT
Source organism: Prinia subflava (assembly GCF_021018805.1). Lineage (NCBI taxonomy): Eukaryota > Metazoa > Chordata > Aves > Passeriformes > Cisticolidae > Prinia > Prinia subflava. The sequence continues at coordinate 65,380,701 of NC_086249.1, forward strand.
CATGTTATAGTGATAAAAGCTTTGATCTATAAACTTTTCATTTAGTTCATTACCAAATTCCATATCTGTCAGACAAATAAAAGCCATATATATACTACTGCAAAAGACAGCTTTTCTCTGGTTCCTGTGTCTTGGTGAACACCCAAGCCATACTGCAGCCACATATTAGAACAAGTTATTAGTGTGTATAAGCCTTCTCCTGCACTCCTAGTTACACCAAAGTAGATTTTTGTAGCACAGGATCATCTCTGTTAAAGGACTACAGGCCTGCTTGTCCAGGATACAAGGCTTGGGAATGCAACAACAGCAAAGCTGGTGACAGCCACAAAAAGCTACAATGACCAGTGCTGAAAAAAAGCCAAAGCTTTCTGATTTCTCTGCATACACACTTTGGGTCTACTGTAAGAGTGAGAGCAAGAGCACTTCAGACTCCAGATTTAATTACCTTCAGTCTGAAAACAAGCAAGTAATGGATATAGGGTAGCAAAGAATATAAGTCAATCTGTGCTACAATGCAGTCAAGAACTGTAGTCCAAGGACTGTCTCCTATTAATAAAGTAATGATTTAAAAATTAAAAAATTTCTATGGTATTTCTGCAGTGCAGGCTTCCCCAGAGAAAGTCTCCTAGAAGCATAAAAGTGAAAAATATTCAGATGCTTTTTATGAAGTAAGAAAACATTTAACGGAGGACACACTGTATCAATGTCATACCTATATCCCTAATTTTGCTGTAATGAGATTAGTTGAAAAATAATTGTGTCCAGGCCCAAAATTGTCCTATTCAATGAAGCACAGTTATCATAATTTTTATCCTAATATTTATCTACTGTTTAGTATCAGATGCCAAAACACTTCTGTTACTTTTTTTATACTAATATTCCCTTGATTTAATAACATGACATCCAATGGTATGGATTATCCCTTGGGTCAGCTGGGGTCAGCTGTCCCAGCTGTTTTGCCTCCCAAGTTCTTTTGTTTTCCCTCCCCAGCTTTCTCACTGCATGGCTGCATGGGAAGCAGAAAAGGCCATGACTCTGTCTAAGCACTGCTCAGCAATAGCTAGAGCAGAGTTGGCTTATCAACACTTTTTCCAGCACAAATCCAAAACAAAGCCCCATGCAAGCTACTGCGAAGAAAACTAACTCCTGCCAAACTAGAGTTTGGTGGCCAACGCCAGCACACCACTGCATAGCAGGGACAAATATAATGCTGCATTAGCAGAATACAGGTTTTGAGTGTACACCATGCATAGGGACTGTTGTCATAGTCTATTGGTAGCTAAGTATTTCAGACTTATTAAATTCTTTGTTCATCTTCAAACCCAGTTAAGGAAACCTAACAAGAGCATCCTTTTTTCTGCTGTACAACTGATAACCTTGATATATGTAATTAACATATGTAGAACTATTTAGGTAATCCTGACATGAATTTTACAGCCAAAAATAATGAAATCAGTTGTTTCATTCTTGCTTTTTTTTCTCCCTAAATAATAAAAATTATACCACACAATCTTAATACCTCAATTCATAAGTTTTTGCTTTCCAACACACCAGCCCATATTGTGAAACATGTAAATATATGAAAATTGAGCTACACTGTCACAGTATAATGCAATTCTGGGAAGTCATCCAAATTTGGGAATGCTGTTTTATGACCAGCACATGAAAAATGGACAGATAACTCATCTCATAGTCAACTAAGAAAAGAGTATAAGCAAAGACTTTGAAGCTGAGATTTTGTGTTTTATAAAAATGATGCAAGAGACTTCCGTTTCCTTACTAATAGTGCCAAAATTTGTATTCTTTGAAAGACCCTTTTCCATTTACAATTGATTTATTAATGGGAAATACAGTTCAAAAAGCCTTTTATGCAGCCAAGATTTCTTCTATGCAAATATTAAAGATTTGTGGATAGAAGCAGCACAAGACATAGTGGTGTTATCTACAGTTTCAAATTTGCCATAGCAAAGCCGCAATTAAACAATGTCTCATTACTTGTGAAATCTTTCCAGTCTAACAGTCTTTCTGCTTCGGTGGTTTACTGATTTCCTCTTCCCGGAATCCAAAGATTATTTGAAAAGAAGCAGACAGACAATTTGTCTTTGCAGGAGTAGATTAGGGAAACAGTTTAGACTGGATGAACTCTGGAAGTGGCAGATTTGAGTGTCTAAAATAATATTGAAAATTGCTTTCCAGTGATGTTTATGTTCTCTGGCTTCAAGAACATGCAGGGCAGGATGATGAGTGTCAGCAAATAAACATGACAGCTCCAAGAGGGAGTCATGAAATGGCAGTAAAAACACCTGGTAAGTACAGCAATACCCAGAAATCCTAGAACTTCCAAATCATAGATTTTTAACAGCTGAGGAAGCAGCAAGATATTGAATGTGCAGCCATTCTTTCACACATCTGTAGCAGGTCATTTGGCATGGGAAATAAGCTGCAAGTCTGGCTATCTTATTGTGTATTCTGCCTTTCTGATATTTGTGCTTGGATGATACCCAGAACAGAGTCCCACATTTCAGGTTACATTACCATTTATGGAGTTTTACCTATGAATCACCTTAAATAACACACTTTGCTTTAGCTACAATACACACTGATTGCCAATGGTTGTCTTAAAATCTTCTCTTTAACCCTTGAGCTATTTCTTGCAACTGAAAGGGTCATTTCAAGAGTAAGGTTCATTATTATACAGGTGGAAGAAAATAATTTAATCTCCTCAAGTACAATTTGCTCTGTGCAGATCATCCTTGTTAGAAGATGAAGTCCACTATATGTTTGTGGGTTTTTTGTTTTGTTTTGTTTTTGCTAGCAATTGAATGTGAAAATACAATCTTTAATCCAGAGAATAAAGTCCTCCAAAACCATAAAGGGACAAAAGTCACAAGCACTTTATACTTAAACATTTTGGAACAATATACTGAATATAATACATGCATGCACACATGAAATTCAAAACTCAGTAACCTCCAATAAAGATAAAATCCAAAGTCTTTTTTGGAGATGTTTAATAGAACAGAAAAGAAAAAAAAAAAAACAGTTGGATGAACTTGATTCAAAACATCGTTCATTTCTTGTCACGGAGTTTAAATTAAATTCAAATCAATTTCTGATCTCGTCTTCACATCACATTCTGTGAGGGCATTTTGAACCTGAGGCTAAAATTGATGGAACCAACGATTTGTAGAACAACTTGCGTTACCCTTAAGAAGGCTCGTGCATATCAAAACAATCAAAAGATAAAGGGCTAGGGACAGAGACAGACAGGAGAAAAATGTAATAGGGCAAAAAGCTGTGTATTGTCTCTTCTTTGGTAATGTAGTTTGTAAGTTACATTTCATCTCCCCAATATAAATGTCATTTAAGATATTGAAATGACGGACAAGTAATGAGAAACTGTGCCCTGGGAATATGACTAAGGCAAGAGGTGAGGTGGGGCAAGACAAAGAGAAGAAAAGAGAGGGTGAGGGGAGAGGGAGCATGGGAAGGGAGGAGGGGAGGGAAGGAGGGGAAGGGAAGGGAGGGAGGGGAAGAAGAGGAAAGGGAAAGATTCTTTCTATTTCTGCTTTCTAATGCAGTTTCTAATTCTACACATTATTAGCATACATCTAACAATGTTATTTCATGTACTGTTTGTGACTGTAGAAGACACTGACCTCATTAGAGAGGAAAATCAGGAATAAGACATCTGTATGGTGCATTTCAAGGTTAAGAAAACTGTAGCATATGCTATATAGCATAACATGGATAGAATATCATTTTAGCAATATAATTCAAACTGCAGGTATTATAGTCAAATGGGAATTTATGTATGCCTGTTACAATTTGAAAGGAACAGAAAGAAGCTGAACCTGAAGATTTTATTTCCACATTAATTTCTGAGGAGTTATCTATATACTGCAGCAGCTGTATATGAATACAGGATTCTGAATCCTTTGTTATGAATCATTGAATGTTCTGATAAGCAGGGTAGAGGTTGTGACTAACTATATACAAATGCATATGCCTTTTATTAATTACAAACTTAGAAAATGCATTTGTTAGTGAAAATAGATGTCATCATGTAAAAGATATTTAAAGCACCAAAGACAATTTATAGTGAGAGTTACATTACAGAAGGAAAACATGACAAGGTATGTGTATCTCAGAAATGCACTGCAGAATGAAATAAGGAATATAGCAAGTAAACTGAATTTGTTAATGGTAAAGAATATAAGTGATATCTCAGGTGCTATTTTACATCAGGACTCTTCTTTCCCAAACTTTTCTTTAAAACTATTCATATGTACAGTTTCAAGATGATGAAAGAGGAGTTCCAAACTTTTCTTCAGGAGAGGACTTCAAGGTGCAATTACAGTAGTCAAGATGATTAATTTGTGTAGACTTATCACTGTTCCTGAAAACAAAACATTTTTTGTGTACTGTGTACTTTTCTCTTCTTCTGAAATGTTGTTTTTATGTTAAATTTTATCTCCCAGGAATGCCATTCACAGTATTAATATGGTAGATGGGCAAAGAAAAACTGTTCCCTTTAAATGGGCAATATGGCAAATGCAAAAGAGATAAGAACTCTTTTGGAAATTTGGTTGATTTATTGTTCCTTAGTATCTGATCCAATATAGATTTTTCCATTTCTTTGATTTTGCATTTACTTGTGCCATAAGAAGAAAACATATAGGAAAAAAAACCTGGAAGTCATCCAGACTCTTGTGTTCTCCAGATGTTGCTCAGGAATGCAGAAGGAAAAGAGAAAGGAATGACTTGCTAGCAATAGGGAAGTAATTTACAGAAAAAAAAGAGCCAAAACCACCATCCCCATGAAACCCTGCAGAAGTCTGGCCTGGATACAACTCTGGATAATTTGAGATTGAACAGTAACTTCAGAAACACAGAAGAAAACATCAAAGTATACTTGAGGGCATAGTGTTAATCATGCTACCAATCTCATTTATATTTTTCTATTGAAAAAGTTAAATGGGAATAAAGTTGCTGCATTCTAAGAGACATATTCTAGACTTTTTAGATTCAAAAGCAGCTGAGCTTACTCAAAATCAGAAAAATGTTTTTCCTTTTTTCTGAAAGAAGATGGATTCAATGGGTGCACTGTTGCAGTAACTAGTGCTAGAAGACAGAAGGAAATGTGGCTATGGGCGGAAAAGTCTTACACAGGAAAAAATCACAGTAGAAGCAATGTCCTAGTTCAGCACAACCTGTAAAACCAAACTCTAAAACAAACAGAGAGAACTAGCTTATGAAAGTTCTTAAAATTACCTAGTAATCATGAAAAGTATGAAAAATTACCTCAATTAGATTTTACGCAGGATTACCTGAACTAAATTTGGAGTTGAACCTCAAAATCAAGACTTAAAGATGTGATTTTGCAACTGCATATTTACTCTTTCTCTCCAGTAGAATCTGTAGATTTCAGTGCAGGCCATCAGTAAAAAATTTTCTTATTGAAAAATTCTTTTTCTGCATATAAGAATGGACTAAGGTGATGAAAACTTTATGCAGTCCATTTCATGCTCCAAAATTAGGTACTACCATATTTGAAAAGCTGATAGTAATGTGAGCCATAGAGATTCTGCTAATCTAACTCTTCTGCCTAGATTTCTCATAAAGTCAAATGGAGAAAAAATAGCTTCGATATTTGAATGCTTTGGAGTTAAGCACCTAAATTAGATTACTCAAATGGAAAAATCTGGGCAAACACCTCTAAGAGATTAAAATTCAGAAATTCCAGAAGTTATTGGATCTCAAAGTGAAATAATATGCTTGGGGGGAAAAAGTTTGTTTGTTTCTTTATGGTTGTAAAAGAGATTCCTTCATATTACTTAGGAGTTAAAGCATCAGTGAGGGATATATTATTCCTTCCTCAGGGTCTGCATCTTGGTCTCTTCTTGATACTGCAAGTTCTGCGTTGTGGGATATACAGGTATTCTGCTTCAGTGCATGGCAGTCTGCTAATTCTGTTGGTTACAGACTACAAGTCATGTCATCACCTCAAAAAAATCTATGCTCCAGTTTACTTGAGCAGTTCTTAAAATGCTTGCAGCAATGAGAGAATTTTAAAGCAGATCAGGCATTTTCTCAGGGGTAGACAGTCTGTGTTGTTACCTAGGGCTGAACCTACTACATTTGACCTCAGTGTAGTTGGAATTTTGCCTCGATCCAGCCTACTGGAATTAATCCATTTGTTTGCAAAGCAATTGACAGTTCAGAATTCTTCTGCTAATCTGGAGTTGCTCTGAACCTTTTTTAAGATCTTCAGCAGTTTACATGGAATCTGGTTTGTATTATTTATCTTTTGAGAGACTGGAAGCATAAGCAAAAGAGTAGTCAATGTCTCATTTTGGCCTGATGCTTCCACAGTTGTTTTCCTTATCCACAGCAACATGAAAGGGAATAAAATTAAAATCTCCCATGTTTCTCAAAGATTCTTCTTGCATGGAAGATGAAGTCACACTCATATAGGTCAGAAAAGATCTCCAGAGGTCATGTAGTCCAATCTCTTACTCAGAGCACATCCAGCAGGCCATGTCCAGTTGATTTTTAAATATCTCTGAATATGCAGGTTCCACAGTCTCTCTGGGAAGCCTTTTATGGCATTGTTTTTTCTTACATAGAAAGACTTTATTTCATTTTCTTATGCTGTGTTACAGCTTGTGTCTGTTTTCTCCTGCTTTCCATCAGCACAGCTGAAAATTTTGGCTCGGTCTTCTCTAGTTCTTGCCTGAGGTGCTTGTAGGTCCCCCCTAGCCTCTCTTCTCCAGGATCAACACTCCTCATTCTTTCACCATTTTTCCCCATGGTGCATGGATCAACCTTGTCAACAGTCTTGTTATCTCCCTCCTGATCTTGCTCCAAAACTTCTTCACTTTATGTCTGGGCCTATTCTGTGTAGGCATGAATGCATCTGCAGTTCTTAATTCAAATAAAAAAAATATTCAGTCTTTTCATCTTGGATTGTTTACCAGAAAGACATTCTGCTCACCACTCTCTCTAACAGAACAGGGGTTAAAAATGCTTGATTATTGCAAAATGAACACATGCCACAGAAACTCTTGGAGAAATTGTCCCACAAAGTATTTTGAACAAATTATGCTGAGTTAGTTACTGCTCGGAATATTGTATACTTTTATTCTTCTGATTGCTATGTAGATAGAGCTGAATTAATTATTCCTTACAAACATATATATATGAACAACTTTAATTTGAATTTTCCTTTAATTTCAGTGCAAGTAAGCTAGAATAGCTCAGACTCCTTGGAACCAAAGTTTAATGAAGCGCTATAGCTTAGGCTAGTTTCATTATTTCTAAATTTAGCTCTGGTATTAAACACTGAAGCAATGGGGTTTTTTTATAGCACATCTTAACTATTACTAAATAAAATGTTTGTACTAGTCTACACAGAATGCAAAACAGAAAACAACTAAAAAAGGCTCCCTTTTACAAATCAGAATTAATTTTAATGGTCCTATTTCTTTAAATCAAGAGTACTTCCATTTTGTAAGATTTCGGGATTGTGAATGTTTGGTGTATTTTATGAGGTATAAGACTTCATAAATTTTAGAATGGAATCACACAATCACAAAATGATCTGTGTTGGAAAAGACCTTAAATATTGTCTGTTTCAACCCCCCTGTTAGGAACAGCGACACCTTTTAGCAACGTGTTCTAGTGGAAGGTGTCCCTGCCCGTGGCAGAGGAGTGGCCAATAGACTGGTCTGTAAGGCTGGTTCTAATCCAGGCTATTCTATGATCTCTTGTTGTTGTGACAACTTAAGTGAGCCATATACTTATAGAGTTAAAAAATCAGTCTGGTCATCTAGTCTTCCTGTAGGATTTCTATGACTTTCCTGTGAACAGTAGCAGTTATCCAGAGAAATGCAGCAAGAAATCAAGGGGTTTACAAAATAATTTATGGATGTTTCATAAAATCATATTTAGACTGTAGACCCTCATAATCATAATAATCTACGATACAGTTTCTGTTGTCCTATTTATTTTAACTGACTCTCCCTCTGTAATTTTTACCTCTGTTAAAGTAAAATTTAAAAATATAAACCCCCCAACGTTTTGGTAAAAACTGCTAGCAGTTCTATATCCCAGATAGTACTCCAATTCAAACAGTGGTTATAATGCAAACCACCAAGTATTGACTAGGAATAAAGTATTTTATATATACTATATATATATATATATATATATATATATACTATACTATATATATATAATAGCATTGATTTAGTATTGATAATACTAAATATATCATGTATCATATCAGAAGATCTGCAAAGAGCTCAGACAACTGCAGAAAATTGAAAAGCTTGATTTAGATCCTAATATTAGTTGAGGGTACAGGGTTTTACTCTTCAATAATGGGTAAAAAAATCCTTCATCAACAAAACGAAATATGAAAAAAATTAACAATGCTGACAACTTTGTTTACTACATCTGACTCCTACTAAAAACATTTATATACTTGATCAAGCTTTGTATAATCTCTAATGGCAAAATTTCTTTCTTCCTATGTTACATTCGTTACTGGACAGAAACTCAAGGTGATAACTTGGTCATTTTGAGCCAAGAAAATGTCTATCCAGTCATTTCAGATGGCTGGGCAGGGAATCATCCCATATAATTGTGGGTAGATACTCAAGATGCTCATTCTTTAGCTGATGGTGAAACTTTCCAAGACTATGCCTGAAGAGAACACAAACCTGATGCTAAGAGAAAATATGGCCTTTGGCTCTTCAGCTCTCTGGGTAGAAAAGGGGAACCTAGACCACTAAATGCACAATGGTATGATCTGTAGGCAAGACTTGGCCAAGAGAGCTCAAGAGAGTTCAATTTCTAGGAAATTAAATTAGAAAACCAATATGAAGTGAAAAAATAAACATAATCTAAGTTTTCTGGCACAAGAGCTTGATGAACTTGAATATTAAAGGACAACTCAACTTTTCTTCAAAAATTGTTTCAAGGGTGTAGTTCACATAGGAAAACCATGCATCTTCATGCGTGATTTCTGCTGGCAAATGTTCTGATGGCCATTAAGGTCAAAATTAAAAAGCTCTAACTCAAAGACAAACCAGTATTTTACAAGACCAAGAAATTAAAGAAGGCATAATAAATAATGGAAACATTTGGTTACACAGCAGTTTCAAATCAGTAATTCTTCAGACATGAGTCAGAAATCCCTTGGAGAGGAGCAAACTTCATTTTTTAAATCACCTGTTTCTTCATCTCAGATTTTGAGAGGACAGGTCGTTAAGCACAGAAGTAAGACATTGTATTGCAGCTATTCCATAGGGATTGTATTGCAGCTACTCCCACCAGAGAAACAGCTAAAGCTAGTGGCACAGTACTAAAGCTCAACATTTAATCTTTGAAGACCTTAGTTAATTGAAGTCAATGAGGAAGCTGAATGCTAAATACCGAGTTAATGATTCATGGTTGAATATATATATTTAATTAAATAAATATTGTGCTCTATACATCATACCTATTAAAACTCTGATAACTGTTGCTATGGAGGTGCTTAAATAAATAATATTCATACTGAAATGATAATTTATATATATCTAATTATTAATGAAAGATAGCCAAAAAGCATTCAATTAATCAAACTGCTTTATTTATGAAAAAAAACTCTTTGTGTCTTTTTCTTTGTTTCAGAGATTTCATGGAACTTCAATGCTTTTTCTTTTATTGAAAGGTGTATTTAAAAATATAATAGTAAAAAGTAAATTAAAGCATTTAAAATTACTAGTATTCCATGTTTACTTGTATACTTCAAGTATTCTAAGTTTACTTGATTTTAATATGTCCGTTTTATTTAATACAATGTTAGATTACTTTTTTTTATTCTGCAGAAACTGCCACTTTATTATTTTCAGACAAAACATAAGTCAGGAGAGATTAGTACTAAGAAGGAAATTTGTAAAAAGTAATTAGACAAATGAACTAATTGTTTGGGTTTTGTTCCTCTTTCTGTTTCTATAAATGTCTGTGTTTTTCAGAGCATTCTATCTCATTACACTATCTATTTGCTCTTGCTTTTCTCAGCCTTGGACAGAAGCAAAGAAATAGAACTGAAATCTTTTATTTGAGCTGCTGCCATGTGATAGCCTACTGTAGACTGCAAATAGCACTGGTTAAAAATCCCACTTTTGTGGGAGGAACAAGAAGGCAGCTCCCAGAATTATCATGTAGACATACTATCTTCCCCTTCTCAGGGTTTGCATAAGGTTCTCTAAGCAAGTGTCTCTTATTGGAATATTGAAAGCTTGCAAAATAAATCTCTCTGTAACTGAACATAGTAGAAACTCAAAGATCATGATTTCAAATTAAATTAATTCAAGTTAATTCTAGGCTAATTCATTCAAATCGGTATTAGTCTATAGTTTCCAACTGAATAGGCCCTTTCGAGAATTTGAGCCTCAGTGGCTAAGTTTTGGCCAAAGAGTTACTAATAGAATTTTTTTTTGCTTTAAAATAATGCAAGTAGTTCAGATAACAATGCACCCTTTTATCCATTTTAATACACACAGTAATCTCAGTTTTATGATTATGTACAACTGCGTGTGCTGAGACAAGTCGTGTTGATTACAACTTGTTCTATTTACAGCTTAGGTGTAAGGTGACTTAGGTGCAAATGAATATATGCAGCAGCAATTTATTTTACACATAAATTCAGTTTCAAGTGTAATTCAGAAGTTTTCTTCCTACAGCTGTTTTCAGAAAACATATGAAGTTTTGTGAGAAACAGCTGATAAGGAAACCAGAGGCCAATACAGAACTATCAATTGGATTGAAGTTTTAAAAATCATTAAAAATAATATAGGCATTATGTGTTCTTCATATATTTTCCCAGCTCCAATACTGTAAGCATATAAGAAAACTTATCATTCAATCAAATATTTGAAGACAATATTATAGTTACCTTTCTTCTCCTGGTATGCCTCCTTGTCTTCAAGTATAGGCAGTTCTTCAGTTACTGCAAACAGCATTCATAGCACTGAGTATTCTGAACCCTTAATCACAACCCTGATTGCCCTTCTTACAAGTTATCATTGTTACATCTACAGAAAAAGCCTTGCAGTTTCATGCAAGAGTCTAAGACACTGGTTTATCTTTTAAAAGCAAAACTCTAACAATCTAAGGCATTCAAAAACAGAAACATCAGTGATGTCTGCCTTCCCTGTATGGAAAAAAAAAGGTGGACATCACTCACACTCCTTTTTAGGGAAGACAGAAAGGCAGACTCACCTCAAGACCTGGAAAGGTTATGGGCTAAATTCTCTAGGAAACTTTGGCAAGGCGTAGAAAGAACGAGGTATCAGGAACAGCTCATATGGCTTTACCATGGGCAAACCATGCCTAGGCATCTGTTTGACAGGGGTGGGAGCAGTACCTAAACTCTGTACCTCCTACCACACCCTGCAAACAAGGTGAAAACATCTGTGTGAGAACCTTCTGAGGGGTAAGGTAAAAGCCAATTGCCTTTTATTATAGGTAAAGTAATTTAACTTTTAGCATAATATCATATGTTACCATAAGACAGAGAGAAAACAGAAACTTGATTTGTAAGTTTGTATTTCTGGTTTACAAGACCCAGTAGCCACAGATATCATATTTAAGCTATTTGAGAATGTATATGGGAGGACCCTAATCCTTTAAATTGATCACTGCACTGCTACAATGAAGTTCTCCTTTATTAAAACCTGCTAAAAGTTCAGGAGCTATTTCAGATTCAGGAAAAAAGTCCTATCAAAAACTTTTTCAAGCTAAAAAATGATAAAATATAAAAGCTTGATTTCCCTTTCTTTTTTCCTGAAGTAGATAGTAAAGCTGAAAGAAAAGCCTATCTTTTTTCTGCTTCATGTTACAAAGTCTCCTACAATATGCTAGTTTTGATGAAAACCTCTTATGCAGAAACATTTTGTGGAAAAGTGCAAAAGAAAGTCCTTTTCATCATCTTTCAAGATTAAGCATGGGTTTGAACTAGAATTAAAATGAAGAAAATTCTTATCAGTGGGCATCATTAACTTCTTGATTTCATCATTAGTCCCTGTAGTCTATAGGTTTCAATACAGCAGGAATTCCTGACGCATTTTGTCTGATCTTCAGAGCTGCTGCAAAAGTGAAACCAGTATTTCAGGAAGTTCTACTTTGTTCTGTGAATGAGCCTTTTCAGATAACTTTGGAACATGTGATCAGAACATAAGACAATTAAATTTTCTTCGTTGTATGCCACGGGTAACTAAAAAAATCAAAATATTGGTAAGGAAAAAAAGATTTTTCTGAGAAGGTATTTTTCTAATGGACTTTTGGAATAAAATAATCAGTTAAAATCTGGACATCTGAAGATGTGTCAGTACCTCAGCTCATTTCAAGAACCTCCTCACCTCCAGAATGAAGCAATCTAGAAGAAATTTCTTTCATATTTTTACTTCCTAAGGACCTGCACTAAAATGTGTATACCTATGTAATAATTTATTTAATTTTATATAGAATCTGCACAATGCATTAAAGGAAAACAATTTTTTTTAATCATATATAACTCAGCAATGTAATCACATATAGACCTAATTTTTAAGAAAGTAGCATTACATATAGACTTTTTCTTCTCTCTATGTATTTGATTTTTTGGCACTTTATTCATCTAAGTGCCAAAAATATTTAGTTTGCTTATACATCTCAGTGTATTTCATGTATCAAAAATGTTATGTCTCGTAGCAACTCCATTGCTAGGTTTTCCCTTCTGCACATTTTTTAGGCTGGAAAATGGAGTTGACTTATTTTATACAGGCAGAACCTCTCAAGTTAAAAACCGGAGGCAAATCAATATCTGAAGGTTTTCTGTATCTCATATCCTCCTATGAGGTGTTTCCTGCCTTCAGACTCTGCTTGGTATGTGGTCCTCTGAACATCTGACACATCCTTCTCTGACGTTTTGTGGACTTGGGAGATGACTTGGTTACGTTGGAGGCAGAGAGTACCCAGGGTGCTGAGGAATATTCTTGGGAGGCTTGGGAGCAGGAAGGGCCGGTGGGTCATCTGTGAGGTAGGAGCAATTCCCACGAAGAAATGTCAGTCTCATTTTAGAAAGGACCTAAAAGGAAAAGAATTGAAGCAAAGTGCTCTGAACCAAGGCTCTCAGGGAATGAGGATGTCTTCCTGAAGCACATCATTGAGGGGACAGTGATTGCCACAGGTGGTACAACTGTCTGCAAGGAGCCATTTACCTCTGCTTTACCCCAGACCTCTGTCTGAAAGATGGAAACAACAATATAAAGGTTCGAAAAATGCAAAATAGCTGATAGATACTTGGAAATCCTGCTGCTATTGTAACAAAAGAAGAAAGTGTTTCTAATGGTGAACAGTGTTTCCTTAATTGTGTTGTCAAAGCTATTTAGGCCTCAGGTACACTAAGTGCTCTGTCTCCTTCTCTGTCTGCATTTTTGGTTTCCCTGTGAAAAACAGCAGGAGAGAGTGGAGTTTTGATAAATATATATGACCACTTAGAATGTCACTGGATTTGGAACTGGGAAGAACTCTCCACAAAGAACTTACAATGCTCTATTCAGGAGTTTAGAACGCTCCTGTACATGGAGTAAGTAATCATATAGCTCAGCTTTGAGGTATTTTGGGGAGAAAGTGACAGCCATAGTAAGGCTGGGCTCCACAATTTAATGATTTTTCCCTCAGCCAGTGCAAAAGAAAGGATAGAAAGCAAGATAATCTTTAACCCAAATCTTGAAACACCAAGACTTTCAAAGGATCTATGACAATTTTGTGTTCTGAAATTGATGTGTTCTGAGAACACACAGATTTATTTCAATGACTCACTTCCTGGCACACTGAAAGAAATTACTTCCTGTCAGGAAAGATCAAACAACTTTTTATAGAGAACTACAGAAGGCAAATTTTAAAAAAAAAATTGCATTGCGAAGTAGTATATCAAGGTGTTCTTCTGCCCACAGTAGGTAGAAAAACACTGCAGGAGCCAGGAAGAAAGCACCTGTCTTTAGGGGAAACCAACCAACCAACCAACCAAACTAAAACTTTTTTTTTTTCTTTTTGTAATTAAATAATTAAGTAATAATAATTATTCCGTTAAAAAATATCCTGTTACCAGTGGATATTTCCAACATACTACACTGAGATTTACAACAAGCAGCTGATGTGTAGGTTAATATAGCAAATACCAGCTCAATGACATAGAAGTTCCTTCTTTGCATCTTATAGAAGTACTGTATATTGTGACATCTGAAAGAAATATCATAAATGGAATTAGTCACAAACTCTCATATGAAATTTTTCAATTTAGGAAGTCATGATTTATTGAAACAGTCTCTTGGTAAAAATGTCACTGAATTTTCTGGGTAAAAATAAATTTATGACTGTTAAAATTTTATGGCTTTTTAAAATCTATTTTCTGGTCTTCAGAAGAAAAGTATTTTTAATATGAAAACATAAATGAATTTATAAAGTGAGAAATAAAAGCCAAAACTGAGAAGAAATGCTTTAGCAATCACTGAAGCAGAATGTTTTGATTAATCTTTACAGATGTTTTTCTTTCTTGCACTTCCATTATGACATATTTCTTATATATTCAGTGTTTATTTCCAACTCAGAAAAAAACAATTTGGTTCTTTAAGAGTGGGCGACTTATGTCATTATAGATGTTCTAATATTTTTGCAGATACTAGCATGGAGATAAAATCATTTAAGGAGAGGAGCAGCAGATGTGTACTTGAAAGAACTCTGTGAGTCTACATTTAGGAAATTGAATCCAGCTTTTTGAGACCCTGTAAAACAAAATTACTTTATGAACATATGTAAACACATCTTCGCCTTCAACTATGCCACTTCTGACTTTTGTTTGCTTCTTCTCAGAAACCAAGTGTAAAACTCCGCTCTCTTTAAGGGTAATGCTAAATAAACATTGCATAAAGATGCATATTTGCATAAAGATTACCTACTTCTATTCAAGAATATTTCAGCTGTTTTACTGTTTTTAAATACTTCATTATATTGATCCCAGGTTTTGATGGGTAGGACATGCAAATGGAAACTTTAACATCACACAGTGTTATTCTTTACAAAGTAAGAGGAAAAATCAACAGAAATTAAGGAGAAAAGCTAAATGCTTCTGAAGAGTGTTGCTCTGAATTTAGACATCGTATCATCCATAATTTGATATTATTAAATACAAAATTTGAGTACACAAGGAAATCAACTATTGGACCCTTCTTTGTTATTTATAGGAAGAAAATAAAGCAAAAATATTACAAAATCAAGTTAAAAAAACCCCCAAACTAAATAACTGGCATTTTTGTGCTTAGTGGTTTGTGTTCTGATCCCCAGTTCATAAATGTTTTCCTTATGAGTATCTGAAATTAAAATTGGAAGAGTTAAAAAAAAATCTTATGCTTACATCAGTGCTTGATACAAATCAAGACTGCCTGAGACCAATATTCATATTTCATGGCAAAGTAGAACGAAACACAAATATGACATTAACTGTAGAAACTTGTTTTCATTTTATCCTTAAATCTACTTTGTTTCTAGTAGCATGTCTTTTTAAGGATTTATCTAATCTCAATTTTAAAGAGATCCTTTCTTGGATGTATATATGTCTCAAATTGAGATATGGACACACGTATACTGAATCAGAAAAACATCTACTGCCAGTGCAATCAGAAAGAGTTAGAAGAGTATCCTCACAATAACTGGATCACTCTGGAGGATAAGGTAATTGCAGAAACCAGCATTATAGTTCCTCAGAGCTAGAAAAAATATGAAAACCACAAGCAAAATACAAAGAATTTGTTGATTTTTTTCTTCCCATTCCTTGGAAAAAAAATTGCACCTTTAAATTTTTTCCTTGAACAGTTTGAGAAGATTCAGTGAATTATGTACTAAAAAATGGAGTGCATCCTCCACATTTGATTCATTCAAATTAATGATTCTGAACCAACATCCTAGATATTAATATATATATATTTATCTTTGCTTTACATAGAATTGCAACTTGACAATGTAGTTTCTAATCTCTATCACAGGCCAACCCAACTGAGTTCTGTATCTCAGCTTTTAGCAGCTTTGGACAACTGAGAACACAGCACAACTTTGTGGGGCTAACTTATTTTGCAAACTGTGCAACACTGATATATTCAGATACCTTCACTAGTTTAGAACTAATAATAGAAAAAGACATGTTTCCAAACAAATAAACTTTTTGGTAAATATATGGTCTTTCCAGTCAGAAAAGCAAAGTTCCAAGCCTACTTGCATTTATTACAGGTTTGACAGAAATAAAAATAACAAAAATTCTTGACTGTGTTCAATAAAAGGGTAAATGCTTGACAATATGCACCATTATATCTGTAATGACAAACAAATGCTTCTAAAAATGTACTGGAACTGAACTAACATGTTGAAGAACTTGAAGGTCAGTTTGAGGCAAGGGACTTGGTAAATGAAAGCAATCACACCGCCCACAGAGTTGCCCTGTCATAAGTATGACATTCCAACACTTGAGCACTTCTTTTCCAACAGAATGCATCCTTGATTTGTCAGGAATGTGACACACTCTATTAGAAGAGGATACTGGTAAGTGTCTTCACCGAGCAAGTTCTGCTGAGCAGCCTGCAGAAGTGTCACATTTTGTTAGAACTGCAGTCCTGTCCTCATGTCTCATTATGTGTAGAACACTCTACTAGAGGGTATCACTTAATGAAATTAATGCTGAAAATGAAACAGGACCCGAAATGATTGCATGACAACGACACAATACATCTGCCCACTTTAGAACATGTTACAAAGGGAAGGTACATCTCTCATTATTTCAGCTGGCTTCATTGTATTATAATTGTTTTTGATGTACTTGCAAATCACTTTAAATGACTGCGGAAGGAATATTTTACTTTTGTTGTTGAATTTACGCAAACATGTCTGAATTTACTATTCTCCTTTCCCTCTCCTTTATATTTCTCTGTCTTTTTAACCTCCTATTGTGACTTTTTGAACAAAGGCTTCTTCCAGTATTTAAATTATCATATCATAACTTGTCTATGCTGGTATCTTTAATAATCTGAGTCTAAAATGCTTTGGAACTCACTGCTACTACTCATACTACAAAATACAGCAAGGTCCATAATACAGTTCTAGCCACACTAAATATGCTCTATCTGAATATTCTACATGGCTGTTTCAGAGTTTTTAATTCTTGAAATAAGGATCTGTCACAGAAATGTCTGCTAGATCATATCTAAGACAACATTCAGTCTGGATTTAGTAATGTCAGAGTGTGTTACTAGAGTTCCTGAACAAAGTGGCCTTCATCAATAACAGCTACTCCTTGCAGCAATTGGGCAAGGAAGTGTTCTTCAGCCCCTTTAATGCAACAGGGGGATCCTGGGGGAGTATAAGGGAATGACTAGTTGCACAAAACGGGCTGATCTGTACACTCTTTCTAAATGACAACTCTACTGCTCTTGGATTAAAACACAAATTTTAATGGCCAAAATTAACAATTGGTTTGACTTGAGAGAGGGTTTCTTGTGTTCTTGTGGAACCCAAATTCACCCAAATAATGTCATCTTTCTGCTACTCCACACTCAGTTTGAAAGATTGTAAAGGAAAGGCAAGCATAGAGAAGACTTCCTGTTGAAAACGCAGCATTCAAATGCTAAGCAGAAGAGATTTGCAAGGTAAGAGGGATCTTCTGTTCACAGTGCAGTGCTTAAAATCCTTTCCCAGGCTGTGGAGCCCTGGATTATGTTCCCTTCTGTTTTGTGTTCTACATTTAAGAGTCATTCATTTTAAAACACTCATAGTGGTTAAAGGAGTACCTCCCATCTGGGTTTCGTAGCCATTAGGATACTTAATAATGCTTTGGGGCCTTCAGTTATGAAGAGGGGCACTGAAGTATTCTGGGACTATTGTTAAATAACAATATAGGTTTTTTAGGTTTGGAACTTGGATCCTACGTGGCTCAGTCCTACTGAGATTATAATTTATGATAGTCATAATCTTTGTTATCATCATGTAATTCATTTCATTTCTCCCTTAGCTCAGCACTCATGATTATAACTTTTATAAAGTAATTTTAGTCAGTATTCTGCAGGACCTTGATTCACAAGGGCATACAGGGATGGCAAAGAGGATGTAATATAATACATAAAAATTCCAGCTATATTTTCCTTGGTTGTTTAGCTCGCTTCCTTTTCTACTCAATCAAGATATGTACTCTGCTGGATGTTTTTTCTCTCTTTGTCTTAGGGAACATGGGAGGAAAGTAATTTCACTGTGTACAGCATATTTTCATCTGTTGTTTCTCAGGTAATGGATGAAGTTATGCACACTTGGCATTTATTCAGCTTTCTCATATGTGTTAGATTGTACCTTTTGAATAATTCAGTGTGCTCCTTACACTGCTGTAGACAAATCAGAGTAGGTAGCAGAGAGACATGCAACAGTCAACAAGTTGCTATCATCCCAGCAAGGTTATGAACAAAACGGAACCTCTGGTAAACTAAACATGTAAAAATGGTGCAGAACTGCAAGGTCTTTCCTATAAAAGCTATACATCAAGGGATTCACAATATGAAAATTTCATGATGCTATTCTCTCAACAGAAAGGTCATATGAGATTAGAAGATGGCACTACAGAAGCACCACACTACAATTGTTAGACCAGTGCCTCTCAAGCACAACCTTTTTTAATCAGAAAGCTAATTACTGTTCTAAAAATACAGAAATTCTCTTATCCAATGTTGGAAAAATGGGGTTTATCGACATCATTTGAAAAAACCTTGACATAGTATGCTCAAATTTTATTTTACATTTTTCCATTTCAATTGTTTCATTGCCTGTATGTGAACACATACTGTTTCATTAATCACTTGCTCGGATCCTAAGATCACTGATAATACAGAAATCATGAGTTGAGAAATAGCCTTAGATTTGGCTACTCCTATACCTCCTCTGATTAGTCCTATTCAGATGAAGTGTCACAAGTAACATTGACTGCTCTAAACTTATAGGAGTTATTCTGTTTTTTGCTAGAAGCTGTCTGATGAAACAAGGGACCAATATTAGTGTTCTGCTAAATTGTTATTGTGTACTGCTCATCTTCACACAGATACACAAATACACATGCAGGTATTTCACAATGTTTTCTCTTGAGGTTTGATGGAAGCTGATCAGTTAAATAGGTGCTCTTTGTGACCTGGTCCCAAGATATTAATGGTCTCTTTGAGGGTACTAAGGGTTTCAAAAATTCATTCATATTGTATCACACCTGATCCCAGGTTTAGAAGCGTATTTGCAACCATGAAATCTATGATATTTCTTACAGACTTCATGGAAACTGAACTGTATCCTTATAGCAAAGTAAGGAGGGTTAGCAGAAAGATTGACATTCATGTGAATTCATAGATGACTGGAAACTAATAATTATTTCATTCTATACTCAATATATTATGAGATGGGCTTTTGTACAGTTTTAACCATTGTGCAAGAAATGGCTTGACATGAAGGAAATATTCCCTGTTAAAATCCCCATAGAGCTCATTATAGAGATGAAGTGATTACAATACTGAAAAAAGAATGAAAAATTAGTCTGAAAACAAAAGTTTCACATGGGTTTTGGCCTTATGTTTTAGGGCTTCTTTTCAATATGCTTTTGTTTCATTGTATTTTGACATTTTTGTTACTTGGTAATCACTAAAAATTTATTTGTGGTGCCAGAGAACATTTAGAAACCAGCAGAAAGGCTGAGAGAAGTGTTATAGAACTCGAAGAGTTGAACAGTTGTTTTGGGGAAAAGTGGATTTTCATGTTGCTCTTCAGTGAAACTTTTAATTGTAATTCTATAAAACATGATCCTTACTGCAGTCACACTGTCAAAATATGAGGAAAAAAAATAAGAAAAACAAAAGTCCTACAGAATTTTCAAACGCAAAATTAGATCTCAGGTGGTAAGGACAAAGTATTTATAAGATTTTTATTTCTGTTTGTGACTTTGGTTTGAAGTCTTGGACAACTGGCTCTAGGTGACCCTGACTGAGCAGGGAGGTTACACAAGATCACCTTCAGAGGCCCCTTGCAACCTCAATATTTCTGTGATTTTGTGGTTAAGAACATTAACCACATTTGTGTTTGACACAAGTCAATGAACTATAGATTTTTTATTATTATTATTTCTCTTTAGTTAACTGTAAGGACTATTCTGAGGGAAGTCAAATTTGTGTCATTCACTCTGTTTCTTCAGAAAAAATGTGAGTTGCTGGGGAGTGTAGCTGGACTCATTGTGAAGATGCCTTTCAATTCCATAAGAAATGTATGATACAAAAAATGTTTTCACCTTAGCAAAATATGAAGTATTGTTCAATGAAGTGAAATGGTTATGAAGTCTAGAATTTCCCTGTCACGTTCCCTTGCTTCAAACCCTTATAATGACTTTTTCATAAAGTGATTTCTTAATTGCTGCAATGTAGGAGAGAGAAAAAACCATCTTACAATCCATTCATAAGATCTTTGGAAGGCCACCATGACCCCCATCTGCCTTCATTTATATTAGTAGATTAGTAGGCCAAATAAATTCATAATGACTTTTCAAGATATTTTCATAATTATTATTTATGTATATATATATATACATAAAAGCAATGACCACATGAAAAGGTAAAAAAATTTTGACATAAATTGTCAGCTATGAGAATATTTTGCTCATTTTCAAATACTTTTTATTAATTTCATTTGAAATTCTGTTTATTACACTGCATTACACTCATTTGGCTATGAATAAAGATTTTATTATGCTTAGTCAAATCTATATCAAAGGGTTTTTTTTTTAATTTCCTATCAAAATTAATCCCGTTTAATCAGTATGGAAAACCATTATAAATAAGACAATTTATGTTAACATATTAAGAATATATTCTGTGTTATGCAGTAGCATATTCAGGCACAGCATCGCCAGCCTGTTGAAGGAGGTGATTGTCCCAATCTACTTAGCCCTGGAACAGCCTCACCTTGAATATTGTTTTGGGCACCACAATACAAAAAAGACATTAAGCTCTTGGAGAGTGTCCAAAGAAGGGCAACAAAGATGGTGAAGGGCCTGGAGGGGAAGCTGTATGAGGAGCAGCTGAGGTCACTTGGTCTGTTCAGCCTGAAGGAGACTGAGGGGAGACCCCACTGCAGTCACAACTTCCTCATGAGGGGAAGAGGAGGGGCAGGCACTGATCTCTTCTCTGTGGTGACAGTGACAGGGCTGAGGGAATGGCCTGAAGCTGTGTCAGGGGAGGTTTGGGTTGGATATTGGGAAAAGGTTCTTCACCCAGAGGGTGGCTGGGCACTGGAACAGGCTCCTCAGGGAAGTGGTCCAGCAGCAGCCTGACAGAGTCCAAGAAGCTTTTGGAAAATGCTCTTGGGCACATGGTGTGACTCTTGGGGATGCCCTGTGGAGGGCCAGGAGTTGGACTTGATGATCTTTGTGGGTCCCTTTGAATTCAGCAGATTCTGTGATATTAACTCTAAGATACAAGTATTGAAAGATTTTTTGTAAATGCAAACCGTGTATTTTTAGGGTCAGATTCAGTTGACCAAACAGACATCAAGTGCCATTGGAGCTTCTTTGGGATAGTCATCCTGGTCTACAGACTTCTTTGGAAGTGTGTCCTAGGTTACAATGTAAGCTGTGCCCAAAGTATGTATTCTATCACATCTTCAGGAGCTGTTGGAACCAGGTGGGGCAGTGTTTCCCTTGCCCCCTCCCTCCAGACTATCTTCTGTTAATGGGCCATCAAGGCCTTGCCCATGACTCACAGGTAACTCCCTCTGGAGCCATCTCTGTTCAATGGGCAATCAAGGACCCACTGCAGGACTCATAGAATGATATCAGCCATTGTGAGATGCTCCACCCAGGGGAGGAGCCAAGCATTCCCACCTGGACATAATCTGGGATTTGGGACAGCACAGCAGGCCTTACCCACTGGATTCCCAGAGGACAAGAGCTACCAGACCTTTCTACAGGATCACTGCTTCAACAAGACCACTTCATCTGGACTGCTACCACCACCCTAACTAATAGAGTGTCAGGTTGTATTCTGACTCTGTCAGTGGTCTTTTGTACTATCACTTTATTTTCTTTTCTTTTACTTTTTTTTTCTCTCTCCCCTATTAAATTGTATTTCTGACTTGGAGTCTCTCACTGGTTTTGCTTTCAAACCAGCACAAAGTGCATGAGCTATCCATAGACCTCATATGAGCTAGCCCTGTGTAGATAGCTGAAAGGCCTATGAATTCAAAATGGTACTTGGTGCCTGCGTACAGGCCCTCAAATCATAATCTAAACTATTATTCACTTAAGCACCTACCCTTCCAGTACAGAGGGAGCTGGTATGATTTCATCAGTTGCATCATTCTGTAGACTATTGGCTGTAAAGTAGTTAAAAAGCCATTGATGACTGACACCATTTCAAATACCATACTTTATTCTATTAGTCCTTTACTCCTGCAAAGGACATGGAACATCTGTAGACCTTGCGTAAGATTTGTCAGTGTGTGTGACATCTCAAAAGGCACTGAGAGCCTTTGAGTGGGCACCTGAATCAAAGCTAAAATCTTCTAAAAATGCAGTGGTATCTTGGATACTAGCTTGCAAATAAACACTTAAATGTAGGTGTCTAAATCTTTGCAGAATGTCCACATTGGGAGTTGCCTTACTTTCTCTATAAAGGTGAACACAAAACAGCTGTTTTAAAATTGAAGACATTACATTTAATGCCCTTACAATGCATAGTGTTTGTGTTACTCACACTACACAAAATGATCCTTAAGACGAAAGTTATAGTAGGATGAAAAATAGAACATAACCAAAACTGTTATTAAAATTATCTCTTTTGCAGAAAAAAAGCTTCCTTGTAATGAAATCTAAATTGAGATACTGTTAATTACAGATCCAAGATTACAAGAAGCATTAAACATGGAGATCTTCTCAATTACTTTACATTAAACTTCTCAATCACTTTGCCTAGAACTCCTTATTTGTATCTCCTAGCATTTGTGCTGAACAGCGTCTTGTATCTGTTGGATTAAAAGCAAAAAATACTTCTTTTCTTTTTTATTTTAAATTATCAAATTATGAAATTTAATGTATCCGCTCATATTTTGAATTTCTTGTGTATTTTGAAGTAGATAGGAAGTGAATATTTTATTCATTATGCTAGATAGTCATCACTTAATATGCACCACAACTAAAGTGTAGTAAGTACCTGCAGCTGTTTTGTAGCAGATGGTTATAGTCAGCATCTGATGTTTTTTTTTACTGCTAGCAAGTGCACAGCACTTGATTCAATGGCCCAATTAAAAAAAAAAAAAAAAGGAAACAAAACAAAAAACCTCACATTTTAGAAGATGCAGTTTGTTTTTTTCTCTTCTTTCTCCTTGTAATTGTCCTATAACTTCATTGTATTATTTCCTCATCTGAGTTAAGATTTCTTGGCATTGGTATTTTTCAAGACTCCTGCTTGATAGTTTTTAAATTAGCATTGTATGTGCCTTCTGCAGATATCCTCTCCTCTGAAGGGAACTTACGCTGATATTCTTAAGACTTCATTTTACAGCTTGAAAAAATTTACAGACATTTCAGTCTTGTTTGGAGAAGGGCTGGGAATCTGGAAGGTAATAATCATGTTAGATTTTTTCCAAGCACACTATAAACCTAAAAATTATCCCTTTTCTCTGAAACACTGGAAAATTAGTCCAAGCTACCTTATTTAGCTTCAACCCCATTCCACTTGGAAGGAAGGTGGGCCTCAGATTTTGAGAGGTTGCTCTACAGCCTTAAAAAGTGGTCTATAGTCAGCTGTAGATCAGTAATGAGAATTAAAGCTGAACAAAACCATTTTGTCCTCATAACTGCTTTTTTAAAAGAAGTTTTATACACAACTGCCTATAAAACTGTGTATCTTAATTGTATCTCTCTAGTTTCAACAGCATTTTTAATAATGATTTTAAAGTTTTTTGAGAATTCAGTTATTCCTCCTCTGCCCACCCAGTAGATGAACTAACCTAAGACAGGGAGAAGTCAAAATCAGGATTCCATTATGGAAGCTGCCATAATAAATTTGGGAAGAGCTACTTTAAAAACCAGTTATCTTACCATCATTTGGGAAATTTAGTCCTTCTTTGAGTTGGGTTTTTGAGAAAATGACCTCCAGAGGTCCTTTCCAAGTAAATAACCTTATGAATTTGTTACTCTAAAGTCTATTTTATCTTTCAAGGAGTTTATGGCTTAATTGAACACAAATCACAAGGGGCCATCCTGGAAATAAAGTAAAGATCAGAGCAAAACAAGACAAATTACATAATGCAAATCAAGGAGAATGATTACAAGGAAAGTGAGCTATAAGACTAATTTGTTCAACTGGAAAATTATATCAATAACGGTTTCCTGCTTAATTCAGGGCTTATGCACAGTTGAAAGAAGGGCAGACTTGAGTGCAGAGTCTTGTGACAGGACTACTGAGAGCTGCCAGACTTGTTACTTCACTGACAAATCCTCTGAAACTCAAGACTACTACTTACAAATATGTATGTGCCCTGGCAGGCACCATTGCATTGGCTGGCTTTAGTACAGGCTTTTAGTACCTTCTTTAATATTGTGTGAGTTAGAAACTGGGCATAATAAAGGGAGATTATTTTCCCTTCTCTACATAGCATTCTTTTGTCTTCTTTAATGAGAAGTGGACAGTTTCAAAAATCCTTCAGACCCAGAAAGTAAGAGCTAAGTTTAAGTTCGATCTGCCCTTGAGATTTCAAAACATGATGAATGTGATGAATTTTTTTTTCCCTTTTAAGCACCTTTCATTTTTATGCTGTTCCAATGTACAGGACAGAGTTTACTATCTTGCACAACAATACTAAACCCCATTGATCTGCTTGTATTGTATCTTCCCATCACCATCACTGTCTAGTTAAGAGTAAACCAAATAATTTCATTCAGTAGGAGCAGCCTTACTTGAACATGCCTCTCTGAAACTGTTATGGGTGCTTGAGTGATAATGATTGGATGACCTACCTACACTCTAGTAATGAACAGACCATAGAAAGTAATACAGCATATTAAATTGAGGATATAAATCTCTTTCTATTACTACTGTCTTCCTCAACACTAATGGAAAGTTCAGTTTTTTATGGCAGCTTAAATAAGAACTGGAAAATGATGGAGCAGGCAGGATTAATTGAATGCCCAGGACATATGGCTGTTGCTGGTCTACCTCCTCCTGTTGGTCTCCTGGACTCACCTTACAGTACATCTGTGCATTCACCCTTTATCTAAATTGCATATTTGTGGCAGATTTGGATTAGTGTCTTTTATGCCTTTTTTGACAAGATTAATTTTCTACAGACTTAAGGGTCCATTCTTTTGCTAACATTACATACTTGCGTGTAAAACTCAGAATTTCCATTTGGAATACTTCCTCACTCTCTAATTATGACAAATCAGCAATGTCAGACCAAAAGTTTTGTTTCTGAAAAAAAGGTTGTGGCAGTTCTGTGTCCACTACAAAACTGTGTATCAAACTTTTTCTTTAACCTTAGATGCGTAAACTCCTATCAAAACTTTGTTCTTGCATTTATACTGAATAATATCCCATTTGATGTGCATATAAATTAACTCTGCAAAAAAATATCTATTTGTGAAGTTGAAAAGAAACAACTGTGTTCAGTGCTGTTAGTTTACTGTTTTATAGAAGTCTTTCTGACCTTTTATTTCCTCTGGGTTAATTTGGCTTTGGTAATAAGAAAGAAAGGGCTTTTTTGCCTTATTAAACTCTTTTGTTGTACTATATTGACTTAAGGTTTCACACCAACAGTCAAGGTAAAAGTTAATTACTATTCAGTACCTTTAATTGCAAGCTACAGTTCAAATACTTCAGGACAAGGTAAAGCAAATAACACTTGTCACCAGTAATTACAGCCAGTTTTCACCACCCTGCCTTAAAGGCACTGAACTGCTGCTTTCCTAGGAGGTCACAAAAGATAAATGACTGAACAGACAAATGACCAAAAAGATCACACTTCTCAAACATCCAAATAATACTTCACTTGGATAAATCTTTTCTTTATCTGTAATTATGCTTGTGTTCATCATTAAAAATAAGACAAAAAATAAATGCCTTTCTATTCTTCTGTTGCTGTGCATTCCAGGAAGTCTCCAAATAATTCAGTTTTGCTTACCATGTAATACTCACATACCTCACCAAGGTCTGAGTTTAGGAATAAGTTGGCAATTGTGATTTTTCTCTTTTTAACAAACTGCCATAAAGACCTAGTAGGTAAAGTACACCCTTATAAGAAAAATACACAAGAGAAAAATAAACAGAATGTTGTATAAAATGAAATGGTGAAAGTGAGACTGGCATAGTTTCTAGAATTCACAGATACCTCTTTTTCTCCTATGCAGCATATGTGAAAAACATAAGCAAGTAAATGGAAGAAGAAAATTTACACCAAGCTGTTCCTTAATTGAGCTCTAATGAATCCCCTTTGAGACTCATCATAACAGAGAAATTCATATGTAGTCTGATTTGCATCTGTGCATTGAACTCGCTCACAGGTGTTTACCTTTGCTGTATAGCAAAAACAGACAGTTTTTAGGACTGGTTTGCAATCTAAATCTTCCTCTCATCTCATCTAAGCAACACAGCCCAAAGCTTCAAAAATAAGTTTGCTGATTACTCTCTCTGAAACATATTTCCCTTTATTATCTGCACCTAAGAAGTACAGTTTTTAACATTTCTTCACAAAGTATCTGTGATGTATAGGTGAGTTGGATAGTTAAGAGCATAAAACAGAGAACAAAAAAAATCTGTTAAGCAGTCCCCACCATAAACAACAGCTTTAGCTGTTTACTAATGATTTTCACTGACAGAATTGAGTGTCTGGTTTCAAGGCCAATGTCCAGTGAAATAGAAAATATTGTAAATTCACGTTTGCAATGTATTTGTCATTTTGTTGCATGTGCAGGTGTGTTTCCATTACACACACAGCAATGTAAGTGCTTCTTGAACTGATCTGACTGTTCATCCTGTTGAGAGATTAACTACTGCAAAAAGCAGAGCTGATTTTGTCATTGAAACCCCTTCTAAGTGCTTTCTAAGGAGAATGCTTCTATGTGCTGAACTTCCCTCACCTAATGACCACAAACTACATGAACTGCCTGGATTTACTGGCACCTTCCTATGAGGTTCTTTGTTGACTTTGTTCAGATCATTTAGAGTAAGGTATGGTCTGCTAGGACAAACTCTTCAATGCTGCTGTACATAAAAGGAAATGTACCAATGTTTTGGACTGGTCAGTTCTTGTTCCCCTGGGTCGTTTCTTTCCCTTGAACTTTCACTGGCCCCTACTGCTCAGCTGTACTGAGAGAGGAGTTAGTTGCAAGTCAGTTTAAAAGGAGTAGCAGGACATATTGACAGGTTTAGAACCAAAATGTCCTCTTTTTATATGAGGTCTTTTGAGGGCTTTCCTTCAAGCTTCATAATCTAACTTTATTTTGAGATGATTTAGGTACCTGAGAGGTTCAAATCTACAGTTAATACTTTGTTTGAAAGGAACTAATTTCAGTCAATTAAATAATATGAAAGTCTTTTCAATGCAAACATAAATTGAAGGTTCAGAAGAATTGCTATGCTTAAATTCATTTCATAAATGTAGGACTAACAGTGATTTGGAGTTACATTAATTTTATATATATATATATATAAACTTAAATATGTCATATCTGTATATCCTTTGATTTTTCTCAAATTTTTCCATTAAAAAAAAAGAATTATGCAGAATTTTCTGGGGTCAGATTCCTGGGGAAGAACACACATGAAAGTGTGGAGAGAAAGGGAATGTCTGTTTACATAGGCATTTCAACTGTATCTTTGTTAGAACTGCAGAAGATGCTTATATGTCAAGCAGGAAGTATTTAAGTTAATAAGTTTATTGAAAGAGTTTTCTTCTAATGGATTGTCAAAAGCAAATAATAATGTGTTTTAACTGCAGTGGACAACTAACATAGTTTCCTGAGGGGTCTGGAGAGCCCTAATATTAAATCCCATGAAGAATTTTAATTTAAGTAAAAAGAAAATCACAGAAATGGAGATGGAAGCCAGAAGTTTGAAACTGAATTATGTGTGACTGCAAGAATTTTGAGAGCTTGTTTTCAACACAAATAAATAAAGGTGCTAAAGGTGCTAGCCCAAAATCCTGGCAGTAATCAAAGTGTAATGTGTTTCAGGTACTACTGTGGATGTATTATAATGCCTCTGTCAATTCAATCCTTAGATAAAAGACATCAGATTCACTGTTTACTTAGTGACTAAAGTACATTAAAAAGACAACTTTTACTTTCAATAATGTATACCGTGAACATGTTTTTAGAGACTTAAAAGAATCTTGTTTCTCTTTCATCTTCCTGGCTTTTTATATAGAGACAATCATGCATAAATTGTCCAAAGACTAGGAGAATGAAGAGATCCTTGAAAAATAACAGGAGTTAGGATGGCAAGCTAGTCTCAGGCTATGTCTTAATTTTTATATCCTGTGAGTTACTATGCTTCACCTTTGCAGTGTGAGATCTTCAGCACCCACAGCAGGTTAAAACTAACGTGGTGCTGACTGTACATCAAATGTGAGCAGAGGAGAGACATAAACAAATCTGAGCTGATGCCTTCAATCACTGCTTTGGTTACACCAAGTGCTTTGTCAGCAGAGCCTCCAGTGTACATGCAGAGCATGGCAGCAGAAAGTGCTTTTCTGCCATCATAGTCTCACTAATCCTCTCAGTGACATAAACTAAGTATGACAAAGACTCTGTCAGCATAAATGTCTCTGCATAAGGTATTTTTTTCTAACATAACAGTGTCAGTAGGAAGTGAGATTTTTTTTCACACCCTCAGCTATGAAAGCTCTACTGATTAAAATTTTGAGTGTAATTTCAACAGAGAGACAAGACTAAGAAATCAACTTGAAAATGTCTAAGAACCCTTTCTCCCTTCCATCTGCCTGGGAAAAAAAGCTCAGATGGCAGGAACAAGATTTGTGAGCCACAGAAGGATCAAGCTGAATTTTGGAAGGGCTGTAAAATTACATGATTATTAACCCTCATTCAAAGATGATGTCAAGGAGTTTGGGGAGAATTAAATAGTGTTTGGTTACTGTAGGGGTGTTAATCTGTGATGCAGTTATCAAGATGCCTCTTTCTGTACCTTGATATACTGGAAAGTTGTTTACAGTGAATTGTCCATATAATGTAAGCTCTTTTCCATTGCTTTCTATAGGACACACTGGACCTGTTGCCATTGGTCTAAGTACACTGTCAGTAACAGTGCTCTGTACTATAAACTGAATTTATTATGAAGAATAATATGAAATTACTATAATGAATGATATAAGAAATTATAATATTTCATATCTTTCTATTCTCAGTTACCAAAAGTGTGTACTTTATTGGATATGTGACAACAGGGCGAAATAATGGGCATGATATAACATACTTAGAGATACATAGAGACCGGGACACACTACATATGTCTGTATTATATATTGTTGTAGTTTAAATTTTGGGGGGATCCCAGGGAGGGTTCCCCAGGAGCCCCCCGGGCTCTAGGGTCGTGGGTGTTCCCGTGCTGGCAGGCAAAGAGACTCCAGACGGCTGCTGAGGTGCTGATGGGATGAGGGTTTATTCAGAGTTCGACTCCGGGAAGGCAGCATGGTCACTGAGGGAGAGGGAGAAGGGGAGAGGGATGGGGAGGGAGCAGTCTCCGGAGACCACCAGGGCAAAAGAGGAGGAGCCCTCTCCGTTTGCACTCTTATCACAGAGGTTCAAAGTGGGCGCGGTAACATTCTCCAGCCAATAGAGTTACAGATACAGGACACTGCAGGGAGGGTGCAGACTTAGGATAAACTATACACTTTTCAGGGGTGAGCCAGAGCAAACCATTTCCATAAAATGCAATTCCACAATTTACTTATATAGTATATGTAAAGATATGTAAGATGTATATATATATATATATACGTGTGTATATATATATCTAAATCGTGCCGTAAATGCTAAGATTTAGATGAATTTTTAGACTTATTTGGGTAATAAAATGCAATTTTGCTGGAAAAACCCTGACATTCTACTCCCTTAAGTGACAGATTCTGGTGCTATTAGAGATACTCTGGTCTGATCCACAAAATTTGCACATGTCAGTTTGTGTTTGTATATAATTATCATTATACTCAGATATACAGCCTTGTACCTATATATTCAAGAGAGTATAATTTCTTCACAAACAGCTTTTTCTCATATGCTGCATTTAATTTTAAGCCTGTAAAGTATCCTGGTAAGATCCAGTTGAGAGATATCTCTGCCCAAATTAAGGGGCAAATGAGGCCATATACTGAAGCTAATAGTATGGATTTTATTAACAGTAAATGTGAGGTAGAGAGATAGAAAGAAATATAAAAGTAGAGGGGACAGGGGGAGAGAGAGAAAAAAAAAACAGAGAGGGGGGAAAGAGAGAGAGCTATCAAGGAGAAGATGGTTGGCAATTCCTCACCCTGGCCTTCCTGGTGGTAGTGGTCCTAAGGTTGTTCAAAACTTTTCATTATTTATGCATTTTTGAAAAAAAGGGAATTAATGGCCAAAAATTTCTCTTATTCTATTAGCTGAATGATTCCCTCACTTCTATTGCTAATTAGTTCCCATGCTCAGTTTTTCTCTTCTTGTGAGTCAGTGGGTTTCTGAGTCAGTGGGTCTGTGCTCGGCAGTCGTGATGCATTCCTGGTGAATTACCTTTTACCCAGTCTCAGCTCATTTCAGCACTCACTTGCTGAGTTGGCGTTCCTCGTGGCCCATAAATTCTGTGTTCTTTATGTCCATTGTCAGGGATACAATCTTCTCTCCCGGATTTGTTAACCTTCCCCCAGGTCTAAGATAACACTCGGACAATAGTACCACCTTTATCTTATCTCAAGTTCCCGTCATGGTGACTGAACTGACAGCCCATGTTCCAGGCATCCATGAAGACATATTCAGGTGGGGAGGCTTCAGTGCCTGCAGGTGCCACCTGTCCCATAACTTGGTGTAATCTTTGTCTGACTGGCGATATGCATGTGAGCAGTTGCTGCTTTACACATTTTGTCACAGTGGGAATTTTTGCCAGGAGGTGTTACCCAGGATGTGCCAGCCAGACCTTGCCTCAGCCAGGCCCAGTGTTGGTGCCATCCAGTTACTCCATTCTGTGCTTATCTCATGCCAAAGTCCTCCTCTAGTAATAGTGTCTGAGACAGGCAACTGTGCTCTTTAAATCTTTGCATAACCCTGGAATAATTCTAGGAAAGTTCAAGCATTTTGCCCTCATTGTCTACAATTACAGTTCACATTCAATGGTTCTATTAAAGGGGACTGCTTTATTCCTTCCAATTCATTGCTTTATTCACTCCGATTTTCAATTTTCTGCCTGTTTGCCTTTGACTTCAGGTGTTTTGTATTAACTATTTGTATTTATTTGACTTGGCATGACTGTTTTATCTTCAGTTCATATACACTTAATTATTACAATTTGGTGATTGAACTTACATGAACTTGAATGTAGCACATGGGTAGTAAGTAAGAGATTTTCTGGCTTGAATTTTTTTTTCCTTTCTCTAGACTAAATTTATGGCCTGAGTAGCTGTTATATTCATTGTTATTTTCTTGAGAGTCTTCTGACACTCCTGCCACAGGTTCACTCGCAGATCTGGCTTCTGATGCCTGTTCACTAAGGACTCTTTGTTTCAGACAGTAGTGTCCAGTAGTACAGAAGTTGTTTTACACTCAGACCATGCAACTAGTTATTCTCTCCTTGTTGCTCATCTCTGGCTCAATATCTCTTGTATCACAGGTTACAGAGGTAAAGAGCTTTTCAAAAGTAGAACAGGAAAGTTCAGTCTTCAAACTACACTATTAGAGTACTGCCTTAGGAGGGGAAAGAAGAGACTGAGACTCCTCCAGGGAAAGCTGATATACCAAATGTGGAAACAGAATCTTTGTGAGTTGTTTCAGACACATACTCATTCTCTAGAGCATAAATAGTGGAGCCTAGACTAGACTAGACTACACAAAGCTAGAATGTAAATAGAACAGGTTGGGTTGGAAGGAACCTTAAGATCACCTAATTTAACACCCTGGCCATGGGAAGGGACACCTTGCACTAGACTAAGTTGCTCAAAGCCCCATCCAACCCGGCCTTGATCACTGGCAGGGATGGGGCATCCGCACCTTCTCTGAGCAATCTGTTCCAGTGCTTCGCCACTCTCATATTTAATCTGGGATAAATCAGTCCTTTTTGTTGGGTGTGGAAGGTCCTTCCTGAGCTGGAGGATTTGCAGCATTCTCCAGAGGAAGCTGCCTGATCTCTCCCTGGCCTAAAGATGATAGTCTAAATACCAAACCTCTGAGGTCTAAATCATCACCTAGTGACAGACACCTCATGAATGTGTCTAGTTAGAGAAATGAATCTCACCTTTGGCTGATAGAATATACAATAGACTGTCATTTAATGAGGCACTTAACTGTAGTATTCATCTAGTTAAATTAATATATTGTTGTCAAGAAATTATTGCCTTTAAGAAAAAATGTATGGTCTTGAATACAATACATAGAATTCTGTAGTAAAATTTTTATTTACTGCTGTAAATAGTCAGTCTGTATCTTCTCTTACATCTTTTTCATGTTGTCTTTACAGATTAAAAAATGGGGCCTTTTTAGTTCTCCTCTATATTTAACTAATGTAGTAGTTTAGATAATACTGATTTTATTTTTAATATATAACTATGGAATGCTTATCAACACTCTTTAAATTAGCAAAGGCTTAGCACTCTACAAAGTTCAAATCTTTCTTCAGAGATGTATAGGTGCTTTTTTTTCACGGGGTTTTTCAAGGATTTTAACATCAATAAAATCTCAAGTACACCAAGATTTACACTCAGTTGCTATGGCCTGCATTTCAGGTCCAGATTTGAGATTACAGAAAAAGACAACAAGGTCTGAGTTAGTCATTTTAGAACCTGGGGACAAAAGGAAAAGGGAACAGCTGTCCTTAGGTCAGTGGCTCCTGGTGTTTGAAGTCTGTGGAAACTTCTGCTACAACTTTAAAGCACATGAGCACAAAGAGTATATACTGTACATCATTCATCCTCTGAAACAGAGCTGAACAGAAGTGTCCTCCTGAAGAGCTCCTCACATGAGAATGCATAAGTTGTATTTGCACAGCATAGTACAGTGTCAGCAGAGGCAGTGTCCCAGCTGGTTCTGAAACTGGAGGCACCTTTGTGCTGTGCCTATGCCTGCCAGGGGTTGCCTGAGAGTACTTATGTTGCTTCCAAGGTCTAACATAGCGTAAATCTGCATTCAGAGTATGCCACTGCACTGTGCAGTCACATTGCATCGTTTAGAGCTAGCTGAGGTGTTCATAACACTGTGGTATTACTTCTTGTAAGCTTGTCTTTAAAGCCCTGGAAGCTTGGACTGAAGTCAATTCATCTGAGACACTTGACACCTCTATTGGCTATAATGACAGTGTTATGCCATAGTGTGATAGTATCGCTGAATGCAATTTCTTCCTAGAAAGTAGAAATGCCAATTCTGTGGATGGACATTGCTCTTGGTTCCCTAATGTGCCACATTAAGGAGAATCTTGAAAATCAAGGACTGTTAGTGCAAGTTTGGTTTCCAGACTGTGCAATATGAATTTGATAAGAAAAACTCATCTAATACGTTCCCTATGAATACAACCACACAGATTTTTAATTATGCTTCAGTAATTTCTCAAGAATATGTAGATTATTTCTTTTTCATGTGCCTGTATCTCTAAGATCACCATTCCATCAGCATCTTTTATATTTTATTTATTAGACCTTACTAGACTCCATTATCTGTCTGTTCTGAGCAGACACAATGCCAGCCGTGCATGAGTGTTTTGATTTTTATCTTCTAATCAAAGTTTTCTGGATGGTGTTCTTGTCACAATCTCTGTACACAAGATAGTCAGTATTTTCTTGAATTGCAGCAGTAAAATTTCACAATTCACTTTCAATACTCCGTCTCTCATTTCTTATAACAATTACTTGAATAAAGATTCCATTTCTAGAGTTAACTATGGGGTTTTGATTTATTTTCATCTTGACAGACTATCATTCTCATTCTGCTGGTGTTGGAAACATAGCTCATAACTTTTTGCTCCAGACACTGGGATTTCTATACATAATAGAAAAATGTGATACTGATGATCATGTAATAGATTTTTGCATGCATAATTTCAGGCAATAAATAGCTTAGCAGCTACTGAAACCTTTATAAAAGTTTCCCAGTTGTTTCTTGGAATGCCATGCAGTATTTAATTTTAAATTTATATTTTTCAGGAATATGAATCTCATTCAATATGTTTAAACATCGACAACTGCTGTCACGTGAGACTACAAGAAACATTTGCACATTGCTGGCAGACAAATATGAAGGCAGAGGATGTGTGCAGGCCTGTGCCTCTGGAGTGGCAACAACAGGCTGGGCATCATGCTCCCTGATTATAAAAATGACATCCCTTAAAGCATCTAAAGCAATTCCTAGCTGCTGTTTTGCCATGCACTTAAAATAGTTGAATAACTGTAGCTTCAAAAAAAGATTTAAGAGTTTAAATCCTTTATAATTCCATACACTGAAAAGTATTACCATAAAAGAAATTTTATGGGCAGTTTAAATTAAACACTTTTTTTTTTCCTATGGGTTCCATTCAAATCTGCAGGGTCTTGTGTAAATATATGCATTGGCCACTTCATGGAAAACCATGCACAGATTTTTTTCTGCAGTAAAAATTTTACACAACTGAAAAAAAAAGAAGTACACACCTTTGAAAATTAGAGACAAAAATTATGTATCAAACAGTACCCATTTAAGCCTGTGCAACTCTACTTGTACAGGGACAACTGAGAACAAAGCGTTTCTTGTGAATGCTGTTTGGAAGCTGATGAGATGCCTTATGGATTAAATAATTACAATTAACTTCTACCAGCAATTAGAAGTCCTCAGAACAACAACAAAAAATTCTTTACCTCGATAAATTCAGCATTTGATCTTGATGTTCCAATTCTGCACTGAATTAAATTTATCGTTCACTTAGCACTTCAGAAATGAACCATTTATACCTATAACAATGGTCTGTAATTAAACTATTCCATGATCTCTACTTGCCTTACAGAAAGGTTCAGGAGAGTAATTTACACTCTTCACAACAGCAAAAAGAGTTATTAATGAACACTAAAATAAAAACATGGAAACAATTGTAAGTTAATAAGTTTATAAATTAATAGGTTTATAACATGAAGACCAGTAAAATTTAGCAGCTGTTTGCGAATTTACTGTAAAAGCACTGGAGTATTTTTACATTCCTAATAGCAAAGGTAGACTTAATTAGCAAAGGTGATTCTAATAGCAAATTCAGACCTAATAGACAAGGGTATTGTCTTAGGAAGTTAGAGAAACACTTCTGACTTTAAATCTAAACACAAAGCTGAATATCTGGTTTGATAGCATTATCTCAGCATTTTATTTGTTAATACAAATGATCTTTTTGACTGGTTTATACACCTCTCAGTAGTTATGTGAGATTTGTAACATTTTTCGAGCAGCCTGTAGATACAACTGTAGGTAAAATGAATATATCAAAGAGCCTAAATTCTTACTTGACATGTTTAATTTCTATTATAAAATTTGATTTTACTAGTTTTTTGGTTTTTATTGGTGGGCATTTTTTGTTTGTTTGTTTTTGCTTTTGTTTTTTTCGTAAGATCATAGTATTTTTAATGTAAATGGTTTGGGTGGGGGTTTTTTCCGAGTCCTTTGCTTGGATTTTCTTTGGGATTTCATAGAATGAGAGCAGAAGGTCAGTACCGTCTACTTACTGTGGTTAAGTGCCCTTCCTGTGCTTTAATTCTGCCCTGAGTTCATTGCCCTCACACGAACATGAGCCAGTGTTTCGTTAATGGCCTTATTGGGAAAGGCCAACGTCAGCATCGTGGGGCTGAGTTTGCTCAGGGGCTCTGTAGCCCCCTTCCCCTCTAGAGGTCAGGCTGACTGCTCAAAGCCAGTGCTGATGTGGTGCAGCTGCCAACACATCTCTGGGACAGGACTTTGGGTGGTGGAAGGACCTCACAGAGGCCTTGCTGGCAGACCCTGCCCCACAGCTCTGAAGCTGCAGCTCTGCTCAGACCCACAGTTGTGGCCTTTGCCTGAGCCATGCCTTAGGTGTGGCCATGCAAACCTGCTGACCCGAATTCCTGCACACACCTCAGACTGCATCCTGCAGACATCACCACCACTGCAGGACTCGTCTGGCCGTGGGGACAGTCAGTGCTCCTGCTCTGCTCCTTTTGCTCACGTACTGTGGACACTTTCCTCCCCAGCAGCAGCCCACTGTTCTGTCCACCTCTTTTTGGATTTGGCACCAATGCAGGGGGCAGAGGCAAGAACATTCAGAGGAGCCACTACTTCTGCTCTTACCAATCCTCTCCTAGATGAGGAAGTTTTCCTTGCACAGGTGAAGAAGGGCAAGAGCTTAAATGCAGCTCCTGAACAACGAAATGAGGAGTGCTCAATGGACTACCTGGCAGATGGCTAAATCACCTGTCCAAAACTGTAGGCCACCTATTCTCTCCCTGCTGATTTACCAGAACTACTACTTTTTCATTTAACCCATTATTGAAGATCTGTGCTTGTTTTCTCAGCTCAGGATAAAAAAAATCTGTTACTGCTGTTGGTATTGGTGTTGTCATGCTCTGGCACTCAAAAATCATTCTGAATCACAAGGTAAAAGCAGCTCTGTAAGTTCTACTTTTGCCTTCAGCCTTCTTGATTTCTGTATTAAAGCTTTTCTATCCAGTAATTTTTTAATGTCATGTTTTCTTGCCTGTTTTTGGTTAGAAGCTCACATTCTTAGGTAGTAATAGAGAAATGAGAACATAGGAAATTAAAATAATTGATTTTATGAAATCTGGTGAGTCTGAGTAATGCTTTCATGGACTTTGTTGTTGTAGCAAGTTTGGAAAGAATCTTTACCCACAACTATACAATGCTTTCCCATCTCCTCTACATCATATTGTTAACATTAATTTTATTTTCTATGAAAAAATTTTCATGTAAGTACTTGGCTCTCCTGTGCACTGCCATTCAGTTCACACAAGGGTTGATACTGTAAATTATTCCATATTTCTCTGAGAATGTTTCAAACCAAATCAGCGGAGTGGACAATGTTTATGTAGACCAGCTGATGATGTTGGTACAAGGAAACTTATTTTTGCTTTCAACCTCACCTCACATGTGAGTTAGCAGCAGCTCTGCCAGTCAAGGCAAATGTCTTGGGAAAAGGTGTAAAACGGGCAGTTTGTACAACAAAAGTTGCATTTTAAATGTCTGTCTGTAAGCAGGATAAGATACACACAAAAATTAGATGTTAAAGTTTTTAAGCATGCAATGTATCAGTTTTATCTCCTTGGAGCAGTATAAAAAGAAAACATTAAATGGTTTTAAAAGTTGGACAAATATGTAAACATAATTGCTCAACTTTGTGAACCCCCATATTTATCCATTATGAACATGGTATCCTGAACAAAGCATTCAGCTTCTCTGTGCTGGTTTGGTTTGGGGATTTTTTACAATAAAGGCATACATTTAACACATAGGTTCATGTTGTTCTAGTTGATCTTTTATGAACAAATAAATAGTTAAACATTTACCTAATCACAAAGAACTAGGCAAATTGTCTCCCACAACGTCTAGAAATTTCTTCCTCCCTCATATTTTATTTTTAGCAGTAACTTTACTCTCGTGTCCTGGGGTGCTTTGAGAGATCTGGGTCTGAATGTTCAGGGCACACAGGGGACTCACCAAGTGCACACATAGTAGGGACAGGACTGAGAACAGAGGAACTTCCCACTATGATTCAATGGTGCACCCATTTCTGCCATGCCCTTGTTACCTATGGGGTGTTTCTCTGTTACATAATCCAAAGTAGCTGAATATCAGAGTTATTTAGAAAATGCTATCTTTTAACTTACAGAATTTTACTCTTTTTTTCCTATTATGTATTTTAAATTTTATTTGGTTTTGTCTAGATACTACCTAAAAACAAGATAATACTAATCTGAAAGTACAATTGGGAAATTATGGGACTATTTATTTCATCTGATTAATTCTTGAACTCTTTTTTCTTTGGTACAATTACAGCCAATTATTATGCTGTAATGAGTGCAATCTGATTTAAATATGAACTAGAAAGTTTTTGGCACTGTAACTTTTAAAAATATAATCTCTGTGACCAATATTTCCAATTTTCGTTGATCTCTTTAATTTATTTCTATTACCAAAGAGGTTGCTCTGTTACAATAAAAAAGTTTAGGGATAATTCAATCTCCTCTTTTACCTGGATATCTTTAATGATTTACTTCCTTGAAAAACAGTGGATGACAGCAGATACAAATGAAAATCATTAATCTCTGTGAATGCATGTTGAGTTTGGAATGTATCCAGGTAGTATCTTACTTAAATATACTGGTCAAGACAAAAATCTTTGAGAATTACACTTACTGAGGCTTGAATACAATAAAATAAGAAACAGTTGTCCCATTTCTACAAGTTACCAAAGAAGATGCATATTTCCAAAATCTTCATGTCTAAATTCAGGTTTAAGTTCTATATTCGTTATCTTCCTACTTTACCCGAATTATCCTGGTTTCATAAAAAAATGGATGGGTAAACAGTT
The DNA here is from genome assembly GCF_021018805.1 of Prinia subflava. NCBI lineage: Eukaryota > Metazoa > Chordata > Aves > Passeriformes > Cisticolidae > Prinia > Prinia subflava. Next base: position 65,419,565 of record NC_086249.1, read on the forward strand.
AACATTAGTGGCAACCAAGATCAAAACATGTACAGCAGATGCAGTAATGCTCATTGTTGCAAATAATCATCATTTGGATGATTGTGTTGAGATGCCTCTATTTCCTGCGTGCTACGTAAGTCGGTTGATTAGGCTTGTGCTTGACTAGAGTGTTTGTGGGGATTTTGGGACTGTGTTTTTTGATTTGTTTTCTTGGTTGTTTTGTCTGTTAGGTTTTTGTTTGAGATTGGTCATTTAATTTTTTTTTTCCACTAATTTCTCTTCTAACTCTATAGATCAATGTAAGTTACCTGTTTACAGATGTTTCACATATTTATCTTATAGATATCTGATTTTCAGGGTCCCATGACAAAAATGGTCAAGCGTTTCTGACTTTAGACATTGCATCTTTAGCTTTGACTCTGTGCATGGATGCTCACATTTCCATGTGCTGTTCCACACATGTTTTATGCTGTCTTCCTCAGAGCAAATGCAGGGGGCCAGTACATGGGCTTTGGCCAAGTGCAGTGCTAATGCAGTTGGACTGTTTCTGGTGTATGAAGTAGGTCTTTCAAGCTGGGTTAGGTTTTTTGTTTGTTTGTTTGTTTTTGGTTGGTTTTTTTGGGGTTTTTTTTTTTTTGTGGATATTTATAAAACTACAATGGCCTTGGGGTTTTGTACTTATTCCATTTGCAGCAGTGTAACTGGGACTTAAAGCAGAAAATTTATACCTACATGTACCACTTTTTTTTCTAGCTAGTGCTTTCTTCATTTCTCCTTCCAAGTGTACTCCTGACAGCCTTATAGTTGATTTTTCAGTGGAGAAAGGCCATCATGCCTTTCCACAAAATTTTTGTAGGACTCCAATCATTTTTTTGAATGTCAAGGAGTCCCAGAATTTCTGTGAATCGATACACTTAGTTCCTCCATTAGCACTAATTCCCTAAATTTGCTGAAATCTGACCACTTCAAACCAAAAATATTTGGTAACATTTACAGAACTCCTTTTTCATTCATATAATTAATTTAAATTGGCTTTTTAAAGGTTACTCTCTATTAAATGCTCACAAGAATATCCAGATCGGTATAAACTTAGCACTGTTGATTTTTAATGACTTAGCAATGAAATCTGCCAGCTGTCAGAGATCTGAATAGCCAAGACTATTCAATGTTAATACCATTATCAGTTGCATTTGTTCTCCAACACTGTATTTAGGAAGTTAAATACTTCTGTAATCATACTGTTCCCAATTCACCATCTGTTGAATGATGATAGGTCTTTATACAACATTTAGAGCAAAATTAATATTGAAGTCTTCTATGGTGATTAAAAAATTGCTGTTTCTTGAGACATCAGCTATACAGTTTCACAAACATGTCTTTAGAAAGATAAGAGTGAGAAAACAGCCTAAAAACTTTGAGAAGATTGTAAGCAAATCAGACACTACCGTAGAAAATGTAAATCAGGAAATACTGGTGAAAAAAGCTAGAAGACACAGCCTGAAAAATAAAGAAACTTAGTAGGATTGTCCAAAAGCCCAATAACAGAGAAGTTGGGATCAAATTCGTGTAACAACAAGTTGGATACTTCAGCTTAAATACATTAGAAAGAAAATGAGAGAGAGCGCACATTCCTAAATTAGCTAAGAGACACTGAAAAACTTCAGGAAGTACTTCAAGGATTATCTGCTTTTGCATTTTATTGCCTTAAAGTTTCTTTTGTAATATTTTCTTTAACATAGTGGTATTTTTTTTTAATCCCTGTCAGGCACAGAGCAATTTTTCGAGATCTCACAACATCATATGGGTAAAAGAAGAATGGTGGCTGGGTAAGCAGTGAACTCGTTCTCCAGCTGAGGACTGCTACACTGCTCAAGTGCCTTTGCCTAATTCATTTCTTTATGTGCTCTCAGGCTTACATGAGAAAGGAGGATTCTAGAGACCTGGTATATCTGCATCCAGTTAAAAAATTTTGGCGTGGGACTTCCCAAATGTCAAAATTATGGAGGACTTTTATTGTGTTTCAACAGACAAAAAGAGTCTCAAAATGACTGTGATGCATCCAGTTCAATGAACAAGAGCAGACTCACAAAACAAAACAGTAAAATCTCCTTTGGTATTTTTTATTCTTTTGTCCCCAAAAGATTGTTCACTATTCTCATATTCTGTGTGCTGATGCTTTTAAGGCAAGTAGGATTCTTGCAAGAGAGTTTCTGATAAAGGAAAATGTTTAACAAAAGCATCAATTGGAATGAGTGATAAAGGAACATCCATATTTTCAAGAGCTAAATCTTTTGAGATCAAAATTCCTGAAACAAGCTAATTTGTCTTCAAAATATGCATAAAACATAAGCCTGTACTATCTTCAGGACTCAACCCCTGTGTCAGACATAGATTTCCTAACCTGCTGTGATAAAGCAATTACCTCAGGCTTTGAAGTCAGCTATGAGAAAATTTTTAAGGATTCCATAGTCTGGTGGAGACATCTGGCTGGAAAACAGAAATTAGTGCAAATTTATTTCACTAACCTAAGAAATATTTGAACCAACAGCCTCAACAAAACAACTGATACCTTTTAAGGCTAAATATATATTTTAGAAAATAGAATGTCTATAAATACAGTGGATGTTTAGACCCTAAATATAAATGAAGTTACTTCTTTTGAACTGTCTAAACCACCTTCTGTTAAGCAACAAAGCCACCAAGAGTAATGCTTCAGTAAAATATAAATGCTTTTTTCTCAATTTGTCTTTTACCTGTTGTGTTGGGTCTGACAGATGGAGTTAATTTTCCCCATAGCAGCCCACATCCTGCTGTGCTTTGGAGGGGTATCTGGAAAGGTGTTGGTAACACACCCCAGTGTTTTGGCTTTGGCTGAGCAGTGCTTGCACAGTCAGCACCAAGGCTGTATCTCCAACCTTTCTCTCCAGGAGGCTGGGACTGAGCAAGATCTTAGGAGAGGACACAGACAGGGCATCTGATCCCAACTGGCCAAAGAGTTACTCTATACCAGCTGGTGTATGCTCAACAATAAAAACTAGGAGGAGAGAGACTGGGAGGCAGGAGGGGTGACATTTGCTATTACGACAATTGACTTCCAGGACAAAGGTTATGTGCACTGAAGTTCTGCTTCCAGACAACTGGCTGGACATCACCTGCTGTGGGGATTGTTTCTTTTTTTGCTTCCACACACAGCTTTTGTTTCTTCTTTATCAATCTGCCTTCATCTTGAACCATGAAGTATTTCCCATGTTTTCTCCTCCGCCCTGCCCTGATGGGGAAGGCAGTGATAGCGCACATTAGCGGTCTAGCCAAAATTAACATACCACTGTCCTTTTTGGCTCACAAACAGGAACATGAGAAATTTGAGATAAGGCAGAGACAAAGGATGGAATGTATTTGGGTTTTGTGGCAGGGTTTTGGTAGCAGGGAGGTTCCTGTGAAAAGCTGCTTGGAGCTTCCCCTACGTTTGACAGAATCAGTGTCATCCAGGTCCATAACAGACCCACTGCTGGCCAAGGCCGAGCCTGTCAGCAATCCTGGGGTGACATATCTAGGAAGGGGAAAAACCCTGTGCAATTCAGCCAGAGGAGTGAGAATATGTGAGAGCAACAGCCCTGCAGACACCAAGGTTAGCGAAGGAGTTTGGGCAGGAGGTGCTGCAGATGCTGGAGCCGATTCCCCCACAGTCCATGGTGCAGACCATGGTGAAGCAGCTGTGCCCCAGCAGCCCATTTCATTCCTGGTCTCTGATATAGTTGACAGTAAATCAAGCTCATACTTTGACTTAATTGACAGTAAATTAAGCTAATTTCTCCAAGTCTTCTTTGCCTGTGACAGTAACTGGCAAGTGATCTCTCCTTTTTCTCAATCCATGAGCTTTGTGTTATGTTTTCTTTCCCTTTTCCAGCTGAGGAGGGAGGTGATAGAGCTGCTTTGGTGAGCACCTGGCATCTAGACACCTGAAATTGTTCTTCCTTTATATTTATTAAAAGCAGACCAAATATATTCAAAACAGCATGAAAATCCTCCTGATTGAATGATTATCAGATACACTAGGTGGGATACATAAATATGGATGATCTCTCTGTGCCTTGCTTATGAAGTTAAGCCTTCATATACAGTTTAAAAAAAATAAACCTCCATTTTTAGGGGGTTAAAACTTAGTGAGACAGATTTCACCTTTACTGATAAATTTGATATTTGTAAATTTTTCCAATTTTTCTTTTACATTTATATTAACATTTTGTCATGGTGCTTAAAACAATGTATCATGACCTCTTTCTTTCAAATAAGTTTTAAAGGTTGATTCCAAGTCTTGGAGTAGGTTCTATTTCCAAAAAAAATTGTTCCAATGAACAACGAATTATGAAATCACAGTTTTCACAGTTTTTGTGGAAAATATATTTTTCTTAGGGCAAAAAATCTAGTAATTTAATTAAACAATACTATTCATAAGGTGCTTGTTTAAAATCTATATTTGGTGTGATATACCAGTTACGTGAGACTGGAATATCACACCAAATGTTATGTATGCTTCTTTTTTTCAGATAAAAACTGTTCAATGAACTTCTCTAGTGGAACTGTAGATCATCTGTTTTTCCTTCAATCTCCATTTACACAGTCTCTGCTGGTAGAGAGAGTTGATATGCAATTAGCTGTTCACTTAGAGCACCTTTGAACTTATCCCCTTGCTATCTTAAGAAAAACAACATGATAATAAAAAATTGTCATTTTTTTCATGCTGTGCATAACTGATAGTTACAAGAGAGGGGCACAGGCTAACAATTCTGAAAGAAGCCTTATTTTCTGAAGTGACTCTATTGACCTTGGAACATGGTGAACCATGTCTAAAATAAATGTTAATCACTTCTGAAAAATCTGTGCCTTATTTTGAAGTGACTAATGTGTTTCCATGAAATTAAAACTTTTAGCACTCTGTATCTTTAATTTTGAACTGTGTGTGTATATTGTATATAAGATGATCCATCTTTTAGCCTAAGTGATTCAATGCTATTACCAGGCTGAAAAATACAAATAATCTAAAGTAATTTGATCTTTTAAAAGCACCATTCATTTTTAGATTAAAAGGAGTTATGTATTTTTATGAATTGTAGAGGCAGAATGTTATATTCTGATACTTGTAAAAAATCACATTCCTCTGATTATTGGGAAGACCAGAAAAAAAAATGTGGCAAAGTACTTCGGGGCTAAGGAATTGACATCTGGCTTGAACTAAAACATAGGTTTTGATTCTGCAGCAATTTTTAACTGTATCTAACTACTCTGCTTTAGACTTGATAAGAAAAATGGAGAAAGAAGATAAACAACATGGACAAGGAGATGAACCCATGATAGTTTAGTGATACAAGCTTGTTTACATGATCCTGCTGTATGAAAATCCTTTTGCCAGTACAAGAGAGAAGGGAGTGGGCTAAGATGGTTGATAATTTTCCAGTACACACTGACTTTTTTCCTCCTTTAAATGATTTTTTTCCTCTTAATTGTCCTAAATTTGAATGATTCTCTCCAGTAAAAAGTTGACACCTATTTACAACAAAAGAATGAATATGTACAGCGATGATACAAGCAGCTTTTGCTTTTTTATTTGAGATAATATCTCACAGAATAAGAAGTGAAAAGAGAAAAGCTTGAAGTGTACATGAAGACTGGAATCAGGGGAAGATTTTTGACAAGTCTCTTACATATTTTACTGTGTGTTCACTTTTGTAAAAAGGCAAGTCCTCAGGGAATATCTCAGTAGTGCTAACAAAGTCCAGTCCCTTGTATAATTGATTGAGAGAAGGACAGGATCCTGCTTTGAATCATCCCCTGGAAGAGCCCAACTTTATAGAGTAAATTAGCAGATGAGAAGCCTTTGTCTCTCTTCATTGGCTATTAAAGAAGAAATGAAGATCAGAGTCTCTAAGCACAAATTAATCCTTAAGAAGACCTTTCACTTAATTGAATCATGCCTCTAGATGATGTCACATCACGGGATGGATCTTCAGTGGTTCCTTAATGCAGGCAGCCCTGTGTGACAGCTGGCTCTAGGGACAGAGCTGCAAAGGGAAAAGGAAAAGGTAGCATGGACTGAAAGGAAAGGATAAACCCAGGGTATTTCAAAATTATGAGAACAGAGTGCTTTAGAACACAGGACTCATTCAGAAGCATGGAATTTTCTTGCTTCAGATTGTCAAGTCTTTCTGCAATTTTATTCCAGTCGTGTAGAGAGAAACAGGACTGTGAGTATATTTTTTCCAAATAACCAGTATCGTACTGAAAAAATACACAGCTTCCATTTCCAGAGGATCCAATCAAGTGTAAACTAATTGCATATGCTTATGGCAAATATTTTCAAGATATCTGATAATCTAAAATTTGTGTTCAATGTGATTTTATGAACTTGGAGCAGCATTGAGTGTTTTCCTTCATGATTGGAAAGATTGAAAAGCTCTGCTTTGGATGTTGTTTTCTTCTGAGACAGTGGGAATAAGATGTATCTCTAGTCAGTGATACAGGTATTTGGGACTGCACTGAATATGCATGCTATTGCACACAGAGAGGTGAAGGCTGCTTTCAGATGGAAGTGATTTTTCTCCAGTGGCACTCAATTGTGCATTTATATGAAAATACAGGAATGTATGATGTATATAAGCAGTTTTAATAATCCATGTCTCTAATACAGATACAAAGCTTTCCACACATATTTTTCCCTGCTAGCATATCCTGTCAAGACACTCACTAATTACTTTCAGAAAAAAAGCATTTCACTAACAGCAAGGTCACTTGCATAGAATTTTTCACATTTGGTTATATCTATGCTCCTGCAGACAAGATAAAATACATGACAAATTCACCAGGTCGCTATATCCATGATTCACCAACTAAAATACCTGTCCAGTGGAACTGTATCATAACTGGCAAAATTTGGGAAGTTTTGCTTGACAGACAGGCACCCTAACCAGACAGGTTATAATCATGTGTCCCACCACATCAGGCTATGGCTTCCAGCCACCTGCTGTGGGAAGCAGAAGCAAAATGTCAGGCCTGCAGCAGTCAAGGACTTAGCTTTAAGCTCTTGGTTCTGCATCAACTAGGACTCCCTGCTGCCCAGAAGTGAGCTTCTCTTTCTGGCTGGAAACACAATTGCATTCTGACATCCTGAAGTGCTCCTACTGCACATTTTTGCTCAGCTCTATTAGCAAGGTGATTTTGTGCCAACAGAATAAACTTACAATATAAATTATATCCTATTTAGAATATTTAAACTCTTAATTGCACAGGAAATAATACACATTACAAAATTATGATCCTTTTGATATCATCTAATAAAATACCATGTAAATCACACTTCAGTCTTAAGACATGTAAAGGATATAATTAATGGTGTTAAAAGTTAACTAAATTATTTAATTGGTGTAGGACTTCCTATATTATGCAGCTCTTTGTGTACCTCAATTTGTTTATAATAGGATGTTTACACCTTTATCAGTAGGAGAACGTTGTAGTAAGCAACAAAACTATGTTTTTAAAATGAAATATTTTGTCAGGAATACTAAGACAGACATCATTCTGTTCTAACACGGTTCTTTAAATGATGTGTGTGGGTGGGTGGGTGTATTTGTGTGTGTGTCTCTGTGTGTGCCATTTAGTCCAACAGTAAACATATTCTCATAAAGAATCTCAAGTGAAAATTTCAGTTATCAGTAATGCTTTTATTTTATGGCAATATTGTGAACTTTATTAATATCTCAATTTGTCTGGAGTAGATCTGTTAATCTGAGTGTGTAACGATGGATAATACTGGGAAGCCTTGCACATCAAAAAATAATCTTTCTCTAAAGAGATAATGCTCATGAGTAACTAAGGTCAATTAATTGAAATGTAGCACAATGACATTTTCTCTGTTTATTAATGAACATTGATTTGTTTAGTGGCTTCAAACATCTAATGCCCAGTCAGTTTCTAAGTAATTAAACAGCATTTGAATAAAAGAAGGGATTTTTAGAGTATGAAAAGAAAAACAATGGACTAAATTCTCTGCATTTGTTTGTATGACTGTAACTGCGAAAAAAATAGGACCATAAAGTTAAGAATAATGTATATGGAAAGGAGAAATACAATGTGATATATGATTCTTGGCTGTTTTATCAGCTGTATCCCTAAGTCAAAACAAGACCTGTGAAAATGAACGTATTAAAAGTACCAGTCTGTCCCATTTTTAAATTCCTGTGTTAACATTTATATCAGAGACAATCACTTCACTTCTAAATATTAAATTTTAACAAACTTCAAAATTACTATATATCAAAGCTCCTTCTGGACTATCTTTGCTTTTCACTACAGCCAAAAGGCACACTTTTTAAGAATTTATCAGCTGAATAGAAAATAAATATAATAAAACCCGAGCCTGTCTCAGTGGAGATGAGTAAAAGTTAATACAAGAAACATTACATTGAAGTAAGTACAAATTCAAGTCACTGCATGCTGGAAACACTTAAAAATATGCATGAGAAGCACTTCAGTCTCCACTGAATTACCTCCATGTTTCTGTCTCTTTGAACTACCTGTGACAATGGTGGAGACATTGTCCCAAATGTGGGCAGCACAAATTCACACACCAAGGAGAGGTATTTCTGTTTTTCATTCCAGCTGGAACAAAGCTGGGTGGTAACCAATAAATGGCTAACTCACCTATCATGAAAATCTTACACTATTTATACACTTCAACAGACAAATGCATCAGCCTTTATTGGTTGCAGGGTACATAACTTATTAATGAGCACTCAATCCACTATTTGCCAGTTATATCTCTCAGTTCTTATGCTAATTGGTCCTCACATGCAGTTCTTTCTTCCATTTGAGTCTGGGGTCCATTTTGAGTTGTCAGTCAGTAAGTTAGTGGCTGCAAACTCACCCTTCCAAGCTTAGCTTTCCTCAGCTACTGATCAGTTCTGCTCCACACTGCACCACACACTCCTGGTGGCTCTCATCCAGAGGGCCCACTCATCTTGGGATTGTCTTCACTCTTCCTTAAAACAAATGATTAGCAGAGTATACATTGTTCACAGTGTAATTGTTTTATCACAACTGCTCATCTATATCTACTGATTAACAACTAAAAAACACGTGCAGGGCTTGATCCAAATCTTTAGGGGCTCAAATCTTGGGGAGCTCAATATCAGAACTACTCCCTTTGGTACTGCTGCTAAGTATCAATTCTCATACAACTGAAGTCAAAATAATCAGGACTGTTGCTCACCTGAAGATAAACACCTTTCAAGCAACCATTGCAGTGCACATCAAGTAAGGTTCTTATAAGGGAAGACAATAAAATGGCACATATCTCTCTGTTCTCATCTCTGTGCTGTGATTCAGCTCACCCTGTATAAGTGTCAAAAACAGATTTATTCTTCCTAAAAATGTTCTGCTTGAATTTAGACATCCAAAGCTAAGAAGTATATATCTGATCCTGTGTGAGTTTGAAACAAGTTCTGCTTAGGCTGTTGCTCTTGCTGAGTATCTACCAACAAAGAAGCTTTTTTCAGTAGTGAAACATTTTGTCCTTGTGGGTAGGATACATCTCACTTAAGTTTAGACAACTACAATTGAAGTAGTTTGCAATGCTTACTTAAGAGTTAATAGAGATAAATAAGCATCTTGAATCAAACTCATTGCCTATGAAGACAGTCTGGACAAATAATCAAATGTAGACATCCTAATTCACTTATTTGGATTTGAAATACATTCCTGATTGCAGATGCAATGTTTGCAGTGACAAACAAAGGCATCTCTCTTTTCTTTTTCTCTCTCTTCACAAATTCTTATTCCTCACTATATTATGAAGATATTTGCAGTCCTATTAAGAGTGATTAAATACTAGTTTAAGTAGATAATTAATGTCTGCTGAGACAGATTACCTTATTAAAGAGAAATTTAATTTTAGCCATCTCCAAAAACTGGGACATAGTATAGAATAAAAACCCAGGGCAGCCATCAAGGTCATGGTCAGAATGAAATGTATCAGTTCAAGCATAAGCAGAAATAACTACACACAAACAGCCCAAGTAAAAGTGAAAAGCACAGACATGGGGGTAATTTATGTCTCAACACAGGCAGAGCAGGACTATGCTTTATGAATCTCATGCTTAACTTTAAGTGACCTCTTTGCTCTGCAATTAAATTATCCAGAAAGGAAGAACATTTAATTCATTTTTTGCTATACTACGCTAATGACAAGGCTTGTACTAAGACATAATCATTTACTTCAGTTGACTGCTTAAATTCCAAGTATTTTCTTTCTCTCTGACTAATGGAAGTTACATTTTTCTTTTTTTTTTTATGTCTTCAGACATCATCTGATATGTTTCTTTAATGATGCCAAATTCATATGACATTTCTCTCCCTCTAACATACAAGTGGCTCCCAAAGAAAATGAACCCTATTTTGTGCTTAAAAAGAAAACACCAAATTATGGGTAAGAATTGGTGTACCATGAAACTGGACAAACCCTGACACGTTCTTTTTTCATAATCCTTTTGTGCATTAGTAATACCTTGAAAGGGCTGGCTGTAGGGGCTAACATGAAACTCATTGCTGCCCAGACAATATCCTCCTTGATTCTGATAGTCCACAGAAAAGGATTGGATCACAGAGGATGCACGAGAAATTCAACTCCCAGCTGATCCGCTGGGGGTTGTTGGCAGGCCTTTGCCTCTTAGCCTGTCTGAGCCCCCCAAAAGGGATGAGAACTTCTGCAGAGAGAAGATACAAAATCATAGAATCATAGAGTCATACAATCATAGAATCCTTTACATTGAAAAAGAGTGCCAAGATCGAGTCCAGCTGTTAACATAACTGCCAAGTTTACCCTGAAACCATGTCTCTAAGTGCCACTTCTCCACATATTTTAAATTCTTCCAGGGATGGTGACTTCCCTGGGCAGCTTGTTCCAATGCTTGACAAAACTTTCAGAGAAGAGGTTTTTCCTAATATACAACCTAAATCTCCCCTGGTGCAACCTGGGGCTATTTCCTCTCATTCTATCACTTGGGGCTCGGGATAAGAGACCAACACCTGTATCACTATAACTTCCTTTCAGGTTGTTGTAAAGAGCGATAAGGTCTCCCCTGAGCCTCTTTTCTCCAGGGAATTTTTAGAATTGATCATGACTATGCATTCAGTACCTCAAAATTTAACTTCCCCAAATTCAGATCTCCTGTATATCTCACAGCCTTGGAACTTGTACACCTGCAAATGAGTGTGGCAGCAAACAAAGAAACAAAAATCAGGAAAGGTATCTATGTCGTTCCACCCATACACCACCTGAGATTCTCGTGTCTTTAAAGATTTCCAAAGAGAGTGTTCAGGGGTAGTTGGAGAAGGGATGGGATGGGATGACATCATCGCTAAACTACTGGCTTCCATAGGCTACTTGCAAACCGATACTGCTTAAAATTTAGAAATCAGAAGGCTGTTTTTCCTAAAACAAGGGACGGCATACATGACCAAAAATTTTAGTCCACAGCTTCCCCACATATTTTGGCATATATTACCACAGCCTCTGACACTTTTAAATGAACTAAGGCAACTAAGATTACAAAAATCCACCTTTGTCTCTGATCTTTGTATAATCAGTGTCAATCTAGATCATGAGCAGAAACTTTTCAAGGCTGACAGACAGAACAGATACAATTTTTTAACCTGGCTATTACTTATTTTTATAGGGAGATGTATGCTACCCATGCCTCTGTCTGCAGAACTACCACCTTTACACTGATTTCTGTAATAGAGAACTCAGATCACTAGCAGATCCATTTTCCTTCAATTGCATGTACAGGTGGGGCAGAAACTTTTCTTTTGTAGGTTTAATGCCTGGAATAATAATATGTTATTTAAATCATACCAGTTCAACAGCAAAATATGGCTATTTATGCACTAGAGTACTGGTACCTCCATCTACTCTTTCTCCCTCACACACAGTATCTCCCTAATTTATCACTTTTAAAAAATGTACTTTAATTATGTTGTTCAGAAGCTGCAGACTGTGTCTGCTTTTATTAGGCAGAGGATGGGAGAGAGGAGGAAGCAACTGTTTCTACAACAAACATGCACACAGAATGATTTTTCATGAAGTTGTCAAAAGGAAATATTTGAACAGATTTTGGTATCATCCATGAGTAAAAGCATGTTGAGCAGTAGACAAGTGTGATCTGTTGTCCAACAAGTGAATAAAATAGAGGCAGATGGCAATACATTAACGTTTGTCTGTTCCAAGGCGCCCAGTGCCAGCTGTGCTCACCAGAACTTCCCCGTGCTAACTTCTCCTTCATTGCCACGTGCCACCTAGCGACTGTACACCAAATCACAGATCCAAAGGCATGAGCACCAGGAATCACAGCGTGCCAGCAGGACACGTGCTTGTTCCTGAACGCTCCGTGATGTAGAACTGGCTGTGGAAACAGCTGAATGCAGAGCACGAAGCGCAGGTTTACTCTGCGAGCAATTTCTCTCCCAGACTGCCCAGGACAAAGCAGCAAAACAAAAACATCCGGTGCACCTGAATGATGCAAGTTTTTGTCTTCCAATACTGTTGCCTGTGGAGAAAAAAACAGAGATCAGACCACTCAGACATTAAAATAACAACAAAAAAAGCAAGGCAGCATGTCTGCTAAAACAACAAGGAATAAATTCAGTCAGTGTCTAAAAAATGACAATTCTAACTTAGACTTCCTAAACATTTTACTTAACTTTCTTATTTATCTCCATATATTTTAAACTTTTAAAAGTAGTGGTTTTAGTAATATGAGTTCTGGTTTTTGGTTGTTGTTGGGTTGTTTTTTGGTTTTTTTTGTTTTGGTTTGGTTTTTTTGGTTTGGTTTTTTTGTTTTTGTTTTTTTGTTTTTTTTTGTTTTTTTTTTTTTGTTTTTTTTTTTTTTTTTCTTTTTTGTTGTTGTTGTTGTTTTTAATATTCTCAGAGAACACAAAAAGTGGTGAAGAGCACCTTTCCTGATTGCAATCTAAGATCATGTTACAGATATGTTTTGCTTTTTGAACACATTATCATATTTCTTACAAAGAATAGTGAGAGTATGTTTTTTGTTGGATAAAATTAGAGATGTTTATATAATTATTTTAACAGCTTTACCCGTAATAGCAGCCCTAGAAATTCACCTAATGTTTTCATTGTAATAGCTTTAAAATCAAAACTTTTATGATTGGGCATGTAGTCCTAAAAAGAAGAGATGTGGTGATCTCTGGATTCTTCCTGCTTAGGAAACAAAAAAACCCAAACAAAATAACACTATAGGGTATTTGTGATGCTTATCAAAATACTGTGTCTGCTTTCTCTCAAGTGTATTTTGATTGAACACTGTCTGAGAGGTTCCTCATTACACAGGCAGTCCAGACATTAGAGATTCAGCATGACTTTATGTAATGCAGATCAGAAAGCATTTGATGGCAACTTAATATTTGAAATGCAATGAATAATTCACTATGTGGATCCAGAACACCATTCTCTAACTTGCTAAGTTAATAAAATTAAACTGCAAAGAATTATCGTCTCAAGACAAAACAGTATACCAGACCAAATCAAAATTACATTTATCATACATGACTGTTAAAAGATCTTGTAAATGAATACTGCAATATATTCTCCTTTGAGGGCGTGTTACTGTGTGACTGGTAACATAATAATTATGCCATGTTTGTGTATAATATTTTTTTCATCTGACAGCTCCTAGTCTGCTACCCTAGAAGAAACTTCCCTAATCAGCATCAGGGAAGCTGAGGTCAAAAGAAACAAAGAATCTGTTAATTATTTCCCTCTTGCCTGATTCACCTGCAACTGCATAATATTCAAACCAGCATGTATTGCAGCAAGATTTAGAAATTAAAATCTGAAATATTTTTTCCTGCTCTGTGGACCTTCTTTTAAGTTTCATACATACCATGACTCCACAGTTTTAATGATACAAAGTATTTCCTTGCCAAGCAGCTGAATGCTTATAGATGTTCCAGGCAGCACTCCGTGAGCAGCAGTTTCCATAATCCTTTGTCCTGTCAAGATCAAGTGTAACTGCATTTTAGAATTTGATCACTCGGTCTTATTTGCACTGGAAAGGACTGACCAAAATTCCTTTCATTACAGTATTTAAGCTCAAGTCTTCCTCATCTATTAAGTCTAAGGTTTACAGAAGTACCTAACATGTATTTCTGAGACTAAATAAAAAATTCTCAAATTCTAATCAGAAAGCAAGTTTGTAATGCTGAAAACAAACCTAGACTGGTGCTACGGACCTAGGCTGGTGTTTTATTAGTATTGACAAAAGAAAAAGTGGGGGAAAGGCAGTTTTTTGAAGCTTAGGCAAGGATGGGAAACATTCAAAATTCTCGTTTAATTTGTGGGCTAAATATTCTCCCACAATTGTTGGTTCTCCTTCAGCCTGTCATGGGTATCAGCCTTGATAAATGGGAGGATAGGAGTGATTCATCCTTCCTAGTGCTGTGCTCTACAGCTGACCTCAGCCTCTCCTGACAGTTCCCAGAGTCTGCTGAATTTACTGGTATAATCTGGTTCATTTTAGTTATGAAGCAGATTATACCAGTATATGTAATAACTTAAGTATATTACATATATGTATCTCAGTGAGGTAATATCAGAGAGGCTAATGAGGGCAACAAACACTATGTTGTGAAGGGAATCTGCCTTTGAAAGGCTGTTTGTTCATTTGGTGTTTAAAAACCATCTGTTTTACAGAAGAAGGCAGCAGCACACATTGTAATACACCACAGCCTGTCAGTTCTGTGTTTATTAGGCAAGGACAATGCCAGTCTAATTTTAATGATAAGCTATTCTGGTTGAAGCTAGGCAGAACAGCTTCCTCCAGCTTCTTTGCAGGTGTGGCAGTTTGGAGAAAGTCTCCCAGGGCTTGACAAAGTAACAGAGTTGTTAATAACATCTTCCAGAAACCTCACCGGGAAAAAGAAGGAGAAAGAGATGAAGGAGAAAGAGGAAGAGAGAGGCTCTGTGATTTCATGACCAGCTTTGGCAGGAGAAGAGGATCCTGAGCCCCTTTATTAAAGGAGTCTATTTATTAAATATCAGAGAGTTTTACCAAATGGTAAACAAACTGTGGCAACTCCTTCTTGGGATCTGTTACTTTTTGGTTCATGGCCGCAGCATTGTGTCTCACCTAGACCCTCAGAGGGATGAGAGTAATAATCTCTGTAACAGTGTGAAAGGGCACGTCAAAGCTACCAAGGAATAATTATATTTGCCTAAAAGGCAAAGTTCAGACCTTTTTACAAATGGGTAGTAGGTTAATAGCATGACTCAGGCTACCTATTTTTTCCTGAATCCTAAATAACTACATGTTGTCTACATGGGAAAGCACAAGAGGCTGGAGAGCAAACTCAAGCACTCGCTCTTGATTATCCCACCACATAATCAAAACACCCCACTAGTTCACTGTTCACTGTACCAGCCAGCTTTTTTCCAAGATTAAACCTGAGCTGGAAGAGGGATATAGTTAATTCCCAACACCATAAGGACAAACCTATACTAGGGTTGCTTTCCTCCCCTCTTCACAGCCTCCAGCACAATCCAAGGACACCTTGCAGTCTCAAACATACCTGAAAGCCCTTATCCCTTCCCCGAGGCACACAAGCAACACCTTTAGTTTCTCACTAAGACACCAGTCTGATGAGCTGCATCACAGCCCTATATTAATTCAGACACTCCTGGTGGAAACAGAGGTGTGGGCAGTGCAGACTGTATGTAAACTCTGTGGGACCATTTCTTATAGGGCAGTCCAGTCTTCCCTTTCATAATACTACCCATGTTCAGGACATTTAAAACAATCTAATCACTTAAGGAAAATGATCTTGCTTGAGCTATGTTGCAGTTCAGTGAGCTATGTTGGTGAAAGTGGTGGAGCCTAAATTGCTTTTTAGCCTCTGGTACTTAGGGTAAAACAGGCAGGCTCAAAGGAAGCTCACATGAAGTCTAACAAAGCCATGCAGCAGAAAATACACAAGTGACACTGAGTAAACAGCATCAGAACATTGTAAAGAAGGTATGTCCTAAAGATCTAAACTTTGTTCAGGCAGCAAGCTGGGAGTTAAAAAATAATGACCTCTACCCCTAGTGACTAGTTACATAAAACTTGTATGTGAAACTTTACCAGTGTGTTTGCTAAAGAAAGTATAAAATAAAAATGTGGGTTCATGTAAAGAGTATTAAATTAACTACTTGTAGGCTGACCTATTATCAATAATCAATGTTATAGCAACATAAAGTGCTACTGTACATACACATCAATAATCTAATGCTGAACAAAATAATAATTATCAGTTAAGAACTTTAAATGAAAATCAGCACAACTCAGCCATGAGTATGAGTGGGGTTTTTTAAAATGCAGTAGTTTAATGCAGTTCAGGCAGAGGAAATTGAACAGTAAAACATAGCAGGGAAATAGTGTATTAATCATGCATTTACAACCTATGATGCTTACTATATCAGAACAGCAGATTTCAAGGCACAGTAAAGGCTTATATAAATGAACAAGTTGTGGTGGAGCAGTTTCAACCATCTCACCTGATTTGTGATAGTTGCTTGTATAGAGGCTCTGAGCTTATGCTGAAGTAACTCTAGCTAGCTTAGCCTTGTTTCATTAACTTTCTACACAGTGAGAACTTGTTTCATGTATTTGAACTTTTCCCTGACATCTAAATTTCAGAAATATGTACAGCCCTGAAATATTACAGCCAGAGAGTCAAAAAAGCTGCCCAGATCTGAAAGCATTTATAACATTTATAAATAAATTTTTTTATAATTTATTTAAACAAGTTAACCAGTTACTTTTTATTCTGATCTTTATAGCTTCACTTTCTTTTCCCATAAATGCAGTCTCTTTTTCTTTTTCTGCCAAACTACTGCATCTGAAAATTTCCATTATATGGCACCTTCCTCTTAGTATCCCTCAATCAAGGTGCAAACCATCCTCAGATAATATTTTAAAAGGGCATTCTCTCTGCAATAATCCTTAACTGGCATCTAGTAACTACCAAGAGAAGTTTTGAATTTTGCCAACAAAGCTAAACTATTAAAAGATGTGATTTAGAACTAAGCTAACTATATTTTAAATATGCATCATTTAAACTACTTCCTGTTATGATATCAGAAACTACTTTTAGAAGACAGCAGCACTTCAGTGTTACCTCTGTAGAACATGTCTGTAGCTGTTCCTTTAAGTAAAATGGACATGGACCAAATGAAAATATTTATGTCTAAGCAGAACCTTGCAAAAATATGTTATATATGACTAGGAAAGGAAAAATGAGCCTGGCTTGGAAGAATAACAGCAACAAGAGATATCACTATCAGAAATAAAATTAAATGTAGACAGGAACATCAAACAAGAATGTTGTATTATAAATAACCATGTCCCTAACTGAATTCATAAATCAGACTTTACTTATCTTTAATCTCTCTCTTGAGCATTGTAGATGTAGCTTCAGCTGCCCAACTACAACGCTGACTGGCATTTGATCCCTGGGACAGTCCGGTCAGCCTTGAAGCAATGCATTCCTCCTCGCATTAATCCACGCCCTGGACCAGATTTAGGCTTCATTTCTACTCTAAGCCATATCTCTTCCCAGGCTGCTTTCAAATGACTTTCCTGGTTCACCTCGAGGAAAATGTTGAGACTGTGCATTCTGCACGGTTCCTCGGCAATTGTCATGCAGCCAGCGCAGCCCGCCCTGGCACCGGCCCATTAAGGCTCCAGTCGTGCCTCCAAGGTCTGCCCCTGTCGGCATTTCATCTCCAGCTCCCACTTCAGCCCAACTGCCTCCGCCAGCTCCATGAGCCTTGAAGGTCACTTGGTCAATAAAAAGATCAGAAGTGAATAATGAAACCTAAATGTACAAAAAGGCAGCGGAAGAAAGCAATACAATTGCATGGCAGGATATAACTGACACAACTTTTGCCAGAGAAGTGGATATAATGCCAGCTATAGCTAATAAATAGATGGCTGGCTTTATTACTTACACATTTCTTATGTATAATGTTTCTTAGCTGA
The DNA here is from genome assembly GCF_021018805.1 of Prinia subflava. Lineage (NCBI taxonomy): Eukaryota > Metazoa > Chordata > Aves > Passeriformes > Cisticolidae > Prinia > Prinia subflava. The sequence continues at coordinate 65,437,633 of NC_086249.1, forward strand.
TGCCTTTCTTATCCATCTGCAAAACAAAACAAGTAAACACCTCAATTTCATTTGTTTCATGTCTCACTTTCATTAATGATCTTTTTTTGCCTTGAAAATGGGAGGATTGGCCAAAAATATTAATTTTAAGTGCTCTTGCAAATTCTCAGCTTCTCTGAGACCCTTATCTGACCGCCCATTCTTAGCTCAAATAGAAGCTATTTGTCCTTCAGAGAAACTATATATATACATTGAACTGCATTTTGTGCTATCTGGAATACCTACCCATCAATACATCAAGCAACCCCCACTAAACTGTTCAAAACTTTTCTGTTTCTTAGCATTGTTAGGAATGTTTGTTTCAAATTGTCTATAACTGTTAATTATCATCATTGAAATACAACTAATTCAAAAATGAATGATAGAAATAAACGAAAGCTGGTGCACAATAACACTGAAGAAAAATCAAACTCAAGGATTTGTTTCCTGTTGTGTATTATATATTTTAAAAATGAACAACTCTGACATGCCTAATTTACATTAAAAATAGCCTTTGGTGTAAATTATTTGTACTAATTGCACCACAACTTTAATAATGCTACACCTATAAATAACGACATTAAAATTACATTAAATTTAATATGAAAAAATTCTGATGTATCAAGTCTCTAAGTAGTGAACTGCTATAAAGTCATAGAATAGAAGCAATGATCAAGCTAATAAGTAAAAACGAAGTATGTAAAAGAGAGAAATATACGTTGAAAAAAAGATTAAATATACTACATCTAGGTTCATTAGTTCTTAATTAAAATAGATAAATATAATGTGTGCAGATCTAAAACAATAATTGCCCCCAGTACAAGAAAAAATCTGGGTGCAAAAGCTCTGCACCTCTATCGTTTTTAAAGACTCTTTTCTACAGTCCTGCCTAATCTGCAAACTCATTCGAATGAAAGTTCGAATAATACAAGGAACTCCTGGAGCAGGAGGCCACAAAGATGCTGAGAGGTCTGGAGCCTCTCTCTTACAAGGGGAGACTGCTGAATCTGGGCCTGTTTAGGCTAGAAAAGACTGAGAGGGGATCTCATCGATGCACATAAATATCTCAAAGGTGTGGGCCAAAAGGATGGTGCCAGACTCTTTTCATGGTGCCCAGGGACAGGAGCAGGCCAGAAATGGCCATAAACTAAAACACAGGAAGTTTAACCTCAAATGAGGAAGAACTTCTTTACACTGAGGGTGGCAGAGCACTGGAACAGGCTGCCAAGGTGGGGGGTCACAAAGACCATCTCTGAAAACCTTCAAAACCCTGGACATTTTTCTGTGTAACCTTCTCTAAGTGGCCCTGCCTTGGCAGGAGGATTGGTGTAGATGATCTTCAGAAGTCCTTTTCAACCCTAAAAATTCTGCGCTTTTGTGATGCTGTGAATGAGGAAACAGAAGGTAATAAATATTAAATCAAGGTATTAGGTTTTGAGGAATGTTTTCAGCAGAAGTCATATGAAGAGTATGACATGTCAATGGAAGAATTTCAGAAACAAATGTAAAGAAGAGTGGCAGTTCTGTTGTCAAATCTTATTGGAGTGAAGAAAAAAGAATATACAACAACACTTAAAATCTCTTCATTTTGTCAAACCAAGTGCAAATGAGCAAATGACAGACCATAAGAAATGCATACTTCTGCTACATGTACCAAGAAAGAAATCCAGCATTAGGATTTCCCTGTGGATTAACACATTCTATGACTTCTGAGGATTCTATGACTTTTGGGGATTATATTTAATTTTATTCTGAAGTTAACTTTAACATTTGCTTCCCTAAATGAAGTTGTAGTGCGTTTTGTGTATCTTCCACGTAACAGAAGACAAAGGATGCACATTCATGGTGTGCTTCCTTATTATTGACAAACACATTTGTAATCAGTTTGTGATTAACAAACACATAATTTAAAAATTTATCATTAATAGCTGATTTTAAATAAATGAGCACAGGAATAAGCTCTTGATGCAGCTGAATACTTAGGGCTGGACACAATCTCAAAGTGAAGTGGAAGAATTATTTCAGAAGCTAAGTGCCCATTAGGGACACTTTGACAGCAAGAACGTGGATATTTGCTAAATATGTAAAATGAATCAACACTTGTAGCACATCCTATGCAACAGATGACTCTGTTCTGAAAGACTGAGTATTATGTCAGTGAAAATAAAACAGAATGGTCATCTGCAGATATATTCCTATCTTTTGCAAAATATTTTTCTGCCTAAACACAAGTATAAAAATATATTTTTTAAATTCTTTACCTTATTTGTGGAAAGTCTTGAATTGCTATTTGAGACAACAAACATCAAGAATATTTGGGCCAGAAAAAATTGCCATATCAGAGAACTGCAGGAGTTAATCTCATAATGAAATAGTGTATGTAGCATTAAAGCAAGACTGTACCAAGTTATTTGACAAATGAACAAGAGTCAACTCCTGGACTTGGAATTTGAGTATTGTATTTTCTGTCTGGGCCTTAACATCCATGATTGCTGAGTTCTCATTCAGTTCATTTTGGAAAATTCATGACAAAAGACTAATTCAGTTCTCTTACCGTCACTTTTGATAGATGGATAGGTTTTATTCTGACACAGCCATTAAAATCAACTTAGAAAATTGAAAAAAAGAGCGCTTTTGAATGTCATATAGAGAGTTGTTCTCTGATAGCTCCAATTCCAATTTGCAAACGTCTTCATTGCAGACCTTCAGTTTCCTTGCCATCTTATTTTGAAGATTAATTAACAAACACGCATAATAAATGCATAACTAACAAATCCTTTTGCTTTTATGTAACTGTAGATATGAAACTTGAGGAGAAAACCATAAGCTTATTGTAAATGTTATGGAACAAAAGGGTAAGCACATACTTAAATGTCAAAAATTATTCTCAGTGTGTCTCAAGGCAGTTTTAAATGCCTGGTTTTGTTAATGTGATTAATGTGCTACATTTTAAAAGATGTTCACAGACAAAAAGTGTGGCAATAAATTTGGTTACAAGTATCTAGAAATAGTTCTGATTTTGTTCTTGATTTCCATTGAAATAGGAAGTAGTTTCCATAAACCCTACCTAAAGTCCCTGACCAATATATGTATTTTAAAAGTCCCAGAATGCAGATTTTGTAGTTTCCTCAGTGTTTAAATTGGGACATTTTCATATTGTAAAGTAAATCTCTTAAATTAAAATCAAACTCATCACAGTGTGTGTACAAAACAGATGGAAAATGTTTTTTTCACATCTAGCACTCAAAATTGTACCTTAGCATGCTTGCACTGCATTACAGGAGCATTTCATTAAAGGAGTATTACAACTGCAGCATTCTGGACTCTCTGGAAATCATTTCTGCCACGACCACACAGAAAAGAGTTCTACCAAAAAAAGCAAAAAGGAGTACATCCTGTTCCATTGGGACAGTTTTTCTCTTTATATTTCCTGATAATAACCATAATTACATTTTTTGCAATTGCATTAAGTTAGTCACCATTGTTGAGTTTACACCCTAATATATTTTTGCATAATGCTACCAAGGCTATCATTCTTATTTTGGTGAAGTAATACAGAATCTGGAGAACTGTGCCCTGTTTGAATTCAGGATCAGTTTCCAGATTATTTATGCAATTTATCAAGAAAATTATGGATTTAAATCTTATCCAAGAGTGTGCTTTGAGAAAATCCTAGGCGACAAAGATATATAGGCTTCTATCATGAAGGGTTTCAAGACATTCAAATTTAAATACTTAACTGAGAATTTATTTTTCCAAAATGAAATATTTAGACAACATTCTAAATAAAGGATACAGAAAAGAACTTTTCTGAAATAGTGCATTAATATGTTGATATATGATCAATGTCAGTGCCTAATACTTAATTCAGTAAGAAGTGACACTTTGGAGTAGTCAAAATAATTTGCTAATTTAGACTAATTTAAATAAAAACATTAAAATATATATTTTCAGGGTGAGTTCTGTCTTCAAACCAAATAATAATTTATATGTCATATTTTAAATTAAGAATTTTAACACATTGTTTCTTTTGAATATTTATCTCCATTAAAACCAGAAAGAGCTCAATAACTTGAAAATTAAACTAATATTTTCATATGACAAAAAGAAAGTATAGATTCATCAGATTAGCATAGTTATCATGTTTCAAAAACAAAAGGGAGGAGGCACAGCAGTTTGGACTGTGATAAATGTATTTCACACAGCTATCTGGAGAAACATTTAGTATTAAACAAACATTTTAAAAATGATATCTTAGATATTGTATTTTCATTGTCACATCATAGTGTTGAAATCAGAAAATTTCACATTTTTTAACACTGTTAATTGTAAAATTAGTATTTTAAGAGTTATATACTTCGTCAGAAACCATGTCAGATATTTTAAATAGTATTTTTAATACTATAGTTCAATTCTAGGATCAAAGATTATGGCAGACATAACTAAGATAATCCTTCATTTTCTTATTCTTTGTTCTCCCAATAAATATTCTGCTACTGCTACTGCAGGATAAATGTCACAGTTAATCAAATAAATGTATAAGTGATCTTGTTGCAATAAATTGTAAAACAAGATAATAAAATCAGCCCAGTGTGCAGACACTGCTGCACCTTTTGTGGCAAGTCTTATTTAATTATGCACTGACTGTTCAACTTGGGATACTGAAAAACAACAACCAGTTCACCACGGCATTCCTCATCAGCTGCTCCTTTCATTCCGTTTGCTTTGTTCTGAGAACTCACCTGAACACCCAAGCAAATGTCTCTCCTTCCACTGTCACCACAAGAGAAGCAAGGGCTCTTTGGCAAATGGCAACAGAACTTTTCCCTCCGGCAAGCCCCGTCAGAGCAGTGCTGCAGCCATGCAGGCACTGTGAGACCCAGGAGTCCAGCATCTTCCAGCTGCACATCTGGGAAAGCACTAGGCACCCTCACGGCCCTCACGACTGCATTGGGCAACCATCTTTTGCTAGCACAGGTGCAAAAAAGGGGACTTCAGTGTGTTCTAGCACTTCTTTTGATGAGAGACTAGGACTGCAAAATGACACCTGGGGAGCTGTGCATAGTTCAAAAGCAGACAATGAAGTCAACACATTAATTGATGCATTTTAGTTTTATAATTTGAAGACAGCATTATGAGCTGGCAGAAAAGTTTTTGTTCATTTAATAGTTTCAGACGTTTGCAAGATGACTGCAGTCATCTAGTTACAGTAAAGAGAAGAGGACTGCAGGAGCACTAGCCAGTAGTATAACAGTTATCTAGAACTGAAATATTTGCCACAATTAGTTGTGTGGTAAGAGCAGATATTTATCAATATTTTAAGGGACAAGTTTTTACATAAAAAACCCCAAAACCTGAGTTTTTCACAACAACAACAAAAGCTTAGCTATGACCTGGAACTGTACATTTACTGTATAATAGACAGTTAATACATAGTTATTCCTGAGAGGAGCAATCTGGGGTCTTAGAAACACACTGCACTTCTGTGTGGCAATTAATTTGGCTAGAGTCTTGTTGAATTGATGTGCTGTTCTTTCCTGGGTACTGCTGATACTGACTGCTTTGAGTTGTTCTAAGGAAAAGACAAAGGACTATTTATAGTTAACCTCCCATAAAAATGAACAGTGTGAAATCAGGAAATTATTTGCTGAATTCCTACATTTCATTTCTTAGGTTTCAACAGCACCTTCTCTTGAAGATACCATGAGCTAGATAAGAATTTGTGGCTATCATCAACAGATCTTATTCCCATATAAAAGCAGCGCTATTTCCCATTATGATTTCCTCCTGGAAATACTCCCTGCAGGAGGATAAACATATGGTAAATGTGAAAAAGTTAATTGCCTATATATTGGCTGTAAAAGTTAATTAGCTGCATAGTCTTCCATATATTGGTATTTTAACAATTTACCTTCAGATGTCAAAACCGATGCTTTCATTTTCCTAGGTCTGTTACCTCAAAATTAGCTTTCAAGAAAGTTCGATGCAATAAACAGATCTTTCTGTCCAGAGACTGCCTGCACCTTACAGAGCAATTATGCTCTTTGTCAGTCATCCCAGTGAAAAGAAGTTCATCTCTGGGATTCTAGCCATCCGATTATGAATGGTCAGTCAAAAACTAACCTGGAAAAAGTATTTTTTAAGCCAATTCAGTTGCCTGAAGAAATTGCTTGTCTGGCCATATAACCATAAGAGCCCAAGCAAAAGAGTGGAGAAAATAGTGTCAGACATGATTTGTGTGGCCCTAATCTGCCAAGAAGCCACAGCTTAGTTCTTATTTTCTTTTGTTACGACTACCTGCACTCAAGTTTAAATTAGTCTCATATCTAGGCTTTGAGTAAGCACCAAAACATGGACTGTGTGGGTGAGAGGAGAGTTTCAGCTCCAAAGACCCCTTAGGACAGTCCATCAAAGACCACACTGAGACATGCAGACACTGGTAAGGGCCACAGCCACACTCATTTTCTCCAGTTCTCATGCCAACACATGGCTAAAAACTGTGATTCTTCATTAGAGGCCCAGTAGGACAAACCAGATCTTTGAAATTCTGGATAGCTGTCAGAAACTGACAGCAACTGTCTGTAGCTCCATGCCCTTCAAGAGTCCTTTAGTTATGGTTCTGGGAAGGGTTGCTTATATGGATCCATTGAATATGCCAGATACTTGAAAATGAAATGCTAAATTCTCTAACACTGCGCTGTCTATTGGGTTTAGGCCCTACCATTGTCCAGAGGCCAAATTTTGATACAAGGTTGGTGCTTTTAAGTTTGGCACCATTCTGAATGCCACATGGGTCAAAATACTGGGCAATGCCAACCAACATTGTCAGGACAGAACTTATGACTTAACCCTTGATCATCTGTGGCACTTATGTTTTAAACCATTCCTTCATGTCTTTTATGGACTGCTCCAGCTAGCTGTTTGCAAGACAAAACTGCTGTAGAGACAGAATCAAGCAGTCTGGAGGCAAGACAGTCTGCATCGCTTGGCTCTGATGTTCTCCTTAAATATTATAATAACTTATCATAACAGTATAATAATCAATTGTTTCTCCTTTACTTACTGGATACTCTGGACTTGTCAGCGAGACCTCTGAGATCTTTAATTGGCAAGAAATAGACAGCCTAGAGGAAGCCTGGTAAAATTTGGTCTATGGGAAGGTTCTTTGCTTCTTTCTCTTTTGGGAAAAGGTAGAAAGGGGACCGCAATTTAAAAAAAGAAGCTATATTTGCATTTACAGTGTTTTTCATGTGAGAACCTTACAGTAGTTATCAATTTCATGTACACATTCAACTTAAAAGTGGAGGTTCACATTTCCTTTGTGGCTGAGAGCTTAGAAGCATTGTTGTCAATGGCAGAACATATCTTAAATCACCACACACTCTCCCTGATGCCAGTTAACTAATTATTTCAGATGGAATAAAAAACACTGGAAGGTATAAGTTCTTAATTTGATCTCAACTTTCATCAAAGATGAAAGTTGAGATTATTTGTAATAAAACTTGTAATAATCATTTGTAATAAAACTTGTAAGTTAGTAAGAATTCCCCTCATGATTTCTTCAACTTCACATGTATGTTTTTTATACTATTGATAAATGTTTCTGAAGATAGTTTTCAAATGAAAACTTCTTCCCATCAGAATCTGAAAGCTCAAAGACTGAGCATCTTTTCCATTCCATTTGATGCCTTAGTTATCATGAAAGTGGGAAAAATAAATGACTATCAGTAAATGAATATCACTGACTACCCATCTCTTAACACCACTGCCTCTAGTCTGACTTAACTGGCTAGCAATTGCATGATGAGCACTTTCTGCAGATTTTAATTCCTTCTCTCTATGCAGATTATTCCCAAAGAAATAGTAAAATTTTCTAAAGCATGTTAACTCTCTTATTTCTGTATATTTGAAACAATTCTCATTGGATCTTATATGCAATTCCAGTAAGCTTTTAAGGAATTTACATAGCTGAGAAAATCGTCCTTTTTTACTGCTCCGTTGGTAAATCTGAAGTAGTGTAAAATGATCTTGTGACAGTCAAACAAAGCACTGACCTATTTGTTCCATGTGTGTTTGTCTTTGACAAAGATGAGCTGGACAAGAAACAAGTGAGTAAGAAGACAAATCTGGACCAACATCAAGAAAGGTTTATTCTCTTCAATCAGTATAAGGAAAATTTAAATACTCAGGTGCAAAATAAAGTTATCCACCTCTACAAGCGCTTTCAGATGGGCACTACTTTGTCTTTGAAACAGCAGCAGCAGCACTTCAGATTCCTGCAAGCCTGATAAAAGAAGCAGGGCTTTAAACATGTCTTGTACACAGATCTTATCAAAGGCAAACTATTTTTTTAAAAAAATTCTAAGGATGAATATACCCACTAGCTTACCAAACAGATGTAGGTGATCTAGTTTCCTGTCCCTCCTTCAAACTAAGGAGTGACAAATCCACATCTTAAAGCTACTATTAAAGCATCAAGACAGAAACTAGTTTCCATTCTGTACAATAAGGCTGTGGCAGTCTAGAATATAAAGTTGAAGGGGCAGCGGCAGTTGAAGAATATAAAGTTCCAGGGACCAGAAAACAAGTTAATCAGTGTATTCACTGTGAGATAATGCTCTGATTTCATTTAACCTGAGCAGGGAATAGAATCCAGGCTTTTTATTTTGTGATTGAATGGTTTATCTTGTGAACAAAAGTCCTGAAAAGTGGAAAGTGCCATGTTCTCCTGATCCTCCATCAGCTCACTGGGGGCTTTCAGTCTTACAAGAAGAAGTCTAGCTAGGACATTTACAAAATAACTATCTTGTAATTTTATGTGTCAATTTTTTTTTTTCCAGGAAACAGGGTCTGGTTCTATCTTTCCTATGAGTGATGTAAAAGATCTTGCGGGTTTGTCAAGTCAGTCTGGCCAACTCTAACATAAAGGAAGGCTCCTCTTCTACTGCCTGGATGAAGTCCTCAGGTGCTATCAGTTGTAGAGATTTGTGACCAATGTCAGGATCTCAATAAAAGCTTTTTGGCACCTCACCCTATCAATCTCTTCTCAGTGGTGCACATTTACAGAGGGCTACTGAGCCTCATTGACAAATCAGGCAGGCAGAAAGGGCAAGTCCATCTAAGGCTATCTAAAGGCTATCTAAAAGCCCACTATCAAAAATCATAGAGGATACTAGACTGGGCAGAGTGGGAGAGAGATGGGGATGAGAAATGCTGCTTGAAGAAACCAGAAGCTGTAAGGGAGTTATTAGTAAGCATCTGTATATTTTTCATTTTCCTGGAGCATAACTGAAGTTAATAACATTGGATGTAGCTGGTCTGGTGCTTGGACACTGACACTGTGAACTTCAGAAAGCTGCCAGTGGACTCTGGTTCTGGTATTTATTTCTATGCCTCTAGATCCAAGTGTAATGGAGTTATTGATCCTTCCTAGGTTTGCACATTATGTATAAACATGATCTCATTATAAACTGCAATTTATTTGGACAAGTTGTCTTTCCAGAGTAGAGGCTGATCTTTGCTTTTGATATGCTTTCCCTGTTTGTACTTTGATATGCTATGTGAGGTTGGACAGTATGAGTGTAGGGTACTTGAATTATGGAAAGGCAGTCAAATACTCTCATCCCAAATCATGCAGCTGTAACACTGCATGAGTGTCAGAGTAGAGAAACACTTGCACATTCTTAGATATGAGAGCTTTAATTACTGTAGTATTATTACTTGCCATGTTGCCTTTTTAACTCCTATTTGTTGTTTTATTGATAGAGAGTAGTGAAATGGTTAGCAGCATTGAAGTTTCTAATGCTTAAATCCCATAATCCCCAAAGGAAACCTATTTAGATCTAATTCTCTTCTTTATTCTCTGTTTGCCTATTGTGTCTTTCAAAGCAGCTATGTTTTCCAAAGATATATGTAAATATAATGGCAGTAATATTGATCCTCTGTTCCAAATTCTCAAGTACCATAATCATTCTGAAAAACATGTTTAGATAGGAAAAGATCTCTGCCACCCTCAGTTTGATTTGGGGCAGGTAGTCTGGGATTTTTTCAAAGTTCAAGATGAAAAAAAAAAATGTCTGAAATAGCAACATTTCATGGATGTCTAAATAAAACACTCTTGTTCTAAAAATAGAACGTGCATATGCAGACTGCACAAAAAATAAAGAAAAACATGAATTCAATTCCTGTTAGGCTGACAGTCTGAAAATAAGTCACTCTCAAGTGAAAATTGTTTAAGTATTAGTTAGGAGTAAAATCAATGCTGGACTGTGAGTAGCGAAACCCCAGAAACTCAGAACTAATTTGTTTTCCAGAACTGAGGAAAATGAAAACTGATATAAGGTGTAGCTTATTTGCTTTCACTCAAATTTTTTTTAATTGTTATTTTCCTTTATTGAGATGCACAATTTTCCACTCTATATTAAATCTGCTAACCTTAGAAGCATGCAGAATTATTACATCAAACTACTTTTTTTAAAATTAATACTTTTTGAAGTAATTTTGAGAAAGAAAGTGGTATCCACTGATACCACTGGGGCTCTATTTGGAAATATAAAATGGCCAGATACAGGAAGGAACAACTTTCTTGTTGGCATACTGGTTTATCATTCCTTCTATTTATAGCTTTGTGAAAAACCCATTCCATTTTCTCTTAGAAAAATGAAAACAAAATTCCTAGGTTACATTGATGAAATTACACATTTGACAGGAAGGGGACCCAGCTGTGCTTAGCACTTTTCTCGTTGAAGAGTTTTGGCAGTTCTCACAGTTAGGATCGATAATTTTCCCAAAACCAGCTACTGGCACTCAGACTGAATTTCACAATTCATTGTGGCACACTGCTGTTGCAAGTTTGCATGGCTCTTTGATTGTTCCCTGTCTTAAACATACTCGGGCATGCTGATTTTTCCCCAACTCCTCCAAATCACGATGTGATGTATTTACTCCAGTATATTTAATTTTTTTTAAATTTTATGATTTATGATGAATAGGAAATTTATAAAACTAAAATAATAGACATAGGAAAGCAGGAAAGTAAGTTTTATTTTGAAGGTCAACAGTATAGTAATTTCAATTTTCAATAATGTGTCTTGATTTTGAGGTTCTGATTCCAATCTTGAAAGAAATGAAGATTTTGTACTGATTTCTGAAGGGCAGTCAGTTTATACAAAGTTCAAGATTCAGCAGCCAAGGCCATTACTCTTTACACAATTTAACACATATGTACAAAAATTCATAGCTGAGTAAAATGTTATCTCCCAGTTTTTCTGCACTTCTATCTAAAGGCAATGAATGAGTAAATAAGCTAACAAACTTGTGTGAATATTTCCTGATGAGTTTATTCTGTTAAACCATAGAATTATTCCGATATAGATATTTTGTCATGTTTTTCTTCAGAAGGGAGGGTATTATTACATACTGAACTCAGAATACAGATGACTTCTAGCTGCTGTAAAGATTTGGTTTATTTTATTTAAACAATAAACTGTGCTTGTCCTTTGGAAGATGGGTTTTGTCAAAGAATTTCCAATGATTCAAAATTAATTCCAAATGGGAGAAAAACAAAGTTTTAAAATTATGTTGACTAATTTTCCGTCCCCAAATATTACAAGGAAAAAGATTATCATTTTTTAAACATAAAGTGAATGTTTTAATGATGTTTACTGTTTTCTAAAGATAGGATCAGACTAATCAGCTTGCTGAAGTTTCATTTATAGTCTGGTGATGTCCATTTTGCGTATTTGGATACTATTTGCATAAACAATGTAGCTCCAATTATCAGCTTTTCCCAAAAGATTACAAAAATACTAATTAATTTAATATACATGAGGCTAAGTATAGTTACTTGAGCATATTTTCAATTTTTTCCTTTTTTTAACCATAATAAAATGCCTTTTTTTTTTAAGATTCACACTGTACCCGTACAGAATTGTGTTCTAATAAGCATTGTTGTTTGAAGTTTTCAAAGATAAGGCTCAATTCCCTCAAAATGGATTATTCTGTGATTATATTCCCTGGATATTGACTGCTGTGAGGCACCCATTCAGATGAAAATGAAATCTTGGAGTCCTGAGCACTCTCAGCACTATAAATAGCCTCCTTTTGGTCTTATATTCTCACATGCTCATAAATGAGAAATCTGTGGAGCAGGTTAACCCCACTGCTGTGTTTGCCTTTGAAAACTGAATTTCTCCCTTTTTTTCCCTCTACTTTTGTGCTTTTGTATATCTCTATATTCGTGTTTTTCAAAAAGAAAGTGCAAGACTATATTAAAATTTGTGTGAGCGAAAAAGAGGGGTTTGATAGATTTAAATCCTTGGGTGATTGACAGGTACCTTCCTCACATTCAGCATCACTGCAGTGAATGAGCTAGAGGGTTTCAGAGAGAGTGAAAACAAAGATCATACCCAAAAGATTGCTTCTCCCAGTACTAGCAATAATAACTCTGAGTTTTGTCCTCAGGCAACACACATGAAAACAAAAACAAAAATAAAAAGGAGTACATAAATTATTTACAACTATTAAACATTAAAACAGCAAAGAGATTTTTTTCAGGGGATTTGAAGTGTCAATAAAATAACAAAAAAGGAGTAACAGCCTACTTTGCTGTATTCTCCTATTGACATCCAAATCAAAAGGAAAATGGCAAGGACAGAATTTCTATAGATTCCCTGTGTATAGTTACCAGAGTTAAAAATGTGGGTGCAAGTTAACATAACTCAATTCTTCTGTTACATGTGGTGCAACCTTTTTCCATCGATACACAGGTCACATTATCTTGTGGGTTTATGGGATATCTCACTGCTTTCCCAGGAATAATAGAATCATTATGTCTGAATAAGTAACTTTTCCTGATTTTTGGCTATTGCTGCATCTCACAGATACAAAGCAACTTGCAACTTTATCGTGCTGGAGAGATGGAACAGTTAGTTGCACAGGGCTAAGCTGCATCCAATACTGTATGCAGTGGCACCAGGTACACATCCCTCAGTGTCAAGTTTCCTGGATTTGCCTACCCCAACAAGATCTCACAGTTCTGTTATTTTTGGGTCAGAACTTCTCCATCATCTCTTGTCCTGTACTGTTCATCCTCGAGGTTACTGTGATGGTCTGGGTCTGGCCCCTGAGATTCTGCAGGGATGCTGGATCAGACTGATGAGACCACTTTCCTAATGCCAGCAGAAACAAGGTTTTCCAAGGACATGAAAAGAAGGCAAGCATGCCTGCCCTACCTTATCTTTCCTTAAAGTGAACTTATTCTTTAGACAATGTACTTTTTTTGCCCAGTCTAGTTCATATGCCATTCTGGACAATTAAGCATGAATCATCCTAGTCTTTGACTTTTTTCTTGCCTTTAAAAACATCAGAAGTGTTTTTCTGTACAGCCTTTTTTTCAACCTTCAGTTTATAATTCCTGTTGCTTTCCTGAAAATTCCATGGGCTCCCTCTAATACCATCCACAGCACCATGGCATTTCAGTCTTGGTGTTTCAGAAGTGCTGTGCTCATCTGCCTGTTTCTTCTTCCCTTGCCCCAAATTTTCCCAGACTGCTTCTTTTTGCCGGTATTTTTTTCAGAAGGAAAGTTTTCAGCAGGAACAGGTCCCTGAATTAATAGGTATGCTGCATTGTTTCTGATGGACTAATACTCAGAGGGGCAGGACGTGATGGAAGAATGATCAGGTTTTGGCAATTATGTTGCAAATAAACTAGTTTTCTAGTTAATAATTTTTCCATGTGGAATTGTGGAATAGCTCCATGTTTATAAAGAAGCTATTATCTTGTCTTATCAGTATAATTTACTAATGATTTTTCATTTAGTTTAATGTTGAATGAAAAAAGCTAAAATTGCTTTGGTTTAAAATAAATGGAGATTGTTTTATTGGAATAAAATTGCAGCAAGGATTTTAAGATGCCCTCGGATTGGCTTTATTAATAAGCAATGCCTTTTCTTGCAGCAGATATATTTAACATTCATCTGTTGTGTAAAGACTTATCTCTGGAGAACTGTCTCAGCTTGCTTATTGGTCTGCCAGTTGTCTTATGTCTTCAGCAGTGTCCTGATTTCAGCCAAGGACAGAGTGAATTTTTTGCAGTAGCTGTGAGGAGGTAGAGGCTGGAGCCCTGTGGGAATGGCCAAGACCCTACTGTTATTTGCTATCACCTTATGTCACTGCCAGGGGCTGAGGGATGGCACTCTGTCTCTTTTCCAAGAAGAGCAGAACTCCTTCCTTGTGGAGCAAGAGGGCTGAAAGGATCAATGGGGCAACACTGGTCCTGACTGGAGGGAGCAGTTTGAGTGGCACAGCTGTGGTAGGGGGAACTCCACATTCTTTCTTTTGTACACTTTTGTTATTAATATTGTTGCTGTTACTGTTTGTTTTCCTATCTTATGGCTGTTTCCAGTAAACTCTTCTTATTTCAACCTGTGATCTTTGCCATTAGTGCCTCCAGCTGGAGCAGAAGAGAAAGCAAGTGATGGCATGGGATTTTTTTCAGCAGGACTACTAAGTTGGAGAATGCTATTCCAAACCCACAAGTACCTCCATGAAGCTTCAGCCTGGGCTACAAGGGAAAAAACCCCAAAGCATTTGAAGCCAGAATAAGAAGATGAATAGTATATTGTCAAATACTAAAAGGGTAGAATAAGAGTCATCTTCAATAAGATTAATATTTCCTGTTATGTTTAACCATAGTTTTAGTCGTGGTTTAATTTATTAGAAATACAAGGTTTTAGTCCTTTTCTACATTATATGCTAAAATAAGAGAGAAACCTACATTTCTCATGATTTTTAAACAATATTACTTAAAAGAGAAACAACCAACCAACAAAAAACCCAAGGAAAATATCCAGCCAAATCACAACCCCATTACTCCTTGGAGGAACTACAAATGTCTTAGTCATGTAGTTTTTGGTTTCTCTTTTGATGCTAAATTATAATGCTTTCTGAGTTTTGTCCTGTTTCCGGCCTTAAGGTTGCTGCAGGATAGTACATAGCAGCACAATAACCAAGGCAGGTTAGACCTTCAGTCAGTCCTCTAAAACTCTCCCTGACAATCCTGAGGTTGCCAGACATTCCTGGAACTTGTCATTACCTGCTGCAGCAGCCCTCTTGTTAGAGGGTAGAAATGAGCTGAGACAGAGACTTCTTGTTTATCACAGTATGAAAAGGGTCCTGGTTTATTCCTCTTCACAGGCTCAGCCATCCTGACTCCAGCCATTCACTGACTCTGGCTACAGCAAGCTCCTGCTGTAGGCTTCCCTTACAGCCTTTAACTGCTGGTTATTTCCTGCTAAACTCTGACTGCAGGTATTGGTTTGCAGACTCTGACTGCAGGCTTTTACCTGGCTAGACTGTGACTGCAGGTTCCAACAACAGGCTCCAACTGCAGACCCACACTGACCTCACAGCAGTGATCCTCTCGCCCCAGGATCCTCCTTCTCCATGATTCTCTTCTTCACACTCCCCAAGGTTCCTCCTCCTTCATAATCCTCACCAGCTAACTCACTGCCTTTTATCACCCGTATTTTCATTGACTGTAGCTGTGACCCATCAGGGGTGAGGCTGAATTGGGTAATTAACACAACTGTTACTGATCAGGGACGAGGTCACCTGTATTTCCCTTCTCCTATAATTACCCATGTCTGTCGGATTGCAAATGCTCTCAAGAATGCAAATCCATTATGCCAGCAAATAATGTTCTGCATCTGAGTGTGGACAGTAGAGTCATGAGTGCCCCTGAGTAGCAGCTGAAAGGAGAATTTCTAGAAGGCTTTGAGATACTGAGATTCCTAGATATGAAATAGGAACTATGTGTCTGAAAGCCAGAAAAAGTGCTTTGGTCCTTGAATGAGAAGCATGAGTCAAAACTAATGAAGCAAGAACAATAATGTTAACTTCACATTTTATACCACCTTAGTTTTCATTTCATTTGCTCAGAAGAAGAATAAAAAAAAGTAAGAAAATTCAAATGAATTATATAAAACTTGAAGACTGCGTAGATGAGAAATAATGTACATGTAAGCTTTTTAAACACATCTATTAAGTATTCTTTCAAGAGAAAAAGACAAAAGAAATCCAAAATAACTTTTTTGGCTAGTCCTCTGGTCTTAAAAACACGAGACACCCATTAGTGATTAATTCCCTTATTTCAGCGTGATAATTTCATGCATACATTGTGTGGCTTGTACACATTCATTTACTTGGAATTTAGGCAGAATTGTCTAATTGTTGATAAGTTATTTCCTATGACGTGGTATATGTTGGGGAGGCTGTAAATGTGGCAGCCAGAGCGAATCTTGAGCTTTAGAAAAATCATTGGTGTGTTTGATTTACAAAGTTTGAGAGGCGTTACTTGGTGTAATGACACGATTTAATAAGGTATGTTTGCAATTACAAGCATGAAAAACATAGCTCGGTGCTTCCAGGTTTCCTACCTGTCCCAATGAAAAATCAAGTTCTTGGTTTTGCTCATTACACATCCTGTGTATTTTTACAGAATTTGCATTATGCAAGTAGGTCATCAATAACCTCAAAGTTTCTGTGCTGTTTGAATCCTGTTGTGTGAATGGAAAATGGAAATTCATTTGAACATATGTGATTAGCTAAAGGGGTTTAGAAAAATCATGAAATTATGCTAAAGTTTTGTGCTGTACTGCATCCTTTTTTAATTCTTTCTCTCCTTTACTGAAATAAGCTTTAATGGTCAGCATGGTAAATTATTTGAATCAGCTAATATTAAATTTCTGTTAATTAAACTGCTTCATAACTTTACCTACTGATTTTTATTAAGGTCAGCTCATATTTTTTCATTGTTGCTTGATTAACATTCCATCTCCCCATTTACTAGATCAACTCTGAACTGTCAGTAAAAGGAAGTATTTCAAAGTATCCTGGTTATATCTTTTAAATCCCCCCAGTCTATTTAACTGAATCCACAACGTATTTTATGTCAATAAGTGACAGTCTTTACAACCTCACAATACAGTCAAGGATAAAAAGTTACATGGATATGAAGTAAATTGATTTGAAATATTGTTCTGCTGTGGCAAGAATGAGTTACTGATGTTTCTCTCAAGGGTTTGCTGCTGTGTGCTGTCTTATACCACCAATGTATTTTTACACTATGTACTGCCTAGTGAGTTAACCCATTTCTGTTATCTTCTTATTACTGACTGAAACATTGCAAGTGCTGAGTCAAGGTTTTATCATGTCAGACTGTGTCAGGTAAGTGAACAGTCTCTTTGTTTGTTTTGTTGTACTGACCACATATTTGAATCCCAAATTATAAGAATAAGATAAAAAAATCCCAGCCCCAAAAAGTATCGAACATTGTCTGGAAAAAGTGTTGTCTCAAAAAGCAGAGAACCTGAGGCTGACCAGGTGGTTCAAGTCTGTCTATTCTCAGCAGACAAAAGGGAAGTGTTACTGTTTAGGATAATAAGGAGTAGGTGTGGAAAGATGTATGACAAGTTCTCTGATTTGGGATCACTGATCTCTCTAAAAAAATCTTTCCTGTAAATTTTTAATGCACTGATTATCACACTTCACCTACTGGAATGCTTTGTAAAACCATATTTCATAAACTGATTAATTGATAAAATCTGTTTTGTAAAGCATAAGTACTATCTACATAAGTACTACTCTATCTTTTAACCTATTTTAACTATTATCTTTACCTCTGAAAAGGTTAGCACATTATATGTGGCACATTAATACAACCTGGTACTGCAAGCTGCAGCCAGAGAGGTTACAGCAGATGCTGCCTTGTAGGGAAAAGTTTATGGATGCTCCCTTTGCCAGACCACCCAGGGCAGGAGAAGAAAACATAGTACAGAGCTGGGTGGGAAGAGGAATTGTTCCCTCTCCCCTTATAATGGCTACTGGATATCACTTTTTGCCACTGCTTGGCATTTGTTGACAAAAGAAGAGCTTGGACTTGCTGGCTCTGTGTGGAAAACCACCTTACTTTAAAGAACATGTATTCTCTTCAACGGGGCCTATGCATGAGTCTGTATTCTCACCCAAGTTTTCCTGGGTAGAAAAATGGGATGCAGTCCCACCACCTGCAGGCTTAGTAGCCCTTTTCCTTGTTCTTACATTGTTGTGTTGCCACCACTTCTTTTTTTTCCAAAGCGTGAGCAAAAATTGTTTTGTGACATTATGAAACTGGAGAAGGAGATCAGCTGAGAGAGCAGCATATGCTGGTGATTCACAGGGTGGATGAGAGCATGAAAGTAAAGGGGGTAGAAGTAATGACAACACCTTCAATTAATCTTCGTCTTGAGGCAGAGTGAGATATATGATTAGATGCTCAGGAAGGATGACAAAGAGATGTTCAGAAAGATTTAAATATCTAAAAAGCTATACCTGACCGTATTTGTTTAAGTTCTGTCTGTACTTGTATTTGTAAAGTGTACACAGTATGAAGAAAATAAAAACCACTTCTTGTAAAAGACATTAAAAAGTGGGACGTCTTCCAGAATAAAGCATACTGTGTCTGCCAGGCAAAAGTATGAGAAAGGACATTGAACTCTTTTTTGTGCATGACAATCACTTTGTATGTATTTGGATTGAACAGGTACAAAAAACAATGCCAGGAGTGTTCTGCTGCAGGGGAATGTTTGCAGTCACTGATGCTCTCACCTGCTCGCTGTGAGCATGTCAGAAGACTTCACTGCATCAGGGAGAGAAAAGAGGCTTACATCCACCCTGATAAACCACATACATATGAGAAATTCTGTTTTCTAGAGGGAAAAAAAAAAGAGGACTACTACCAGTGGCAGTTTCTGCCACAGCTCAGTTATATGCAAATAAAGGCTTAAAAAAGTGAAAGCAGGAGGAATGTTGCCACTGTAAAATTTACATTCAGTGTCTTTCGTATCACAGAGATAGGATGTAATCATTGACACTTGTTCCTGTGTTGGAACTCTGAATTATTTGTAAGTTGGGATTTGGTGTACTAAACCATCTCAGATGAGTAATGAAATTGAAATGATTTAATACTACGTACTCTTGTTGCCTGCTTTAAATAGGTAAATATTTGTCAGTAAAACTGTCCTTTTCCAGCATCTGCCAAAATATGCTGTGACTCAAATGGCATTATTTTACCACCCACAGAATGTTTTTTTTTTTTTTTTTCTCAGAGATCACAGAGATTAAGATGATAAAAACATATTCTAGTAATAAATATGTTAGAGGAACATTTCTATTTCCAGGATGCTAAAACTTGAATCAAAAGAACATCTAGCTTAAGCTTATTTTTTTTCCAAATAAGATTATCTCCTTTGTTTTTTTATTAAGGTCTAGTAAAGAAAAGGATTTATCCATCCTGTATAATATTACTTCTGAGGAACAAATATTTTTTCTCCATTTTCCTCCTGTTGTCTAAGGCTTTGATCTCTTGCTGTGAATATTCATTTTATATAATTTCAGTTGTAATATTAAAATGAATATTGTTATTAGTCTGTCAACATTTCATTTCATCAGCATACTCCTCAGTGAGAAGTTGCATCTTGAGTGAATTTAAGACAGTTTGTTTTAAAAAGATTTTTTCTTTCTGAAAAGAAAAGCAATTTTGGGGGTTTTTTAAGCTGATGTTGATGAAACAGGTGTGCTCTGTACCTTATGCTTTGTGGCATTCACAGAATACCATATATAAGAAATCCAGAAAAGGAGATAACTCTGACATGACAAAGGGTGGCTCCCAGGAGGAATATTAGTTCCACATACATTACATGGAGTCTTTTCCTTCACAAAGTACAAGATCAGATAACAGATACTGGGAGCTTTACACAATGAAAGACTTATCCGTTTTTAATTTTGTGGGATGATTTAGGTGAAAATGTCTGGCTTCACTCATCAGTTAAAATCACTAATATTTTGGATTTGACCATTTGGAGATTTAGATGTATTTTGTGATTTAATAGGTAAGGTGAAGTGGAAATATATGGGGTCACAGTGTGGGGTTGTAAAATATGTCAATAAAGTTATGCTAGCAATCATTTAAACTGAGGTCACTGTCTTCCTTTTTAGATACTTTGTAAACATCATCCTCCCCTATTGAGCCTAAATATCCCAGTTCCTTTAGGATACAGTAACTATCCTGTAAAATTCCCAAATGCTAATTCTTTAGCCAAGATTTGCTAGCTGCAGAACATATCACCTACTGCTAAACTAATACCTTCATAAATATTTCCCTGGTACAGGGCTGATGGTTATTTTACACTGAGAATATTTTTGCAGTGATCACTGTCGGGAGAGATAGGGTCTGATTAACACTGGTCACCTTTGCCAGCTGGATCTTTAATCACAGACTCTGCAATAAATAGAGAAATGCAATCAATAAAATTGCAGATACTATGAAGAAATATAGGTGGGGACTAAAAGTCTATTGATAAAATCTGGTGATTATTTCTCATCAAGACTTTAGGCTGTTATCTTCCTTACCTGCAGCACTACCCAGCAGAACTGAGTGGCCAATTATTAATAAACATTGCAAAGGAAAAAAAAAAAACCCAACTAGTGAAACAGATATCCTCTAAACTATGTTTCTTAAAACTTGCTTTTATTTACTTGATGTATCTTTTGGTGTGTGTGTATTCCTTCTACTTCTTACCATGGAATCATTTGGTAGACAAATGAGTTATGCACACTAATTTGAAATTTGCACCATTCCACACTATAACTTTATTGTAACTAAACATTTCAACCACATAACTTAAAGCCTTTCTAGAAAGTGATCAATTATTTTCATTTAACAGAGATATTGCACATTTGTTTTGCTTTTCAATTAATAAATAATATTTTTTTATCCTGATGGTTACAATATATAAACTTTATATAAAACCACAATTCCCCACCATTTATAAAACCATCCTACTTCCTTCTGTTTTCTTAAGCCTAAAATTTCTTTTTCCTCTCTCATTTTTTTGTAAGACTTGGAGAAAAGAAACAACAACAAAAAAATCAAATCAAACTCCCATGTATTAAGTGTGGTAAATGAGATTTTGACTTACAACTCTTTTGATTCTTTTCATAAAAGTTGCATGCAACTGTCAAGGATTTTCAGAGAAAGAAAAATGGATACATGTCTCAAGTTTGACTTCTTTATTAGCCAAAAAATTAGTAATAAATCTCTCTATGTAACAAATGCCCAAACTCAGATCATAATATAAAGTATACATGCATCATATATAGAACACGTTTGAAAATCTCCAGATTTATCATTGATATTATCTCAATTTATCATTGATGATTTAAGCTAACAATTTGAGCATAAACTTCTTAGAGATGAGCATAGTTTCTACATAGACAGTTACAGGCATATTTGCAGTATTCAAGGCAGTATTCAATACTTTGTCATTAATTATCTTTAAAACAATATCTTATATATTTTAATATTCAAAAACTTTACACTATCTCTGCAGGTGCAAAGCAGAATTCTTTCTCATGTTATTTGTGCTTGCTTCCACATAGACTTTAAAAATATGAAGTAAGTTGCGGTTTTCAAATTCAAATGATCTGCCACTTTTATGAGACAACATAAACATATTTCTAGAAGCTGTGCAAAGGTATTTCAGGGATGAATTTAAGATGACAATGGAGTTAGTGACTGAAATCTTTCTTACCCACCACAGCAGAAAATGTACACTGCATGGTATTCATCATGCTCATTTTCACTCCAGTAATCACCTTGTATTTCAAAATGCCAGTGTAACTTTATTACCAACTGACAAAAAAATGAGAAGATCATGTGGTGGACAGATAGCATAAGGGGTATGGAAATGTGCTCTTCAGCTAAATATTTGCATGTGCCTTACACGTCCCCGATGTTTTGACTTATGTTATTAAGTCTCTTGCTTAATCCCTGCATTTTTGCAAGATGTGTGCGTGGTTTGGTATTCAAGTGATGTTCAGACTTGTAGATTACAGATATAATGCAGCGAGGCTCTGCCCTAAGCTTCTCTGACAAGATGGTATGAAGTTTTTAGGTTGCATGCAGATTTAGTCCTTGAGTTGATGCACAGAGGGGAATTACTAAGACTCAAACAGGACACGGACAAACACAACTTCAGAGGCTCCTCAAAGCTCTTGGCTGTAGCCCTGGGGATTAGGGGCATGACAATTCTTCCCTACCAGACACAACGGCTGGTCTGGTTTGGAACACTGGTTTCAAATAATCTGAAAGAGTGCACTGACTCATTATCAAGAGCAATGTGCAAATTCTAGCAATAGCAAGAAATCTTATTGCATTTTCCTTCATTTTTGTTCTTCACATATTCTGTTCTATCGTCTGGTTAGATATCAAAGGTGCATTAGTCCATTCTATATGTGTCAATTTTTCTAGTCGTTACTATCCATCGTTTGGCAATATGTTTTTGCCTGTTATTACTTATCTGAGTTTTTTCCTCTGGCTATTGATCTGGAATTTTTCAGCAGCTGGAGTCGTAAGACTTCAGTAAATCTGAGATCCAGACAAAAGGACTCTGCACATGGATGGTTTATGTATGCCCAAATACGATCTACTGCACATGGCCAGACTAACTATGCAACATTTAGCATATTCATTTAAACATATGCAATTTGCATACATGTAGTAAATTACAAGCAGGGAGAGTATCTGTGAGGAAATCAATTGCCATAGTTCTACTGAGATTGGAATATTTTGATTTTTTTTAAACTCGTGGTTTCTGGAAGAGCTTTGCTTTGTTTTTTCAAGCTTTGCTTTGTTTTGGTTTCTTTTTTGTTTTGTTTTGTTTTGTTTTTTGACGTTTGCATTTAAAAAAAAAAGTATATGATGTAGGAAAACCATCATAAGACTATTCTGTAACTCTTCTCTGGAAATAACAAATTTACAAAAGGATTTGCATATGCAAGACAAGTGCATGTGCCAAGATACCAACGCTCACTTAAACTGACATTGAGATACCTGTGGTTTCTAAGGAGGTCTCCAAAGGCACTCTTAAAAACTGTGAGCTTTTTCAGCTGTGTATTTTGCAAATATTTATTGTGATAGGATTTATACTCATTTTAACTTGAAAACAAGTAGCAGGAAGCCTTTTTAGGCAGACAGAACAACATTCTTATTAAGGAGGCATAAGAAGGGTAGGAGCTAATGCTTTTTCTTGAGTTGAGAAGAGTCCAGTCACTACATGTGTGCTGAAAGACAACAGGATCCAATAAAAAAGTAAAAAACAAAAAAACAAAAAACAAAAACAACAAAAAACAAAACAATACCAAAAGAACCAACCAAACAACAACAACAAAAAAACCAACAAAAAAAAAACAACAACAAAAGACTGGATTCTAGGTGTAGACGTCACTGCACTGTTCTTCTGCTCAGCCTCAAAAAAAGTCTGTGTGAGTTTCAGCCATCCCAAGCCCGTTTCATTGTTCCAGTTCCACAAGACACAAGGAAGGAGCCGTTGCTGTCATGCTCACAACTCCTACAGCCAAGACCTCTCTTATGGAAGAACAAAAAAATATGGAGCTGGGTGCCAAGTTCTTTGTGGAAATTTTGAGCTTTTTTTTTTCTTTGTAGAGCCTTATTTATTGCCCAAAAATTAGAAAACCACATTGAGGACTCGGAGCTATAGAAGAATATATGTTATGAGGGACCTCAGAAAGTCATCTGGCCCCACCCCTACTGAAAATAGCAATACTGAAGTGTAAGAATTCCAAATTTTTTTCTAACAATCATGGAAAACAATACAAATAGGCTTAATGACTTTTTGCATATTCATCAATCTTCATGTACAAAACTCTCACTGGAATTACAGATAACACAGAAAAATCTCCTTTACATTTTTTTTCTGTTTTTCTTAAGGAATTGATACCTGACTTTCTGACTGCAGGGAAGCTTATCTTCAAAGATTTGAGGCTGAAAGCAACTCCACAGCCATGAATTTCCAGGCTTTCTCTTCAGCACTTTCTTTTTACTAGGGAAGGAAGGGTGAACCCTGTTGTCTTCAGGAAGACACAACCCTAAGACTTTGTCAGATAACTGAAGTGTGTTAGTCAATTATCTGTGCCTTGTCAGGTTAGGCAAATGATCTTTCAAAGGCTGCCTGGAGGCAACTGGCCACCTGTCATGCTGCCTTACATGCTCACGGGGTCTTATGCTCCTTAGGTGTCACTGGGGAGCAAACCATCCATAAGAAGCAGGTATATTGATGGCTCCTATACAAATATTCATCCTTTTATCTGCTGGGTTCCCACAATCTCTCTGCTGTGCTTTATCTGCTTTGGAACTGATGTGTTTTTAAGGGTCACAATTTTGTACTTGCTGCAGAGGAAACTGCAGTGGGAAATCAAAGTGTCCCTCTTTCTTTCTTTTTGCTTCTGCTCTCTGCAAATAAACTCCTGCCCTTCCCTCTTTTAGCACTTTTTTTGAAATCTTAACAGTAAGACTCTGTGCTCTGGGAAAAAAAAAAAAGGTGGTGATGTGGTTAAATTAATGATAATTTTGCTGACAGAAGTGAAAATTATCAAAGGAAGATAAGTCGTAGCATTTTGATGAAGGGTTCATGTGAGGATAATGAAAATAATCTCCAGAGAAAAAGGCATTTTCCTAAAACCTGTGAGCCTGGAAATAAAAATAAAGCATCTGAGTTGTTTAACAAATACACATTTCATAATTAAAGCCAGCTACTATCTGAAGATTGGAGGGAGGCTGAATACAATATCTAAGATTCACAGAAGAGTTAAAGGAGATGCTGGGAACTACAAAGCAGCGCTGAAGCAGTACAGGAAAAGCCAGCTGCCACTAAATTAACCAACAAAGAATTGAATAAGGGCAGATCAATACCCATAACTGATTTTTCTGTATCAGAATTGTAAATCAACAGAACTCCCTGAACATGAGCATTATTAAGGAATATAGTCCTTTTCTTCGTAATATCTGCAAAAAGTTTTCTGAAGAAAGTGAGGTAAACTTCGAAAGATTTTTTTTCCCTCCCTAAGATTGGATTTGTAGCTTGAAGAACAGGAAGGTAAGATTATTTATCAGTGTGCAGGTAAATATAAAAGAGAGTTTTGTGAGCTTTCCAAAGGAGAAGCAATCCTTTTATTTAATAACATATGTGAGATTTAGTGTCCTGAGGACAGAAAAAACCCACAAAACTACGACTTTTACACTGATATTAATAAAACCTTCTGAGTTTTGCCATTTAAAGGTCAAACAGAACTGTGAACTGTGTTGACTGAAACTACAAAATACTTTTGGGACTCAAGAAAGTTTCCCTTCCATGAAATACTACTCAGTAATAAGTCAGAGGGACTTGAAAATGAGGGATGAGAGGGAGGAACTGTGCTTTTGCATGAAGCAAAACAGACTTTAAGAAGGAAGTGACTGTATTTGTCAAGTCAATGATATTGTAGAATATGGTAATTCCTGTGAACTGCACTGACTGTGGGAAGTGGAAAACAGATAGGTTTTGACAATCTCTGTAACACTTGCAGGGTGTAGTTGGTAAACTGGAGGTTTATGAGGAATTTACACGGCATGCACATTCATTGGAGCTCTGCACTGCTTCCTGCTGGAGGTCTGAATTCATTGAAGGCACTTTATAAACTGGTACATTTTTCCAGATCCAAATAGACAAACATTTACTTTATATTTACGTTATCTTCTGTTCTAGGTACCTAAGATCAAAACCAAATTAGGAATGTAACATTTGAATGGTTGTATTGGCTCTGACCAGAGGGTAGGCTTAACAGGCTGTTCCTTCTCCAACAGAGGCCCAAAGTACATTCCAATGGAAAGTACAGGAAAGGGCAAATTTCTACAGATAATCTCTCATCTTGACCATTTTGTTGCTCAAGTTATTCCTGAGCCAGAAGTCAGCTGTGTATTTAGCGATTCTTAGATAATTTCTTTTCCATTGCTTTGTCTAATCTCCCCATGTAAATCTGTATTAAACATCCACAGGAAAGATACCACGGTAGCAATTCTCTTACATGCTATACAGTATTCTATTTTGATTATGGCATGTCATGCCCTCTGCATGACAACAACGTGATGACATAATTCTGTTTAGAGTACCAAGAAAGTGAGATTATATTACTGTGCCTGAGGTGTATCTTCCTTTAGTCCTCAGGTTTCTTGCCTGTCTTTACCCAAGAATGTGGCTTTTCTTCTCTCACAGCCTTCCAGAACATGTGTGTGTACAGGAATGAATGCACCATTGCAACCTCCTCCCACCCTTCATTTGCTGATATTCCTAAAATATATTTTTGTTTAGAAAATGAAAAAACCCAAGAAGACTGACAAGGTAAGCATGCCAAGAAATAAAAGAAAATTTACTCTCCAGTAAAACTGCAGCTATTATCATAATGCATATTTCAAGTCTAAGATGTCCCGTATTTTTGCTGAATGTATCAGCTTGTGTGACTCGTTAGGCTCCCATTCATTATGGAAATAGACCAGTAAATTACAGCTTTTGCAAATGCAATCATTATAGCTGTAACTTACAAAATATATTAAGCCCTTTGATCTTTGTCAGAGAACATATCATATACTTTTAAACACATTGCTCGGAAATGGTAATTTAAAAACTATAAACCTTACATTCACAGCTTTAATGCATATATTATGCTCTACATTTATATCAGAAATAATGTCCATATTCTGTCTATTGCAAATTATTGCCTTAAATTTCAGCTGAACAGAAAAAAAATGATACTGCAAATTGATAAAAAAATGAATGAAAATTGTCACCATTGAATACCTGTGGGTTTTTGCATTACTCAGGACTACAGTCTAAATAAAGCAAGGTTTTTTCCTAGTGATAACGTATTGCAAATCGAATAGTGTTAACTCTGTGATTTTGGTTCAGTGTACTCTGTAGTTCAGTATTTTATATATCCAGGTTTAGGCAGATTAAATAGCACTACCTTAAATGAGTAGACAGAAAAAATATATTTTTAAAAAATTATTACTATGAATGACAGCCCTGGATTGTTTGCTGTAATCCTCACCTGAAAAGAGCAATGGTTCTGTCCAGATATTTTGATTTACCCATTCAGTTGCTGTACATAAACTTCTAGTATTTGTTCACAAAAGGTTTCATAAAATGAACAGCTAATATAAAAAGCTGCTATTTGCCCAAAATAGCATAGCCTGCAGATTTCAAGAGCAACCACTACTGCTTATTGCTTGTAATTAATATGACATCACTGATTACCACTTATAAACCTTTTTTATGGGAGCTTAAGCCTCCTATATTATGCATAACTGAGCATATTTCCATTTCTTAGATAATTTTTTTGCCTTCTGTCTCTGAAAATTTTCACAAGAAAGAAAGCTAGTCATATTTCATTATTCTTCATATTTAGCAGGTCTGTTTTCTTGGCCAGGAATCTGAAAACCTTTTCTAAGAGGGCTTACCTAGCAGCTGTGTTGACAATTCTATTTTTGAGTGCAACTTCTAGAGCAAGATGAGTTTTTCACACCTGTGCCTCTGGAACTCACTTTTTGGAAAGAACTGGGCTTTGCATTAATTTTGCAGCAAATACCATTCAGTACAAAGGAAAAAACCCAAAGTTTTCCCTTCTAGCACAGACTGATAAGGAAGAGCAGTCTGTGCTAAGTGGAGATAGCTTTTCTATGAAGGCTCTGGACAGAACATGAAAAATCTGTTAAAAGGTACCTTTTGAAGCTGCAATGTATGCTTTCACTGAACTGCTCTTGGGAAAGTTTTATTGGGACAAACTCATAACTCAGTTTCCATCAAAGTGCTACCTCATTACCATGCAATTAACCATTTCTAGGCTTTTCAAGAACAACATCCACCCGGAGTAGACACTATAGTCCTAAAGAAGGAACAAGTGCCTCCTTTTTACAGTAAAAGGAGCATGTTTGGATTTCCCTTTTGGTGTGCAGGGCCTGGACTGTGAGTGACTTGATCCTCAATATCAAGGACGTGTTCTGCACTATAAATACTTTGGCACCCGTGTGTGGATGGATCTTCCCCTAAAATTAAGGCAAGATCCTAGAAACCCTCCTGCCCCCAGAGCTTCTGCAGTGGTGCAGGGGCTGGTGGTGCATATAGAGGCAGCTGTTTGCCTGCAGAAATAGCTGGAACATCAGGGCCACTTCACCAACAGAAATTCTATTGGACATCTGAGTATCTTAGAGATCATTTCCTCAACCAGTGAAACATTCTTGCTAGAAATCCACTATGTGAAAACTGCAAATCTACAGAGTGCATAGGTTTAATGGAGAACGGAGGAGTCAAATTCTCTTTTTTTGTGAAGCTGAGTTATGGAGCATTTTGACATTTGCCAAATCTTTATTGTCAAGTCAGGTGAAAGATGCTTTTGTCTAAGCAGTCCCCTTAATACCCATGACAACAAGGAGAGTTTTTTGATAACACCTGAAAATAAATCAGTGTATCTTTCAAAGTAACATCATTTATCCTGTTTCTAAAGGGAAATAACTCAAAAACATGAAAAAAGGAGCAAAAATCCCTTGTACAATCTCAATCTCATGCTTATGTATTACACACTATAATGTTTAAGATCTATAATCATGTTTTTCCACCATGTCCTTGAATCATTCAGAGCTCAAGATGATGGCTGTTTTGCAAATGATGCAGCAATTCAATACTTATTTTTCCTTATTGTCTAGAGATTCCATAAGTCCTTTACTGCACACCACAAAACTGCCTCAGCCATGTGAGGTAGAGTATTCTCGTGGATGAAGGAAATAATGCTGGCTGCTGCTCCACTTTTCTGTGTGGAACTCAGAATCAAGTCCATCTCTGCCAGAGAATTCTTTAAGTTGGAAAACTCTAATCACCATGTCAAAGAGAAGGAAGGAAGACTTTTAAACAAAATTAGAGGTCTTGTCATGAGTTGTGAAACACACCAGTTTTATAGTTTTATTTACAAGGTTCAGCTGAAAAAGGATGGGTGATCATGAGCTCACATCGATGTGAGCATCTCAAACAGCCTCCTAGGTCAGTCCTGAAATAAGAGAGCTTTTAGCTTGTGCCTATGATGTGCCTGGCAGAAGGTGTTATGTTTCTAAGGGATTGCTAAAGCCACTGGCTTAGAGTGCGTTCCGACCTGGGCTTTCTTTGGAGCTCTTCCACTTTGTAGAAAATTAATTACATGCATACTGAGAACACAGTATGATTCTCCCATGTGATGAGCAGGAGATGTGTTGAAGCCATTGAAATACCTGTATTTAAACATGAGCTCCTGGGAGATTCCTTCAGGCATTTCAGGCATTCCTTCCACATTCAGGACTGCAACACAACTGGCTGTCTAGGCCACTTGCATCTGAGGCAGGATTCAAAGGTGGAATCTGACTTTCAAAGGAGGCTGGCTTTCCCATAGCAAGTTTCCCATGTTATATAAAGGTTATATCATGCTGTCATTGTCTTATGTAAAAGTGCTAATTATACTAACAATGGTATGAATTCAACTGATATTTGCAAAAAATGCAGGGGTGAATATGCTCAATTTTTTTCTGGCAGATTTACATTTTTCTTAAAATATAATTCCCTAGAGGCACCCCTGAATTAATCACAGGATCACTTTTGCTCTTTTACAATGATTTGTAAATTTCAAAACAGTTTGCTTTTTTTCTTATTTGCATATTTGAAGCCGTGTCAACTGACTTTCCCATGGGTTGGAGAAACGATGAAGATTGGATTGTGGGGGAGTGTGTCATGCTCAATATGTGGTAAACTAGTGCTTGGCTTTGACCACAGCATAGAAGACAGCTGGAGCAATCCAGAAGAAATGAGGTATGTGTAACATTTGTAATACTCTTCTGATCCTATCTTGAGGTGAACTGAGTGTATCTTTCATGTGTCTCACACACCCTGAGATCCTATATACAGATCTGTCAAAACTTTTTCTCACAGTAAAAATACAAACGTTGTCTAACTTTTCACAAATACAGAGAACTAACACCTGCTAACAGCTTGTTATTTGTAGTGGGCTGGTAAGACACTGAGTTCTCTATTTGTAGCTTGTTATAGAGGGGTCTACTTGCATCCTGTCCCCTGGCAGAAGAGGCTGGGTGATAGCACTTGACACTGTTACAATCAATGCACACAAACACTGATTACTGTGTGCACAAGCAGTGTCAGAGCATCATCACTCGGTCAGGGATGGGGGGGAATGGAGAGGGAAGAAGAAGGAATGACAATGTGGGAGAGGTAAAACAGGAAGGGAGGCAAGAGGAACCTCTGGAGCCAGGTGTGACCAGGTTGCGTGCACTGGCCCAGACCCAGAACGAACACTGCAGCTAATGTGACACCACAGCACTATTGGCACCCAATAATTTCTGTCTAAATTTGAAAGTATCTTGAATTATGGTGGTGTCATGATACTGCTCTGTGGCTCCTCGCTGGTAAGTCAGTCTTCAAGTTCATGGCCTTTTATTTCTTCTGTTGGGCCTTCTTCATTTCATCCTGTGTCTTACATATCTCTCTCTGTACTTCGGACAAGCTATCACACTTCTCTACAGTACTCATAAAAAACACCACAATATCTTTAAAACTGCAAGTTTGGATTTTGCTATTGAATACTTTACAGAAATATTTTTCTCCCTCCCTAACTCCTTCCCTAACCAATTCACCTTCCAGGAATTTTCTTCACTTCCCCCATTCAGTTTTTTACAGATGCTCATTTGCAGAAAGGAAATTTATGATTTTGTTTCCCTGCTCTCCTCTCCCAGGTTGGCAGGAATTATTCAGGTCAAGGACTATCTTTCTTGTTTTCTCATTTTTTGTGTGATGCACGGAAACATCTTTCCTTTTCTCTTTCCTTTAGACGACGGATTAATGCTCATTTTGTCAGATCAGGTATTTATGAGTGCAACAAATAATAATTAATGGGGGAGAAGTATTTAAGAGGCCCAGTCCAACCCCGTACTAGAGAGAGCAAAACTGCCGAGGAGTAGTACCTTTTGAAGTGTCGCTAGCATGTAATTTTGGGTCTAGGAGCAGCTGGATTTGTGGTGAGGAGGAAGTTTTCGGGGCTGAGGGTGCTTTTCCTTCCTTCTGCCAGCAAACAGCGATCCACGCCAGGATTTGCTTTCTGCTCCTGTATTCAGTATTTCGGCGATGCAATGTGTAGCACGTTTCTGTATGTGTGTGTATGTGTGTGTGTGCGTGTGTGCATGTGCGGCTCTCCTCGCTGTGTCTTGTCTCCAGGATTTCTCCCTGCCTGGCTCCGGAGGCTGCTCCAGCGCTGCGCGGAGCAGAGGTTTCCCCGGCTCCCGTAAATACAGGCACACGCATCCAGTGCACCACACGCACGCACACCACACACACACAGAGGCACACAGGCACGCTCCGAGCCGCTGTCCAGTCCATCCCCACGCCGGCTGCTTCCCCCGCCGTCTCCATCCAGCCTGGCAGAGGCGGCAGGCACAGCTCCGCGGCGGATCGCGCTGACGCTGCCCCGGGACTCCGCTCGCAGCAACGCGCCCGCGGTTTCAATCATCACAAGCTACAGACAGATTTTTACCCTCTTTTTTCCTTAGCCTTTTTTGGCTTTTTCGTTTGGCTGTGGGGTATCTGCTTGTGATTTTGGTTTTTCTTCTTCTTATTTTTTTTTTTCCTCTTGGCGTGGGGCGAGCGCTCTGCGTTTGGAGAAGGAACCGGAGGGACAAGGCGACCGCTCTCCTGCCCCCGCCGTGCGCGCATGTGTGTGTGTGCGCGCCCATCTCCCCCCCGCCTCGCAAAAGTTTGCCTGGGCAGCCGGGGGGCTCCCGGGCCGCCGCCCCCGCAGCCGGGGGGCGCGGCGGAGGCGCGGCGCGGCGGCGGCGGCGCGGGAGTTGCGCGCCGCGCGGGAGCCGCGCTCCGCGCCATGCCGGCGGCGCGGGGGGCTGCGCGGCGCTGCGCCCTGGCGGGGCCGCTGCCGCCGGTACCGCCGCCGCCGCCGCCGCCGCTGCTGCTGCTGCTGCTGCTGCTGCTGCCGGTGCTGCCGGCCGCGGGGACCGAGGGCAAGGCGCGGAGCTGCGGCGAGGTGCGGCAGGCGTACAGCGCCAAGGGCTTCAGCCTGGCCAGCGTGCCCTACCAGGAGATCGCAGGTAAGGACGGGGCCGGGCGCGGCGGGCGGCGGGCAGGGGCCGCGCAGCGGGGCCGGGCTGCCGCCGCCGGGCTGCGCGCACGCCCCAGCGGAGCGCGGCCGGCGGTCGCGGCGGTGTGTGCGCGGAGCGGAGCGGAGCGGCTCTGCCGGCCCGGGAGGCACCCCGGGGCTTCCCCGAGGAGCGTGTGTGTGCGTGGAGATAAAGATTAAATAAATACAGAAACTAAGGGGGTGGGGGGGGTGAAGAAAAAAAAGGGTGAGAGTGACAGGGACGCAGGCAGGCTCAGCCGCGTTTCTGTTCGCTGGCTGAAACTTCTTGAGAGTTGCAGCCGAGCGGCGAGAGGCAGTGGGCAGGTCCGCAGTGGCGGCTGTCCCCGCTGCCGCCCCGTGCTGGGGGAAACACTTCGCCTTCTGCCCGCGGGCACAGGGCGCGAAGGAGGCGGCGGGGGAGGAGCGGGGCGCGGAGGGCAGGCCCGCGCCCCTCCGCGGCCCCGGGCCGGGCGGGTCGCCCCTTGGAGGCGCCGGCGGGCGCCTCCGCCGCAGCACGGATCGAGCAGAGGCACCGGCTGCCGGGGAGAGGCACCCACACACATCCACGCACGCCCGCCCGGCAGCCTGTTACTTGGCTCTGCCGTCTGCTGAAACATGCCCACAACAGGTTATATCGCAATCCGCCCACGAAGGTGTTGGGAACGGTTTTTTGTTGTAATTCTGTTTCCCTACTTTTCCATACAACCTTATCAGCATTGCATCTTTAAGACTGAATGAATAAAAATACGTTTGAAACTCATTTAGCAGTCAGAGAGCACCGCAAAAAGAGAGCTATTATACGTGAAGATATGAGCCGGGGCTGCTTAAATCGGACTGCTTGAGCCCTCAAAAAAGGTTTATGCTTTGCCACTGGCACTTTGCTGTTAGGTCCTGCTATTTGTAGAGTGAATTAAATGCTCCTCGGTTTGCTTGCTTCCTCTTGAAAGTTGGAAGCAGTAGATTTATCTTCCTTGAGGTGAAATAATGCCACAGTTATTCACTGTGCAACATTTAGCACTTTACATGAGGAATGATAAATGTGGAAAATCTCAGGACAGCGAGGCTGTAGTTCACAAAGATATGGGGAAGGTTGTTCCATGTTGCACCTTCATCCCTCAGGCTTACTGATTCTCTGGTCTTTCTGTGCTTTTTCCTGTAATTTATATTCAGGTTGCTCATCAGTTATATGAAATCATGAAATCTCTCCTGTGAGCCACAGGAGATCCTTTGAATATGCAGTTATGCTTTCCCTTTGCTCACTGTTACACCAGCTGCTTTCAGACAGAATGATGGGATATCCTCTGTTCCATTAAAAAAAAGAAATTCCAGTAAATTTCAGACTTCTAATAACTTTGGGTAAACACTTGTTGCTTTCAGCTTGCAGAGAAGTTTTATTGTTTCATATATTTTCTGAATGTACAGTGCAAAGTCGACGTGCAATTTTTAAGTAAGCCCAGCATTTACAAGTTTCTGTTGACATGTATCAGTACAGAAAGACTCAGAGTAATTAAATATTTAATAGTAGGTCAATCCAAAATTACTCCACAGTTTCCTGCTAAGTTTCACAAGCAAATCTGCTTTTATGATTAAGTACATGATTTATGGGGATATGAGTTATTTTTTCTGAGCTTCTCATTGAAGTAGTTTGGGTTTTTTGTGGTTTATCTTCCTTTTTGCTAGTTGGTATATCAACTTTTGAGCAGTTCTATTTGTAGCTGTACAAGTGAGTTGTTGAAAGACTAGGATTGCTTTAAACTGTATTTCTAAGTGTGCTGTTCTTGTACAGTGCTGCAAGGTGGGGTAATTGCTGTTCATGCAATGGACACATGGGCTTTTGTTGAAGCTCTGTATCTGCTACATGATGTGATGTTGGAAGTGTAGTTACAGCAATCAAAGTACAGGTTTGAGAAGCTTTTTTCTTCTTTTTTTTTTTTAATTCTGCTTTTTCCATCATTCTGACTTGCTTAAGGAAGAAATTTGTTAGTGTTACAGAAGTGTAATCTGTCAAATGGCTCATGTTTTAAGGAGTTCAAAGAACTTTACTGTAGTCATATTTCTGAACAAATGTGTTTTTAAAAGATTTTGCATCCATGTCTTAATAATATGTGATAAACAGTAATACACAGTGTAGTTTATGTGTTTTGATTTAAAGGTAGTCATGCTTTTTGTTGTCATTTGTTTAAAAGCTGTTTTCTAGCTATGACTGTTGAAATGGATGAACTCAAGGCTGTGTGTATGTGCTGAGGCAAAGTGTGTATGTACTGATGTAAAGAGCTGCGAAGAATCTGTTTAAATTATAGAAACTGTGGACATGGTGGCATCTCTGTTGATGTGCAAGAGACTTGTTAGATAACTTCTGTAACATTATTTATACTGTCACTCACTTTTGCACAGAGAAAGTAGGAGTTACAGATTTAAAAAGTTGTCAGTTTTTGCTCTGTCAGGGAGAGTTTTCCTACAGTATTTTGCTGCATGTGAAGTATGTTGAAGTTGGCAGTAATATGACTACAGTTGTTTACTTTTACAAAAATGCTAAATTGTTCTGTGTGATTGTATAGAACATATTTGTAATCACCCTTCTGTGTCTGACATCTTGTCTGATCACCACATTCTGGTGCTGTGACCTCCACTGGAATGCAGCACATAAAGTTGTGTTCTGACATAGTTTAGCAAAGTAAGTCCTCAATAAGGGAACTTTACCTGGGAATGGGGGGCAGAGGAAGAAAATTTGAAGTATACTTGGTATGCTGCTGCGGGCTTAATTCTGTGCATCAGTCACATGCAGGGCGGGTAGCAGGAGCTTGCAGTGTGTGCTGGGCCGTCCTTGTAAAAGGCTCCTCTCTGAGAGCTGCTGTGGAGCACCCTATGCGTTAAAAAGAGTTCTGCTGTGAGGCTCAGGTTGCCGTGACCCAACATTCATGAGTGATAGCGGAGCTCCTGAGGAGTTTGCAGGAAATTTTTTGCTGTAGGAAAATCTGTCATTTGAAAGTCGTCACATAAGAGAAAAATCTTAGAACATATCTTCTGGCAATACTTGTTTAACTCCAACCATGCCTTCAGTAGTTTACATCGTCTTAGAGGAAGCCATGAAAATGAAACGTCAAAGTTAAAGTTGGATTGTGCCCTTGCCTCAGAGTTTTCTGAATGAAAGCGAATGTCTGACTGTTTAAAGTAGTGGATGCTTTGTGCCTTTCCACTTTCAAGGTGAAGGGTGTGGGGGTTTTGTGTGTTGTGGTTTTGCTTGGGATTTGTGGGGGGGTTTTTTTGGGTTTTGTTTGTTTGTTTGGGGTTTTGTTTTGTTTTGATTTGTTTTTTGGTTGTTGTTGTTGCTGTTTGGTTTGTTTGATGGTTTTTACTATTTGCTGAGAAATAGTTTATTTAGATAAAGACTAGAACTGCTCTGGTAAAGCATCCAGCAGTAACGATGAATTCTAACTGCTGTGCAAGAAGCACGTGAACTTTGTTCTCCTGCACAGATGATGGACGAGGTGAGAATCTGGCAGCAGGGTCACCAGAGTCAAAGTAACTGAAATGACGGCAGAAGCAAACCCTTCATTTTGAGGGTCAGGAGTCACTTGAAATTGTGCTTTAATGAATAGGCTTTATACTGGCACAATACAGAGGCGTTGACTGAAGCGAGCAAGCGTAGAGTTGCTTGTAGCTCCTAAGTGGTAATAATAACAATGATAATAGTAATAATCATCATCATCATCATCATCATCATCATCATAATACCTCAGTAGTCACCCATGCAGTTGAGCTATTCATCCATGTCAGATGTTCCCAAGATACTCTTTCTGAATATTTTGCTTTTGTACTCCAGAATGCAATAGTAGATTGACAGAATAGGGAAAATGCTCCTGACTGAGTCTGTGTCCAAGTACTTGTACTTGTATCCAAGTACAAGTTTGTTACCTTCTTTTACTGCTGCTGAGAGTAAAACTCTCTCTCACTGAGAGCTGCATGAAGAAAGTGACTGTAGACCAGGAGAAAGTGCCTGTAGACCAGGGGGTAGATAGGGGTTCACAGACACCTTGTGTGGTTGCCTTAGCAGTGTTAAAAAAGAAACAGCCTTACTAAAATAAATACTATATTCACTGCAAAATGTAAAATCTGTTTTGGGCCATTAGACATAAACTCACACCTGATTTCCATGATGGCAGTGAAGATGGACATGGAATTTCTTGTAAACTTCATACTTCCTTTTTGCTTTAGCACTGTTGTATCCTCCTCATTGTGTGTGACCCTCTCTCACCTCTGTTTGCAGTTTCAGTAACTGCAGCATCAAGAGTCTCTCTGGTCACCTCTTCTTATGGCCTCCCTTATTTTCCAGTTGTGGGTGCATGGTGCATGCTAATAAATTGGCATGTGCATGTAGGTAGGAGGAAGTGCAGCTTTCCTAAGACCCGTCTTTGCTGTCACTTCTGTACATATTTATTGGTTTGTATGTGACTGAGGCCATTAAAGGGAATAAACTTCCATTTGCACATCTAAAACCTAAAGGTGATGCTTGTAAGATCAGGGCCTTTGAGAAGAAATAGCATGTTTTTAATGCTTATAAATAATTCAATTTTGAATGAGAATTTTAAGTCTCAGCATCTGGAGTTTCCCAGTGTAACTTTATGCTACAGTATCTTGGAAAGAAGGACTTTAAAATAGAAAAGGCAATGCTTTAATAATTAATGCAATGATGAACTTCAGTATATTGTCTCTAATAATCTCTTTTCTTTCTGTTGTCAGTCTGATTTATAATCAAAATCATACCTAAAGCTATAATATTTTCTACACTTCTAAGTGCTAATGTGTTAAACTGTTCTAAAGCTGTATTAGTACTTGTTTCATCAGATGCTGTTGTGAAATACTCCTGAGATTAGGTGGTGTTCAGACACCAGGGGTCAAGCACTATGTTAAAAGCTCAGGCCATTCTTTTTATATTACTGCAATAAAGAATATATTCATTTCATTTATATTACCACTTGGCTCTCATAAAAGGTCAGTTTCAGCTGAATGTACAATTACTTGCAAATGGCAAATCTTATAACAAGCGATCAACAATAAAAGCTTTTCTGGTAATTTGTCTTTAAAACTACGACCTGCCATTTCTTTTGAATGACTTGAGCATCTTGCACTATCACTTGGAGATCTCTGTCTTATTCCCCATGATACATGTAAGAAAACTGTGCATGCTAATCTTCCTTTCTGCTTAGTAAAGTAAAAATTCATAATTACATTAAAATTCCTAATTGAAATAACAGACTTGGTGCTTAAAACTCCATTATGGTATCAAAGTGTCAGCACTCCCATTACTAGAAAAATGAGATTACTTTTCTGGTGAACTATGACTGTATGCCCCCTTCTGTACCTGGTTAAGGGGTGCTATCTCCCTGTGAAGGGAACCCCCATTTTGTGGTTTTGACTGTTCATGCTACCAGGCATAATTATTTTAGCAGCTTAAGTATGTGTAAAAGAATTAACACTTCTTCAGAAATTCCTAAGAACAGCATATAAAGGTTGGTGTTTAAAGGCAAAATTTTTATTATGCTAAAGAGAGAGAATACATTATAAGATGCAAAAGGAATTTAAAATATGCTGCAGATGGCAAGAAAACATATGCTGGTAAAAATCATAGCACTTTATTCCTCTGTATGTAAAAAAGGCCTGAAACCTATTGAAATCAAGATTTTCTTTCTGATTTCTCTAGAGCTCCAGTGCACATCCAAAAAAAAAAAGAGCTTCCCTAATAAGAACATTTCTAGTTCTTGTTACAGGAGGCTGTCTCAAAGACCACCAGCTCCCTCCGACGAGTTTCTTTTGGCTAACGTGACCTTTTCCTTCCAGCAAAGTGGAGCAGCAGCACTTTATTCTGTCGAGCGACTGTAGAGCACAGGAGACACGTGGCATTTGGAGGCAGGTGCTGCCAAAGATGTGCTGGAAGAGGTTCCCTCTGACTGCACAGGTGACAGCAATTTGGGCCCTGCTGTGACACCTGCCCAGCAGAGCCAGTCCCTGTGGGCAAAGCCAGGGGTTGTGGGTAGTGCTGGCAGGGCTGCTGTCCCCTCCACGCACTGTGAAACCTGAATGTGCAGGGAGAGGCTCTGCAGCACAGCCCCAGCTCTGAGCTGGGGTGGAGACCTGCTGGCCACCCGTCCTGGTCCTGATTTTCAGGGCTGGGTACAGGAGCTGCTTTCGGTGCATCAAAAAGAAGCAGCCAGGGCTGATACTCCTAATGCAAACAGCAAATTGCTCTCGAGCTCGTCTGGCCTGCGAGGTCTGTCACCTTGTGCTTCTAATGGCCTTTTAACTGTGTCTCCAGCTGAGCAGCAGATGTAAAGGGTACCAAGCATCTCGAGCTGCTTTTTTTTTTTTTTTTTTTTTTTTTCCTCCTGAAAGAAGCATTTCTACAGATGCTCGACAAACAGTGGAGCTTTGAACCTGCTCACTGACCTGTTGGGTTTAAAATAGCAGGGCAAATCTCCCCAGAATAAGTGGAAGTGTGGACTACTTTCAAGGGATGCTGTGTAGTGGCATTAAATAAGTTTGCTTACAGAGTAACACATAGTATCTCTGCGTGTGCTTGTGTGTGCAGCATGAAGAAGTAAAGTTACAGCTTTTGCCTGGAGTGGCTTCAAAGTCAAATTTAAGGACTGAAAGAGCTAGAGAAGTTGCACATTACCAGAGTAGGTGCTTGCAAACCAGGTTGAGACTTTGTTTTATGGGCGCATCTGACCAACACGTGAATGCAAACATATGCACAATAAAAAACTACACGGGACTCGCTTCATATATGTCAGAAAGATCAAAGGCTAAATCAACCATGCTAATCCTACTGTTTGGGAAATCCATTTAGTTCAAGCTTGATGCTCGACTAAGCAGTAGGTCCTATAACCTGCCCAGTAAGTCAAAAGCTAGACTTCTCTATTGCCAGAAACCAGTTTCTTTGCCAGTCTGCACAGCTCTTGAAGTGCTTATATTGGTAGCAACATATTTATCTGATGTTTTTAGCCATGTCCCTCTGGCTTGTGTGTTGAGTTTCTAACATGCTAGAGACTGCAGGAGCATCTTTCTGGTATTTGTATGAGTAGGCCTTGGGGAAAGTCAATGCACGGGGGTGAGGCTTTCGTACATCTCGGTATCAGATTGCCGTAGTGGGGGGATGTATGTGGGTACTGCTGTGGCTGGAGAACTGTGGAGATATGTGGAAGTACTCCAGACATGGCAAAATACAGGCTGTAAATGCCTCACTATGGTTCTCATGTCAGACGTCTGTGGATGGCTTTTGAGTTATTGTTGGTATCCCTGATGACCTTGGAGTTTGTCTTTGAAATTAATACAGGAAACTAAAATGGCTTTCTTAAACAGAATTTATATTTTAAGAAGTGAAGCATAACAGTGGGGAAGAAATCTTTATGTGCAGTTATCCCACAAAAAGTATGGCAGTGGTGACTGATGGTCACATAGCCAAAGAGGCTCTTGTCAGATCCTGTGTACATTTCCTGTAAGTTCTTTTCAGTTCAGGATTCAGATTTCTCATCTTCAGGAAATGTTTCTTTGAGGTGCTGACCTGAAAACTGATCTGATAGCAACTCCACCAAAAATGAACTTGAAGGTGCTCAAGGTGGTATGTAGTAGTACTTGAAGTCATGATGAGACATGGGGCTGAAATCCGATGGTGTCTTTGAGGTAGATATCTTACAATTCTATTGAAAGTGCTAGAGAAAGATCGTCCATCTTTTGTCATGTGTCACTGAAATGCAGCATGGCGGTTATGTAGTGTTCTTAGCAGTATAGTTCAGAAGGAACTATTAGCAGCTGAACATTTTTGACTATTATCCCCACTTCTGTGCTAGCCTTTCTAACTGCATCACCATCAACTTTACAGGCCCTACTAGCAAAGTCATCTGTTCTCCAAAACTGATGGAGCTGAACACTTGCCTGGGATGAGAAAAAGTACTGAGGGAATTTTACTACCTTAGGGAAACTCTTGTTTGTTACCATGTCAGTGTGTGAATAGTTAATGTGATCAGTTTAGGTGTCTGTTGATTTTATGGCATGTTGAATTTGGGGTTAGGAGGTAAATGGATGAGGTTGTTAGACCTCGTGTTTGTATACCATTATTTATTGTTGTTTTCATGTTTCAGATCTTTTCTACACCTGAGGGTGCCCACTCCCAACTCTGTGCACCTTTGACCTTAGAGTAGTGCTCACAGTAGCACTGAAACAGAGATTATTAAAAGCAGTGGCAAAATGCTTCCTTGTACGTCCTAAGTGTCCAATTGTCAGCCATCAGACTTCAGTTGTTGAACAATTTCTAAATGTTCAACAGTTTCTAAGTACCCTTGTTTTTGAATGAGTCCTTAAGAAGCTTAAACGATGCAGTGACAAATCAAAGGCAAGAGCTCATGAACAGCAGTGTCCAGTGGCTCAACCTGATCTGTCTTCTGTCTTTTCTCTTAAACTGATGGAGTGTTTCTGAGAGAAAGGAGCTGTAAATACAAACAGCAACTTCATCTTCTTTAGTTACACAGAAGTGATTCACATCATAAACACAAAATATACATATTTAGTTCTCTAATATTAGCTTTGGGCTTTACAGCTTTAACATATAAGTTAATATTGCATGTGAGCAATTCAGGCTTTGTGGATGAGAATAACTATATATCATTTAATCTGACAGCACTATCTTTGTTGTAGAGAAATGGAAAATACCTCTTGAACAGTTTCTCACTCAGGCTATTTTCCCTTTAACAGTTAGAGTCATTGCGAGTTACAGTATTGTCATCTGGTCCAATCTTTGCAGAGCATGCATGTATTTAAAACTGTTTCAAAAATTTGATGCCAAAGATGACTCACAGTAAAA
Source organism: Prinia subflava (assembly GCF_021018805.1). NCBI lineage: Eukaryota > Metazoa > Chordata > Aves > Passeriformes > Cisticolidae > Prinia > Prinia subflava. Next base: position 65,478,590 of record NC_086249.1, read on the forward strand.
CCTTCCTTAATAAAACAGTAGTGAAGTGGTGAAGTAGTCTATCAGCTATCTAGCTAGACTGGCTAGCAGTCCTGTTGCAAAATAAAGCAGGGAGGACAGATAGTACAAATCAAAATTGCCAAGTAAGCTGTATTGGCTCAACAGAGGTTTAGGTGGTTTTGAGCAGAAAGTCAAACTCAAATTTAAAAATGAAGGTATTTAAAAGAATGGCATGTTCATTTATTGCATTGGTGACAAGCAGGAGCAACATTCCTTGACCATTGCTATTCCAAGAGATGGTTTTTGTGCTGGCTATGGCCTGGCAATAAGCACTGTTAATGGAATACCTGGAATGTAACTAATATTCACTGATAAAAGACAAACACCTGTCTTTGCCATGTAGCATGGCTGATGGAGTGGAAGGACTCCCAGAAAGGACTTCCTGAAACTGAATGCTGAAACAGTGATTAGTTTGTTCTTAAGGCTGATCTTCAGAAGTCCTGTACTGTTCTTTGAATGAGAGCTGCAAAGCCTCTTTCTTCTTTAGCTACAGAGACAGCATACTAAAAGCCATGTGTGAATTGATTGTAGTCAGATTGGCTCTGAGGCACGTGCACACTTCTGTTACTAGTTTTTTGAGTAAAAGACCCCCCTCAAACCTGATTTTTGCCTCTCTGTCTCCATTGAATGCAGCTGATGAAGGAATTAGATTGAGAACTAATTGCAGGGTTTTTTTTTTTACAAAAGTAAATAGAGCAGTAAATGATCAAAATTCAAAATTGCAATTTTATTGTGAGAAGCACTGAAGAAATACAAGGAAGGAACAGTCCTATCTGCAAAGAGGTTCTGTTTTATATTTATGTCAGTATTTCTTCACGAGACTTACAAAATCATCATGTTGTAGTTATGTATGTACTCTTTAAACCTTTCTTGTTACATAGACATCAAACATAAATAAATCTGCTGCTTAATTTTTTAGCTGTCCTTCTAAAAGATGCCAGCTTCATATCCTGGTGAGACTCAACAGTAATTGATGGATCATTTTGTACCTTGTTAATTAGTAATTTAGAGTTTGAGTTTGCTTTTTAAAGCAGCTCCAGCTGGACACTGTAAATCATTGTCTAGAGCACAGTCTATGCTCATTACAGAAACTGGTCAAACCACAAAATCTTTCCACCTTGTATACCAAAATCTGGTTGCTGGTGAATACTTCAACATATAAATACAGATCACTGCTGAAGTAAAGCTTTTCTGTATCTGATGAACCTATTTAAATCGCTCCTCTCACAGTCTGCCCAGCAGACTAATTCTCTTTCTTCAACCTAGAGGAGTACATGGAAGTGTTACATCCACAGTGTGTGGAGATATGTGTATATATTCATAAACCTCTGTACCCAAACAGCTCCTTACATTCAAAAAGTCTGCTGAGATTGTATCACATTCCGAGGTGTATGTAACACTGTGGATAACGAGTGGATTACAAATTTGGATTATAAGTGAGATCCAGTTGTCTTTTTAATAGCTGCGTAGTTTTCCTGTCATTGTTAGATTTTCTTTCTTCTTTGAGTATTCTAGAAGAATATCCATTTTTCAGTGACAGGATGGTCACAGCCATTACCTCCATGCCTAATGGACCTCCAGATAAATCTGGTTTTGACCAAAGAGGAAACCCTGCAGAAGTTCCCTGTCCTTTTCAACTGCAAGAAGAGCAAAATGCTAACTCAAGATGAAACAAATTCTACACTTAAGAATGGATTCATCCAGATTTTATTCTGTAATGCAAACAAATTTGATATCAGCCCATAAACTTCAGTTGGGTAAAGAATCATGTGTGTCACTTTGCTATTGATTTATAAACTTTTAGGTTATTTTTATAGCTATTTCACCATCATTATTACATTTATTGTACAGCACAGACAATAAACCTTTCTAGAAAGAGTAATGGCATTGGAAAATTAGGATCATCATCATTTTAATGGCTGTTACCTAAGTGCTCATCTTTTTGTTCCTTTCTGTGGCATGCTTGATGTTTGGAGCCGATCAACCTGTTGCACCCAGTGACTATCCAGATGAGTCATAAGAAAAGGACTAATGTAGCAAAATAAAACTTCTCAAAATGGATCTTAAGGTGTCTGTAACTTTATGTTAATCCAATATAGAGATATGGTGGCAAAATCTTAATTAGTTGAAATGGGCAAATATGAGATGAGCTGTTTAAAATATTCAACAATAAGCATTTTGGGAAGTTGATACTAGCTGCTAGCAGACACATTTTCTGATTAATACATATTTGTATTTTTGACATGCTCATATGAAAGGCAAATTGGTAAACACGACCAATATTTCTTCCACAAATATTTGTCTCATTTTTATTTCACCCTGCTGAGATCTGCAAGACCTAATCATTGGAACCCTTTGGAGCAAAGGCACTTACCAAGTTGCATTAGATATAAAAGGAACAAATATTTAAACAAATTTTTGTTGAAAAAGTGTCTTGGTTGATCTAATTTTACAAGTGAGCTGCAGGTATGTCTTTCAACAGTGAGGAGTTAATTTGCAAAGGCAAGTTATAGAATATGCTCTCAACATTTTCTCAGTTTCTTACTGGGAACTTCTCTCTTCTAAATCATTCTTTTCCATTCTTTCCAGAACACTTCTTATTTATGCTACACAGACACATACATACATCCTCATTTCAAAGTAAGAAAAAATAACAGATAATTCAATTTTAAAGTTACTTGTTATTGCTGAAATACTTATTGCTTCCACAAAGAGTTAGGCCATCACTGTTTTTACTGATACAGTCCCGTATTTTAGGCAGCTTCCTGCCTTGCAGGATAATTTTTCATACAGGTGTTCAAGACTGCAGGATGCAATGCATGAGGGAAGTTGGTCAGAACAACTGAGTGATCGACAGTGAATGTGATGTGGGAGAAAAACCCTGTGTGTGATGCTTGCTGATGAGTGAGGGAGTTGAGTCCTCCCTCCAACTTTTGGGACAACATCTTCAAGGCCCTTTTTTAGAGGGATGCACGTGATCTCTCCTTTTGAAGTAATTCCACTGTGTGTAAATAGTATTGCATGATAACAAGACATAGTGGGAGAGTGGGGAGGGACGTTTTACAATAGGCATGCAGTGATAGGACAAGGGGCAGTGGCTCTAAGGTGGAAGAGGATAGGTTTAGATTAGATATTAGGAAGAAATTCCTTACTGTGAGGATGGGGAGGCACTGAAAAATGTAACCCAGGAGAACTGTGTTTGCTCCATCCCTGGAAGTGTTCATATCCAGGCTATATGGGACTTCGAAGAACCTGGTTTAGTGAAAAGTGTCGCTACCCATGGCAGGGGGCTCAGAACTAGATAACTTTCAAGGCCCTGACCAACCTAAATAATTCCATGATTCTGTGATTCTGTGTTCATTGAGAGAGAGAGGATGTTTTGTTTTGTGCCTGTTTTTTAGCACATCAGTGTTAACTATTGGGAGTACACATGATTATTGTTGAAGTTGAGTTTTGGGTATGCTGTAGTTCCAAAAATGGTTTGATCATTCCTCAAACATGTGCATGAAACAGAAAACATTCTTGGAAGATGTTTTTATTTTCCATTTAGTGGGAGTGAGTGGTGATGCAGAATGGTTCCTTATATACCCTGATAAGGGGTTTAACATTTTGTGTTCTATAAACATATATATATATTTAACAATAATAATATTTGAAGAATAATACTGTAAAAACAAACAAAAATATTCCATGGAGAGTCAGGAGCAGAAATCTTGGTGTTATCTGCTGAGGATGAAGCTGTTCTCCTGAGGTGTTCCACTAAGGTTAAGCTACAGGAGAGTGGTCTTGAACATCCTGTGGGTTCTGTCTGTTTCCACTACAAGTTTTATTTTCTTTATGAGCCTAGATATAAACTTGGTACTGGGAAAAGTAGCAGCTTTAAAACTTTCTCCTGGGGAAATTGTTTGACTTTTGAAGCACCTTAGAAGGTTTCAAAGGTATTGCTGGCCAACAGGCACAAAATAATTTGATATAAAATTGAACTCTAGGTTGCTGTTGGAAACCACCAAGATAATGAGTCAATTTTAGAAAAAAACAGGTTCATTATTTTTTAATTGGGCTGCTCATCAAAAATGCAAGAAGTGTTCCAAATATCATGAAGTTTAAGGAAATTAAGTTCTGATGAATTCCATATACATAACATGATTAATCTATCAATTATACACTGCTGACCCTCTCAAGTGAGTTCTTCCTCCTTTTCAAATGTCTTCTCAGGTGAAAAACAACACAAACATCAATTTAAGCAGCATATAAATACAAACTGAAGTAAGTACTTAAAATGAAACTTTAACAAGACCAAAAGCATTTTGGCAAGATTATTTCAGGGAACAGTTAAAATAAATGAGAACAGCTTTCCTTTGTGATTAACACCATTATATTCTCATTCATTTATGACATTATATTAATTCAGGATATTATATTCATTCAAGACTTACACAGCAATTTTCAGAGGAGCTGTGTAACAACAAAATGAGAAAAGCAATAAAAGACAGAGAACTAATATAGTTGATATTGAGAGAAAGGAGGATGCAGAGTGGGCTGGGAAAATTAGGGCATATCTACATTCAGCTTGCTGCAGAACTCTAATGTAGGAAGATGTAGGAACTAAAGAAGCATTTCTTGTGCAGTTACATAGACATAACCATGACAGAGGAGGTGGATATTTGGTGGAATACTGATAAGTGGACTTACAAGGCTTTCTGAGATTGGTTTTTTGCTTTCACTTTCAGTATAAATTCTCTCCTTGTTGCCATCAATCCCAAAAATAAAACCAGGATCAAAACTCTCTTCCTAAGAATTTTGTAGTAATTTTATAGGGGCTTAGTTAGTGCTGAACTCAAAATTGTGCATGACACTTCTATCACTTATCTGACTGTGTGTTCCTGAGTGACTAACTGCACCAGTCTTGTGTGATGTCTTTCTAAAAGTCCCTCCTGTCAGTGTCTTGCCTTTCTCTTCCTTTGGTCCTTCCCTGAACATCCCCTAGGTTTTTAGCATCTCTGCAGCCCCCTCTTTGGCACATTTCAAAAAGCTTGATACAGTCTCAAAATGCTCTTGCCTCTGCACCCATCCTGCCAGCAGTCCTCAACCTCTGTACACAATTACCCTGGTCCCTGGGCACAGCATGCTGGGGGGACAGTTTCTTTCTTTGACTTCTTTTTTTGTTTGTTTCATACCAGATACAACAATCTCATCAAGAAATCATTCTCCTTGGGCACTCATGAGTAGCTGACTCAGTGTCCTCTAGTTTTCACAGACTAGGTTACTAGAATTCTTCCACCTTTATTGTTTCTTCTGGTCCTTGCCAGGAGTTAGTATTTGAATTGTGCTGCCTTTATTATAAAGATAACCTGACAGTAAATTTCCAACAGCTTTACTCCATGTTACTTTTTTTCCAGTTGCTTGATCTTTTTGTTGATTTTTTTTCGTATATGTACATGACCTGGTCCTGCCCCCTCTCCTCTTGCTACCCCTCCTGCTTTTTTGCTCTTAGTATTGTGCTTCTGCAACTTCAGACTGTAGTTTTATCTGCCAGTTACTCAAAAGAATATATCATTTAGTGTGGTATTATTATATTTAGGATTTAGCCTCCTTTAAGTGAATTTTCTGTCAGCCTTTTCTTGGAGCACTTTCTGAATAAAGCCTGTCAAAACTGTTGGATTTTAGAAGGGCTGGACTTTTCTTTGTGCAGAATTTTATTTCCTGAACTATTTATTTTGGGAGATCATTTTCTTGAAAGTTAAACCATATGTAAGAAACTCCTGGGGATATGGAGAGGAGTCCAGTCAGTTCAGTCTTTGAGAAGGAACAAAGCAGTGGGGAACAAAAGCATGAGGCACACAAGTTTGCTTCTGCAGAGCTATGTAAAAGTAAAGAAGCACAGGCTGAGTTTAACAATATCTGCTGGAACAAAAGACATAATATCTAAAGTAATCTTTTGTGTTAATGCGTCAATTTTGCTTAAATTTGGACAGTATCAGAATCTTGTTTACAAAATCTGATTTTACAGCCTATCCGTAATTAGTGTTTTACTGTTAAATCTTGGAAGTTAAACCCCAGTTTAACTGCAGTTAAAACTGAAGTTTCTTTTTAAAAAGGGAAAACCACTAGCTGTCCATCTTTATTCCTGCCACAGCGGAGGCCCCAGGAATTTTCTGCTAAAATTCCCATATAGTCACAGGAGCTGCAGAGGCATCCTTTGTGAGCCAGCAGGTCTGGCATCTCTGTGAGGGCTTCAGGTAGGAGACGGCAACAGCTTCACAGTGGTCCCCTCGCTCTGCCATGAGGTGGGTAATTAATAAATCATGGAATATTTTGTGTTGAAGGCAACATAAAAATCATCTGGGAGATAATTTTTCAGGAGATCAGGTTGCGCAGAGCCCAATCTAAACTGGCCTTGGACAGTCTGAGGGATGGGGCAGTCACAGCTTCTCTGGGCAACATGTTCCTGTGTCTCACCACCCTCAAAATGATGAATGTCTTCTTAATATCTAATCTAATGATAGATTAGATTAGATTAGATTAGATTAGATTAGATTAGATTAGATTAGATTAGATTAGATTAGAATAGATTATATTAGATTAGATTAGATTAGATTAGATGTTTCGGTTTAAAGCCATTCCCCCCTTGTCCTATTGCTACATGTCATTGTAAATAGTCCCTCTCTAGCTTTTCTATAGGCCTTCTTTAGGTAATGAAAGGCTGCTGTAAGTTTTCCATGAAGCCTTCTCTCCTTCAGACTAAACAACCCCCAGTTTCTCAGCCTGTCTTCACAGGAGAGGTGCTCCAGCCCTGTGATTATTTTTATGGCTGTCCTCTGGACGTGCTCCAGCAAATCCATGTCCTTCTTGTGGGTCATTACTGTAGTGAGCTTCCCTGGCATCTCAAGTCCAGGTGGCTGCACTCCAGGCACCAGTGCCTTGCAGCCCACCTACAAATGATGTGGTGTGGTCCAGGTGAGTCAGGATGCCCTACCTGACCTGACTTACATAGTTGCCTGTTGCCTTAGGAAGTCATTTAATACTGTGTGGAGTGGAAGAAGGGATTAGATTGCTTTGGATTTGGGTGTAGGACATGACTTCAAATGAAGATGTTAGGAAGGAGAGGTTTATTGCATTTTTTCTTTGTCACTTTTAGAGGAGAGAGAAATATTAATAGCAAACAGCAGTATAGATGTATTTATGCTTCTCAGTCATCAACACTTTGGGAAGAATAGAGGCAAAGGACAAAACAAGAAAAAAGCAGCCGTGAGATAGAAGTGGTGGGATGTGCTGAAAAGCACTGCCTTTGCCACTCTGCCACAGCCAGAAAAGTCAAAATCCACATCAGAATACAGGAATGAAAAATGGCAGTCTTCTAGACTGAAGCCTGACAAAATTGCAGTGAATATAAGCTAGCTCCAAGCAGAGCACTGCTTATCTGCCATTTACCGTGATATTGACTCTTACGATGAAAAGTGTGATACTGTATTTGGAGAGTGGAAAATTATTTTTTTCATTAGCATAGCAATTTTTAATGTCATTATTTCATAATTACTCCACAAAGTTTAGAGTAAGGACATTTAGCATTGCCAGTAGCTTTTTTATCTTATTGAATAGCACTAAAAGGAATCAACATAATGAAATCTAAATACAAAATTAATAAGAAATTGCCAAATGTTTGCCTTTTTTTGTTTGTTTTGTTTTGATTTAAACAGATACACAGGCTTTGAGAAAAAAAGGGGTTTTTAATAAAAAAAATTAAGAAGGGTACAGTCTCAAAGCAATGCATGGAATAAGCTGCTGCTACCTGAAAGTGTGGAACATTACCAGAGGTAAATGCAACTTCAGTCTAAATCAGGACTAAGGAAGCATATAGTGTGTGGCACCATGGGGCTAACTGATAAATTTACTGCTGCTTTAATCTCCTTTACTGGCCTGCACATGGCCAACAGGCACAAACTTTGTTTGTTGACATTTTTTATGTTAACTGTGCTTTTAGTAGCAGGGAATAAATCCAAAATTAGGAAATAAACACCAAAACAGGTTTTTTAGCAGTGTAAATAAAATGTAATTTAACATGGTAGCATATTGAGACTATAACCTGATGTGAAAAGTATTATATCAACAAAATTATGCTTACTTTATATTCTGGGATTAACATTAAATAGTGGTAAGGACTCAAGGACTAAACTTGTGAAATATAAATTGTTCATGATCCTGTATGTAAATAGTGATGGTACTCCTTGCCACTGTTTTTACCCGTGACTAATTTGCCTTTATAATCATGATATAAAAACCCCACATGGTCAAGCTATTTTAGTAACTCAGGTAGGCAGAACAGCCTGGAGTTTTTTCTTTGACATCATGCTGTAGAGCAAGAAAAAGGTTTTATTAAAAATGAAAAATCCACTTATCTTTACAGAAAGTTGGTAGTTACCAGAGATGTGGATTCTGGACATAAATGAAATAAATACACTTAATGAACCAGGTATTGTGATGACTGTTGCTTAAAACTTATTTCTTACACTATAATTCATGAGCAGATACTGGTAGAAAAAGCTTCACTTTTAACAGAATCAGAGCTGGATAAAAAACCAGGAGAGAGGAGTCTGTGAATTTGGGCTGAGATGTTGGTTTGATAAAACCAGAGATTACTTTGTATTTTTGTATGATGCTAGGGACAAGTAAAAGCGATGGATCCAAAAAGAAATGTACTTTAAAGGCCATTGGTGATAAGATCAAAAAGAAAGCAAATGGGAAATAAAGAGGAGAGTGAGGAAATAAAGATGTGCTCCATAACAATGTGCAGCAGCCTATGGAGGGAAGTGGAGGTGAAGAAATGTCATGTGGTAGCTTCCCTTCAGATGTGAGTCTTTATTCTTTTTTTTGCATTTTTTGAACATGAATTCTGTAGAATTTTATTTGCTTTCAAAATTTCATCAGGCACAAGTACTTACTTGTTGGAATATTTCTGACAGTATTCCTTGTGTTTGAACTTCATAGTTGTCATTAGTTCCTTCAATAAATATTCCCTGCTGTTGCTTTGATTTTCATAATTAGTCACTCTCAATCAAGTACATTTCTCAAGGACTGAAATCATGAAATATAAATTCTTCATGATCCCACAATGAAAAGACAATTTTAAAGGTTTTTATTCACAATATATGTTCCAGCTAAGAAAAGAACGTGACTACGTGAGAAAGAACAAAGAGCCAGGCTCCAAGATGCTTCCATTTTAGGATAGTTTAGGGAATTTTTTTATACCTTCTTGGTATCTTAATACCAAATACTTGAAAAACTTGGAACTGATTTATGAAAGATACGAGTCTGTATCTTATTTGTGAGGTGCATATTTATATATTTATCCCTCAATCTGTCTATTAATCTATCTATCTAGAGGTTATTAAAGCAAAGCTGTTAATTTGCTGTCATTTGTGAAACAATATTTTTTTAGTATATATGTGACATCAGAGGGTCTCAGTGTATGAGGTGATGTGTGATTCTAGCAAACAGAAAAGCAAGTGAAGTGAAAGGTGTTGTTCTCAGAAGTGAAGGCTATACTGGAAGTATTCTATTGCATGCAAATCCAGAAATTATGAATATGCAGACCTCCAAAAGGTCCTATGACTTTATGAAGGATTTAGATACTAAAATCTTAGAGAGAAGTTTGAGGCAATGTCTTCTTGAGAACCCCAAGACCTCTATAAAATCGTATACAAACCAGCTCCCCTGGCCCAAGCAGTTGTATTGGCTGTTTTGGGGCAGACACTTCAACTTGCTAGCCATGAGAGAGGAGTGCTGTTGTCCCGTGTATGTTCATCACCCAAAAAAAAGTGTTTGGCATTTTGAATCAAGCTGGATTTAGGCATCTGCTTAATCAGGTTTATAAGCCTAGTATTCTGGTGTATGGATGCCCTGCAGTTTCCCTTGGAAATATATAGATTTCTATGGTCTTTATGTTTTCTTTTTTCTTGTTATAGTACATGACAAGAAAATATATATGTGTCTTTTTTTTTCATGTTGTAGTTACTTGTAGTAAATGGAGAATGGAAGACTTCTAATTAAGATGTTCTATATCATTGCCTGGAAGCATTCAGGGAACATACCTGCATTAGGATTTTGGTATGAATTAGGAACGTGCTTTTGAAGTAAAACTGCCCATTCTCTCTTCATGCTGTGCTTGGATTCACATTATAAAGTGGTCTTGGAGAACACAAGATGGACTTTTCTAGGAGTATCCAAACAATGTGCTCCAATCACTTCCAGATAATCAAATTCCTAGTCCCAGATCAAAATAAATCCAAACCCTTTAATAAGTATAGTGTGGTTGTCAGTTTCTCATCAGCCATGCATTACCCTAAAGATAACTTTCTTCAATTGAACTGCTCTGCTTGCTTCTGTAGGTGCAAGCATGAATTTCTTCAAAGCTTTCTCCCTTTTAGCTACAGGGTGAGTCTGGATCCTCAGCAGAGGCAGTCAGAATCATGCTGCTGCAGGAAGGTGCCTAAATTTGAGGCATCGAAGGCTTATATTAGGTGTCTAAAAGTAGGTGATATAAATAGTGTTCAAACTGTTTATATCATAAAATAGTGCAGGCAGCAGCTGTGCATCGCTTCTTACTTCAGTCCCCTCCAGTGAGTTATTCTCCCTTGGGCAGGATGCGATGGGGATTGCACCCCATCTGTGCTAATCCAGCTCTTGACTATTATTTTAGAAAGCCACGATAACATTACAGAAAAATGAAACAGAAAAGAGGCAAAACCCTCCTTTTTTTTTGTTTTTTTGGAACACACCCTTCTCCACACTTTCCTTCCGCTGTTTGTAATCACTAGGCTAGTGCAAGATCTTGTACTAGGACTACTAAGTAGACCAGCTAAATTGTTACTAGCATTAACTCCCTTTTTCTAGCATGTTGTCTCAAAGGCTGTTTGGTAAATCTTGTTTCACTGTCAATTTAGGTATTGCTTCTCCCTCCCAGCAAACACAGATATCTCAGTTCATTGAAAGAATACTTTATGAGTACATTTCTTATGTTCAAGGCCATAATAAATCAAGTATGGACTAGTGCAGACTTCAGTCATGTACTTTTCTATAACTGTGATTCTCACATCATTTGTAGCATATATTTCTACTTAAAACTACTTAAAAAATACTAGTTCATAGCTAAGATCAAGGGAAAGAACATAAAGACAATATGCTTGTGTACTATTAGAAATTTAGAATTGCAACATCAAACATTAAACATCCAGATAATTACAGTTGTTGCAGGAGCTTTGTTTGGCTACCTGTGAGTAAAGATAGTCCTAGAAGTATACACATGCACAAATCCTCCATACAGGATCACTTATTGTAGTTAGACAATTAATTATTTTCTCTATCTAGAGATCTAGATCTAATTCAAATTCCGTTCTGAAGATAAGCTATAAATATTCTTATAGCCTCTTCTCTTACAACTATTATATCTAGAAACTTAATTAAATCCTTTTATTTTCATAATTTGTTGTGAGCAATTATTTTCCTTCTACACTGTGAGAAAGAAATACATTTTCAAAGATTCAGATGTGCAGCTTGTGTTGTTAAAAGTATGCAGCACTTTGTATTTTCAGAGTATTACTAGCTTTAGCTGCAGTCTCCAAGCAGATCTTCTGCCTAACAGGCTCTATTGTGTCTGTTTTTGGACACCAGAAAGTGATTAATGTAAACGGAGAATCATTTGTGAAAGTCTGGCTGAGATACAGGAACCTATGGGAGGAAGAATGCTACTCCATGGAAGTGCTCTTGCCATGATACTCATGAGATTCTCCTTTCTCTAGCTGCTACTCTCATCTCCATTCACTAAGCACTTTCCAAGTTTGGCAAAAAAAAAGGGCTTTTGTCTTACAGACCGAACACTATCCAATCTCACTCACACTAAACCTATACCATCCACCATTTTGATGCAAATGCATGCAAGACAGTAGGTGTGATTTTATTGTATGTTTCTCTTCCTAACTTTCTTCATGATCTTAAACAAGGCTGCTTAGGTGCACGTAAAAGTTACAGTGCAGGTCCCTGAATTTAGACTTTCTTATTGCCATGTCAGATTTTTGTATAAAATTCACTGTGCTTCTGTTTCCCTTGGGTCTTTTTTCTGCCCAAAACACATCTTGGTTCCTTTTAAAAGAAGTTCTTTATGGACCTTTTGTACTGTGAGGAATTTTCCTGGTATTCATATAGTAGCAGCTTAATGGAATTGTATTAAAATGGACAGGAAACATGATGGCATTTATTGAAAAATGTGAGATCAGATACACACTTAAGTGTTCTGTGACTTTGACTGGTTAATAGGGTTGGAAGATGTGCTTCAAATGATACCCAAAACAGCACCTCTGGATACACTATGCCATTCTTGCCCTAGCAAGGTTAGGAGGAACCCTAGAAGGACATTTAGAGGAAAAAAAACCCCAAACACCTGGTGTAGAGTTTGATTCTCTTGAGCATGTGACTTGGATTCAGGTCCATAAATGCAGGAAGAGGATGGTTTGGGATTTGACTCACAAGTTCTCTTCTTCATGAAGCATGTTCTGCAAGAGTGTTTGTCACTGAGGGCCCAAGAGACAACTTATGTAAACACAGGCTTTGCAGGTGGGGTGGACTTGTCAGCAGAAAGACTAGGCAAGCCTCAGTTGAAAAACGAATGTTTGGTTTATATCTGAGCTCTTCCAGAGAGGGGAAGACCACAGTTTGTTCAGATCAAGTGGCAGCTGCTGAAGTACTGCTCTAAGTGTATTCAAGTGCCAGGTTCATATGGGACACAGACTAATTTTAAACACTCCCTGAAAATGAGAACAGTTCTTCAAAGTTGAAAGCTAAAGCGTTCATTTATTTCAAATGTTTCTCTTGGAAAGATTTAGTAGACTAGACTCTTCGTTTATTATTGAGTAGTTTATTATTGTTTCTTTTTCCTTCTGAGGGTTGCTTTGGATATTGTATTGCAAAGTTCACAACTTCCTTGAAAATTCCAAGAGAGAGAAGCCTGGCTTATCTCCTTCTCCTTGCTGTTTAGTGAGGTTGCAGCTATGACTGAGCTATGCATCTCATGAGTTACATGAGATGAGCAATTGGCAAGGTTTAGGAGACGTACCACATTGTGATCCCCCTCACCTAATACCTTTATCTTAGTACAAAACTCTCCTGTATTACTGATTACCAGTTTTCCCATTTCACATATCTGCTTAAGAAGCTTTTTCCCCTATTATTCTTTCAGCCTTGTTAAGTTTTTGTTTTCAGTGTTCTCGGGAACATTTTTCATTACAGTGAAGTTTGCAGCATGTAATGCTGCCTGTATCTGTAGTACCACAACCTTGCATCAGCCAAAAATGTGCTGTCAGTAACAGGTGTCACTCATTGACAATGGATGCTCCTCCTTCAAAATTTTACCTGTCTCCACAGAAACTGAGAGCTCAGATGGGTTTCCCAGAAGCAGAGCTTTCATGTTGAAGGCTTAATTCCAAATTATAATTCTAAAATGTGTGTGCTGCCCACATCTAATTCCATTTGTGCCTTCCCTGCATGATGAAAAAATTTCATCTTCTGTCATCTCCCTCCGCTGTCTCCTGACATAATTGTAGTAGCTGCTGTCCCAGCAGATTTCAAGGAGCATACTAGAGGCAAAAATGCAAACAAACAAACAGAGCAAAACAAAATAAAAAAACACTCTAATATGTTTTTCCCCTTTAGCTTCCATCCTTAATCCCTATAATCATGTACAACTGAATATAGGCAGATATCCTGGAAAGGCAGAACTTAATCAGAACTAGATGGTTTACTCCAAGACATGCATACAGCAAACAGTATTCCTAAAATAAAATATAAAGCTATCTGTCTTTTTGTTCTTTTAATTCAAGTTTCTTAACCTATTTAATATTTTGAAAGATGAAGTTAACTCATTGTGGTCTTCTCTATACCTTTGCTAAGCATACCATCCTATTGAAATTGTTCAGATATTTTGCATTGTAAGGTTACCTACTAAATAATTTTCTCTTTTGGTCTTGTTTCCTGTTGCTTAATAATTCCTAAAATAATATTTTGTTTTTAACAGCTACTGGGTATGAAGAGCAGTAATCAAAGGGTTTAAATTGATGATCAATATTAATGAAAGTTACAGCAGTCCTTGACTGTCTGTGGTTAGGACTGTCCTTTCTTGCCCTGCATATGCAGTACTTTGCAAGTAACTACTTTGAATTTCATCTGTTATTTCTTTGCCAAGTGATTGAGTATTGTAAGATCCTCATACAGCTCTTCAAAGGCAGTTTTATTCCTTTTGTGGTTGATTCTTTACTATCAGACTTTCTCTTCGCTTACCATTCTCATTTCTCAGTTGCAAAAAAATAAAGTTCAGTGTCACGAGACCTGAGAGACATGGATGGGAATGCATCCTTCTCTGTTGGGAATATGACCACTTTATTCCTGACATGCTTCCTGTCTGCTAGCCAGTTACCAGGCCATAAGACACTCTTGCCTCTCCTCCCATGATAGTCAGGTCTAAGGCTCTTTTAAGTACACTATCTGAAAGAAGGCTTTTGGAAATTCAACTGCTCTGTGCAAATCAGTTGCATCTTATGCAAACTTTATTTACTCCTCCAGAGAAGTAGTAACTTGTGCGACAAGACTTACTATCATGCATTCAATAATTTTCTGTTTATTTGGTTCATTAGGCAAACTCCTGTTGGTATATCTGCTACAGAGGTTGGGATTCCTCTCTTAGTGTTTATTAAATTCTGAGGGAGATTGAAAAAACACCTTTCCTTCATCTGCAGCCTTCCTCTGACACAGAGCTTGATTTTACTGATAAAACCAGTTGTATTATGTGGTTTCACTTGTTCTAGACTAGTTTGGAGTGCAGTCCAAGTTACAGGAGAGGGAATCAGAGATGTCTGAAGAATTAGAAAACACTGTTTTAAGGGCTAACTGAGGTTTTATTCTTCATTCAGAGAAAGGTTCTGTCAAACAGGAAGCTGAATTCATCCTAATCATGATTAGGCATAAGCAATGCAATTCTTTTTAGAAAAGCCAGAACTGTGCACTAATCACCATGAAAAATAAACAGAAACATAGTTTTTAGAAGACCAGTGGGAAGGACTTGTTTTAGCTACATGAGTTAGTGCAGGAGTAGTTAGTGAAATTGTCACCTTGTCTTCCAAGCATATTCAAAGAAAAACATTTTTTTTCTTAGAATTGCAAGTATTAAGTTTGGTCTTAGGGTTGCTCCTTTTAGTTCAAACCAGAAAAGCTAAAAACTTGGAACGTTTTTCCTTTAGACCCATGAAGACAGAGTGAGCTTTCCCGAGAAACCACTGTAAGGAGGTCTGTTTGTCTAGAGAAGTGTGGCCACGGTCTTCAAACAAACGTTTAGAAGCTAGAAGCATTTACCAAAAAAGAAATGGGATCACGTTATTAATTCAGATGGATACTCGCTATAACTAATTTGACGTTCATTTTCAAAGTAAATGCAAATAGCTTTCTTCCTTTCAGGTAAGCATCAGAGCTTTTGTAACAGCACCATCAGTCTGAGGCAGAGGAGTCGTGACTTTTGTTTGGGGATCAATGGCAGTAAATACATGGCTACCACTACAGCAATTTACTGTTCTGCTATTGGTCATACCAGGCAGAGGAAAACAGAAATTGTGTATTATATAGAAAGTTTGTTTCAAATTTTCATACTAGAGTAGGAACTTGCTTTCCAAGCAAGATAAATCTTTCCAAGCTCATAACTGTGAAAAATTGCTCCACGGTTGATTTATGGACCACAGTGTGATGGAAGGTAGAAGTGTATAACTGTGCTTACTTGTATAGTAAGGAGATTTCCTTTCTTCAGCAACAGGAGATTTTCTTTCTTCAGCAACAAAAATCCTCAGATCAGAATATTCTAGAATTGCTGTATAGAAATATAGAGATTTATGTTCTGAAGTATTAGAAATACTTTTCTTTTTCCTCAGTTCTTTTTTTATTTGGTAGCATTGAATTAACTTAGCTGTGAAAGTACTGATACCAGGCAAAACTTCAGGGAGTGAGACATGGTATCATTTGTTTCATTTTGCCCTCTAGTTGTAGGGACCAATCTGTGTCAGTCTTTAGAGGCTTATGATTTTCTAAGAAAGGGAAATTTCATTGGTTTTCTATAACTTCAGGTTTCCATACCTTAACCTGTTAATTAAAAAAAAACCCACAAGTATGTGAGGCAAATTGAATAGCCCTACATCACTCTAATTCTTTTTAAGTGTCTGAAATGTTGGCAGTAGAAGACATATGCAACTCTCAAATGTATGAAACTTGTATATCTGCTTTCTTTGTATCTGGGGAAATTGTATGACAATATCCAACTGTGGTGTGTTTGCTTTGTTGAAGTTTTTGCTACATGGTTTGCATGTATGGTATTTCTTCCCCTGGACTTCCACCTCCCATCCTTACTCAATAATGCAGATGTTAAGCTGGGGATTTTGTTAGCCAGAATTAATGATAATCTGCTTTCAGTGTGTTTTTATGTGGCCACATCTGAAGTGCTGATAAAAAATTACGAGTTCCACAAGATGAGGACATAAAAGATGCAAAATTCTATCTTCTACCTCCTAGTCTTTAAGCACAATATTATCTGAATCAAGGACACTATCATTATGTGCCATAAAACCCAGTATTTTTAAAGATTATTTCCCAAAGTAATTCTGACAGATTTGACAGATGTAATCTTTTTACCTGGTCATCACCTACTAGGGGTTTTTAAATACTTATGTATGTCATAAGACATAGTAAAGGAGTAAAAGGGAGACCCAGCCCTGAAGGTACTACAAGAACTATCATGGTGATCTGGCTCTAGGTGAGCCTTTCTCAGAAGTACCGCAGCACAAACCAGTTAAAAAGCTACCACGCCTGCTAGAGATTACTGGAAAGCAATTGCTGTGCCCTGCCTGTATCCTAGTACAGCAGTCAGGGATGTGTCTTAGCCTATCCCAGAAAGGTTTGTCATGAAGGAGTCTAGTTAAGGCAGTTTAAAATAGTCTTGGAGCAAGATGCTATTTATGCATTGTATAATTGATGCTTTGATTCATTTTATTTTATTTTATTTTATTTTATTTTATTTTATTTTATTTTATTTTATTTTATTTTATTTTATTTTATTTTATTTTAAATGCTAAATTCCAAATACATAGAGAAAGAACACTGCTAGGTGATTTCGTGGCCTTAAATCTTTTCCCCTAGCACTGAAATTTATTCTCCTTCCTCAACATCCTGATAGTGCTCCCCCTCTCCCCATGTGACATCAGCTGAATGCTCTTTCAATCTTGCGAGGAAATCCACCTCCTTGTTTGTTTGTTTCGTTTTTCTGTCAGTATTAACACTTCCCCTGCAATCTATCCTTTCTTAGGCTTCTTTTCTGCCTTCCAGTAAATATGACCTTGATCAGCATCCAGTCAGTTCATTTCCAGAGTCTTCTCTCAGCTTAGTCCTCAGCAACTTCTTTAATACCAGCTCATGAAAACAGCTCATAGTGCCTTGTTCGTAGTCTAAAATAATTCTAAAATCATTCTTCAGGCACTCTTGAACAGTTATCCTCATTTTCCCCATATTTATGAGGGTAAAAGAGGTCATGGAATGGGACCAGATATCCCTAATAGGTGGAATCTTCACACTCCCAATTTGTAGGGTGTTGGGACCACTAGACAGCCCTTGTATAAACACTTGTCCTGAACTAAAATATCCAGGTCCTAGTCCTAGTCCTAGCCAGCAGGACCACATAATTCTGTGGTTAAAATACTCTGAATTGGTCACTGAAACTTAGGAATAGATACCTGTAGGTTTGCATATGAATATATATATGTACATATGTACATACATACATGTGTGTATATATTTATCTATCTACATATACCTATATATATGTGTGTATAGAATCATCAAATTGTACCTCTTCTATGAAGACAGGCTGAGCAAACTGGGGTTGTTCAACCTGGAGAAGGCTCTGGGAAGACCCTAAAGCAGTGTTCCATTACCTAAAGGGGAGCCACACGAAAGCTGGAAAGGGATTTGTTACAAGGGCATGTACTGATAGGGCAAGGGGAGTGGCTTTTGGTTGATAATTGGTATATTAAATCATATATCAGGAAGAAATTCATTACTCTGATGGTAGTGAGATACTGGAAACAGTTGCCCAGAGAAACTGTGGATGTCCTGTTGTTACCAAAACTGGAAAGTACTCTCCAACCAGACTGTTAGGTTAGAAAGCTGACATTGCTTTATTCAGCACTGAGGCACATGAGGATTGCTCCACCCAGTATGTACACCAATTGTTAAAAGTTTTAAATATTTATACATTTTAGCAAACAAAGGAATTAATATTCCTGGAATTAGTGTTCACTGGAATGAATATTCACTGCATACAAGTTACAAGTTCCCCTGGTACTTGGTATTTTATCTTCTATTGGTTAATGATTCTCTTACTTCTCATGCTAATTAGTTTGCACGCTCAGTTTCTCTCATCTTTTGGGTTGGTGGATTTCCTGGGTCAGTGGTCTGTGGGTTGGTGATTGCAGATCCCCCCTGCCAGAATTACCTTTTCCCCACTTGGAGCTGATTTCAGATGAGTTTCTTCCTTGTTTTGGGAGTCCTGCCAAATGTCCATGTTGCCCATAAATTCTCCATTCTTTTTGTCCATTATCAGAGTTGCATCCTTCTTCTAAACTATGTTAACCTCCTCCCCCAGGTCTCAGATCACTGGAGAAGGTCAAGTCCTAAACTTTAATTTGTTTTTGTAGCACATGGACATCACTTTCAGGTTGCTTTGTTAGCTGCTATCGGTTTCATGGACTAAATCTTCCTTCTTGTTGGTTAGGTTTCAGCATTTCCCCCCAATGCTGCATGGGCTCTTTTTAAAAAGAAATACAACTTTTTCAGCAACGCCATCCCTGGGAGTGTTCAAGACCATGCTGGATGGAGCTTTGAACAATCTGGTCCTGTGGAAGACCTCTCAGTCCATGGCAGGAGGGGTTGGAACTAAATGGTTTTTGAGGTTCCTTCCAACACAAACCATTCCCATGTTTCTGTGATATAGGATTATCAAAGGATAGTATTTTTACCTGGGATGCCTCTGGCCACAGATCAGACACAGTAGAAAGGACCTCACTCATCAAGCTGAGAAAATGAATGGCTAAACACCCTTTTTTAAGGAGAGAAATATATATGAGAAACTCCTCATTCTTTCCTTCTTTCTCCTAACAAAAGTCTTTTAGAGAGAGATCTTCTTGTCTCTTTCTCTGATGCTGGTCCCTTGCAGTTTTCTTAGCAGGCAGGCAGAGTTCCTTGCTGATTCCTGAAACCAGCAAAGGGTTTGCTGTAGGATCAAAGCTGGCTCTTTCCCACACTTCTTAAGGGACGCAGGTGCAGTGCTTCACTGACCATTACTGAAAGCAAGTTAAGTGTGGAGGATGGATCTTCTTTAGTAATGAAATTACCAATTTTCAAGTACATAAATTCTTTGAGAAGAAATGGGTTTTAGCTGCAGTGAACTTGTGAGCAGCAAAATGCATGCCTGTGATAGGGACTGTGGTACAGTGATGTGTTCTCAGTGTAACAGTGTTTCACACACTGCTGCAGCAGGGTGGATGCTGCAACGGGTGGCTGCAGAAGAGTGTGAGGTTAAAAACTGAGTGAAGTGTCTGAGGTCAGGTAATGGGACTGAGATCAGAAAAATTAAATCTCGTTAGACTGGTTTCTTGCTATAAGGCTGGACAAGATTTAAAATTCCTGGGGGGTAGAGGGGCGGTGGAAGCTGTACACATCTCAGAATTTTAGTAGCTTGTTTTAAAACTTCTGCCATATACTAGCTCAGCTTTAAGTATGTTCTTTATTTCTGTGCAATGTGCTGGAGAGATTTTCCTCCCTTTTGACAGGAAACTGTTGGAAAATGCTTCTTCTTTCCTGTTTTGGTGGGTTTTTTTGTGGTTTTTGTTGTTGTTGTTGTTTGCTTGGGTTTTTTTTGTGCTGATTCTTAAAATATGCCATTCTAAAAAATATATTTTTTATTCCCTGGATGCTCTTGAAATAGTCCATTGTGGGGTTGGACTCTTTAAAGTGTTTCAGTAGATGTGTACCATGTTCCTTCATCAGGAATTTCTTCTTGTTTTGCAGGTCACCCAGACAGTGTTTCTGCTTTATGGACTAAATAGAATGTCTTTAAAATACAAATTTGTGAAAATTGGACCTAAATACAGAATGATACATTAATTATATTCAGAATTAAGACTATGCTTTGTAAGAGCAATCTTCCTTGCCTCTTACAGCCTCTCTGAAGATTTCATTGCTCTTGCTTGTAGTGAATACATTCTCTCCCTCTATGAATTAAAGCTTACCTGCAGGAACTTTATAGTTTGCTTCCATGGAAGAAATTGTCTCCAGGTAAAAGCTACTGCTTTCCTCCTCTGCTGTCCTGAGCTAGAATGTTCTCTCTGTTTACTCACTGAGGAAGAGGTGAAAGGATTACTTTACTTTCTATGTAAGGTTCTTGGAGTAATGCTTCAGTGGCTGCTTACTTCAGAGCTGTGAAGAGAGCAGTGCCTGATGGAGACAGGTGTGCTTAATTCATAACAGAACCATTGCTAAGACAATTTAAAAGGATTTTCCTGGGGTCAATGGACTTAATAATGTGCCTCTCTTTCTTTTGTATGAAAAATATAATGACTGAACAGAGGTTTTTAGCATTAGTATGATACGTGGGTTTGGAGTTTCTTTAGGTCTTTAAGATTATATATCTTTGGCTTTTACACACCTTAGAAAACAAAATGTTAAAATGAGTGCAAAATCTCAGACTGGAAAAATAAATTAAAAAAAATAATGTAACAGCAAAATCAAGAAAGTCTGAAGGTGTAAAAACTTGTGAAATGTACATAAATGTAGAAAAAAAATTTTTGATTTACTATCAGTGATGCAAGTGTTGTATCTTTCCATATTTCTGAATATTGATAAATCATTTTAGCAATTCAGAATCCTCATCTTCAGCCACTGTTTTGCTTCTGTGTATTTCTTGGTAATGGTTCAGTAAATTAGGTCATAAAAGTTCATTCATTTTTGTCTGGTAACTCTTCAGAACTGGGAAGTCCAAGAATATATGAGGAAGACCCTTATCATTGAGTCCATCAAGTCAGTGCATGTCATAAGGCACTTGGGAAACCCACCTTGCATCCCCTCTGTATTTATTTAGGTTAGGCAGATGGTGGTACAGTTCAGCTGATTGCAGTAGGGGAGGAGAATTGCATGACTGTTGTGAAGGCTTTAATTTCAGCCAGTGGGTCTTTAAATGGCAATGCCAACGGACAAGCGATATTAAAACACGGCAAATAAAGGCAAACTTCCTTCTCCACCAGCAAAAACTGTTTAGGAACAAAGATTTTGTACAAAATTGAAATGATGATCTAATGGAGGTTTTTGCAACAAGACGGGACAAAACGTACCCTAGGTCTACCTTTAGATCCCTTTCAAAACCGCTAGAGAATATATGTAATTTCAACAGCATTTTCTGCGATTGCTCAATGTGAGTAGACTACACTGCTTTTAAACAGGAAAAAACTCTGTCCCTTCATATACATGTGTAGTTCCCCAAAAAAGCAACGTCTCTATATAAAGTAGTTTCTTGAAAAGGTTTTCAGGTGCTGAGAGGCTTTGAAAGAAATGATTGATGAACCATTACTGGTGACCTAAAAGCTATGCTTTCAGGATGGAGTTTTCAAAAGCTGTTATTGGGGACCTCCATAAAACTTGTGGGAACAAAAGTAATTCTCTTTTCTCTTTTGAAAATCTGCCCTAAAACTGTGAGCTTTTCAGGTGCCCTGGAAGAATGTGATTGGGCTGTCTTTTTCCCAAGAAAAGCCTGTGTGACCACTACTGATATGCCCTTAGTCTGTCGTGGGGCATTTTTGCATTCTGTAAGCAGTGCAGAAATGGAAGTTACCACAGCATCCAAGGACTGTCATAAAATTAAAAATTAGCAATTGAATTCATGATAAATCAACTCAGTTTTCAGTTGTCTGCTTCTGTCTAACAAGCAAAGCGTGTTATTCCTTCATGAAAATGAATTTCTAATGTAATTGTTTTAATTAAATGGTACTAGATCACTAGCCATACAGAATAAAACCACTGCCATATTAGACATTCAGGGGCATACAGACATTCAAAAGAGCCCTGGGCAAAAGTCGAAATTGTGGTCTTCTCTAAATTTGTATTTATTATTAGTATCATCACACAAAGCTCACTGTGCCTCCTCAAAATATTGCAGACTGTCATTCCTTCTTCCTGAGCCTCATCTCTTGGGCAGCCCTGGGCTGTATTTATGATTTTTTTCCTGGTTCGGTTGTTTTTATTTGCTTTTGTGTGTTCATTTGTGATTTTTTTTTCTTATTTTAATTTCTCAGTATCCTTTTTCTAACTTGAAATGTGGTCATTGCTATAGAGGCAGTGGAGTGCATAGTGGAATGGCCACTTGTTGCTGGATTTAATAATATCTGGGAGGACAGTGTGAGGTCCATTTATAAATTATAGCAGCTTGAGAATCTTTGTGTATGATAGCTTAGGAAATACAGCAGATGTATTGCCCAAGTTCAAGAACACTTACTTGATTAAAATACTATCAAAGGAAACATACTTACTAGGGTGCAGTAACTCTTGAGTCAGTGCTTAAATTCCATTTTCCTGACTGCTGGATCCAACTGTTGTCTCTCATTTTCTGTGTGCATCATAAAAGCTGCATGAATGTGTTGCTGTTTCTTCCAGCCTGATAAAACCTGGAGCCTTGGTCAGAGACCCTAGGTTTCATCAAGTCCTAGATAATAAATGCATCACACAATGAAAGGAGCAGTTGGTCCCTGTTACATAGATTTTGTAGTGGTGGCATCTTTCCTCACTACACTGTGCTTTCTACTTTTAATTCCTTCCCACACTACCTGAAGTATTTTATCTCCTGCATTATATATTGGGTTTAAAATATCATATTAATAAGTATTTAAATATTTTATAAACATACAAGCTTTCTAGTTAATATTTCTAATGTTGTTCATGCTCTTTCTCCTTATTTGCTCTTTCTAGACTGGAGAATACTCTAACTGAGGATTAGACACACGGGCTCCGATGCTCAAATGGGATCCACAAAGTGCAGAGCAGGTTCTGTGCTCTCAGTAAACCTGTTGTTTAATCATGAGGAATGATGCTGGCTGTGGACTGCACATCAGCACCCATCTCTCAGCTAACCTTCCTTTCTAAGTAAGGTCAAATCCACACGCAGCAAGTTAAACTGAGTATCCTACAGGCTTGAGGGTCTGTGAAAACCCTGCCTGCAGATCACTCTTTTAAGTGCCACTGGCAATGCCACTGCTTTTATTCCCAGCAAATATATATTTTATTCCAAGCCTTCTGTACTTCTCATGACTGCTAATTTTGTCTCTTTTATAATGTTGTTATGTCATCTATTTCTCTGGATGGCTTTTTTAAGGAGGCTGGAAATAAAGTTGCCTTTGCCGTCATGAGAGGAATTTAAAAAACCCAAGAAACTGAAACACCCACAAATGAAAGGAAGATTTGGCTACTGGATGCTGAGCATAGCCACTGACTAATATTTAAATGTCAAGACTAGAAATTTTGTTAGCAGTTCTTTACGTTGTACTTGAGAAAGTATAGGCTACAAGGGTGAGAACAGAGTGCAAGGCAGCAGAGCTGCTGAGGGGCAGACAAGGAGTGGAGGGTTTTAAACCTGCCTCTAGGATCTGTCTAGCTCCTTATGCTAACCAGTGACTGAATACATTTCATAAACACTTATCGCAGAAGGATCTGCAGCATACTTCTCTCTCACACAGCTGCTCTACCCTCAAAGCTACAGAATCATACTCTTTTTTTCTTTCTCCTCTTGACTAAGGAAAGGCTGGAGGGGACTCTTTCCCAGCCAGAGTAATGTACAACCCATTTGTGAGGACACTTTACAGGGAAATTAGATGTTGCAGATAAAGCTTCAGCTCTCCCACCTAAAAGAAGCAGTGAATCCATTAGACAAGTATATGTAGAGGACCTGAAAACATCAGATGGATTTTTACCAGTACTGCCTGAAGGAAAAAAATGGTCTCAAGCACATTTTTAAAAGAAGGAGTTTCTTCATTTCAGGAAAGTTGCTTTTATATCACTGTAGAGATCTAGAGAGTGATAACACTTAGGCTATATATGGGTCTCCTTTGCTAATTGCTGGCTACTTTTGGGCTACTTCAGTGCAGTTCTGTGAGGTTAATTGGATCCTCCATCAGCCTGGATTGAGTATCTACTTCTGTCATAATACAGTGTACAGTTTAAGGGGCTGTGTGTCCTATACCTGATTTCTCTCTCAGGTCACATAGCCTGATGCTTTGCATAACCTGCAGAGTAGTAGGAGACAGGGGCTTTAACTGCAGTAGCCAAAGGAAGGAGCTGAACTGTTATGTCTGAAAATATCCTGAGTGTATCCTTGAATCAGAGTATATCTACTGAATAAAGATTCTGAATTTTTTAAAATGCTTTTCTGGCTGAGATGTCTATCCATCCATAGCAAACTTAAGTCTTATTGATGATTGCGATGCTTCAAGTTATTCTTTATGGATTACCCCATAAGAGGTATTCTTGTATAATGCCTGCAGACTACAAATTGAAAATAGGCTCAGCTACATTCAGTTACTGAAAAAAAGGGGAACCAACACTTTGTGTTACATTTAAAAAGTGTTGGTAAACACTGTACTTCAGATGTGCTTGATCATGATCCAGTATGTCGTAAAAATATCTAATGAATTGAGTTTTTCATGGAAGGTGGGCAGGAGATTATGAACTTGATTTTTATGTTTCATTTTAGCTAAATATTGGCTTCTCAGCATTCCCAAACCTGGGAAATATCTGCGAATGTATTAAAGGGGCATTTGAGGCACCCAGGAACTTTCAAATAGTAAAAGTAGATTGCTTGAGTAAACTTTCATCTGATTTCAGGTCTTCTGGATTACTTTCTTTACTAATGGCAACTCTTTTTTTTACTGAGGCTAATTTAAGTGCTTGATATCCTTCTTCACTTCTTTCAGGTTTTTTTTCCATTTGGAGTGACATGAATTAACCTTAGAGCGTGCCTACAAATGAGTGATTTAATACCTAGACTATGCCTCTAATGGTGTTGCATTTACTGCTGAACTAGGAAGGAGAATTAGGTACCTTAGTGTCTGGCTGTCTGTGATCTAGCAGCAAGCTTAATTGGACAGCAGCAGCTCCTTGAATTAACAAGTCCTGCTGGCAGCACACACCTGATTCCCAGCATGAGCAGAGGGGATGCAAGGGAAAAGAGATCTGACAAAAGAAAAAAAAAAGTGGCTGCAAAAATGAAAGTCGTTTTTTTCCATTCTTTAATTTTTTTCCCCTTGATAATTAATAGGTATTGATCAAACATTAACTATATTTCAGGAGCTGCTAGCTGAGAAATACTTTCTAGATTTTGAAAATTTTTGGCAGAAAGCTCAGAATTTGTATTTTTCTTGTGAAATCTTGGAACAGAACAGTCTTATTTATAGTAAACACTGACAGAACATGGGATATATAATGAAAAATTATGCTGCTTTGTGTGACAAATAACTTTTCATATGACTTTCTCTAGTCAATGCATGGATTATGACAGTGAATCAGTGAGTGTTTGGTGGTCTTTTTTGAAGTATTTTTGACACAGCCAAGGAGAAGTTATGGCATAGATAATTGTCATAGAAATTATGCCATAGATAATATGGCATTATGCTAGACCATCTCAAAGTAATCACTCAAGAGCTGTAAAAATGGTTTTGGTGGGGGAGTCCCAGTTCTTTAACCATTATGTGTTTCCTTGGCTGTGGAATATAAAAAGTGAAAATGATTTTCAGCCTTATGTCATTTTTATCTGCATGAAAAAGCTGAATCATTCAATATGTTAGTCAGTTGCAGCTAAATGTGATGCTCATAATCTCCTTCCTGTATCTGTGTTTGTCTGTGTGTGTGTGTGTACGTCTAGGACTTCTGAACCTGGTAAAAGTGTATTTAAATGTAGGAGATAACCTTAAAAGCTGTCCATCCTTATAATAACTGATAAACTCCCTATTCTGCCTATTTACTCTTCTCTTTTGCTACAGTATGGATTTTGTATGCTTTTGGTTTTCATTTAAACTGTTCCTCCCTTTTCTTTAATTTTTCCCCCTCACCAGCCTGGTATGTTGGCTGTCTAGTTAAAAGAGAACGGGCCTAGAAAAACGAAAATTGAAGAGGACCAGTTTCTTGTGGATTTATGTCCCTTGGTTAATAATTGAATTATAGAGGTCTTCTTTTATCTCTGAATATGCATATATTCTGGTGATGGTGTGCTGGCTGCCACACTTGACAGCAGAAATGGGCTGATAAGATTGTTAGCACCCTGCATGTTAATACAGGGATCCTGGTCTCTCTTCTCTCCAGCAGCTGCTGCTTTCAAAATTTATAAGAGTGTAACTATCTTTGAGATTTCTATCTCCTCAGTCACTTTCATTTAGTTGAAATCAGACTACTTAGTTCAGAAATTACAAGGAGAGGACACACAGACTGTGTTATATTGTTGCTCAGTCTTGTTTCCATAGGAAACCAGGCTAAAAACAGCCTGGAAAAAAGTCAGCTTTATCTTTTGCTAAAAAAAAAAAAAATCCCCTCCCAATTTTAATGCTGTAGATCATAAGATAGTTGAGTATACTCAAGAGAAATCACTTGAAGGTAAATTACTTTTATTGTATGCCTAATCACACATCACCTTCTGTTAGAAAGAAGCTTTTCACCCGACCAGGAGTAGGTAGGAGTAATCCAGCTATGGAGAGCCTTTTCTGCCTAAACCTTTCCATGCTGTCTCCTATGGATGAAGGCTGACATCTTGTTACATGCCTCTATGAGGAGGAAAAGTAGATGAAGGAAGGGGGAAGAGGACTACAGAAAGGTAAAAGATTTTTTCTTCCCTACCTGCTGTTGAAGATACAGATAAGGCTTTTCTTCTGCCTGCACTCTTCCTCTGTTCAAAGCTCCATTTCTCTACAGGTGTGCAGGGAACATTATTAAATTAATTGGAAGTACATGAGGAAAGAAATCCAAGGTACAACCTTCCAGTTTTATACTGCAGCAAAGAGAAGCCTTGGTTGTAGAATTTAATATGATACACATGTCAAAATGAAAGAAGGAATATTTGCCTAATCATAAAAGACCTTTCAAAACTCAGCGTCCCATAGAGATGCATGATTCAGGAAATAGGAACTGCTAAGAACAATTTCACCTCAAAATAATATTACATACAAAACAGTGTTGAATTATATAATAGCATGACTGTGGACATCTCACATCATATTTTCAGGAAAAAAATTACCACAATTTTAATGGCAGAAAGGAAACTGAATTAAAAAGCAGCCAAAGTCTATTTGCCAAGCCCAAATAAATCAATGAATTAGAAGAGCTTAACTTGAACACTGCAAAATTTGGAGACCTTTGGCTTGGCAGGCTTGATGGAAACTTGTCTAAGTACTAATTGGTTCTATATTTTTTTCTGGGTAAAAAATCTTTTTTCTGGTCTTCTGGTCTTTCTGGTAGTGAATTATTGAGTCTTTGGGGTAAATATTGGTCACTCAGGTCTCACAAAATTAACATACATTTTGTGTCCAGTACATGTAACAGGCAAGCTGTACATAGACCAGCTTACTACCCACAAATACATGCAAACTAAAGGCTTAGTAAACTGAAATGAGCCCTATATTTTTAGAAATTCAAATAATGATTGTTTGATATATACAAATATATATCAATATATCAAATATCAAATATATCAATATATACAAATATAGTAATGCATTCGGAAGTATAAAGTTCTGAAAAATGTAAACTCTCTTAGATTGAATGCAGCCATAGATAACCCACCTAATTGTTATTGGATGGGCTGAGTGCAGCTGCTTTAAGGGCTAAGCATCAAGCCTCGAGTGAGTTACCTCAGCTCCTTCTGTAGGCAGGGAGCGAAAGGGGCATCTCCAGAGTGTGGCTCATCCTGTGCCAAGTGTGCGACTGCCATGAATGTGGGGAAAAGTGAAAAAGAGAGATAATCTCATTCTGCATACAAGGAGTATTTCAAACATTTGTCACTGATCTTAAGGTGTATGTTTCACCTTCAGAGCTGAACTTCAGACACATGGTGAGTTTCCTTGCAACATTTGCAGTGTGTCATGTACAAGCATGTTAAGATGTGTTTAGGCAGTGGCATGGGAACTGTGTCAGGAAAGAGTTTTCTTTTTTTTCTACATCATTTTGCAAATGGACCGAGGTTATGACAAGATGCAGGTAGGATATATCTTTCTCTCCAGTTTGCTCAGAGATAGTTTGATTGGCTTATTGAGTTCTAAAAAGCCTTTTTCTCTATTATTATTTAATCAAGCTTAGTACTAGCAAATATATTCAACAGCAGTTTTACCATCTGAGGATCAGACTCTGATTGCTGATTCCCACAGCAATGTATCCAAGAGATGATGTTATGACAGCCGCCATTTTTATTTCATTGATTGAGGACAGTAATGAGGTCAAAATCATACATCTAAAACTGGTTCATTTAAGCCCCTAATGAGCTGTGTGATATGAAAGCTTTTTCCATGTCTTGCAGTGTAGACACTGTGCAGTAGGAAAAATACAGATAAGCAAAACAGTATGTACTGAAAGAAGTACATAACTTTTAAAGGCTACAGAAGTGGTAATGTTTTGAATTTTTTGACTGTTCTAATAAATCTGTGGTTGATCAAGGACTTGTGGTGCAGTAATATGAGGCAATGCCACGCTGGCTTGCAGCCAGAAATGATTTGCCATCATCACCTGAGGAAGGTATGTGCATTGAAGCACGTGTTTATGGAGTTTGCTGGTGCCCACTGGTTACACTCTGTATGGTCAGGGGTCCACTGTTTGGAGGGCTGGGAGATGCTGATCAGAAAGCAATGCTGCTTCATTGCAGTCTAATTTAAGATGTGATTAAGGAGGTAGGAAATGCTCCTAGGAGGACAGCTGAGGGCAGGAGGCTTCCAGTACCAAGGAAACAAAGCCATGAAAACTAGCACTGTGCAGAAGTATCACATGCCTCTTTTTATTCATTTACTCATCTGTGTGCCATTTTTAATTATTTTTTAAACTTTACTGTAAGATTACAGGTCCTTGCTTATTTGTCTCCATTAAGAGACAAGTGTGTTCATCTACCAAATCACTATGTGTGTAATTTTTCAGGCTTATCACTCAGCTCTTATGGGATTGCATTCCCTTGGTGTGCAGTTTCTAATGGGCTGGCATGCCATTTATTGATACTGAACTGAAATACATAAACTTTAGTATATTAAAGTAGAACTGCAGATATGTGTTATGGTCCTAAGAGCTTGTCTTGAAACAACCCTTCCCTTGGTTTGGTATCTTGCTTCTTGAATTTACGGGGTGTAAACAGTTGGTGGAATTAATCACAGCTAAAAGAATTGCAGTTCCACTGTATTGTGTAGGCTAAAACCTGCCTTTATTCATGCAATATAACAGCTACCCAGGAAGTCTGGTCTGCTAGTCCCAACATACTGATGGGTTCATTTGAATGTTCCAAATCCCATGAAGAACAAGACCAGAAATTAGTTTTACTTAGTTAATGGTATTTTATCTTAAAAGTGAGAACATACTGAAAGATCAGTATCTTTCCAGTCTTAATAGTTATATTAAGAATAATTTAAAAAAAAAACAAACCAAAGCAAAACCAACCACCAAATCCACAGGCTTGAAATTCCTCCAAGTAGTGACGCTGTCAATATCACATCTGCCCCTATTTGTCTGTAATATTATTTCATATATTTTTAACCACAGCATTTTATTCTTCATTCTCTTCCCTTCCTGTCACTTTTTTTCCCTGTTTTCTGAGGAGATCTCAATCTCCTTATCCAAACTTTTTCTATTAGTTCAACCTGACATTTTTCTTTTTCTCAATAATTCATCTTTATATTTTTTTTAAATGAATTTCAGGTAGATATTCTTGGCACATGTTGTTTTCCTCTAAAATGCCAGTTGTAGTGTGGAAAACAAATTAAAAAACATTTAAATTCATGTTGATAAATGAAGGTCAACAACTGTTTCCCTCACATATTTTCTTTGGATGATAGACTGTAATGCAGAATATATTAACTGTTTCAGCACTGCATTTCAAAACATTATGTTCCAATCCTGAAACCTGATTTTTGCATTAAAAAAAAAATCGCATTGAATCAATGCCAGGTTGACTGTATTTAAATCTTCGAAGAGGTCTTCTGAAAGACTGTCTTTCAGTGTAGAGCCAGGCTGTCACTGCCGTTTGTATTATACATGCCTCACTGATTTTTGTGGGACCACAAGGCACTGGAAGACTGCGGTCCTTAGGCAGCCATTACTACAGGACCATTGTTTATTCCAGGCTCTTCCAGTGCTTTCTGTGTCCACATTACCAGCCTGCACTGCCACAGAGGCCAAGCAGAAGTCATCCCCTCTACTCAGCAGAGCCTGGATAAAGGGCAAAAGAAAAGGAAGCAGCCATTACCAGTGTGAGAGCAAGCTGCAAGAGCAGAAAAAGCCTTGCATTTTTGTGGTAACACTCTTTCCCCATTGACAGTTTTTATTTTGGAAATCTCCTTAATATTTTAAGTTTATTTGCATCTTTGTCCTTGGTTCTCCACACGTGGAAGAGGAGAGGGAAAATTATGACCATTTTGAGCCAAGCTCTCTCCAGACCTAAGGAGAGGTCCAGGATGTAGGTGGATGTGTTGGATGTAGATAGCCTGAATGTTCCCAGGTATGGGGGATCCACCATTTCTCTGGGTAACCTGTTTGAGTCTTCACCACCTCATTATCAATTTATTTTTTTTTATAAGTCTGAATCAACTCTCTTTTAATTTAAAACTTTTGCTCTGTCTTCCATTGTTACAGGCCTACTAATGTCCTGATTACCCACAGTGGCTTTGGATGAGGGCACATTCGGGCACTGAGGGACTTCTTGGAGCATCTAGGTGTCAAATCCATCTCCACAGTGTGTGTCAGGAGAGAAATCTTTCAGAAGAGTTTGTGTTTTGTTCAGAGGCAGTAGTTTTTTTCTTAGGGACCACAAAAAGCAGCTTTGTTGACACATTTCAGTTTGCTGCTGCTCCAGAGTGTGAAGTTATCTGATGAGACCAGAGAAGAAATTTGTAAAGCTATTGCATAGCAAATCTTTTCTGCCTTTTCTGATCTGATTTCAGTCTGGAATGGAATATCTGAAAAATTGTTGCATACTTGAACAACAGACCTCAACCAGATATTAGGTTAAAGATTTTCTTCTGTTGAACATCTATTGCTGAAATTTGAAATTCCTGAAAATAAAGAATGCCATAGGAAATTTTGAGCACTATAAAGACTGAAACTTCCCATCTCCATTAAATAGCTCCATGAATTTGCTTTTAGCAGTGTCTCTAGAAATAATGAGAAATAGCACAGAAGATTAATGACAGTGCCATTATCATAGTGCTGATTATAATTGGATACACATTAGAATAGCTTCACATTGCGGTTAGCTGTTCAGATTAGGATTATTATAGGTTTAGAGTTTTTGAATTTTAAAAAGGTTTACCATGGTAATTAGTTGCTTTCTGTGACATACTTATCATAGGTTTACCAAGATTTAACAGAGAGAAGTGAAACAAAAAATGTTCTTCCTTTATGCAGACTGCTGTTATTTCATTTTCTGTTTATACACTTATAAAAGTGTCAGAGTAGTACCCCAATAAAAAATCTTTTGTATCTTACACGTTAAAGACATTTGTAAAATTACTGCATGCCAAATCACTCTTAGTAACAAAATATACCAGTTTTAACAAGATTATTAAAAGGCTTCTGTTAATGACTAGTCCACTTTCCAGCTCCTTTGAACTTGCTTTTAACATGTGGATATGCATGTATAAATTGGTATTAGTAAAATCTTTCCTGGTTTCTAAGAATTTTTGGAGAGAGACTGAATAGGAGAGACAGGTGGCTCTAATATTGCACAGTTTGTGTTTGATAGTCACATGTCCTCCAGCACTGATCTACGATATAATTTTTTAATGTATTCAGCGTAATACAGGTTGACGTTTTTTAATAAACATGGAAATGCTTTTCTCAGATGTTGCCTTGCAGAATTTTAATTTAGTTGTTAGTAATTCCCCGAATCCTTTGGAAACCAGTATTTTTTAGCTACCATTAATCTCTACCACTCTGTCTTCAAACTCCTGTTTTCCAGGGGGAGTTCAGAAACCCAGCAGAAAGTTTTAACAGCCTTATTGAAAAACTAGTACTAAATAATGCAATATTTTTTACCTATCCCCACCAAAGTGATACTTCAAATGAAAAAGTATAATAAATTGGGAATTCTTTAGTGAGAAGACACCATTTTTCTCATGCAAACCTGTTTTTAAATGGAAATACAGTCCTTCAAAGCTTTTTTGTTAATAGTTGGTTGCTTTTCAGAGAAATATAGGGAATGCATATGATGAGGGACAAAGAGAATTTTAGACACATGTTAAAACACTGTATTACTAGGTCTTACCTCCTGATTAAGCATGCCCGGTATCTACCACAGTAGGAAGATTTTGCAGTCCCTTTTGTAAATATACCATCATATTTTCAAAATAGTGAGCACATTTTGCTCACTTACATTTCATGCTTCATGCTTACCCCATTTTCCTGGTTCAGGAATGACACACCAAGACACAAGCTGCTCCTCCCCCACCCTCCTGAGGGAGACAAAAAGCAGAGATTATGGTTGAGATACGAGCAGTTTACTGGAAGCAGCAATGACATAAGAAAAAGAACAGTAAAAGCAACAATATTACAAGGAGAGGGTGATTTACATGCAAAAACGCTCACCAAGCCTGCGACAATGAAAAACGGTGGTGGACAGGCCCTACGTGATCAATTGTAATGCACCATGCACCTTCTTCTTGGAAGTGGGAGAATCCCTTTCTCCTGCCCATGACACAAGATGCTGCCAGATAACACAGCATCCTGGCTGTGCCCACAGGGCTCCAGGCTCCACCCCATCATGCCCCTTCACCCTGTCCTTCGCTGAAATGAGGACATCCATTCAACCCATGTGGCTATCAGGCAAAAGTATTCCCAGCAGGATGCGTTATGAAAGAGTACAAACTCTTCAGTTTGATTTCTGGTCCAGGTATTCCTAAGGTACTCGTAGCTTTTGTTTGGCTGCCTTTTTTTTCTTTTGTTTCACGATCATGTTGCCATCTCCTAATCTTCTGGTCTGGATTTCATGATGAGTCACCTAAAAGGTGAGCATCCTCTCTGAAACAGTAGTTGAAGTGGAGAGAAAAAGACGGACATCTAGTATGTATGATTCATCCCACCTCAGATTTCGGTTTTACTTCAGTATGAATCATGAGCTAAAGATATTTCCACTAAACGCAGAGAAATACTTCATGACTGGCTGAGGCTAGACATCTTTTAGATGTCTGAACTGGATCAGTTATATGTGATGGTCTGAGATCACTTAAACATAAAGACTTGTTCTTGCTTCTCTTGGTCACAAAGAGAGCTCCCTTGTGCAAGGCAATAAATATACCCGTGTAAAGTATTCTGCCAAGCTAAAAAGTTATGCAAGAGTCACAGCATCATTGCCTTTATTCTTGCATCTCTATTCCCGCTTCACAAGACCATGCAGCACCAGCAGTGCTGGAATTAAGTGTCAGTCTACAGAAAACATGATTACTGTCAGATTTTGAAATAGCACACCACTTTTCTAATAAAATAAATTTTTCTGTATATAGACTTTCCCTCCAAGATTAGTCTTGGGATAAAGTGGCGGATTTAACCTAACATGACAGCCTGTGAAGGGATACATGGGAAGATAGAATACTGCTATCATTCTGAATAACTGAATTTAATACAAAGAATCTGCATCCAGAACTCTCTGATGGTTTTCACAGTTTTCAAAATTTTCAGTCTTAGTGTTGCAGAAATATTTATGAGTTTTCCCCAATGATTTATATATTATTACCAACCTAAAATATACTCTTTTAAACTTAAATAATTGTTAGACTGTGTAAAATAAAGTTTTAACATTGGCAAATATTGAATAAGTTACTGATTTTTTTTTTTTAACTCTTGGAGAGCTCCTTCTTGTCTTTATGAGCCTGGCAGCTTGTTCAAACACTGCCAGATGATTAACTAACTTCCCAATTAAAATCAGCACTTGATAGTTAAATGCTGATACTAAATTGATAACCAGTTATGATGTGAAATGACCTTGCAGGTTCTATACAGAGAACAGTCTTTGTATTTGATGATGACATTATAGAGTATTGCTGTTTTAGAATTTGCTACTAGAAGCAAGAATTTTTATCTCAATATTGAAGCATTCATTAGATATGGGAAGAATTTCCTGTCGAAATATAGTATTGCAGATAAAAACTGTAAGGACTTTAGGATTTGAATACAGAATATAATTCTTTTGGGGAATGTTATGTCTAGGTTAACTAAAAGTTGTACACATACAAACGAGTACATCTTAAATATCAGTTAACCTTATAGAAGCTCATGATAAGTTAACTTTAGAAGTCAGCACTTACAAGAAAAAACTTATTTCTTACATAGCAACCAAAAATAAGTCCTATCTGTCTTGCAGTAACAAGAAATAATGATGTGCTGGTGTTTCCCTTTAATCTGGAAAATGCTGTCATTCCCACATTAAGATGGTCTCTCATCTATACTATTCTAATTTTTCACTAGTTTGCAAATACTTGAAGACAAGCACATAGTTAAAAGATCTCTAGCTATGTTTTTTGAATCTTTTGTGCCCGGATGATGGCAGGGGATCAAGACACTGAAGCTTTGTAACTCTTGCCTGTCAAGTGAGCTATGGGAAATCATGGTGTCTCTGTAACCACAGTCATCTGCACTTGTGAAGTAAAATACAAACCTTAAACCAGAGGAACTCAATCTTTCTAATTAGGCAGACAATGCTTACTATAGGGCCCTAGTGACTTCTGTCAAGAGGAGCCCCTTAGGTGAACAACATTAGTAGAAACTAGGACAGAAGAAGAAGGCTGAAGAGCTGGAGATGTTCTAATGGCCATAAACTATGGTAAATTTTTCCTTATTCTGGTGGTGTCAATTTTAGTTTTTGACATCTGAGTAATTTTTTTTTTTCTGTCTTTCCATCACTTTGCACATGCAAGCATCTGCTACCAGGCATTTTTGTGTGGTGTCTTGT
The DNA here is from genome assembly GCF_021018805.1 of Prinia subflava. Lineage (NCBI taxonomy): Eukaryota > Metazoa > Chordata > Aves > Passeriformes > Cisticolidae > Prinia > Prinia subflava. Next base: position 65,513,916 of record NC_086249.1, read on the forward strand.
GCTGTTCACTCATAGAGTATCCTGAGTTGAAAGGGACCCACAAAGATCATCAAAGTCCAGCTCCTGGCCTTGCACAAGACCACCCACAAATAAACAGTAAAACAATTCATGCAAACGTTAGTCTTTTTTATTGTATGTTAAATGTGTTGGCATGAGACTTAATGTGAGCTTTGTGAGACCAGCGGGATCTTTACTGGGCTTTCCTGGCAGTGCAGATCTCATGGTTATAATTTCTTCACTACGGTTGCTCCAGGGTCACCTGGATTAAAGGTAACGTGAGCATTTCTGTCCAAATTGTAAGTAAAACAGTGTACAAATGCTCTGTTCCCAGTCCTGGGTCATCAGCTTGTCTTTCATAGTGGTGGGGAGTATTGTTTTTGTTGGTAGATATTTGGTATTCATGGGAGGTGATCCAAAATTGTTCTGCAGTTTCTGTATGAGAAATTATTTTTTTAAGTTTTACACAAGTTAAGAATTTTTTGGTTGTAACTGACCTTTGCTATGTGAAATAAAAAAGCTGTGCCTCTACCGAGGTATGCCCTTTAAAATTTTTTTTAAAAGTCCTAATTCCTTTCATGCTTAGAAAAGAGAACTGGTATGTGCTATGTACAGTCTTTTTTTATTTTTATAATTTTAATTTTAGATCATATCCATAACATATATTATTCTGTACTGCTCTTTCATGGAAATATGAGAGTACTCGTACTTGGATTAATCAGCTACTCAGTCATCACTCATAATTATGCACAGGAAAATAACCTCATGCATTTCTCTCTGCTTTTTTTTTTTTTTTTTTCTCTTTTTTTTCTTTCTTTTTTTTTTTTTCCTTAATCCATTTGAGCCCCAGAGTGAAGCTGGAGTCTCCATAAAGATATGTTGCATGTCTTTTTAGGAAGAATATTTAAGTTATGTTTAGTTTGGGGGTTTTTTTAGAGAGCAAAGTGTAAATATAACCATGCAGCTAGAACCACAATTTCTTTTGCTTAAAAAAGCTGAAGTATTCCATGTTTTGAGTAATCCAGAGTGTCTGTCCAGGAGACTGAGAGTATTCTCAAGAGACCTGCTGGAAACAGTTTAAAAACCTAACAAAGGTGAATACTGTATTAAAACAGAAAAGTATAGAAACAGCCATATTAGGGAAGGCTCTGGACACAGACATTGGTGAAACTGCAGAGTGCTTGTTTGCACTTTGCTCCAAGTAGATGAGCAGGCAAATTACTGGTAAGTGTGATAATGGAATTGAGAGACGTGGAGAAATATAAAATTGAGGGAGCATTCAGCATTACTTTTGTGGAAGTAAGTTACATCACTGCACTCTAAAAGTCTTCTGGAAGAAGTAAAAGAACATGCAGACGAGTTTTTGTGTTATTGGTAATGAACAAAGAGAAGTGTTGTATCACCTGTGGGCAGGCCCATGGACCTAGCTAGGAGCTTTTCCAGAGCAAAGTAACTGAGTGATGTAAATTAAGCATATATGCTTAATTTACTGATGTGCTTTCAAGAAAGCAAATGCGTCTTTCACTACTCTGGGCAGAGATAAACTGATACAGGACTATCAACGTATCGAGATTTGCATCAGCAGTAACAGAGAGGAATGCAGGAGTAGAATGCTAATAGTTTAGCTGTCTACATGAGAAAAGGTTTTGTTTCAATTTTTGCAGTTACTTCTGGTAATATAAGTCTCCTTATTTGGGATGTAAAATGCATGTAAAAGTTGGTGGAATTAAGAGCCCAAGGAGTGTTCTCTTCTGTCTTCATATGGTAGTTTACTGGCCATCCACGGTTTCAGATTATAGTGAGTTTCAAATATAGCAGGTATTTTTGGTCCTGTAGTCAAAACAGCAGTGGCTTCAGTGAGGCTGAAGAAGAGACTGATGAAGGAGGTGTACATACAGGGCTCTTCTACCCTTCTTGTACTTCATATGGGTGCCATGGAGAATGTTGCTGAGATGCCTTCTTCAATTCACGGCAGAGAAGCTTGTTGAAACAAATCCTAGGAGGCCACAAATACTGTGTTTCTCAATGTAATGCCCTATGTTATTGTCAAGGTTGGACTTGAAGTTCTAGGAGGGCTTTCCCAACCTGTATAATTCTGTAATTATATGATTCTGTGATTAGGTCTGTGGTGGTTTAAAAAAACAAGTGGTAATTGAACTCCAAATAAACTGTTCCCCTTCTCCTCACCCCTCTCTGGTGAGAGAGGGACAAAAGCAGAAACTATAGGTTGAGATAACCATTTACTGAAAACAAACAGCAATTGGTTGTGAAACACACAGTTTCAGCAATAATATTAATAACAAAGTATACAAAAGAGAAGGTACTTTACACACAAAAGGTGTTCACCCTATGACTTAATTCTGTGTGGCTACCAAGACAAAGACAAGATAAAGGACATGGCTCGTGTTCCCTGTCCCTGAGCCTGAGACAGTGAAAAACAATGATGAACAAACTTCCCAGAAGCCAATTTGTCCATGCTGCAGCACCTGCTCCTGGACTACGGGGCTTGGCTGTGGTTGGCAATATTTGTCTTGGCTCCTCTCACTCACCTTGGCTTGGGTTTGTCTCCACCGCGCTCCGTTCCCCACGGCTGTTTCCTGCGCTGGTACCGCGGCGCTCCCCTGGGCTCAGCTGTGTGTGCCACTTGGAGCTGTGCTTGTCCCGAGGGAAGAAAGGATGGGCAGCAGCGGGAGAAGGAGGGAGTCTGCAGGGCTGGTCCTGCAACTTCCCCTCGGAAGAAAATGGAATAAAAAGGTGCCACTTCCAGAGTGTGTTCACCTTTTCTTCCCCTCGAAACTGTGCCCCAGGGGTGAGTGGGTGGTATAGAATAGCAATATAGCCACACCCACACAGTTCTAGGCTGCACCCCTTTTCAGCACCTGCAAGAAAACTAGGACAGGTCATGTATCATACCTGATCTGGGATTAATCTTGGCAAACTTGAATGATCTTGTATTTCCAGTACTCATCCCTACTGTTAGCGTTATTAACCTTTATTCAAACATAGTATTCTTTCCTGATGTGTTTGTTCCTCAAGAACAGTATCTATCAGGAAAGAAAATCTCTTCTTTAAAGCATCCTTTGCACTTCAAATTATTGTCTTCAAATTCATTACAAGACTTGTAAAATCTTTCATTCAGCATTAATCTCTTCATGGTTTCTTCTCTCTGATCTATTCTTTTTACATTTTTTTGTATTTTCTTAGATGGTAGTTTTTTTGGGATGAAATAATATAAACAAAAGTTAAAAATCAGAATGTCCTAATCATGAAATTGTGCTAAAACCTTTATTGCATATGAGGCATAACGGAAGAAAAACCATGTTTTTATCTGTTAAGAAAAGGACTGTTGATCTGTTGGCACCAAAGGCCAGTGTTTTATTAAATGCTCCTTTGTTTCATATGTCTACTTTTATAGTAATGAAGAAATAAATACATTCACTTTTGATAATATAAGGGGGAAAAGCCAAGGTAAAATTTTAAATTTTAAATTGGTTATTTTGTGGTATACCATCATGAATTTAGTTTCAACAAATTACTGTGAGTGTTTTTACATAGGCATAGCATACTTGCTGAAATGTACTCTAGTTATATGCTGGTCTAGATTTTGCTGGGATTTTTTTTTTTTCATAAATACTGCTATTTCTAGAATTGTATTACTCTATTGCTCTATTTTTATTTACATTTGATTTATTGCATTTACTCAATCTGACTATGTACTTTAAACATGTAATTAAACAGAAACCTCTGCTGTGTCCAATTTAAGCAAAAAAAAAAAATTCCAATCTTCTTTGGTAAATACTACTTGGTGTGCAAGTAGTATTTTTCAAAGTGTAAATTGCAACCCTGAATTTTTTTTTTTAATATTTAAAACCTGATATTATGTAGATGTTATTGCTTTAAATGATGTTATCTCTGAAAGGTGAACAAGTAAAATGCAGCAAATCTAGTTTCAAGACTGATGCCTTATACTTATTTTTTTTGTGATACTTTCTGTCCAATTATGTCAAACCCAGGCTTTTCTTGGAGATTCTAGTGATTTTCCAGGAATTTAAATTACATTGTTTAAGAACCAATTACTCTGGAAGTATTGACCCATTGCACTGACCCATCCCTTTCTGCCCCTTCTACTTATTTTTACCTCAGACTCAATTTGACCTGTACAATACAAAACATATTTTATAACATGATTAAGAGGAAATGACACTGGGGGAAGAGGAGGATTGTATTACCTGAAGTGGTAGCAGGGTAAATAAATACACGGCTGATATCTCCTGTCAGCTTTCACTTCCTCATGACTTGTGTCTTATGGTTTAAAAGAAAAAAAAAAGACACAAAAAATGCCCCCTAGCAAGGCCAATTAAAAAAGCCTATAAATGTAAGTTCAGTTCAGTTACTTTCATTGTGTAGTGTAATAACAGTAGTTGTTGGCTGCAGTTAATGCTCGTAGGCAGCAAACACTGATCTGCCAGCATCTCTGTTGGTTTGATGTGAGACTGAGAACACAACTGTTGCTTCCAATAACTGGAGGGAAGTTAAAATTCATCATTTCAGTTCCTGTGAACTATACAGAAGGAATTTAACCTCTCAAATCCCCTTTGTTTGGTTTGGTTGTATAAAAATAAACACTGATTTTCTTGAATTGATTAGAGTTGCTGCAGGTTTTCCTTTTTCCCCAACTGCAATGAAACAGACTTGTTGAAATGGACATTTGACTTGTGCATGGTATTTCAAGTCATTGTGCTTAGCAAAATGGTGCACCAAAATGCAGGACCAGGATGGTGTCTTGATGGCTGGTCCCTGAAGGTGGTATGGCTTTACCTTTTAGAAGATAGTAAAGCCCACAGTGTGTGAAGACACCCACCTTTCCTATCAAGTCAGCAGCTTTCCTGTACTTCCCTGTCGGATCTGACTGAGCTGGGAAAGAAACCACTAGCTTCTGGAATATAGGCGTAGTGAGTACAAGTAGAGAGCTCCCAAATTGTTTTAAGGAGTACTATCCACTACAAATCCCCAGTACTTTGGTGTGTGTACCAAGCCTCTGTTGTACCCTTGTACATTCTGCATGCACTGGTGCATATGGCATCTTCCCTTGCCAGGAGCAGTTCAGTTTTCTGCCCTGCCTCTTAGCACACAATTGAAGAGTCAATAAAGACTTTATTCAGCTTCAGAACAGAAATCTGAGTGTGAACCAGAGGTCCAGGCTTCTTGTATAGAAAGCACACTTTTAGGCAAACCAGTCAGTATGGCTGGGAGTACTAATTGGGCCACAGTAAAGGTAACACACTGAATATGATTCAGTGGCTGCAGTGGTCCCATTTGAGATGCCCTGATGGTTTACAGATGCTGGTTTAGCAGGTTATGTGTGTCCTGCCTGCATCAGCTGCATTAGAGTAGTTTGGATTGCTATAAAACCTTAGAACAAAACTCCAGAGGAGGCAGCTAAAGTAGTTACTTTTGGTCAGCTGAGTCACTCCTAGGTTACAAATTTCCTAGGTTACGAATTTCTAGACATTCTGAGTAGTAGAGTATCTAACTCAGTATGCATACAGTTTTTAAGTAAAGCTAAAGCAGTATCTTAAAATTTATTTCTACCCCTCTACTGCAGTCCACCAAGAATAAATTATGCACATGTTTAATTTATAAGTATGTTTGCTACAATTCAGTCTTTGTTTATTATCAAAGCAATAATTGCTACTGGTACAGTGAGAGGTCTGGAGCTCCTTATCCTAACTGTGCTTGGCTGTCTTCCCCACAAGCAGGATGAAGATAAGCAGTTCTTTTGAGAAGACTTCCTATTTCATTAAGGATGGCTACATGCCAAACAGGTGCACTGGGCTCATCAGGACTGACAATACCTTAATACCTTTGTGTTCTATATCAACATAGTTTGGCACTCTTAGCAAAGAAAGCGCATTTTTTGTACCCAGAAAAGCCCTGCATATCCTTTGAACAACATTATTTTGAAGTAATTAACAGAATAAATCCAAGTCCCTTCTATGTGAAAATTGAAATATGAATGTTTGGAAAATCTATAGTTTATATCTATATAAACCTTTATGTGTATATATATGTGTGTGTATATATATGTATGTATGTATATATGTAGCATCTAATTGGCAAGTTCTTCAAATATCAAAGTAAGACACAAAGAGCCATGGTTAATTTGTTCTGATTTATACTAATGATACTATTTTGATTTTTAATGCTTTTTCTTTGAAAGTGGCTCCTGTGTACTTAGAAGGGAACAAAACTTATCTTAAATATCTTCTAAACAATTTCCACTTGAAGAAGAAAAGGATTTCTAAGCCCTGAAAAAAGCATTTGGAAGCACATGAATGAGGAACTAGAAAAAAGTCAGGATAATCCTCTGTCCTTTATTATGCAGCAGGTCAGATTAGAGGATCACTGAGATCTTTGTGGCTTTATAATCTATGATTAACATATTAATTTTTAACTGTGTGCTTTGGATCAGTTCTTTGCAACAAGGCATATAAGCATGTCTTTATTTGGAGCAGGTGGAGCCAAAGCAAGGGGTTAAAATTAGGCAGATGTTGAAGTGCTTTGCAGAGTGAAGCTTGACTCCTGACATCCTGAACTCTCTTAGTCTCAGTGTGCTCTGAAATACATTTTTTTTAGTGGTGTTGTATTCTTGCCTCTCACTTTATTTACAAAACTAAAAAGAAGTAAAAGTATTAAGGTTTTAGTACTTTTCCTTCATTTAAAGAAACAATTTTATGAATTAAGAAATATATTAAATAAGTTTTATTTACGTGATACAATTTTTCCCCTAGGTTTGGGTTTAGAAATTTTTACATTTTTATCGAATTTTAGAATAACAGAATAAGGTTTGAAGGAACTTCATGGATCATCTGGTCCAACCTTTCTTGGCAAAAGCACCATCTAGACCAGATGGCCCAGCACCCTGTTCAGCTGGATCTTGGAAGTGCCCAATGCTGGGGAATCCTCCACTTCCCTGGGGAAATTATTCCAGTGTCTGATTGTTCTAAGTGTAAAACTGTTGGGCAGTATTGTCAGGGCCCTTCAATTTGTAGGGGACAAGCTTCCACAGCAGTTCACAAACTCCTTCTTCATGACAGCAGGTCTGTGTTTGTGTCATCCTAGATCTTTGGTCTCAAGGTCTGGGGCCCAGCAGAGCAGGTAAAGACAAAAGTGAAGAAAGTGTTGAGAACCTCTTCCTTCTCAGCATTGTTGGTGATTAATTCACCTCTCTTGTTTAACAGTGGGTCAGTATTTCCCTTCCATTTCCTTATTTTTCAGAAAAAGAAAATAGATGTATCACTTGTAGAAATATTCTAAAAGTTCCATTTTTCTTGTGGAGATACACTAAGAGAATGTAAATGATGGAAAAATAATGTTGTCAGTCTGAATTCTGTATTTCAGGATCTAAATTAAATGTATGAACAGAAACAGCACAACTAAATAATAGATCTTTATGTTTCTAATAACCTGTTGATGTTTTAAGAAGTTGTAAATCTCAGGATGTTAGCTTGCTATCATTCTTAGTTAATTAATTAAAAGGTGATATTTAACTGAAATACACTGACCCCTGAAAAATATACCTTTGACAGTTGTAACGTGTGACTTTTAAATACCTCCCTAGAGGTATTAAAAGACATGTAGATGCACTTAGGAATAGTTTAGTGATAGAGTTGGCAGTACTGGGTTAACATTTGGATTCAGTGATCTTAAAGGTCTTTTCCAATCTAAATGATTCTGTGAATGTATGACTGATCCTCCAGATGTGTGTTGGGGTTATTGCTCCCATTACAAAGTCCCTGTGCCAGTTAAAGCCAGTAAATTCATAGCAGTGTGGTGCACCTTGAAAAGTATCAAGAACAGAAATAATAAATACATAGGCCAATAGTAAAAAGGACCTACATCTTCCTGTAGGAAGGCTTCATCTCTCCATCTTTCATCTCTGTTCCCTTTGGTTCTGTAGTTTACTTCTCTCAGAATGTTTCTATTAAAAGCAGAGTTATAAATGTAATTCATAGACAGTGATATGATCAACAAATTGCTTTGCATTTGCTAAGTTTCTGTCAAGATTTCTGTCACTGTTGTGTTATTCATACACTCAGTACTTCCCTGTAACTTTTTTGAGTGCTGTTGTCATCTGTCTTCAAGAATCTTGGATGAACTTGGATCACTGGCTTCTCAGCCATTTTTTGGCTGCCATTCTAGCCATTGCCAGTGTTTTCAGTTACCCAGATGCTATGAGTAGGATAGCTGCATCTATTCTGGTGAAGTACACAGTTTCTGACAAACTTTGTCATTTCTGCCTTCACAGAGTTCTCTCTCAGTTTAGTTTCATTTCCATTGGTCTCCTTTCCTGCCATGTCTCATCTTTCTCCCAGTTCTCACTGTACTTTATCTCTTCTGTCTGCACTTCCACTTGCCACAGCCTTTTTTCCTGAAACTTCATTTTCCTGCTTGCTTGTTAGATAGTTTTGCATCTGTGTACCATTTTGTTCTCTGCAAAGCTAGCTCTACCTGTTGACCAAAAACCTGTTGACTAAAAACTAAACCACTAGATAATGAGCAAGAGAATGAGCAGAATTTATATAAAAATGGATGTGATTCCAGATGGCTGGCTGATTTGTAAAACCACCCTGTGAGTGTCTTAAGATGTTATGGTAATGAATAGTTTTTGAGGTGTTGCTTCTCCTCGTGTGAACATGTTCTGGGTTTTGAGATGGTGAGCTGTGTGGTTGTCAACTGAAATGCTATTTAGTACTGTGCACAGACAAGAAGTGAGAAAAAAAAAAAAAAACAAACAGAAGCAGCAAGAGAGTTTGTCCTGCATACCTCTACCTTTTGGCAAAATTGCACTTTTACTGTGCCTGGTGTTGATTTGTGATTCTTAGCAAGTCTACATTAGCTGTCCAAAAGTCTGCTCCAGAGTTAAGGTTGCCAAGGGCACTTTCGGCTCTTGTGTTCAATTACTTTAAACTCTCATACAATATAGTACTATATTTTATAACACCAGAAAATGATGAATTAAAGTAATGTTGACTTCAGCTTATGAAAAGCGCTTGCAGGTATGCCTCAAAATAATCTAAGGCTGCCCTCCTGAAAAGACAGGTAGTTACTGGAAAAAGCAGTAGTTGTACAATGGTACACCTAAAGAGCAGTGGAATTACTTGTGTTGTATGTCAAGTTTTTCAGTTCAGCATATGCCTTGTTTGTTGTCCAACTTCCATCACAGCACTGAGTACAAATATACTGAAGAGCAGGGGATTGGTTGAAGGAGCTTGTTGTGAATGAATGTGGAAGCCTGAGGCTTCAAGTTATTGTCACCTAAATATGAGTGTCTGCAGGTGAGCTTCACGAGCAAGAGTAGAATTGGACTCAGTTACCTCAGATTAGGTGTCGAATACTATTTGAGCTGTCCTGCCATATCTGAGGCAGGCATGTAGGGCTAGTGAATGTGACAAGGCTCAGCTGGAGATTGGAGTTGTGGAACCATGTTTTCCCCTGTGTCTTCAAGAACATCCGGGCCAGAATTTTTATTGTGAGTCATAGCTGAGATAGCCCAGTTTATCCCAATGATTCGAATCTAATAAATGCTAATGAAGCTTACAGGTCTTTGCAGAGCCTGTGTTTTATCATCTCCGTGCCAAATGCTAAGGGTGGCACACAGCTTCTCAAATTATTTTAGATGCCTGTATTGAAGTATACAATTCTGTCCATAACTGTTTATAATGGTGGGAACTTGTTCCTATTTAGACACCTAAATGTGTATCAGTGAAGAACTACGTATGTCTCACTTTCAGTACTAAGATTCCATATCACTGATAAAAGTAGTGTGACATGTATAAATTGGGATGGAAAACAAAGTAGAAATAGGAATGATTCAGAACTCTGCAATAACAGAGAGGCACTTAAGGAAAATATTCTTGAGCAAAGGAGATGTGATGAAGTTTGCAAGTGCTGTTTGATGAGTATCAGATTTAAAGTGGAAACCATATGTAAGGGAGTGGTTTTCTTTTAGCCTATGCCTAATGCGCTCCTCTTGATTTCATGCAATGATTTATTTTCCCATGATTTTTAAAAACCATTCTTCAGTATCTGTAGTGGAAATGTTCTGACCCCATTATTAAAGAGGGCAAAATTGAGGTTAACATTGTTAAATATCCTTTCTTTGATTTTCTGGGGGCTTCTGGATATTTTAGTTCAGGTTGTGACATTATCAGGTGACCCTGACTATGCATGAGCTGGTGGGTTAACTTTAGCCAGCAGTCAGATGCCCACTCTGTTCTCCTGCAGCCTCTCACATCTACACAAGCCTTGGGACCTACCCCGGTACAGTCAGAAATAGTATATTCCTTTTTGTGCTGATGCAGGAAATACCTGTTCTTCCCTCTGCTCCCTGCAGTTATTTGAAAATTGTTCTGATGGCCAGAATTAACCCTTTCTCTGCTCAGTCTTTTATCTCTACTTAGTTTTTGACCTTGCTCTTTTGAGGTGAGGAAGTGGTATGAATAGGTAGTGTTTGGTGAACTAAAGAAAAGAGACAAGGAAATGGCTGAGTGAGATGAGGGGTGACATGCTATGTGCAAGAATGGAAGAGAAAGGGAAATCATCGTGACAGGTACATCCCACATGTCCAGACTTACTCTCCTCTTCTTACTGTCCTGTGTTGTGCTGGCCACAGCCATATTCCATGAAGCAAATGCTCACTATTAGAATTGGAAGAAAAAGGGAAATTAGAAGAATTTCACAATTACAAGAAAAAGGGAAATTTGGGGTTGTTTAATCACAGAGCAACAAATGACTCTCACAAGAGATTTTGAAACTAATGCTGAAATTTAATTAAAAAAAAAAATACAGGCAAACAGTATTTCTAAACTTTTATCTATTAACAATCTTTTCTGTTTCTCAATATTTGTAGATTTCCTCTGCCAGAATTACCAGAAAGCAAAGGCCAGTTTTGATGGGCCTTAGATACAGAGGAGTTTTGAAAATCTGTTTCTTCATCATGACAATAGCCATATTGGATTTTCAGCCCTGCCTTGCAGCTTTGTGAGGAGTCCTAAGTCAGGTTCACATTGATAGAGGACTATGATGTTGCTTTATCAGTATGGCAGTGGAAAATTATTATTAATGATCTCTTTTGAAGGTGCTTGTGTATAATTTAGGTGTGTTTCTTTAAAGCATGCTCCTATATTTATGCAGTTTGTCTGTGGAAGGATTTTGTATTTACATATAAAGTATCTTTTGAAAAAAATCATAAGACAAAGCTAGATTTTTTTAGTCCTCTGTTAAAAACTTTAAATTTCAGATTTTTGAATATATATGCAATACTGAGTAGTAGAATAGTTTGCATGTTTAATCGTCTTCTTTATTGCATTAAGTTGGCGTGCTGAGAACAATAGTTTGTTTATGGGAAAAGGTATAAAACCCTTCAATTTTAATCTAGAGAGAAAAAAAACCCAAACCAATCATGTGCTATAGCATATTTTCTGGTTGTGCTTCAAAATACATATTTTCATCTTTTGCTAGGTTATTTCAGCATCAGTAATATAATTGTTTATACCAGGATACAGCCCATGGTCTCAAATGATAACTGGCATTTTCTCCATTCTCTCAAGAGATAATACAGAGAATTTTGATCATTTGCTTTTCACTCAAGCAGGATTTTCCCATCAGTAGCTTTACTAGGTTATCTGTTTATAATCCTTCCTCACTTCTTAAACATAATTTTGCTCTTAATGCTAATGCTGAATCTTCTTGTAAGGATTGTCTTCAGCTTTTGTTATAGGGGTTTTAAGTAGGGTAATTAAATCTAATGATGTGGTCATTGTTGTATACTAAAAGCCTAGAGTATGACAACTTCTGACAGAAGTAAAATCAGAAGCATTATCAATGATGATGTTTTGTAAGATAAGATGGGTTTAATTATGTTTTATTAGCACAGATGGGGAAAAAGTGTACTTGTTAATTACCATTTCATTCCATTTATTCACTACACTTCCTCCAGTGTACTGTATATGTTTCACAGGAAGCTCTCCAAAGACAATATTTTGAAATTAATTATTATGGCTTGGGTTTTTTGCTTTTTAAGAAATAGCTCTTCAGAGAATCCTTGGACTTTCCAAGAGCACTGCACTGTGAGGCCCTATGATGCAAGGAGGTTTGCAGGACAGTAAGAAAGCAGATTGTGCTTTTCCCTGTTTACAGACCCTTTAGAAAGAAAAGATCAGTGAAATTATTGCTTAGCACCTGGTTCCTGGTCTGTCTAAATTGTGTCCCCCAAGTAATTCCTATTACTCCTTGTCAACAAAGAACTACTTTGTTGAATTTGATTTTTCTGAATTGGTGATGCATTTCTTAGTTTACCTATTTTCCTTTCTCCCCCGAAAATGCTAGGTCCATCAACTGTTGTTCAGTGGATACCTTTGTTTACCTGTTTCATGTTCTACATTGTAAAGCTTGCAACAGAAGGTCTAAAAGTCTCAGAAAATATAATCATTTTTAGCAGGGATGAAAGTCTACTAGCAACTAACTGACAGTAAGTTGAAGACTTGATTTTTCTTCTTATAGTCTGCTAAGTGGGTTAAATTTTAAATTCTATCTTCACAAACTATTCCCGGTGTATTAGTCTTTACAGTGCTCTTCAGAAGAACACTACCTTTGCCAGAAGCCCACCTTCTGTTGGCTGAGCAGTAATGGTGACAAAGAAGCAGGAACCCAAAAAGAAATCTTTTCACCTTACTTTAGATGGCTGCATCAGAGATGAACTGTAAATGGCATATAATGGAAAGAAATAAACACCTCTCATTTTTAGCAGAATTCCAGATTGCTCCAGTTGATCTCTGCTGATCTGGTCAGCGTTAGGATGGGATATCTTCTTCTCTTCTGTGACTGGAAAAAGTGCCTATGATGAATTCCTTAAAGGTGGATGTGTTGTCCCATAAATATTGGGACAGATAAATTCCCATTTCAAGCTTCATGACACTTCATTAATGCTAAATTATATTTTGCATAAATAGAGGCAAATAGACATACATAACCTATATTTTTGTGTAATTTAGGAGATATTTTACTTCTTACTAAAAATTCTGTTTAAAGATGAGTGCTTCTGAACATCAGTTTTTAGCTTGTTTATGGGAGGACTGATTGAGTTGAGCAGATCCTGCATTTAATGACAGAATAACGTAAAGTTGTAATATTTTAATTCCGACCTAAGCCTACTTCGTAAAATACTTTAAATATGATTGGAATGCAAAAGGAAGTTACTATTAAATGGAATGGAAGTGTTTGAGACATAGAAGCACTAGGGAGTAAGTGACAGAGCATGGATAGGGAGCTAAATCAACATCCAAACTGTTTTCCAGAATACGTAAAAGATTACAAACTCCTGATTTTCAAGAATGTATATATGAATTTAAATGCAGTATGAATGTAAACAAATTAGCAAAGTTTGTATTACTTGCATCTTCTGAAAACTTGTGGCCGGCCATGTGTCAAAATATATGTGGAGAAAATGACATGTTTAGCTTTGAATTTGAAAATTTTAATTTTTATTTTAAGTCACTTTTCTTTTTTTCATACTTTTTTGAGATAAAGAAGTGTTTTTTATATGGAGTATTTTAAATTAGAATGTTTGAACTAAATGCAACAAATTCAGTGATACTATCTCATATTACATAAGGTAGTAATCATACTCTTCAAACAGGGACTGTGAACCAAAACATGTTTTAGGAAAGCTCTTAAGCTTCTTGGCAAAGCTATTCATGTATTCACGTAGATACCAGAAAGATCATGTTTTAAAAGTAAATTTAGTTTAGTAGACATGTCCAACAATTTGAAATTTTTTCAACGAGTTGTTGAGTTTAATTTTGTTTTCCAAGTTGACAAATTCCAAGAGCAGCAATTTTCAAAATGTCTTCTGGCTAAGTGTGAAGCTATGGTAAAACCTCATATATCAATGGTTAAGGGTTCTTTATAGAATATTTCTCATCTATTGGGAATCATCAGAACCCCTTCTGCAAGGAAAAAACCACGTAGCTTCTCTGTGGTCTTCCTGGCTGTCCAGGATAAACAAGGTATGAGCTAAAACCCATGGAAGTTACCAGAAGGATTCTCTTGTACCTCATCACACTGGGTTTGTCTTTCTGCCTCTCGGCTCCTCAGAACTAGCTGCATGTTTAATTAAGGTTTGTTCAATGGCAAGAGGCCTTTCTGTGCAATGAAGAAGATGAAGTAGCAGCGTTACTTCTTCAGCATGGCCTGCTTTCCTGTCCAAATCACGCTGTGCTCTTCATCTTCCAGGAGCTATTTCCATGCCAAGAAAAATGGTTGTAATGCTGATGTAGACATTGCTTTTCTCATCAGACTGGATGTGTCAGCTTTCGGAAAAAGGAGTAGATGGATGTGGAGTCTTACTTATTTCTCTGTTTCATTTGGACATTCCTTGGCCGCCTGGTTGCCATATGACAAGCTTCTGGGTTGGGAGGGAGCTTAGGTATCTAAATCAAACCTGACGTTTATGGTTCATGTTTGATTTTGTCTCTTAAATCAGAGAATAGTACAACAGCACAAGTTAGATGAGACCTCAAAAGATCATTTGGTCCAGTTTTTAGCAGAATCACAGATTGTTCCACTTGATCTCTGTAGTCCTACAGTACTGATCTTTATCATAAACACTCCTATTGACTGATTTTCGACTACTACTTGTTGAAAAGACTGAGACTGCTTTCGGGGCACCACTGAGGGTCTTTTCACAGTCACAGAATCCCGGAATGGTGATTTTCCACACGAACCTGACCCAGCACGAGTTGGTAGCATTGTACAAGATTGCGTAGCAGCATGTAGCCATGGCACCACCAGTCTGAAGCCTTGTTTGGGTCAGTTTTGTGCCCCAGCTGATAAGCTTTAGTTCTCTGTTGCTGGTCTCCCCAGGCAGATTGTAGCAGTTGCTGCAGTTGCAGCACTCTGGTGGTAAAACCATTCTACTCCTGGTACTGCACCTTGTGTGACTCATGTGGCACCTGGCTTGAACAGGTCATTGCATCTTCCTTGACGCTGGTAGCCTGAGCTCGTCTGCCTACAGCTCCTAAGAGACCTCTCATTTGAGGTGTGCTCAAGCGGCTGCCTCTCTCTATCTGTCCATCTGTCTATATGCATGTTGCTCTGACTGCTGATGGATGTATCATCTTCTAAACCACTATTATTTGCATTATTGTGTACTGTAAGCTGACAAATTTATATCAATTGTAACATATATAAATGACATACATAAATTTATAACATAAATTATGACACTGCGGGTCTTTGACAGACCTTTATCTAGGATCCAGTTAACATAGGAAACATTTATAATGCATCCCAGAGAAGTTTTCAGTTGAAGTAAAAGACAAGAGAAGAACTAACAATTTTGAAAACCCTTACAGCATATATATTTGAAAATAGATATAAAACCAGTTTGTGGCTAACTAATCCTTTGCAACAAATGAATGTTGAAATAGGAAATAACACACTAGCCACAAACAGAAAGCTCTACAAGAGCAAGCCGATTATTAACCTTATATTTACCATAAAATATAGGATTTTGATCCAGCAAGGCAAAGTCTGAAGAGTAAACAGTGGTGTCTAATAGTGTGGTTTCTTGTGATTAGTGTGACATTCCGGTGGCTGTAATATGCTTCATACATAGTTTTGGGGAATATTTACATAGAATATGTAAAGTGCAAAACAATATTGTATGGAAATGGCTTTCAGAGATTATTCAGATACTCTTTTTTATATGTTATTTATTTTTGTGTGCTTTTATTCATTACATAACCTTAAATTAGGTCAATATTTCTCTAAATGAATTACAGAATAATAACCAGTTTTTTTGTTGTGACTAATCTATTAATAGGAAAGATGTATTTATTTAATTGAATTACAAATTGAACAATTATTTTAGATTATGAAAAAGACTATGTTTTAGCACTATTATTTACTGAGAAATCATTGTGGAGCACTTATGCCTGCTAAACAGAACATTCCCCAAATCCTTAATACAAACAAAAATATTCAGCACAAAACTCTTTGGGAACTGAAATTAAAAGACTGGTGCTCTCTGATGGAGGAAAAATTTATAGGATATTAAATGCATGTTTACTTGTAATTTTATTTCTTGATTATATCACTAATGAACAGGATACAAATAAAATTTTCTTCATGCAGTCTGGGCTACTGAATAAAAAATTTACCTGCTTAGGGATCATTCTCACCCCCTCTCCCAACATCAATCAAAGGCTAAATATTTTTTATAGAATCAGATGTGCTTCCTAATAATCATTTGCATGTGACTGTGCACTTCTTCACTTGATTTGTGTGAAGGCTCAAGCATGGATCTTGTTCATATATGCCCTGATGATAAATTGGGTTAAGGATTGAAAAGAGCATCTGATCTCATTGATAAAAGCTTGTTGGTTTTATTAACAGCTGAATACTTCCTCTGCTTCGGATGAATGCTGCCTTAATTCTCAGGCCATTTTACTGAAATGAATAGGCTTTCCTCCTGAAAGAAGATGACAAATATGGTAGAAAGCAGATCTTAATTTTGTCTGATAAGATGAAAATATGTAATTTATTTTATACTTATTACTCTAATTCTCAAAATGGTTTGGGAAATACCAATAAACCATACATCTTTTAACAGATTTTGCTGGTGTGTATATATGCTTTGCATGTATATTTGTGCAATTAGCTGCTGGCAGTGGGCAGTAAAATGGCTATTACGTACTTTCCTTTCCATATGGGTATGAATTTCAGAATTAAATTTAGGTTATTGCAGAGGAAATGTGCTGATCCACTGGCAGAAGAGTATCATCTATACTAATGACTGTTGGTTCCTCAGCAGAGCAGGGGCAGTGGTAGTGCTGGCCTGTGGCCAGCAGCAACACCTGAGAAGCACAGAAATACTGGCAGGAGAAAAAGAGAGGCAACTCAGAAACAATACTTATTCCTAGAGAGAAAGATAAGAGATTTTAACATGGCTTTTTCATTATTATTATTTCTCTTCTGAGTTCGTGCATGACAAGAGGAGTTAAAACATACTCAGCCCTGAAGCAGAAGGAGAAAAGAGTCTACTTGGTTGGCACCAATCTACAAAGGGATTAGAAGATGTTCAAGGACAGAGAGGAGAACCTGTTGGCTTGTATACATCCAGCCTCTGGTACAATGCAGGTCTCTAGTTAAATAGCACATATGAAAACAAATTAATTTCCTTAATATTGATTTAGCCTATACTGTGTAGGTCTTGGCCTTCCAAAGCTTTTTATGCCTTTTTTCTTAACCTACTCTTTTGTGGAAAAAACATGCCAGTCAACACTATGCCTAATTTATGCCAGTAACTCCTGAAAAACTCTCCTCCTTTAGGAGTTCTCAAGATGCTGACCTCAGCTGCTGCTCCCACTAAATTCAAGAAACTCCAGTACTCTAAATCCCCCATCATCTTTCTCTCAGAGGAATAGGAAAATATATGAGTTTTATTTGATACTGTTCTAATATTTAAGATACTTTGTGGAAATTCCACCCTGGACAAAAACTTACTGCAGTAATAAACAAGTGAAAGAAAGCACATCAGAAATTATGCGCAGCTCCAATGAAGGGGGTAATTGTTTATCCCATCCATACAGGAATAACAGTTTATAAGACTTCCGTAATAAACTTCATAGTTATGTTTTCCATGAGTTGAACATTTGTGATGACAGTACTTAAAATATTTTTCAACAGAAATTCTGCTTTGATGCATCCAGACAGCCATGAGGTAGAATGGCTCACAGGATTGGAAATGGGATAAAGAACAGTATTTCAAAAGCTTTGCATCTGTAATTCAGGAATGTTGTGTTATTAGTACCTCTTATTGGTATCATATAATTTGGGGTTTTGGCTATTTTGCCATAGAATCTGTTGTTTGTAAGCAAATATTCATATTGCAACTTAAACGTTTCTCAGGCAGCTGAGATTGTTAAATCACAGGAATCTCAAGCTCAAACTATCTTGAAGAAATCATCTAATTCATCACCTCTGCTGAAAGCAGGATCAAGTACATCCATATGTGACAGATGCTGGTGTATATTCTGTTCTTAAAGTGAGAAAGCTTTTCCTGAGATCAAACATAAATCTTCTTTGCTGCAAATTAAGATAATCTCTTGTTACCTGCCATGGTCACAAGGAACAATTGATCACTGTGTTTTCTACTCCAGCTTCTGCCTATTTTACTAAACACCTCTCCCCTTGCTCCTTCCCCGCTGCCACTTCTCTCAGCTGCACCTTGTGGTCTTCATTTGGCTTTATTTCATTAAAATTGCAGGTTTTGGTCTTTTAGCGTCTTCTTGTTTTCATTTGGGCTCTTCAATTTGTCTAGGCTAACTTGCCCCAAAACACTGACAGTTTTCTGGAAAAGGTCCACCAGTGATAAGTAGAAGGAAGTAAGTATTTCCATATGAAGTACTTGTTAGTTAACAAAGCCAAAGTGACTCTGCTTTTGTTCTGCAGCAGTGGCATGTACAGGTGGTGATGACCAATACATTAGGGAGCCATTTTAAATCCCCAGACCCTTCCTGTCATTCTGCTGAGCATCCAGGCTGTTGTCATTTGATCATTTGGTATTATACTTGACACCCTGCCCTTAACCCCCCTTTTCTTTAGTATCACACTTGGGGCTGTGGCAGTAGACTTATTAGGCTCACCGGGTTCACGTGGCATCCTGGTTGTCTGCACAATTTCATAGAACCTTCCCCAGAGTCATGTGAGCACTGTATAAGCCAAGTCTCCTCTGCACCACTGCTGGATCAAGCTGGGTCCAGGACAGACTTGGGTAGTTATTGACTGCAGCTCAATAAAGAAACACCAGCAACATTTCACGTGTTGTTTTTCAATGTGTTTTGAAACACATTGTGATCTGGGGCTACACTCATTTGTACCATGCAGACATTTCATCTGTTTGAGATGTCCTGTGTTTTCTGCCTGGCTTCCAAATGCTAGATCTTGTGTCCAAGCAGGGTAGGCTGCTCCTAGTGTCATATCTGTGTCATATCTGCAAGCCTTGTGTCTGTGTCTGGAGACTTAACATGTGTCAGGATACCCGATGCTATTTAAAAACAAATAATATTTGCCATGAATGGACTGTTTTTTTCTCACAGTGTCAAAATATACATATGTATAGTTAGAGAGATTTGGCATGTTTTCTTCTTTTCCTCAAAAGTAGATAAAGAAGCCTTCACTCCAGATTTCTTTTCTTACATGTTTTGCTAAGATCAACTGGTAAAGATTTTCTATTATTCCGTTAATTTCTTGCAATCACACTATTTAACAATAAAAATTAGTTGGCTTAGGTATTAGAAATACACTTTGTATTTTATTGCCTCATCTATATGGGGAAACAACTGTGTACAAAACGTATAGGTAACTTAACTGAATTATTGTTAGACTGCAATGTCTTATGTATGGGGTTGTCACACAGAAGCAAAAGATTGAAATAATTAATACAAGATAAATTTCTATTTTTCTGACTTTAATTATTCTTTACCTCTACAAAGTATTAAGTGCTTTCGGAAGAGATCCTTTCAAACGATGTATAATTCCTGTGTTGTAAAGACAGTCAGCAAAGATGATAAGGATAATTTTAGAAGTGAAGCTGAGTGGCTCAGTTTTTGCTATGAAAGAGATGTAACTTCAATAAATGAGAAAATTTATATGTGGCTTGTGGGAAGAACCTTTTGATTTAGTTGAGGCAGTTGTTGCTGATCTTACAGTTTAATTTCTTAATATAAATTGAAACATTTCCAGTAATTACATGTATGTTGATATTAAACCTTTCACAGAAGATAGTAATCATATTGATATAAATACATTGCACAAAGATAGTAGTACTTGAAGTAGCTTGTTTTATGTTAGTCAAAAATGAATAGCTAGAAATAAGTTGAAAACCACTCATTTTTCAATGTTATTTGAAATAATGGGGATTGTTTGAACCCTTTTTATCAGTATGGCTCCAGAATACATGCATTAATTTTAAATCCTTTTGACGATGATTGCTACAGGAAATTAGCCTTTATTATTGCATTTGCCTTGTGCAGCTGAATAAAGCTTGAAAAACAAAGATCAAAAAAGAAAGAAAAGTACTTTCCCTACTACACTTTCATTTTCTTCTCCATTTTTTTTTCCAAGTAATTGGTTTACTTCTGGTGAAAATGCTTCCTTCTAACTGAGCAGTGTTGTTAAAGTATGTTTGGGATTAAATGAGTTACTTACAGATTGAGTAGATACTGCTGAGACTTAGAAGTTGGATTCTTTTAAATATTTGAATGAGCTTCTATTATTGAACCTGAGAAAACTTGGTCAAACATCAGGAGTTACCATCCATATAAGGAAATTTTTACCTACCCAAATCGCTTTTGTTTTCAAGAGTTAAAACTCCATGCAAACTAAGAAATAAAACAGCAAAGGGACATCTGAAGGTAAATTAATACTCTCCTTCTTGGTATGTTTTAAAGTATGGCTGAATTTTTTTATTTGTATTGTGTTTATTGTTTCTCCTGAGAAATTAATGTTTACAGACATTTTAAAGCACCTGTACAAGCAGACACAAACCAAAACATACTGTTGTCATTTAGCAAATTCTGAGGACCTTTCTAAAATGTGAAGGAGAAGCATTCATGGAAAAAAAGAAAAAAAAAGAGAGACCAGTTGTTATGGGTTGGCACTGGCCAGATGTTAATGCACCTATGAATATATGTTTTTTCCTTAACAGCTACTGTGGGATGTGATCAGGAACAGAGCAGAGCAGGCTTAAATCTTGAAAACAAAAAAAACATTAAAACTTTATTACATTACATAAGAACAGAGACAGAAAAACTCTTAAACACACACAGAGACAGAAATAAAAACTTCTCAGAACATTTCTTCTCTCAGTTTCTACCCCCCAAACATTACTCTTTACAGACTAAACTTTTGGGTTTTGGATCAAACAATCACCACTAAAAAAAAATTAATCTTCAATTCAGCAAGGGAGAGAGGAGTCTCTCTCGCACCACAGACTGTTCCTCAGAAAACATGGGTCCACCCCTTATGTGTTTCCATGTCACCCGTGGCACCGCCAAGAGAAGTCTGCCAGGGTGACACTCTCTTTTTCCTATGTCCAGCGCTCTCACCACTGTCCATGGACTGAAGCTGCATACAGGATTCTTTTAAGGATACTTGCATGCTGAGCTCTCCCCATTTTTTCTCCTGGGGCTAAGGGTTTCTTCTCTGAGGGCAGAGGGCACTACCACACCTTCTTCTTCTCTTCTCTGTCTGTTCTACTGCAGCAAGTCAAGCTAGCCACATCTACTCTAAAATGCAGTTTATGTTCAAAAGAGTCTCAAGTTCAGTCTATGGCTAACATTATGCAAGAAACGTCTAGCTCAAAAAGCTACTCCTCTTTAATTCTCTGCTCATTGGGTTTTTTCTAATCGTGCTTTATCATGACGGTCCCAGGCTGTTTTTCTTTTTCTTCTGAAACTACTAGCTATGAGAATTAATGTCTGAGAAAAAAGTTTCTTTTTGCCTCAGAAAGGGTTAACAGTTTCTGGCTTTCGGCAGGGGGCTGCAGGCTCAGGCACTCCCAGGCTCCCCAACTCCCAGGTGGCTGGGCACCTTCTCCTGGAGGGTGGGGGGAGTGAGCACACACGGAAGGCACCTCTACAGTTTTCTACCCTTCTATCCTGGATGGGGAAGCTCACTTCTAGTTCTGTCTACTCTCTTCTCCCCCTGGGGCCCCAGCTTACTTCAGTTCCGCCACGTAGTTGTCTTCAGCCCGGCCACGTGGCTCTCCTCCCCCATTCAGCCTAAAGCTGAGCAGGGGAGAGGAGATGTTTCCCTGCTGAAACTAGAACTCAAAAGAGGCTGAACCCCCATGGAGTCCTGCTTTTAACTCTTTGTGTCCTCAGAGGCGTGTCTAAACCTCTGAGTGACTAATCTAGGTGCTAGCAGAAAAGCTGATCACTGATTAGCCTGCTTACATCTCCCTAGAAAAATTCACCTCTCCCCGCAACCACGACACCAGTGCAGTTCAAAGGACATTTTCCGGCTGTCTTGTTGGGCTTCAGTCCTGATTTGTATGCTGTGAGCTGTAGTGGAAAAGTGTGGCTTATGACTGATGAAGTGGATTAATGTTGCTGTATTCAGCGGTTTCAAAAGATCATTTTGTCTGTGGAGATGCTGGTTTGCACAGTCTGGCAGTTGGTGGTGGTTGTAGGGTGGGCAGCCCTCTGGGATGCACCATATCCAGACAGGGAGTTCAACAACATCACAGGCTGGCTTCAAGTTGCTGGGTGCAGTCTCACCCCGTCATTTGTTTTGACTTCCATTATTTACTCATTTCCAGTGGTTGGCAAAATCCTTGCAAAATACTTAGAGTTGTATGTGGAGGAAGAAAAAATTAACTTTATATGATGCTTCCTAAAAAATCCCCAGTTATATCAT